>NW_028322256.1:3907156-4558349 GCF_059928025.1 Delphinapterus leucas | reverse complement strand
ACACTCCTGCCAGGTTCCCATCCCCGTGGGGATGTGGGACTTCTGCTCTGATGTCCAAACGGCTGGGTTGCTCAAAGTTTCATGATGTGGGTCCTCTGCTGTGAGTGCACTGCGGCCTGGATCCCATAGACTGGGTGCTCTGGGCCACCTGCTGGGAGGTTCGAACTGTTGGATTCCTCACATTTTTTATTCTATGGGCCCTGCGTTGTGAGGCTAGTCCTGCCTGCCTCACTCTGAACCCCTTGGAGATGTGGATCCTCTGGTTTAGGCCACGTGTTCTGGGTTCCTCACCTTTCTATGACTTGGCCACACTGGTGTGAGGCCACTCTTGCCTGGATCCGATCCCCTTGGTGATGCGGGCCCTCTGGTGAGACTCTTATCCTGGCTGGGTGCCTCACCCTTCTGGGACGTATGCCCTCTGCTGTGAGGTCACTCCTGCCTGGCTGGCGCACGTCACCTTGGCGACGTGGGCCCTCAGTTGGGAGTTGGTGCCTGCTGGGAGTCTCCTCCCCTCGGTAATGAGGGCCCTCTGACGTCAGGCCCTAACTCCTGGGCTCCCATACTTTTCTGATGTGTGCCCTCTGGTGGGAGTACACTCCTGCCAGGTTCCCAACCCCATGGGAATGTGGGCCTTCTTCTCTGTGGTCCCAACCGCTGGGTTGTTCACAGTTTCGTGATGAGGGCCTTCTGTTGTGAGTTCACACCGGCCGGGATCCCATAGCCTCGCTGCTCCTTGCCGCCTGCTGGGAGGTTCCAACTGCGGGATTCCTCACCTTTTTTATTCTATGGGTCCTCTGTTTTGAGGCTCCTCCTGCCTGCCTCACTCCGAGCCCCTTGGAGATGTGGGTCCTCTTGTTTAGGCCACATGTTCTGGGTTCCTCACCTTTCTATGATTTGGCCACACTGGTGTGAGGCCACTCCTGCCTGGATCAGATCCCCTTGGTGATGTGGGCCCTCTGGTGAGAGTCTGATCCTGGCTGGGTTCCTCACTCTTCTGTGAGGTGGGCCCTCTGCTGTGAGGTAACTCCTGCCTGGCTTGCTCCCCTTGCCCTGGTGACGTCGGACTTCTGGTGGCAGTTGGAGCCTTCTTGTACCCTCCTCTCCAAGGTGATGAGGGCCCTCTTGCGTCAGGCTCTAACTGCTGGGCTCCCCACGATTTCTGATGTGAGCCCAGTGATGCCAGGACACTCCTGTAAGGTTCCAATACTCATGGGGATGTGTGCCTTCTGCTCTGTGGTCGCAACGCCTGGGTTGCTCACAGTTTCGTTATGTTGGCACTCCGGTGTTAGTTCACTCAGGCCTAGATCCCATAGCCTCTGTGCTCTGGGCCGCCTGCTGGGAGGTTCCAACTGCTGGATTCCTCACCTTTCTTATACTTTGGGCCCTGTGTGGTGAAGCTCCTCCTGCCTGCCTCACACCGAGCCCCTTGGTGATGTAGGTCTTCTGGTTTGAGACCACGTGTGCCGTTTGTCTCACCTTTTAGGGATGTGGCCCTACTGGTGTGAGGACACTCCTGACTGGTTCCCATCCCCTTGTTGATGTGGGCCCTCTGGTGCGAGTCTGATCCTGGCTTGATTCCTCACACTTCTGTGAGGCGGGCCCTCTGCTGTGAGGTCACACCTGCCTGGCTGGCACACGACGCCTTGGCCTCATGGGCCCTCTGGTTGCAGTTGGAGCGTGCTGGGAACTTCCTCCCATCGGTGATGAGGGCCCTCTGGCGTCCGGCCCTAACTGCTGGGCTCACCACATTTTCTGATGTGCGCCCACTTGTGCGATGACACTCCTGCCAGGTTCCCATCCCCATGCAGATTTGGGCCTTCTGTTCTGAGGTGCCAACGGCTGGCTTGCTCACAGTGTCAGGATGTGGGCCCTCTGCTGTGAGTTCACTCCGGCGTGCATCCCATAGCCTCGGTGCTCTGGGCCACCTGCTTGGAGCTTCCAACTGCAGGATTCCTTACCTTTTTTCTTCTATGGGCCGTGTGTTGTGAGACACTTCCTGCCTGCCTCACTCTGAGCCCCTTGTTGATGTGGGTCTTCTGGTTTGAGGCCACATGTGGTGGGTTCCTTGCCTTTCAATGATGTGGCCCCACTGGTGTGAGCACACTCCTGCCTGGCTCGCATCCCCTTGGTGATGTGGGCCCTCTGGTGAGAATCTGATCCGGGTTGGGTTCCTCACACTTCCGTGAGCTTGGCCCTCAGCTCTGAGGTCACTCCTGCCTGGCTGGCACACCCCGCCTTGGCGACGTCGGCCCTCTGGTGGCAGTTGGAGCCTGCTGGGAGCCTCCTCCCCTCAGTGATGAGAGCCCTTTGGCGTCAGGCCCTAACTGCTGGGTACCCACATTTTCTAATACGTACTAAGTGGTGCGAGGATACGCCTGCCACGTTCCCATCCCCATGGGGATGTGGGCGTTCTGCTCTGAGGTCCCAACGGCTGGGTTGCTCACAGTTTCATGATGTGGGCCCTCTGCTGTGAGTTCACTTTGGCCTGGATCCCATAGACTCGGTGCTCTGGGCCTCCTGCTGCGAGGTTCCAACTGCTGGATTCCTCACATTTTTTAATCTATGGGCCCTGTGTTGTTAGGCTAGTCCTGCCTGCCTCACTCCGAGCCCCTTGGAGATGTGGTTCCTCTGGTTTAGGCCACATGTTCTGGGTCCCTCACCTTTCCATTATTTGGCCACACTGGTGTGAGTATACTTCTGCCTGGTTCCGATCCCCTTGGTGATGCGGGCCCTCTGGTGAGAGTCTTAACCTGGCTGGGTTCCTCACCCTTCTGTGACGTATGCCCTCTGCTGTGAGGTCACTCCTGCCTGGCTGGCACACGTCAACGTGGCGACGTGGGCCCTCAGTTGGGAGTTGGTGCCTGCTGGGAGTCTCCTCCCCTCGGTAATGAGGGCCCTCTGGCGTCAGACCCTAACTCCTGGGCTCCCAACATTTTCTGATGTGTGCCCTGTGGTGCGAGTACACTCCTGCCAGGATCCCAACCCCATGGGAATGTGGGTCTTCTGCTCTGAGGTCCCAATGGTACGTTGCTCAGTTTCATGATGAGGGCCCTCTGGTGTGAGTTCACTCCGGCATGGACCCCATAGCCTCGCTGCTCCTGGCCTCCTGCGGGGAGGTTCCCACTGCGGGATTCCTCACCTTTTTCCTTTTATGGGCCCTCTGTTTTGAGACTCCTCCTGCCTGCCTCACTCCCAGCCCCTTGGTGATGTGTGTCCTCTGGTTTGAGGCCACGTGTGCTGGGTCCCTCACCTTTCGATGATGTGGCCCCACAGGTGTGAGGACACACCTGCCTGGTTCCTATCCCCTTGGTGATGTGGGCCCTCTGGTGAGAGTCTGATCCTGGCTGGGTTCCTCCCACTTCTGTGAGGTGGGCCCTCTGCTGTGAGGTCACTCCTGCCTGGCTGGCACACCCCGCCTTGGCAATGTCGGCCCTCTTGTGGCAGTTGGAGCCTGCTCGGAGCCTCCTCCCCTCGGTGATGAGGGCCCTCTGGCGTCAGGCCCTAACTGCTGGGTACCCACATTTTCTGATACGTGCTAAGTGGTGCGAGGACACTCGTGCCATGTTCCCAACCTCATGGGGATGTGGGCCTTCTGCTCTGAGGTCCCACTGGCTGGGTTGCTCACAGTTTCATGATGTGGGCCCTCTGCTGTGAGTTCACTGTGGCCTGGATCCCATAGACTCCATACTCTGGGCCACCTGCTGGGAGGTTCAAACTGCTGGATTCCTCACATATTTTATTCTGTGGGCCCTGTGTTGTTAGGCTACTCCTGCCTGCCTCACTCGGAGCACCTTGGAAATGTGGGTCCTCTGGTTTAGGCCACATGTGCTGGGTTCCTCACCTTTCTATAATGTGCCTACACTGGTGTGAGGACACTCCTGCCTTGTTCCGATCCCCTTGGTGATGTGGGCCCTCTGGTGAGAGTCTTATCCTGGCTGGGTTCCTCACCCTTCTGTGAGGTAGGCCCTCTGCTGTGAGGTCACTCCTGCCTGGCTGGCACACGTCAACGTGGCGACGTGGGCCCTCAGTTGGGAGTTGGTGCCTGCTGGGAGTCTCCTCCCCTCGGTAATGAGGGCCCTCTGGCGTCAGACCCTAACTCCTGGGCTCCCAACATTTTCTGATGTGCGCCCTGTGGTGCAAGTACACTCCTGCCAGGATCCCAACCCCATGGGAATGTGGGTCTTCTGCTCTGAGGTCCCAATGGTACGTTGTTCACTTTCATGATGAGGGCCCTCTGGTGTGAGTTCACTCCGGCATGGACCCCATAGCCTCGCTGCTCCTGGCCACCTGCGGAGAGGTTCCAACTGCGGGATTCCTCACCTTTTTCCTTCTATGGGCCCTCTGTTTTGAGACTTCTCTTGCCTGCCTCACTCCCAGCCCCTTGGTGATGTGTGTCCTGTAGTTTGAGTCCACGTGTGCTGGGTCCGTCACATTTTGGTGATGTGGCCCCACTGGTGTGAGGACACTCCTGCCTGGTTTCCATTCCCTTGGTGATGTGGGCCCTCCGGTGAGAGTCTGATCCTCTTTGGGTTCCTCACACTTTTGTGTGGTTGGCCCTCTGCTCTGAGGTCACTCCTGCCTGGCTGGCACACCCCGCATTGGTGACGTCGGCCTTCTGGTAGCAGTTGGAGCTTGCTGGGAGCCTCCTCCCCTCAGTGATGAGGGCCCTCTGGCGTCCGGCCCTAACTGCTGGGCTCCCCACCTTTTCTGATGTGTGCCCACTGGTGCGATGACACTCCTGCTTGGTTCCCTTCCCCATGGGGATGTGGGCCTTGTGCTCTGAGGTTACAACGGCTGGGTTGCTTACAGTATCACGATGAGTGCCCTCTGTTGTGAGTTCATCACTGCCTGGATCCCATAGCCTCGGTGCTCTGGGCCGCCTGCTGGGATGTTCCAACTGCTGGATTCCTCACCTTTTTTATACAATGGGCCATGTGTTTTGAGGTTAATCCTGCCTGCCTCGCTCCGAGACCCATGGTGATGTGGGTCCTCTGGTTTGAGGCCACATGTGCTGGGTACCTCAACTTTCGATGATGTGGCCCCACGGGTGTGAGGACACTCCTGCCTGGTTCCCAGCCCCTTGCTTATGTGGGCACTCTGGTGAGAGTCTGATCCTGACTGGGTTCCTTACCCTTCTGTGAGGTGGGCCCTCTGATGTGAGGTCACTCCTGCCTGGATGTCTCATGTCGCCTTGGCGACGTAGGCCCTCTGTTGGCCACTGAAGCATGCTGGGAGCCTCCTACCCTCTTTCATAAGGGCCCTGGAAGAAACGCATATGCCCTTTTTGACCAAGTGCATCATTGTCGAGGTTCTGCCTCTTCTCCTATACTTTCAGAGGACTTCCCGTCTACCTCCTGAAATCGTATTCCTGGAATTCTGCCCTGCGTTCAAGTCCTCTTTGCAGCCTTACTTCAATATATTTTTGGACGATAGCTGTCATTTATAACTCTGCAGGTTTGTGAATTACAGTGCCCCTGAGCTCCTTTCTTCAACTCGCTTTCTTGTGAGCTGGCCGCAAAACCGCAGGATTGCTTCAGGCCCTAATCTGGTTCCGGCATGGCATGCTGAGCCTTTGGCTAATTCCTCTTCCTGGTGGGAAATGAGCGTTAAATTTGTTCGTGCAGACACCTACAGCTAATCTCTCATTGGTTCTCCCTATTCCTGTTCATCTTGCGCAGAAATTCCAAACTGTGCCAAACAGGAGGTTAAAGGCACTGACTCTCCAAGTGGGGAGAGTGTTAGTAAAGCGTCTGGAATGGTAAAACCGAGTACGAGGGGACGAAAACTGAGATGCATTTAAAGAGGTTTCCCGGTCACACGGTGGACCATATTCTGGGTTGCCCATGCATGTTTTACCTGAAGGAAGAATCCCTTCAACCTGGAGAGTTGGGACCCATGGAATGGGTACCATGCAGTATGACTTCAAAGGGTTGCCTTTGCTCACCGAACGTCACCAATGTTATCAGCCCGAAGTGTCCAGCCTTATGTCTCACTCAGCTCGGGGTGTAGATGTGGTAAATCCACGTTGCATCACAAGCCCTGAATGAATTATTTAAGAATTGCTCTCTATTTCACTGTCATTGTGTTTTGTTTTTGTAATTTATTTTGATAATGGGATTTATCGGATTTTCACTGCTGCGTTTATGCCGCTGTACACATGCTTGATTCTCTTATGGAGACATATAAATCCATGGGTTTTCAGATTCTTACTAGTCAGGTATATTCCTAGGCATTGAATATGGGGTGTTGAGTCCATTTCGTGGAGCAAGGAGTAGGTCCTGACTATTACATATTTGCTTATGGAAAGGTATCTGTGCTAATTTCAATCTCTGGTTTTATGCAGCACCACAACTCACCTTTCCCCTTAAGCAAGCATAAGTTGGTTTTCTAAATTTGAGACCCTTTTCTGTTTTGTAATTGAGTTCATGTGCAGCCATGTTTGCATTCCGTGTATTTGAGATATCTTATGGTGTTTCTTTTTCTGTGTGACTTAGTTAACTTAGAATGATCGTACCTGAATCCACTCATTATGCCGCGACGGGCCTCATGACATAGATTTCATTGCTGAGTGATATTCCATTGTACGTACGTACAACAACTTCTTTATCCATTTTTGCTTTCTGGGATATTTCACTTGTACCGTAAATGAGGTTCTTGTAAGCAGAGCCGTCCAAAATTTATGGGTGGCTGTGTCTTTTTGATTTTAATTTCCCTAAGCTATAGAACCATAAGTTGAAGTGCCGTAGGCTCCGTTGCTTAGTTTTTTAGGTGTTTGAGGAAACACCATACACTTCTCCAGAGTGGCTGTTGGCAATTTACATCCCGCCCATCAGCATAACAAGGCTCCCTGTTCTCCATGGCCTGTCCTGCCTTTCTGGATTTTTCACTTTTTTCAGATGTCCCTTTTGACAGGGGGGCAGTGAGACTTCATTGTAATGCAGATTTCTTTACAGGCTTGCTTGTTTGGCCAAAAAGGGCATATGTGTTTTTTCTTGAATATATTCAGGAAAAAACGCATACGCCCTTTTAGACCAAGTGCATCATTGTCGACTTTCTGTCTCTTTCCCTATGCTTTAAATGCAATTCCAGTCTGCCCCTGAAATCGTTTTCCTGCAATTCTGCCCCGCTTTCCAGTCCTCTTCGCAACCTTCCTTCAATATATTTTTGGACGATAGCTGTCATTTATAACTCTGCAGGTTTGTGAATTACAGTGCCCCTGAGCTCCTTTCTTCAACTCGCTTTCTTGTGAGCTGGCCGCAAACCCGCAGGATTGCTTCAGGCCTTAATCAGGTTCCGGCATGGCATGCTGAGCCTTTGGTTAATTCTTCTTCCTGGTGGGAAATGAGCGTTAAATTTCCAGTGCAGACACCTACAGCTAGTCTCTCATTGGTTCTCCCTATTCCTGTTCATCTTGCGCAGAAATTGCAAACTGTGCCAAACAGGAGGTTAAAGGCACTGACTCTCCAAGTGGGGAGAGTGTTAGTAAAGGTCTGGAATGGTGAACCCGAGTAAAAGGGGACGAAAACTGAGATGCATTTGAAAAGGTTTCCTGGTCACACGGTGCACCATACTGTGGGTTTCCCATGCACGTTTTAGCTGAAGGAAGAATCCCTTAAAACTGGACAGTTGGGACCCATGGAATGGGTACCATGCAGTATGACTTCAAAGGGTCTGCATTTGCTCATCGAACCTCACCAATGCTATCAGCCCGAAGTGTCCAACCTTATGTCTCACTCAGCTCTGGGTGTAGATGTGGTAAATCCAGGTTGCATCACATGCCCTGAATGAATTATTTAAGAATTGCTCTCTATTTCACTGTCATTGTGTTTTGTTTTTGTAATTCATTTTGATAATGGGATTTATTGGATTTTCTCTGCTGCGTTCATGCAGCTGTACACACGCTTGATTGTCTTACGGAGACATATAAATCCATGGGTTTGAAGATTCTTACTAGTCAGGTGTATTCCTAGGTGTTGAATATGAGGTGTTTAGTCCATTTCGTTGAGCAAGGGGTAGGTCTTGACTATTACATATTTGGCTTATGGAAAGGTATCTGTGCTAATTTCTATCTCTGCTTTTATGCAGCACCCCAACTCACTTTTCCCCTTAAGCAAACATAAGGTGGTTTTCTAAATTTGAGACCCTGTTCTGTTTTGTAATTCAGTTCATGTGTAGCCAAGTTTACATTCCGTGTATTAGTGATATCTTATGATGTTTCATTTTCTGTGTGACTTATTTCACTTAGAATCATCGTACCTGAATCCACTCATTATGCCGCGACGGGCCTGATGAAATAGATTTCATTGGTGAGTGATATTCCTTTGTACGTACGTACCACACTTCTTTATCCATTTTTCGCTTTCTGGGATATTTAACTTGTACCGTAGACGAGGTTCTTGTAAACAGAGCCGTAAACAGAAACTTTGGGGTGGCTGTGTGTTTTTGATTTTAATTTCCCTAAGCTATAGGAAAATAAGTGGTAATGCCGTAGGCTCCGTTGCTTTGTTTTTTAGGTTTTTGAGGAAACACCATACACATCTCCAGAGTGGCTGTTGGCAATTTACATCCCGCCCATCAGCATAACAAGGCTCCCTGTTCTCCATGGCCTGTCCTGTGTTTCTGGTTTTTACACTTTTTTCAGATGGCCCTTTTGAACGGGGGGCAGTGAGACTTCATTGTAGTGCAGATTTCTTTAACATGCTTGCTTGGTTGGCCAAAAAGGGCGTATGCGTTTTTTCCTGAATATATTCAGGAAAAAACGCATACGCCCTTTTTGGCCAAGTGCATCATTATCGACGTTCTGCCTCTTTTCCTATGCTTTAAATGCAATTCCAGTCTACCCCCTGAAATCGTTTTCTTGCAATTCTGCCCCGCTTTCAAGTCCTTTTCGCAGCCTTCCTTCAATATATTTTTGGGTGATAGCTGTCATTTATAACTCTGCAGGTTTGTGAATTACAGTGTCCCTGAGCTCCTTTATTCAACTCGCTTTCTTGTGAGCTGGCCGCAAACCCGCAGGATTGCTTCAGGCCCTAATCTGGTTCCGGCACGGCATGCTGAGCCTTTGGTTAATTCCTCTTCCTGGTGGGAAATGAGCGTTCAATTTGCCCGTGCAGACACCTTCACACGAGTCGTCATGGTGCCACTTTGCCCCGGTTATCTCTATGGAGGTTGGAGTTGGAGAGCCTCCTCACTCAAGGTCAGTGTGCCCATGGAGCCAACCCTGCAACTTCAGGGCATGGTTGGGTGTTAGGATCACCACGTGGGGTCCTTTTCCCTTAGGAGGGAGGTGGCCTTTTGGGCTGCTGATTTCCAGGTTTTCAGATACTGCCAGTATCTTGGCCAGATGTGGCGGTGGGCCAAGCCCCTTGGTGACCGTAGTTTATCCTACCTGGATCGCATTCTTGCATTGTTCCATTTCAAGTGGTCCCAGGTTTTGCACTAATACTCCAATGGCGATTCACCGTTCACCAGGAATGTAAAGGTCAAAGGGTTTAGCTAAATTAGGGAGTTCCAGGGCAAGGGTCTGAATTGACTGCTCTTTCCATTCTTGAAAGGCCTCTTCTGCATTCTATTCAAAAGGATCATCATCTTTTCCTTTCAGTGTTTCATATAGAGGCCCAGCTAGTAGACTGTAGTTAGGGATCCAGAAGCAGCAAACCCTGGCCTCCCCAGGAACCCCTAAGCTGTCTTCTAGTTTCAGAAATGGGTAAGGCTGCAAATTGTTTCTTCCCTTTCCTGGGATGGGCTTCTCCGACCTTCTGTGAGAATGAAGCCCAGACAGGTCACCGTAGTCTGTGATATTTGAGCTTTGTCTTGGACAACTTGTATCCTTTATTGGCTTGGTAGTTCAGAGGTCTCCTTAGTAGGGCTGGCGATCAGAATGTCGTCTGCATATTGAAGGAGTGTTTCCTTTTCCAGAGGTAGAACTTTTAGGTCTTTAGCTGAGCTTTCCCCAAAGATGGTGTGGGAATTTTTGAACCCTTGGGGCAACACGGCCCGGAAGTATTGTTTTAGTTGTATGTTGAGTCCTGCCACTCACAAGCCAAAATTTCTTGTGACTCTGGGACTAATAGAATACAAAAGAAGGCATCATTGAAGACTAATACAGAATACCATGTCCTGGTGGTTGGTAGAATGACCAGCAGGGTGTAGGATTTAGGAACTACTGGAGGTATATCCTCAGTGGCTTCACTGACTGTCCTGACATCCTTTACCAGGACTCCAGCAGCCCATGGGGCTCTCGAGGTCAGGCCAATCCCAGGATATGGAGCTCACCTGGGCAGGTACCCCACCCCCACCCCAGCCCACGGGGCTCTCGTGTTCAGGCCCCTCCCAGGATATGGGGTTCCCTGGGCAGGTTCCCCTGCAGCCCATGGGGCTCTCGTGGTCAGGCCCCTCCCAGGATACAGAGCTACCCTTGCAGGTACCATGGCAGGGCTGGGAACACAGGAACCGAGCATATCGCCCTCATTGCAGAGCACTCCCAGCTCACCTGTCACTCAGATCTGACACAGAGCACCTCAGAGCAGGACTTGAACTAACCAGCAGCAGCTCCGACAGGTCTGTGACCCTGGGCATCACTCTGTGTGGCCTCCCTCCACCTGGTCTTCCAGAGACTTCCACTGCACCCGGGGCACCAGGCCTCTGTCTCCACCCACCAGCCACCCCTCCTCTCCCTGACTCCTGGGTTCCTCTCATTAGGAGAGGGTTTTCTTGAAGTTGTCTCCCACTCATGGGCCAGATAATATAATTAGAAAACAAGCCAGAGCTGCAGCCCCTTGTCTATCCTGACTCTCAGGAGCCCACACCTGTTCCTTGGACCTGGCCGATTCAGCAAGTTCCAGTTTCTGCAACTGTGAGCCCCTGAGGGGTGATTATTGGCTGGCCTGGGAAGCCCGACCGTGCCGGCCAGCCCTCTCCAGGTGTGCCTGTGTTCAGATCAATATAAACACCGCTCCAGGCAGCAAGAGCCCCTGCAGCTGTGCCTGATGCCATTTTCTCTGCCCTGTCAGCAGTCTTGGGGCTGGACTGGTGGGAGGGAGTGAGAGGCCACGGCTTTGTGGGTGGCCCAGTGTGAGTGGGGCTCTGCTGGACTTTCTGCAGCAGTTGCCAAGATGCCACCTGCTAAAGAAGAGGATGTGTCACCCATACCTGCCGCTGGAATTTCTCCCTGGGCAGAGGTGAGTGAGGAAGAAAGCAGTGGGGGCCGGGACAGCAGGGGTATCTCAGGCAGGGAAATGGAAAACTTCCAGAAGAGCACCCAGGGCCAGGACCATCCTGGCTGGCCTGCAGGCACCAAGTCGGCTGGCATGCTGTCACTCATGTGGCTCCATGGCCCGTCCTCTAGGCTTTCAAGTCCTTGTACATATTCAGGTGTTTTACCTGGGAAGGGTGGGAACATTTCAGCAGCAGCTGGCCTGGGGCTCAGCCCACGTTTACTCACAGATGCCTCGGCACGGTCCCCCAGCTTTGCAATGAGGACGCTTGTTGCGTGGGGCCTGCTGGTTGAATGGGAGATGATTCCCCACCACTGACCAACTTCAGAATTGTTTACAACTGGAGCAAGTGCCCTGATACGGTTTTCCTCTGTGTAACTGGTGGGTTCAGTTTTTTTTTCTTTTTTTCGTTTTTGGTTCAAGGTAGATTTTATTCCTCTTTTTTGTATTTACAGATATAAGCATGGAAATAGGAAATAATTTATTCATATAAATACATGTATGTGAAGGGAAGAATATTTTTTCTGTTTTACTTTTTGTAATTTGAATTTTATTTTATTTTTTTATACAGCAGGTTCTTTTTGGTTATCTATTTTATACATATAAATGTATACATGCCAATCCCAATCTCTCAACTCCTCCCACCACCACCCCCCAACAGCTTTCCCCCCTTGGTGTCCATACGTTTGTTGTCTACATCTGTTGCTCTATTTCTGCCTTGCAAAACGGTTCATCTGTACAATTTTTCTAGGTTCCACATATATGCATTAATAGACAAGATTTGTTTTTCTCTTTCTGGCTTCACTCTGTATGACAGTCTCTAGATCCATCAACGTCTCTACAAATGACCCAATTTCATTCCTTTTTATGGCTTAGTAATATTCCATTTTATATATGTACCACGTCTTTATGCATTCGTCTGTCTGTGGGCATTTAGGTTGCTTCCATTACCTGGATATTGTAAATAGTGATGCAATGAACATTGCGGTGAATGTCTCTTTTTGATTTATGGTTTTGTCTGGGTATATGCCCAGTAGTGGGATTGCTGTATCATATGGTAATTCTATTCTTAGTTTTATAAGAAACTCCATAATGTTCTCCACAGTGACTGTATCAATTTACATTCCCAACAATAGCGGAAGAGGGTTCCTTATCTCCACACCCTTTCCAGCATTTGTTGTTTGTACATTTTCTGATGATGCCCATTCTAACAGGTGTGAGGTGATACACCATGGATGAGTCTATTTCGTTGAGCAAAGAGTAGGTCTTGTCTATTATATATTTGGCTTATGGAACGGTATGTGTGCTAATTTCAATCTCTGGTTTTATACAGCACCCCAACTCAACTTTCCCCTTAAGCAAGCATAAGTTTTTATCTAAATGTGAGACTCTGTTCGGTTTTGGAATTCAGTTTATGTGTAGCCAAGTTTACACTCTCTCTATTAGTGATATCTTATGATAATTATCTTTCTCTGTGTGACCTATTTCTCTTAGAATCATCATACTTAAATCCACTCAATTTGCTGCTACAGGCCTGATGACATTGATTTCATTGCTGAGTGATATTCTGTTGTACGTAAGTAGCACAACTCCTTTATCCATTTTTTTCTTTCTGGGATATTTAATTTGTACTGGACTCAAGGTTCTTGTAAACACAGCAGCCCTAAATTTTGTGTTGGCTGTGTCTTGTTGATTTTAATTTTCCTAAGCTATAGGGCCAAAAGTGGAAGTGCCCTAGGGTCTGTAGCTTTGTTTTTCAGATGTTTCAGGATACACCATACACATCTCCAGAGTGTCTGTTGGCAATTTACATCCCGCCCATCAGCATAACAAGGCTCCCTGTTCTCCATGGCCTGTCCTGTGTTTCTGGTTTATACACTTTTCTCAGATGGCCCTTTTGACGAATGGGAAATGAGACTTCATTGTAGTGCGGATTTCCATTTCTCGAGTGCTTGGTTGGCCAAAAAGGGCATATGTGTTTTTTCCTGAATATATTCAGGAAAAAATGTTTACGCACTTTTGTCCAGGTGCATCACTGTCAAAGATCTGCCGCTTTTCACATGCTTTAAATGCAATTCCAATCTACCTCCTGAAATATGATTCCTGCAATTCTGCCTCGTTTTCAAGTCCTCTTTGCAGACTTACTTCCATATATTTTTGCCAATAGCTGTCATTTATAACTCTGCAGGTTTGTGAATTACAGTGCCCGTGATTTCCTTTCTTAACTCGTTTCCTTGAAAACTGGCCACAGAACCGCAGGTTTGCTTCAGGCCGTAATCAGGGTCCGGCACGGCACTCTGAGACTTTGGTTCATTCCACTTCCTGGTGGGAAATTAGAGTTAAATGTGCCCCTCCAGACACCTGCCTCACTCCTAGCCCCTTGGTGATGTGTGTCCTCTGGTTTGAGGCCACATGTGCTGGGTTCCTCACCTTTGGCTGATGTGGCCCCACTGGTGTGAGGACACTCCTGCCTGGTTCCCATCCCCTTGGTGATGTGGGCCCTCCGGTGAGAGTCTGATCCTGTCTGGATTCCTCACACTTCTGGGAGGTGGGCCCTCTGCTGTGAGGTCACACCTGCCTGGCTGGCACACGTCACCTTGGCGATGTGGGCCCTCAGTTGGCAGTTGGTGCCTGCTAGGAGTCTCCTCCCCTCGGTAATGAGGGCCCTCTGGCGTCAGGCCCTAACTCATGGGCTCCCAAAATTTTCTGATGTGCGCCCTGTCGTGCAAGTACACTCCAGCCAGGGTCCCATCCCCATGGGGATGTGGGCTTTCTGCTCTGAGGTCCCAAAGGCTGGGTTGCTCACAGTGTCAGAATGTGGGCCCTCTGCTGTGAGTTCACTCCGGCATGGATCCCATAGCCTCGGTGCTCTGGGTCACCTGCTTGGAGCTTCCAACTGCGGGGTTCCTCACCTTTTTTATTCTATGGGCGCTCTGTTGTGAGTCTCCTCCTGCATGCCTCACTCCCAGCCCTTTCGTGATGTGTGTCCCCTTGTTTGAGGCCACATGTGCTGTGTTCCTCACCTTTCGCTGATGTGGCCCCACTGGTGTGAGGACACTCCTGCCTGGTTTCCATCCCCTTGGTGATGTGGGCGCTCTGGTTAGAGTCTGATCCTGTTTGGGCTCCTCACACTTCTGTGAGGTGGGCCCTCTGCTGTGAGGTAACTCCTGCCTGGCTTGCTCCCATTGCCTTGGTGACGTCGGCCCTCTGGTGGCATTTGGAGCCTGCTGGTAGCCTCCTCTCCTCCGTGATGAGGGCCCTCTGGCGTCAGGCCATAACTGCTGGGTTCCCACATTTTCTGATACGTGCTAAGTTGTGCGAGGACACTCCTGCGAGGTTCCCATCCCCATGGGGATGTGGGCCTTCTGCTCTGAGGTCCCACTGGCTGGGTTGCTCACAGTTTCATGATGTGGGCCCTCTGCTGTGAGTTCACTGTGGCCTGGATCCCATAGACTCCATACTCTGGGCCACCTGCTAGGAGGTTCAAACTGCTGGATTCCTCACATTTTTTATTTTGTGGGCCCTGTGTTGTTAGGCTACTCCTGCCTGCCTCACTCGGAGCACCTTGGAAATGTGGGTCCTCTGGTTTAGGCCACATGTGCTGGGTTCCTCACCTTTCTATAATGTGGCCACACTGGTGTGAGGACACTCCTGCCTTGTTCCGATCCCCTTGGTGATGTGGGCCCTCTGGTGAGAGTCTTATCCTGGCTGGGTTCCTCACCCTTCTGTGAGGTAGGCCCTCTGCTGTGAGGTCACTCCTGCCTGGCTGGCACACGTCAACTTGGCGACGTGGGCCCTCAGTTGGGAGTTGGTGCCTGCTGGGAGTCTCCTAACCTCGGTAATGAGGGCCGTCTGGCGTCAGACCCTAACTCCTGGGCTCCCAAAATTTTCTGATGTGCGCCCTGTGGTGCAAGTACACTCCTGCCAGGATCCGAACCCCATGGGAATGTGGGTCTTCTGCTCTGAGGTCCCAATGGTACGTTGTTCAGTTTCATGATGAGGGCCCTCTGGTGTGAGTTCACTCCGGCATGGACCCCATAGCCTCGCTGCTCTTGGCCACCTGCGGGGAGGTTCCAACTGCGGGATTCCTCACCTTTTTCCTTCTATGGGCCCTCTGTTTTGAGACTTCTCTTGCCTGCCTCACTCCCAGCCCCTTGGTGATGTGTGTCCTGTAGTTTGAGTCCACGTGTGCTGGGTCCGTCACATTTCGGTGATGTGGCCCCACTGGTGTGAGGACACTCCTGCCTGGTTTCCATTCCCTTGGTGATGTGGGCCCTCCGGTGAGAGTCTGATCCTCTTTGGGTTCCTCACACTTTTGTGTGGTTGGCCCTCTGCTCTGAGGTCACTCCTGCCTGGCTGGCACACCCCGCATTGGTGACGTCGGCCTTCTGGTAGCAGTTGGAGCTTGCTGGGAGCCTCCTCTCCTCAGTGATGAGGGCCCTCTGGCGTCCGGCCCTAACTGCTGGGCTCCCCAGCTTTTCTGATGTGTGCCCACTGGTGCGATGACACTCCTGCTTGGTTCCCTTCCCCATGGGGATGTGGGCATTGTGCTCTGAGGTTACAACGGCTGGGTTGCTTACAGTATCACGATGAGTGCCCTCTGTTGTGAGTTCATCACTGCCTGGATCCCATAGCCTCGGTGCTCTGGGCCGCCTGCTGGGATGTTCCAACTGCTGGATTCCTCACCTTTTTTATACAATGGGCCATGTGTTTTGAGGTTAATCCTGCCTGCCTCGCTCCGAGACCCATGGTGATGTGGGTCCTCTGGTTTGAGGCCACATGTGCTGGGTACCTCAACTTTCGATGATGTGGCCCCACGGGTCTGAGGACACTCCTGCCTGGTTCCCAGCCCCTTGCTTATGTGGGCACTCTGGTGAGAGTCTGATCCTGACTGGGTTCCTTACCCTTCTGTGAGGTGGGCCCTCTGATGTGAGGTCACTCCTGCCTGGATGTCTCATGTCGCCTTGGCGACGTAGGCCCTCTGTTGGCCACTGAAGCATGCTGGGAGCCTCCTACCCTCTTTAATAAGGGCCCTGGAAGAAACGCATATGCCCTTTTTGACCAAGTGCATCATTGTCGAGGTTCTGCCTCTTCTCCTATACTTTCAGAGGACTTCCCGTCTACCTCCTGAAATCGTTTTCCTGCAATTCTGCCCACTTACAAGTCCTCTTCGCAGCCTTCCTTCAATATATTTTTGGACGATAGCTGTCATTTATAACTCTGCAGGTTTGTGAATTACAGTGCCCCTGAGCTCCTTTCTTCAACTCGCTTTCTTGTGAGCTGGCCGCAAAACCGCAGGATTGCTTCAGGCCCTAATCTGGTTCCGGCACGGCATGCTGAGCCTTTGGCTAATTCCTCTTCCTGGTGGGAAATGAGCGTTAAATTTGTTCGTGCAGACACCTACAGCTAATCTCTCATTGGTTCTCCCTATTCCTGTTCATCTTGCGCAGAAATTGCAAACTGTGCCAAACAGGAGGTTAAAGGCACTGACTCTCCAAGTGGGGAGAGTGTTAGTAAAGCGTCTGGAATGGTAAAACTGAGTACGAGGGGACGAAAACTGAGATGCATTTAAAAAGGTTTCCCGGTCACACGGTGGACCATATTCTGGGTTGCCCATGCATGTTTTACCTGAAGGAAGAATCCCTTCAACCTGGAGAGTTGGGACCCATGGAATGGGTACCATGCAGTATGACTTCAAAGGGTTGCCTTTGCTCACCGAACGTCACCAATGTTATCAGCCCGAAGTGTCCAGCCTTATGTCTCACTCAGCTCGGGGTGTAGATGTGGTAAATCCACGTTGCATCACAAGCCCTGAATGAATTATTTAAGAATTGCTCTCTATTTCACTGTCATTGTGTTTTGTTTTTGTAATTTATTTTGCTAATGGGATTTATCGGATTTTCACTGCTGCGTTTATGCCACTGTACACATGCTTGATTCTCTTACGGAGACATATAAATCCATGGGTTTTCAGATTCTTACTAGTCAGGTATATTCCTAGGCATTGAATATGGGGTGTTGAGTCCATTTCGTGGAGCAAGGAGTAGGTCCTGACTATTACATATTTGCTTATGGAAAGGTATCTGTGCTAATTTCAATCTCTGGTTTTATGCAGCACCACAACTCACCTTTCCCCTTAAGCAAGCATAAGTTGGTTTTCTAAATTTGAGACCATTTTCTGTTTTGTAATTGAGTTCATGTGCAGCCATGTTTGCATTCCGTGTATTTGAGATATCTTATGGTGTTTCTTTTTCTGTGTGACTTAGTTAACTTAGAATGATCGTACCTGAATCCACTCATTATGCCGCGACGGGCCTCATGACATAGATTTCATTGGTGAGTGATATTCCATTGTACGTACGTACCACACTTCTTTATCCATTTTTCGCTTTCTGGGATATTTAACTTGTACCGTAGACGAGGTTCTTGTAAACAGAGCCGTAAAGAGAAACTTTGCGGTGGCTGTGTGTTTTTGATTTTAATTTCCCTAAGCTATAGGAAAAAACGTGGTAATGCCATAGGCTCCGTTGCTTTGTTTTTTAGGTTTTTGAGGAAACACCATACACATCTCCAGAGTGGCTGTTGGCAATTTACATCCCGACAATCAGCATAACAAGGCTCCCTGTTCTCCATGGCCTGTGCTGCCTTTCTGGATTTTACACTTTTTTCAGATGGCCCTTTTGACCTGGGGGCAGTGAGACTTCATTGTAGTGCAGATTTCTTTAACATGCTTGCTTGGTTGGCCAAAAAGGGCGTATGCGTTTTTTCCTGAATATATTCAGGAAAAAACGCATACGCCCTTTTTGGCCAAGTGCATCATTGTCGACGTTCTGCCTCATTTCCTATGCTTTAAATGAAATTCCAGTCTACCCCCTGAAATCGTTTTCTTGCAATTCTGCCCCGCTTTCAAGTCCTCTTCGCAGCCTTCCTTCAGTATATTTTTGGGTGATTGCTGTCATTTATAACTCTGCAGGTTTGTGAATTACTGTGTCCCTGAGCTCCTTTCTTCAACTCGCTTTCTTGTGAGCTGGCCGCAAACCCGCAGGATTGCTTCAGGCCCTAATCTGGTTCCGGCACGGCATGCTGAGCCTTTGGTTAATTCCTCTTCCTGGTGGGAAATGAGCGTTAAATTTGCCCGTGCAGACACCAACAGCTAGTCTCTCATTGGTTCTCCCTATTCCTGTTCATCTTGCACAGAAATTGCAAACTGTGCCAGCAGGAGTTTAAAGGAACTGACTCTCCAAGTGGGGAGAGTGTTAGTAAAGCGTCTGGAATGGTGAACCCGAGTACCAGGGGACGAAAACTGAGATGCATTTGAAAACGTTTCCCAATCACACAGTGGGCCATACTCTGGGATTCCCATGCATGTTTTAGCTGAAGGAAGAATCCCTTAAACCTTTAGAGTTGGGACCCATGGGATGGGTACCATGAAGTATGACTTCAAAGGGTCTGCGTTTGCTCACCGAACCTCACCAATGCTATCAGCCCGAAGTGCCCAGCCTTATGTCTCACCCAGCTCTGGGTGTAGATGTGGTAAATCCAGGTTGCATCACAAGCCCTGAATGAATTATTTAAGAATTGCTCTCTATTTCACTGTCATTGGGTTTTGTTTTTGAAATTCATTTTGATAATGGGATTTATCGGATTTTCACTGCTGCGTTTAGGCCGCTGTACACACGCTTGATTTCCTTATGGAGACATATAAATCCATGGGTTTTAAGATTCTTACTTGTCAGGTATCTTGCCAGGCGTTGAATATGGGGTGTTGAGTCCATTTCTTTCAGCAAGGAGTAGGTCTTGTCTATTATATATTTGGCTTATGGAAAGGTATCTGTGCTAATTTCAATCTCTGGTTTTATGCAGCACCCCAACTCACCTTTCCCGTTAAGCAAGCATAAGTTGGTTTTCTAAATTTGAGACCGTGTTCTGTTTTGTAATTCAGTTCATGTGTAGCCAAGTTTACATTCCGTGTATTAGTGATATCTTATGATGTTTCTTTTTCTGTGTGACTTATTTCTCGAAGAATCATCGTACCTGAATCCACTCATTATGCCGCTACGGGCCTGATGACGTAGATTTCATTGCTGAGTGATATTCCATTGTACGTGCGTACCACAACTTCTTTATCCATTTTTTGCTTTTTCGGATATTTAACATGTACCGTAGACGAGGTTCTTGTAAACAGAGCCGTCCCAAACTTTGGGGTGGCTGTGTGTTTTTGATTTTAATTTCCCTAAGCTATAGGACCATAAGTGGAAGTGCCATAGGCTGTGTTGCTTAGTTTCCTTCGTGTTTCACGAAACACCATACACTTCTCCAGATTGGCTGTTGGCAATTTATATCCCGCCCATCAGCGTAACAAGGCTCCCTGTTCTCCATGACCTGTCCTGCCTTTGTGGATTTTACACATTTTTCAGATGGCCCTTTTGACCGGGGGGCAGTGAGACTTCATTGTAGTGCAGATTTCCTTTACACGCTTGCTTGGTTGGCCAAAAAGGGCGTATGCGTTTTTTCCTGAATATATTCAGGAAAAAACGCATACGCCCTTTTTGGCCAAGTGCATCATTGTCGACATTCTGCCTCTTTTCCTATGCTTTAAGTGCAATTCCAGCCTAACCCCTGAAATCTTTTCCTGAAATTCTGCCCCGCTTTCAACTCCTCTTCGAAGACTTACTTCAGTACATTTTTGGACGATAGCTGTCATTCATAACTCTGCAGGTTTGTGAATTACAGTGCCCCTGAGCTCCTTTCCTCAACACGCTTTCTTGTGATCTGGCCGCAAAACCGCAGGATTGCTTCAGGCCCTAATCTGTTTCCGGCAGGGCACGCTGAGCCGTTGTTTAATTCCTCTTCCTGGTGGGAAATGAGCGTTCCATTTGCCCGTGCAGACACCTACAGCTAGTCTCTCATTGGTTCTCCCTATTCCTGTTCATCTTACGCAGAAATTGCAAACTGTGCCAAACAGGACGTTAAAGGCACTGACTCTCCAAGTAGGGAGAATGTTAGTAAAGCGTCTGGAATGGTTAACCCGAGTACCAGGGGACGAAAACTGAGATGCATTTGAAAACGTTTCCCAATCACACGGCGGACGATAGTCTGGGTTTCCAATGCATGTTTTAGCTGAAGGAAGAATCCCTTAAACCTGGAGATTTAAGACCCTTTGAATGGGTACCAGGTAGTATGACTTCAAAGGGTCTGCGTTTGCTCACCGAACCTCACCAATGCTATCAGCCCGAAGTGTCCAGCCTTATGTCTCACACAGCTCTGCGTGTAGATGGGGTAAATCCAGGTTGCATCACAAGCCCTGAGTGAATTATTTAAGAATTGCTCTCTATTTCACTGTCATTGTGTTTTGTTTTCAAAATTTATTTTGATAATGGGATTTATCGGATTTTCACTGCTGCGTTTATGCCGCTGTACACACGCTTGATTTCCATATGGAGACATATCCATGGGTTTTAAGATTCTTACTTCTCAGGTATGTTCCCAGGCGTTGAATATGGGGTGTGGAGTACATTTCATTGAGCAAGGAGTAGGTCTTGTCTATTATATATTTGGCTTATGGAACGGTATCTGTGCTAATTTCAATCTCTGGTTTGATGTAGCACCCCAACTCACCTTTCCCCATAAGCAAGCATAAGTTGGTTTTCTAAATTTGAGACCCTGTTCGGTTTTGTAATTCAGTTCATGTGTAGCCAAGTTTACATTCCGTGTATTAGTGATATCTTATGATGTTTTATATTCTGTGTGACTTATTTCTCGTAAAATCATCGTACCTGAATCCACTCATTATGCCACTACAGGCCTGATGACGTAGATTTCATTGCTGTGTGATATTCCATTGTACGTACGTAGCACAACTTCTTTATCCATTTTTTGCTTTCTCGGATATTTAACTTGTACCGTAGACAAGGTTCTTGTAAACAGAGCCGTTCCAAACTTTGGGGTGGCTGTGTGTTTTGGATTTTAATTTCCCTAAGCTATAGGACAATAAGTTGAAGTGCCATAGGCTGTGTTGCTTTGTTTCCTATGTGTTTCAGGAAACACCTTACACTTCTCCAGAGTGGCTGATGGCAATTTACATCCCGCCCATCAGCATAACAAGGCTCCCTGTTCTCCATGACCTGTCCTGCCTTTCTGGATTTTACACTTTTTTCAGATGGCCCTTTTGACCGGGGGGCAGAGAGACTTCATTGTAGTGCAGATTTCCATTACATGCCGGCTTGGTTGGCCAAAAAGGGCGTATGCGTTTTTTCCTGAATATATTCAGGAAAAAACGCATACGCCCTTTTTGGCCAAGTGCATCATTGTCGACATTCTGCCTCTTTTCCTATGCTTTAAGTGCAATTCCAGTCTACCCCCTGAAATCGTTTTCCTGAAATTCTGCCCCGCTTTCAAGTCCTCTTCGAAGACTTACTTCAATACATTTTTGGACGATAGCTGTCATTCATAACTCTGCAGGTTTGTGAATTACAGTGCACCTGAGCTCCTTTCTTCCATTCGATTTCTTGTGAGCTGGCCGCGAAACCGCAGGACTGCTTAAGGCGCTAATCTGTTTCTGGCAAGGCACGCTGAGCCTTTGGTTAATTCCTCTTCCTGGTGGAAAATGAGCGTTCCATTTGCCCGTGCAGACACCTACAGCTAGTCTCTCATTGGTTCTCCCTATTCCTGTTAGTCTTGCGTAGAAATTGCAAACTGTGCCAAACAGGAGGTTAAAAGCACTGACTCTCCAAGTGGGGAGAATGTTAGTAAAGTGTCTGGAATCGTGAACCCGAGTACCAGGGTTCGAAAACTGCGATGCATTTGAAAACGTTTCCCAATCACACGGTGGACCATACTCTGGGTTTCCCATGCATGTTTTAGCTGAAGGAAGAATCCTTTAAACCTGTAGAGTTGGGACCCATGGAATGGGTACCATGCAGTATGACTTCAAAGGGTCTGCGTTTGCTCACCGAACGTCACCAATGCTATCAGTCCGAAGTGCCCAGCCTTATGTCTCACCCAGCTCTGGGTGTAGATGTGGTAAATCCAGGTTGCATCACAAGCCCTGAATGAATTATTTAAGAATTGCTCTCTATTTCACTGTCATTGTGTTTTGTTTTTGAAATTCATTTTGATAATGGGATTTATCGGATTTTCACTGCTGCGTTTAGGCCGCTGTACACACGCTTGATTTCCTTATGGAGACATATAAATCCATGGGTTTTAAGATTCTTACTTGTCAGGTATCTTGCCAGGCGTTGAATATGGGGTGTTGAGTCCACTTCTTTCAGCAAGGAGTAGGTCTTGTCTATTATATATTTGGCTTATGGAAAGGTATCTGTGCTAATTGCAATCTCTGGTTTTATGCAGCACCCCAACTCACCTTTCCCGTTAAGCAAGCATAAGTTGGTTTTCTAAATTTGAGACCCTGTTCTGTTTTGTAATTCAGTTCATGTGTAGCCAAGTTTACATTCCGTGTGTTAGTGATATCTTATGATGTTTCTTTTTCTGTGTGACTTATTTCTCGAAGAATCATCGTACCTGAATCCACTCATTATGCCGCTACGGGCCTGATGACGTAGATTTCATTGCTGAGTGATATTCCATTGTACATGCGTACCACAACTTCTTTATCCATTTTTTGCTTTTTCGGATATTTAACATGTACCGTAGACGAGGTTCTTGTAAACAGAGCCGTCCCAAACTTTGGGGTGGCTGTGTGTTTTTGATTTGAATTTCCCTAAGCTATAGGACCATAAGTGGAAGTGCCATAGGCTGTGTTGCTTTGATTCCTTCGTGTTTCACGAAACACCATACACTTCTCCAGATTGGCTGTTGGCAATTTATATCCCGCCCATCAGCGTAACAAGGCTCCCTGTTCTCCATGACCTGTCCTGCCTTTCGGGATTTTACACATTTTTCAGATGGCCCTTTTGACTGGGGGGCAGTGAGACTTCATTGTAGTGCAGATTTCCTTTACACGCTTGCTTGGTTGGCCAAAAAGGGCGTATGCGTTTTTTCCTGAATATATTCAGGAAAAAACGCATACGCCCTTTTTGGCCAAGTGCATCATTGTCGACATTCTGCCTCTTTTCCTATGCTTTAAGTGCAATTCCAGTCTACACCCTGAAATCGTTTTCCTGAAATTCTGCCCCGCTTTCAAGTCCTCTTTGAAGACTTACTTCAGTACATTTTTGGACGATAGCTGTCATTCATAACTCTGCAGTTTTGTGAATTACAGTGCCCCTGAGCTCCTTTCTTCAACTCGCTTTCTTGTGAGCTGGCCGCAAAACCGCAGGATTGCTTCAGGCCCTAATGTGATTCTGGCCGGGCACACTGAGCCTTTGGTTAATTCCTCTTCCTGGTGGGAAATGAGCGTTCCATTTGCCCGTGCAGACACCAACAGCTAGTCTCTCATTGGTTCTCCCTATTCCTGTTCATCTTGCGCAGAAATTGCAAACTGTGCCAAACAGGAGGTGAAAGGCACTGACTCTCCAAGTGAGGAGAGTGTTAGTAAAGCGTCTGGAATGGTGAACCCGAGTACCAGGGGACGAAAACTGAGATGCATTTGAAAACGTTTCCCAATCACACGGCGGACGATAGTCTGGGTTTCCAATGCATGTTTTAGCTGAAGGAAGAATCCCTTAAACCTGGAGAGTTGGGACCCATGGAATGGGTACCATGCAGTATGACTTCAAAGGGTCTGCGTTTGCTCACCGAACCTCACCAATGCTATCAGCCCGAAGTGCCCAGCCTTATGTCTCACCCAGCTCTGGGTGTAGATGTGGTAAATCCAGGTTGCATCACAAGCCCTGAATGAATTATTTAAGAATTGCTCTCTATTTCACTGTCATTGTGTTTTGTTTTTGAAATTTATTTTGATAATGGGATTTATCGGATTTTCACTGCTGCGTTTAGGCCGCTGTACACACGCTTGATTTCCTTATGGAGACATATAAATCCATGGGTTTTAAGATTCTTACTTGTCAGGTATCTTGCCAGGCGTTGAATATGGGGTGTTGAGTCCATTTCGTTGAGCAAGGAGTAGGGCTTGTCTATTATATATTTGGCTTATGGAACGGTATCTGTGCTAATTTCAATCTCTGGTTTTATGCAGCACCCCAACTCACCTTTCCCCAAAAGCAAGCATCAGTTGGTTTTCTAAATTTGAGACCCTGTTCTGTTTTGTAATTCAGTTTATGTGTAGCCAAGTTTACATTCCGTATATTACTGATATATTATGATGTTTCTTTTTCTGTGTGACTTATTTCTCGTAGAATCATCGTACCTGAATCCACTCATTATGCCGCTACGGGCCTGAAGACGTAGATTTCATTGCTGAGTGATATTCCATTGTATGTGCCTACCACAACTTCTTTATCCATTTTTTCCTTTCTCGGATATTTAACTTGTACCGTAGACAAGGTTCTTGTAAACAGAGCCATCCCAAACTTTGGGGTGGCTGTGTGTTTGTGATTTTAATTTCCCTAAGCTATAGGACCATAAGTGGAAGTGACATAGGCTGTGTTGCTTTGTTTCCTACGTGTTTCAGGATACACCATACATTTCTCCAGAGTGGCTGTTGGCAATTTACATCCCGCCCATCAGCATAACAAGGCTCCCTGTTCTCCATGACCTGTCCTGTCTTTCTGGATTTTACACTTTTTTCAGATGGCCCTTTTGACCGGGGGGCAGTGAGACTTCATTGTAGTGCAGATTTCCTTTACACGCTTGCTTGGTTCGCCAAAAAGTGCGTATGCGTTTTTTCCTGAATATAATCAGGAAAACACGCATACGCCCTTTTTGGCCAAGTGCATCATTGTCGACATTCTTCCTCTTTTCCTATGCTTTAAGTGCAATTCCAGTCTACCCCCTGAAATCGTTTTCCTGAAATTCTGCCCCGCTTTCAAGTCCTCTTCGAAGACTTACTTCAGTACATTTTTGGACGAGAGCTGTCATTCATAACTCTGCATGTTTGTGAATTACAGTGCCCCTGAACTCATTTCTTCAACTCGCTTTCTTGTGAGCTGGCCGCAAAACCGCAGGATTGCTTCAGGCCCTAATCTGTTTCCGGCCGGGCACGCTGAGCCTTTGGTTAATTCCTCTTCCTGGTGGGAAATGAGCGTTAAATCTGCCCGTGCAGACACCAACAGCTAGTCTCTCTTTGGTTCTCCCTATGCCTGTTCATCTTGCGCAGAAATTGCAAACTGTGCCAAACAGGAGGTTAAAGGCACTGACTCTCCAAGTGGGGAGAGTGTTAGTAAAGCGTCTGGAATGGTGAACCCGAGTACCAGGGGACGAAAACTGAGATGCATTTGAAAACGTTTCCCAATCACACAGTGGGCCATACTCTGGGATTCCCATGCATGTTTTAGCTGAAGGAAGAATCCCTTAAACCTGGAGTGTTGGGACCCATGGGATGGGTACCATGAAGTATGACTTTAAAGGGTCTGCGTTTGCTCACCGAACCTCACCAATGCTATCAGCCCGAAGTGCCCAGCCTTATGTCTCACCCAGCTCTGGGTGTAGATGTGGTAAATCCAGGTTGCATCACAAGCCCTGAATGAATTATTTAAGAATTGCTCTCTATTTCACTGTCATTGTGTTTTGTTTTTGAAATTCATTTTGATAATGGGATTTATCGGATTTACACTGCTGCGTTTAGACCGCTGTACACATGCTTGATTTCCTTGTGGAGACATATAAATCCATGGGTTTTAAGATTCTTACTTGTCAGGTATCTTCCCAGGCGTTGAATATAGGGTGTTGAGTCCATTTCTTTCAGCAAGGAGTAGGTTTTGTCTATTATATATTTGGCTTATGGAAAGGTATCTGTGCTAATTTCAATCTCTGGTTTTATGCAGCACCCCAACTCACCTTTCCCCATAAGCAAGCATAAGTTGGTTTTCTAAATTTGAGACCCTGTTCTGTTTTGTAATTCAGTTTATGTGTAGCCAAGTTTACATTCCGTGTATTAGTGATATCTTATGATGTTTCTTTTTCTGTGTGACTTATTTCTCGTAGAATTATCGTACCTGAATCCACTCATTATGCCGCTACGGGCCTGATAACGTAGATTTCATTGCTGAATGATATTCCATTGTACGTGCGTACCACAACTTCTTTATCCATTTTTTGCTTTTTCGGATATTTAACATGTACCGTAGACGAGGTTCTTGTAAACAGAGCCGTCCCAAACTTTGGGGTGGCTGTGTGTTTTTGATTTGAATTTCCCTAAGCTATAGGACCATAAGTGGAAGTGCCATAGGCTGTGTTGCTTTGTTTCCTTCGTGTTTCACGAAACACCATACACTTCTCCAGATTGGCTGTTGGCAATTTATATCCCGCCCATCAGCGTAACAAGGCTCCCTGTTCTCCATGACCTGTCCTGCCTTTGTGGATTTTACCCATTTTTCAGATGGCCCTTTTGACCGGGGGGCAGTGAGACTTCATTGTAGTGCAGATTTCGTTTACACGCTTGCTTGGTTGCCCAAAAAGGGCGTATGCGTTTTTTCCTGAATATATTCAGGAAAAAACGCATACGCCCTTTTTGGCCAAGTGCATCATTGTCGACATTCTGCCTCTTTTCCTATGCTTTAAGTGCAATTCCAGTCTATCTCCTGAAATCGTTTCTCTGAAATTCTGCCCCGCTTTCAAGTACTCTTGGAAGACTTACTTCAGTACATTTTCCAACGATACCTGTCATTCATAACTCTGCAGGTTTGTGAATTACAGTGCCCCTGAGCTCCTTTCTTCAACTCGCTTTCTTGTGAGCTGGCCGCAAAACCGCAGGATTGCTTCAGGCCCTAATCTGTTTCCGGCCGGACACGCTGAGCCTTTGGTTAATTCCTCATCCTGGTGGGAAATGAGCGTTCCATTTGCCCATGCAGGCACCTACAGCTAGTCTCTCATTGGTTCTCCCTATGCCTGTTCATCTTGCGCAGAAATTGCAAACTGTACCAAACAGGAGTTTAAAGGCACTGACTCTCCAATTGGGAAGAGTGTTAGTAAAGCGTCGGGAATGGTGAACCCGAGTACCAGGGGCCGAAACCTGAGATGCATTTGAAAAGGTTTCCCGGTCACACAGTGCACTGTACTGTGGGTTTCCCATGCATGTTTTAGCTGAAGGAAGTATCCCTTAAACCTGGAGAGTTGGGACCCATGGAATGAGTACCATGCAGTATGACTTCAAAGGGTCTGCGTTTGCTCACCGAACCTCACCAATGCTATCAGCCCGAAGTGCCCATCCTTATGTCTCATCCAGCTCTGGGTGTAGATGTGGTAAATCCAGGTTGCATCACAAGCCCTGAATCAATTATTTAAGAATTGCTCTCTATTTCACTGTCATTGTGTTTTGTTTTTGAAATTTATTTTGATAATGGGATTTATCGGATTTTCACTGCTGCGTTTAGGCCGATGTACAGACATTTCATTTCCTTATGGAGACATATGAAGCCATCGGTTTTAAGATTCTTAGTTGTCAAGTATATTCCCAGACGTTGAATATGGGGTGTTGAGTCTATTTTGCTGAGCAAGGAGTAGGTCTTGTCTATTATATATTTGGCTTATGGAACGGTATCTGTGCTAATTTCAATCTCTGTTTTTATGCAGCACCCCAACTCACCTTTCCCCATAAGCAAGCATAAGTTGGTTGTCTCAATTTGAGACCCTTTTCTGTTTTGTAATTCAGTTCATGTGTAGCCAAGTTTACATTCCGTGTATTAGTCATATCTTATGATGTTTCTTTTTCTGTGTGACTTATTTCTCGTAGAATCATCGTACCTGAATCCACTCATTATGGCTCTACGGGCCTGATGACGTAGATTTCATTGCTGTGTGATATTCCATTGTACGTACGTAGCACTACTTCTTTATCCATTTTTTGCTTTCTCGGATATTTAACTTGTACTGTAGATGAGGTTCCTGTAAACGGAGCCGTCTCAAACTTTGGGGTGGCTGTGTGTTTTTGATTTTAATTTCCCTAAGGTATAGATCCATAAGTGGAAGTGCCATAGGCTGTTTGTTTTGTTTCCTACGTGTTTCAGGAAACACCATACACTTCTCCAGAGTGGCTGTTGGCAATTTACATCCTGCCCATCAGCATAACAAGGCTCCCTGTTCTCCATGACCTGTCCTGCCTTTATGGATTTTACACTTTTTTCAGATGGCCCTTTTGACCCGGGGGCAGTGATACTTCATTGTAGTGCAGATTTCATTTACACACTTGCTTGGTTGACCAAAAAGTGCGTATGCGTTTTTTCCTGAATATATTCAGGAAAAAACACATACGCCCTTTTAGGCCAAGTGCATCATTGTCGACATTCTGCCTCATTTCCTATGCTTTAAGTGCAATTCCAGTCTACCCCCTGAAATCGTTTTCCAGAAATTCTGCCCCGCTTTGAAGTCCTCTTCGAAGACTTACTTCAATACAATTTTGGACGATAGCTGTCATTCATAACTCTGCTGGTTTGTGAATTTCAGTGGCCCTGAGCTCCTTTCTTCAACTCACTTTCTTGTGAGCTGGCCGCAAAACCGCAGGATTGCTTCAGGCCCTAATCTGTTTCCGGCAGGGCACGCTGAGCCTTTGGTTAATTCGTCTCCCTGGTGGGAAATGAGCGTTCCATTTGCCCGTACAGACACCTACAGCTAGTCTTTCATTGGTTCTCCCTATTCCTGTTCATCTTGCGCAGAAATTGCAAACTGTGCCAAACAGGAGTTTAAAGGCACTGACTCTCCAAGTGGGGAGAGTGTTAGTAAAGCGTCTGGAATGGTGAACCCGAGTACCAGGGTTCGAAAACTGAGATGCATTTGAAAACGTTTCCCAATCACACGGTGGACCATACTCTGGTTGTCACATGCATGTTTTAGCTGAAGGAAGATTCCCTTAAAACTGGAGAGTTGGGACCCATGGAATGGGTACCATGCAGTATGACTTCAAAGGGTCTGCGTTTGCTCACCGAACCTCACCAAAGCTATCAGCCCGAAGTGTCCAGCCTTATGTCTCACCCAGCTCTGGGTGTAGATGTGGTAAATCCAGGTTGCATCACAAGCCCTGAATGAATTATTTAAGAATTGCTCTCTATTTCACTGTCATTGTGTTTTCTTTTTGAAATTTATTTTGATAATGGGATTTATCGGATTTTCACTGCTGCGTTTATGCCGCTGTACACACGCTTGATTTCCTTGTGGAGACATATAAATCCATGGGTTTTAAGATTCTTACTTGTCAGGTATATTCCCAGGCGTTGAATATGGAGTCTTGAGTCCATTTCATTGAGCAAGGAGTAGGTCTTGTCTATTATATATTTGGGTTATGGTAAGGTATCTGTGCTAATTTCAATCTCTGGTTTTATGCAGCACCCCAACTCACCTTTTCCCATAAGCAAGCATAAGTTGGTTGTCTCAATTTGAGACCCTTTTCTGTTTTGTAGTTCAGTTCATGTGTAGCCAAATTTACATTCCGTGTATTTGTGATATCTTATGATGTTTCCTTTTCTGTGTGACTTATTTCTCGTAGATTCATCGTACCTGAACCCACTCATTATGTCGATACGGGCCTGATGACGGAGATTTCATTGCTGAGTGATATTCCACTGTATGTGCATACCACAACTTCTTTATGAATTTTTTGCTTTCTCGGATATTTAACTTGTACCGTAGACGAGGTTCTTGTAAACAGAGACGTCCCAAACATTGGGGTGGCTGTGTGCTTTTGATTTGAATTTCCATAAGCTATAGGACCATAAGTGGAAGTGCCATAGGCTGTGTTGCTTTGTTCCCGACGTGTTTCAGGAAACACCATACACTTCTCCAGAGTGGCTGTTGGCAATTTACATCCCGCCCATCAGCATAACAAGGCTCCCTGTTCTCGATGACCTGTCCTGCCTTTCTGGATTTTACACTTTCTTCAGATGGGCCTTTTGACCGGTGGGCAGTGAGACTTCATTGTAGTGCAGATTTCCTTTACACGCTTGCTTGGTTGGCCAAAAACCGCTTATGCGTTTTTTCCTGAATATATTCAGGAAAAAACGCATACGTCCTTTTTGGCCAAGTGCATCATTTTCGACATTCTGCCTCTTTTCCTATGCTTTAAGTGCAATTCCTGTCTACCCCCTGAAATCGTTTTCCTGAAATTCTTCCCCGCTTTCAAGTCCTCTTCGAAGACTTACTTCAGTACATTTTTGGACGATAACTGTCATTAATAACTCTGCAGGTTTGTGAATTACAGTTCCCCTGAGCTCGTTTCCTCAACACGCTTTCTTGTGAGCTGGCCGCAAAACCACAGGATTTCTTCAGGCCCTAATATCTTTCCGGCAGGGCACGCTGAGCCTTTGGTTAATTCCACTTCCTGGTGGGAAATGAGCGTTCCATTTGCCAGTGCAGACACCTACAGCTAGTCTCTCATTGGTTCTCCCTATTCCTATTCATCTTGTGCAGAAATTGCAAACTGTGCCAAACAGGAGGTTAAAGGCACTGACTCTCCAAGTGGTGAGAATGTTAGTAAAGCGTCTGGAATGGTGAACCCGAGTACCAGGGTTCGAAAACTGAGATGCATTTGAAAACGTTTCCCAATCACACGGTGGACCATACTCTGCGTTTCCCATGCATGATGTAGCTGAAGGAAGAATCCCTTAAACCTGGAAAGTTGGGACCCATGGAATGGGTACCAGGCAGTATGAGTTCAAAGGGTCTGCGTTTGCTCACCGAACCTCACCAATGCTATCAGCCTGAAGTGTCCAGCCTTATGTCTCACACAGCTCTGCATGTAGATGTGGTAAATCCAGGTTGCATCACAAGCCCTGAATGAATTATTTAAGAATTGCTCTCTATTTCACTCTCATTCTGTTTTGTTTTCAAAATTTATCTTGATAATGGGATTTATCTGATTTTCACTGCTGCGTTTAGGCCGCTGTACACCTGCTTGATTTCCTTATGGAGACATATAAATCCATGGGTTTTAAGATTCTTACCTGTTAGGTATGTTCCCAGGCATTGAATATGGGCTGTTGAGTCCATTTCGCTGAGCAAGGAGTAGGTCTTGTCTATTATATATTTGGCTTATGGAATTGTATCTGTGCTAATTTCAATCTCTGGTTTTATACAGCACCCAAATTCAGCTTTCCCCATAAGCAAGCATAAGTTGGTTTTCTAAATTTGAGACCCTGTTCGGTTTTGTAATTCAGTTCATGTGTAGCCAAGTTTACATTCCGTGTATTAGTGATATCTTATGATGTTTTATATTCTGTGTGACTTATTTCTCGTAAAATCATCGTACCTGAATCCACTCATTATGCCACTACAGGCCTGATGACGTAGATTTCATTGCTGTGTGATATTCCATTGTACGTACGTAGCACAACTTCTTTATCCATTTTTTGCTTTCTCGGATATTTAACTTGTACCGTAGACAAGGTTCTTGTAAACAGAGCCGTTCCAAACTTTGGGGTGGCTGTGTGTTTTGGATTTTAATTTCCCTAAGCTATAGGACAATAAGTTGAAGTGCCATAGGCTGTGTTGCTTTGTTTCCTATGTGTTTCAGGAAACACCTTACACTTCTCCAGAGTGGCTGATGGCAATTTACATCCCGCCCATCAGCATAACAAGGCTCCCTGTTCTCCATGACCTGTCCTGCCTTTCTGGATTTTACACTTTTTTCAGATGGCCCTTTTGACCGGGGGGCAGAGAGACTTCATTGTAGTGCAGATTTCCATTACATGCCGGCTTGGTTGGCCAAAAAGGGCGTATGCGTTTTTTCCTGAATATATTCAGGAAAAAACGCATACGCCCTTTTTGGCCAAGTGCATCATTGTCGACATTCTGCCTCTTTTCCTATGCTTTAAGTGCAATTCCAGTCTACCCCCTGAAATCGTTTTCCTGAAATTCTGCCCCGCTTTCAAGTCCTCTTCGAAGACTTACTTCAATACATTTTTGGACGATAGCTGTCATTCATAACTCTGCAGGTTTGTGAATTACAGTGCACCTGAGCTCCTTTCTTCCATTCGATTTCTTGTGAGCTGGCCGCGAAACCGCAGGACTGCTTAAGGCGCTAATCTGTTTCTGGCAAGGCACGCTGAGCCTTTGGTTAATTCCTCTTCCTGGTGGAAAATGAGCGTTCCATTTGCCCGTGCAGACACCTACAGCTAGTCTCTCATTGGTTCTCCCTATTCCTGTTAGTCTTGCGTAGAAATTGCAAACTGTGCCAAACAGGAGGTTAAAAGCACTGACTCTCCAAGTGGGGAGAATGTTAGTAAAGTGTCTGGAATCGTGAACCCGAGTACCAGGGTTCGAAAACTGCGATGCATTTGAAAACGTTTCCCAATCACACGGTGGACCATACTCTGGGTTTCCCATGCATGTTTTAGCTGAAGGAAGAATCCTTTAAACCTGTAGAGTTGGGACCCATGGAATGGGTACCATGCAGTATGACTTCAAAGGGTCTGCGTTTGCTCACCGAACCTCACCAATGCTATCAGTCCGAAGTGCCCAGCCTTATGTCTCACCCAGCTCTGGGTGTAGATGTGGTAAATCCAGGTTGCATCACAAGCCCTGAATGAATTATTTAAGAATTGCTCTCTATTTCACTGTCATTGTGTTTTGTTTTTGAAATTCATTTTGATAATGGGATTTATCGGATTTTCACTGCTGCGTTTAGGCCGCTGTACACACGCTTGATTTCCTTATGGAGACATATAAATCCATGGGTTTTAAGATTCTTACTTGTCAGGTATCTTGCCAGGCGTTGAATATGGGGTGTTGAGTCCACTTCTTTCAGCAAGGAGTAGGTCTTGTCTATTATATATTTGGCTTATGGAAAGGTATCTGTGCTAATTGCAATCTCTGGTTTTATGCAGCACCCCAACTCACCTTTCCCGTTAAGCAAGCATAAGTTGGTTTTCTAAATTTGAGACCCTGTTCTGTTTTGTAATTCAGTTCATGTGTAGCCAAGTTTACATTCCGTGTGTTAGTGATATCTTATGATGTTTCTTTTTCTGTGTGACTTATTTCTCGAAGAATCATCGTACCTGAATCCACTCATTATGCCGCTACGGGCCTGATGACGTAGATTTCATTGCTGAGTGATATTCCATTGTACATGCGTACCACAACTTCTTTATCCATTTTTTGCTTTTTCGGATATTTAACATGTACCGTAGACGAGGTTCTTGTAAACAGAGCCGTCCCAAACTTTGGGGTGGCTGTGTGTTTTTGATTTGAATTTCCCTAAGCTATAGGACCATAAGTGGAAGTGCCATAGGCTGTGTTGCTTTGATTCCTTCGTGTTTCACGAAACACCATACACTTCTCCAGATTGGCTGTTGGCAATTTATATCCCGCCCATCAGCGTAACAAGGCTCCCTGTTCTCCATGACCTGTCCTGCCTTTCGGGATTTTACACATTTTTCAGATGGCCCTTTTGACTGGGGGGCAGTGAGACTTCATTGTAGTGCAGATTTCCTTTACACGCTTGCTTGGTTGGCCAAAAAGGGCGTATGCGTTTTTTCCTGAATATATTCAGGAAAAAACGCATACGCCCTTTTTGGCCAAGTGCATCATTGTCGACATTCTGCCTCTTTTCCTATGCTTTAAGTGCAATTCCAGTCTACACCCTGAAATCGTTTTCCTGAAATTCTGCCCCGCTTTCAAGTCCTCTTTGAAGACTTACTTCAGTACATTTTTGGACGATAGCTGTCATTCATAACTCTGCAGTTTTGTGAATTACAGTGCCCCTGAGCTCCTTTCTTCAACTCGCTTTCTTGTGAGCTGGCCGCAAAACCGCAGGATTGCTTCAGGCCCTAATGTGATTCTGGCCGGGCACACTGAGCCTTTGGTTAATTCCTCTTCCTGGTGGGAAATGAGCGTTCCATTTGCCCGTGCAGACACCAACAGCTAGTCTCTCATTGGTTCTCCCTATTCCTGTTCATCTTGCGCAGAAATTGCAAACTGTGCCAAACAGGAGGTGAAAGGCACTGACTCTCCAAGTGAGGAGAGTGTTAGTAAAGCGTCTGGAATGGTGAACCCGAGTACCAGGGGACGAAAACTGAGATGCATTTGAAAACGTTTCCCAATCACACGGCGGACGATAGTCTGGGTTTCCAATGCATGTTTTAGCTGAAGGAAGAATCCCTTAAACCTGGAGAGTTGGGACCCATGGAATGGGTACCATGCAGTATGACTTCAAAGGGTCTGCGTTTGCTCACCGAACCTCACCAATGCTATCAGCCCGAAGTGCCCAGCCTTATGTCTCACCCAGCTCTGGGTGTAGATGTGGTAAATCCAGGTTGCATCACAAGCCCTGAATGAATTATTTAAGAATTGCTCTCTATTTCACTGTCATTGTGTTTTGTTTTTGAAATTTATTTTGATAATGGGATTTATCGGATTTTCACTGCTGCGTTTAGGCCGCTGTACACACGCTTGATTTCCTTATGGAGACATATAAATCCATGGGTTTTAAGATTCTTACTTGTCAGGTATCTTGCCAGGCGTTGAATATGGGGTGTTGAGTCCATTTCGTTGAGCAAGGAGTAGGGCTTGTCTATTATATATTTGGCTTATGGAACGGTATCTGTGCTAATTTCAATCTCTGGTTTTATGCAGCACCCCAACTCACCTTTCCCCAAAAGCAAGCATCAGTTGGTTTTCTAAATTTGAGACCCTGTTCTGTTTTGTAATTCAGTTTATGTGTAGCCAAGTTTACATTCCGTATATTACTGATATATTATGATGTTTCTTTTTCTGTGTGACTTATTTCTCGTAGAATCATCGTACCTGAATCCACTCATTATGCCGCTACGGGCCTGAAGACGTAGATTTCATTGCTGAGTGATATTCCATTGTACGTGCCTACCACAACTTCTTTATCCATTTTTTCCTTTCTCGGATATTTAACTTGTACCGTAGACAAGGTTCTTGTAAACAGAGCCATCCCAAACTTTGGGGTGGCTGTGTGTTTGTGATTTTAATTTCCCTAAGCTATAGGACCATAAGTGGAAGTGACATAGGCTGTGTTGCTTTGTTTCCTACGTGTTTCAGGATACACCATACATTTCTCCAGAGTGGCTGTTGGCAATTTACATCCCGCCCATCAGCATAACAAGGCTCCCTGTTCTCCATGACCTGTCCTGTCTTTCTGGATTTTACACTTTTTTCAGATGGCCCTTTTGACCGGGGGGCAGTGAGACTTCATTGTAGTGCAGATTTCCTTTACACGCTTGCTTGGTTCGCCAAAAAGTGCGTATGCGTTTTTTCCTGAATATAATCAGGAAAACACGCATACGCCCTTTTTGGCCAAGTGCATCATTGTCGACATTCTTCCTCTTTTCCTATGCTTTAAGTGCAATTCCAGTCTACCCCCTGAAATCGTTTTCCTGAAATTCTGCCCCGCTTTCAAGTCCTCTTCGAAGACTTACTTCAGTACATTTTTGGACGAGAGCTGTCATTCATAACTCTGCATGTTTGTGAATTACAGTGCCCCTGAACTCATTTCTTCAACTCGCTTTCTTGTGAGCTGGCCGCAAAACCGCAGGATTGCTTCAGGCCCTAATCTGTTTCCGGCCGGGCACGCTGAGCCTTTGGTTAATTCCTCTTCCTGGTGGGAAATGAGCGTTAAATCTGCCCGTGCAGACACCAACAGCTAGTCTCTCTTTGGTTCTCCCTATGCCTGTTCATCTTGCGCAGAAATTGCAAACTGTGCCAAACAGGAGGTTAAAGGCACTGACTCTCCAAGTGGGGAGAGTGTTAGTAAAGCGTCTGGAATGGTGAACCCGAGTACCAGGGGACGAAAACTGAGATGCATTTGAAAACGTTTCCCAATCACACAGTGGGCCATACTCTGGGATTCCCATGCATGTTTTAGCTGAAGGAAGAATCCCTTAAACCTGGAGTGTTGGGACCCATGGGATGGGTACCATGAAGTATGACTTTAAAGGGTCTGCGTTTGCTCACCGAACCTCACCAATGCTATCAGCCCGAAGTGCCCAGCCTTATGTCTCACCCAGCTCTGGGTGTAGATGTGGTAAATCCAGGTTGCATCACAAGCCCTGAATGAATTATTTAAGAATTGCTCTCTATTTCACTGTCATTGTGTTTTGTTTTTGAAATTCATTTTGATAATGGGATTTATCGGATTTACACTGCTGCGTTTAGACCGCTGTACACATGCTTGATTTCCTTGTGGAGACATATAAATCCATGGGTTTTAAGATTCTTACTTGTCAGGTATCTTCCCAGGCGTTGAATATAGGGTGTTGAGTCCATTTCTTTCAGCAAGGAGTAGGTTTTGTCTATTATATATTTGGCTTATGGAAAGGTATCTGTGCTAATTTCAATCTCTGGTTTTATGCAGCACCCCAACTCACCTTTCCCCATAAGCAAGCATAAGTTGGTTTTCTAAATTTGAGACCCTGTTCTGTTTTGTAATTCAGTTTATGTGTAGCCAAGTTTACATTCCGTGTATTAGTGATATCTTATGATGTTTCTTTTTCTGTGTGACTTATTTCTCGTAGAATTATCGTACCTGAATCCACTCATTATGCCGCTACGGGCCTGATAACGTAGATTTCATTGCTGAATGATATTCCATTGTACGTGCGTACCACAACTTCTTTATCCATTTTTTGCTTTTTCGGATATTTAACATGTACCGTAGACGAGGTTCTTGTAAACAGAGCCGTCCCAAACTTTGGGGTGGCTGTGTGTTTTTGATTTGAATTTCCCTAAGCTATAGGACCATAAGTGGAAGTGCCATAGGCTGTGTTGCTTTGTTTCCTTCGTGTTTCACGAAACACCATACACTTCTCCAGATTGGCTGTTGGCAATTTATATCCCGCCCATCAGCGTAACAAGGCTCCCTGTTCTCCATGACCTGTCCTGCCTTTGTGGATTTTACCCATTTTTCAGATGGCCCTTTTGACCGGGGGGCAGTGAGACTTCATTGTAGTGCAGATTTCGTTTACACGCTTGCTTGGTTGCCCAAAAAGGGCGTATGCGTTTTTTCCTGAATATATTCAGGAAAAAACGCATACGCCCTTTTTGGCCAAGTGCATCATTGTCGACATTCTGCCTCTTTTCCTATGCTTTAAGTGCAATTCCAGTCTATCTCCTGAAATCGTTTCTCTGAAATTCTGCCCCGCTTTCAAGTACTCTTGGAAGACTTACTTCAGTACATTTTCCAACGATACCTGTCATTCATAACTCTGCAGGTTTGTGAATTACAGTGCCCCTGAGCTCCTTTCTTCAACTCGCTTTCTTGTGAGCTGGCCGCAAAACCGCAGGATTGCTTCAGGCCCTAATCTGTTTCCGGCCGGACACGCTGAGCCTTTGGTTAATTCCTCATCCTGGTGGGAAATGAGCGTTCCATTTGCCCATGCAGGCACCTACAGCTAGTCTCTCATTGGTTCTCCCTATGCCTGTTCATCTTGCGCAGAAATTGCAAACTGTACCAAACAGGAGTTTAAAGGCACTGACTCTCCAATTGGGAAGAGTGTTAGTAAAGCGTCGGGAATGGTGAACCCGAGTACCAGGGGCCGAAACCTGAGATGCATTTGAAAAGGTTTCCCGGTCACACAGTGCACTGTACTGTGGGTTTCCCATGCATGTTTTAGCTGAAGGAAGTATCCCTTAAACCTGGAGAGTTGGGACCCATGGAATGAGTACCATGCAGTATGACTTCAAAGGGTCTGCGTTTGCTCACCGAACCTCACCAATGCTATCAGCCCGAAGTGCCCATCCTTATGTCTCATCCAGCTCTGGGTGTAGATGTGGTAAATCCAGGTTGCATCACAAGCCCTGAATCAATTATTTAAGAATTGCTCTCTATTTCACTGTCATTGTGTTTTGTTTTTGAAATTTATTTTGATAATGGGATTTATCGGATTTTCACTGCTGCGTTTAGGCCGATGTACAGACATTTCATTTCCTTATGGAGACATATGAAGCCATCGGTTTTAAGATTCTTAGTTGTCAAGTATATTCCCAGACGTTGAATATGGGGTGTTGAGTCTATTTTGCTGAGCAAGGAGTAGGTCTTGTCTATTATATATTTGGCTTATGGAACGGTATCTGTGCTAATTTCAATCTCTGTTTTTATGCAGCACCCCAACTCACCTTTCCCCATAAGCAAGCATAAGTTGGTTGTCTCAATTTGAGACCCTTTTCTGTTTTGTAATTCAGTTCATGTGTAGCCAAGTTTACATTCCGTGTATTAGTCATATCTTATGATGTTTCTTTTTCTGTGTGACTTATTTCTCGTAGAATCATCGTACCTGAATCCACTCATTATGGCTCTACGGGCCTGATGACGTAGATTTCATTGCTGTGTGATATTCCATTGTACGTACGTAGCACTACTTCTTTATCCATTTTTTGCTTTCTCGGATATTTAACTTGTACTGTAGATGAGGTTCCTGTAAACGGAGCCGTCTCAAACTTTGGGGTGGCTGTGTGTTTTTGATTTTAATTTCCCTAAGGTATAGATCCATAAGTGGAAGTGCCATAGGCTGTTTGTTTTGTTTCCTACGTGTTTCAGGAAACACCATACACTTCTCCAGAGTGGCTGTTGGCAATTTACATCCTGCCCATCAGCATAACAAGGCTCCCTGTTCTCCATGACCTGTCCTGCCTTTATGGATTTTACACTTTTTTCAGATGGCCCTTTTGACCCGGGGGCAGTGATACTTCATTGTAGTGCAGATTTCATTTACACACTTGCTTGGTTGACCAAAAAGTGCGTATGCGTTTTTTCCTGAATATATTCAGGAAAAAACACATACGCCCTTTTAGGCCAAGTGCATCATTGTCGACATTCTGCCTCATTTCCTATGCTTTAAGTGCAATTCCAGTCTACCCCCTGAAATCGTTTTCCAGAAATTCTGCCCCGCTTTGAAGTCCTCTTCGAAGACTTACTTCAATACAATTTTGGACGATAGCTGTCATTCATAACTCTGCTGGTTTGTGAATTTCAGTGGCCCTGAGCTCCTTTCTTCAACTCACTTTCTTGTGAGCTGGCCGCAAAACCGCAGGATTGCTTCAGGCCCTAATCTGTTTCCGGCAGGGCACGCTGAGCCTTTGGTTAATTCGTCTCCCTGGTGGGAAATGAGCGTTCCATTTGCCCGTACAGACACCTACAGCTAGTCTTTCATTGGTTCTCCCTATTCCTGTTCATCTTGCGCAGAAATTGCAAACTGTGCCAAACAGGAGTTTAAAGGCACTGACTCTCCAAGTGGGGAGAGTGTTAGTAAAGCGTCTGGAATGGTGAACCCGAGTACCAGGGTTCGAAAACTGAGATGCATTTGAAAACGTTTCCCAATCACACGGTGGACCATACTCTGGTTGTCACATGCATGTTTTAGCTGAAGGAAGATTCCCTTAAAACTGGAGAGTTGGGACCCATGGAATGGGTACCATGCAGTATGACTTCAAAGGGTCTGCGTTTGCTCACCGAACCTCACCAAAGCTATCAGCCCGAAGTGTCCAGCCTTATGTCTCACCCAGCTCTGGGTGTAGATGTGGTAAATCCAGGTTGCATCACAAGCCCTGAATGAATTATTTAAGAATTGCTCTCTATTTCACTGTCATTGTGTTTTCTTTTTGAAATTTATTTTGATAATGGGATTTATCGGATTTTCACTGCTGCGTTTATGCCGCTGTACACACGCTTGATTTCCTTGTGGAGACATATAAATCCATGGGTTTTAAGATTCTTACTTGTCAGGTATATTCCCAGGCGTTGAATATGGAGTCTTGAGTCCATTTCATTGAGCAAGGAGTAGGTCTTGTCTATTATATATTTGGGTTATGGTAAGGTATCTGTGCTAATTTCAATCTCTGGTTTTATGCAGCACCCCAACTCACCTTTTCCCATAAGCAAGCATAAGTTGGTTGTCTCAATTTGAGACCCTTTTCTGTTTTGTAGTTCAGTTCATGTGTAGCCAAATTTACATTCCGTGTATTTGTGATATCTTATGATGTTTCCTTTTCTGTGTGACTTATTTCTCGTAGATTCATCGTACCTGAACCCACTCATTATGTCGATACGGGCCTGATGACGGAGATTTCATTGCTGAGTGATATTCCACTGTATGTGCATACCACAACTTCTTTATGAATTTTTTGCTTTCTCGGATATTTAACTTGTACCGTAGACGAGGTTCTTGTAAACAGAGACGTCCCAAACATTGGGGTGGCTGTGTGCTTTTGATTTGAATTTCCATAAGCTATAGGACCATAAGTGGAAGTGCCATAGGCTGTGTTGCTTTGTTCCCGACGTGTTTCAGGAAACACCATACACTTCTCCAGAGTGGCTGTTGGCAATTTACATCCCGCCCATCAGCATAACAAGGCTCCCTGTTCTCGATGACCTGTCCTGCCTTTCTGGATTTTACACTTTCTTCAGATGGGCCTTTTGACCGGTGGGCAGTGAGACTTCATTGTAGTGCAGATTTCCTTTACACGCTTGCTTGGTTGGCCAAAAACCGCTTATGCGTTTTTTCCTGAATATATTCAGGAAAAAACGCATACGTCCTTTTTGGCCAAGTGCATCATTTTCGACATTCTGCCTCTTTTCCTATGCTTTAAGTGCAATTCCTGTCTACCCCCTGAAATCGTTTTCCTGAAATTCTTCCCCGCTTTCAAGTCCTCTTCGAAGACTTACTTCAGTACATTTTTGGACGATAACTGTCATTAATAACTCTGCAGGTTTGTGAATTACAGTTCCCCTGAGCTCGTTTCCTCAACACGCTTTCTTGTGAGCTGGCCGCAAAACCACAGGATTTCTTCAGGCCCTAATATCTTTCCGGCAGGGCACGCTGAGCCTTTGGTTAATTCCACTTCCTGGTGGGAAATGAGCGTTCCATTTGCCAGTGCAGACACCTACAGCTAGTCTCTCATTGGTTCTCCCTATTCCTATTCATCTTGTGCAGAAATTGCAAACTGTGCCAAACAGGAGGTTAAAGGCACTGACTCTCCAAGTGGTGAGAATGTTAGTAAAGCGTCTGGAATGGTGAACCCGAGTACCAGGGTTCGAAAACTGAGATGCATTTGAAAACGTTTCCCAATCACACGGTGGACCATACTCTGCGTTTCCCATGCATGATGTAGCTGAAGGAAGAATCCCTTAAACCTGGAAAGTTGGGACCCATGGAATGGGTACCAGGCAGTATGAGTTCAAAGGGTCTGCGTTTGCTCACCGAACCTCACCAATGCTATCAGCCTGAAGTGTCCAGCCTTATGTCTCACACAGCTCTGCATGTAGATGTGGTAAATCCAGGTTGCATCACAAGCCCTGAATGAATTATTTAAGAATTGCTCTCTATTTCACTCTCATTCTGTTTTGTTTTCAAAATTTATCTTGATAATGGGATTTATCTGATTTTCACTGCTGCGTTTAGGCCGCTGTACACCTGCTTGATTTCCTTATGGAGACATATAAATCCATGGGTTTTAAGATTCTTACCTGTTAGGTATGTTCCCAGGCATTGAATATGGGCTGTTGAGTCCATTTCGCTGAGCAAGGAGTAGGTCTTGTCTATTATATATTTGGCTTATGGAATTGTATCTGTGCTAATTTCAATCTCTGGTTTTATACAGCACCCAAATTCAGCTTTCCCCATAAGCAAGCATAAGTTGGTTTTCTAAATTTGAGACCCTGTTCTGTTTTGTAATTCAGTTCACGTGTAGTCAAGTTTACATTCCGTGTATTAGTGATATCTTATGATGTTTCTTATTCTGTGTGACTTATTTCCCGTAGAATCATCGTACTTGGATCCACTCATTATGCCACTACAGGCCTGATGACGTAGATTTCATTGCTGTGTGTTATTCCATTGTACGTACGTAGCACAACTTCTTTATCCATTTTTTGCTTTCTCGGATATTTAACTTGTACCGTAGACAAGGTTCTTGTAAACAGAGCCGTCCCAAATTTTGAGGTGGCTGTGTGTTTTTGATGTTAATTTCCCTAAGCTATAGGACAATAAGTTGAAGTGCCATAGGCTGTGTTGCTTTGTTTCCTATGTGTTTCAGGAAACACCATACACTTCTCCAGAGTGGCTGTTGGCAATTTACATCCCGCCCATCAGCATAACAAGGGTCCCTGTTCTCCATGATCTCTCCTGCCTTTCTGGATTTTACACTTTTTTCAGATGGCCCTTTTGACCGGGGGGCAGTGAGACTTCATTGTAGTGAAGATTTCCTTTACACGCCTGCTTGGATGGCCAAAAATTGCGTATGCGTTTTTTCCTGAATATATTCAGGAAAAAACGCATACGCACTTTTTGTCCAAGTGCATCATTGTCGACATTCTGCCTCTTTTCCTATGCTTTAAGTCCAATTCCAGTCTACCCCCTGAAATCGTTTTCCTGAAATTCTGCCCCGCTTTCAAGTCCTCTTCGAAGACTTACTTCAATACATTTTTGGACGATAGCTGTCATTCATAACTCTGCAGGTTTGTGAATTACAGTGCCCCTGAGCTCCTTTCCTCAACTCGCTTTCTTGTGAGCTGGCCGCAAAACCACAGGATTGCTTCAGGCCCTAATCTGTTTCCGGCAGGGCACGCTGAGCCTTTGGTTAATTCCTCTTCCTGGTGGGAAATGAGCGTTCCATTTGCCCGTGCAGACACCTACAGCTTGTCTCAAATTGGTTCTCCCTATTCCTGTTCATCTTGCGCAGAAATTGCAAACTGTGCCAAACAGGAGTTTAAAGGCTCTGACTCTCCAAGTGGGGAGAGTGTTAGTAAAGTGTCTGGAATGGTGAACCCGAGTACCAGGGTTCGAAAACTGAGATGCATTTGAAAACGTTTCCCTATCACACGGTGGACCATACTCTGGGTTTCCCATGCATGTTTTAGCTGAAGGAAGAATCCCTTAAACCTAGAGAGTTGGGACCGATGGAATGGGTACCATGCAGTATGACCTCAAAGGGTCTGAGTTTGCTCACCGAACCTCACCAATGCTATCAGCCCGAAGTGTCCATTCTTATGTCTCACACAGCTCTGCGTGTAGATGTGGTAAATCCAGGTTGCATCACAAGCCCTTAGTGAATTATTTAAGAATTGCTCTCTATTTCACTGTCATTGTGTTTTGTTTTTGAAATTTATTTTGATAATGGGATTTATCGGATTTTCACTGCTGCGTTTAGGCCGCTGTACACACGCTTGATTTCCTTATGGAGACATATAAATCCATGGGTTTTAAGATTCTTACTTGTCAGGTATGTTCCCAGGCCTTGAATATGGGGTGTTGAGTACATTTCATTGAGCAAGGAGTAGGTCTTGTCTATTATATATTTGGCTTATGGAATGGTATCTGTGCTAATTTCAATCTCTGGTTTGATGTAGCACCCCAACTCACCTTTCCCCATAAGCAAGCATAATTTGGTTTTCTAAATTTGAGACCCTGTTCTGTTTTGTAATTCAGTTCATGTGTAGCCAAGTTTACATTCCGTGTATTAGTGATAACTTATGATGTTTCTTTTTCTGTGTGACTTATTTCTCGTAGACTCATCGTACCTGAATCCACTCATTATGCCGCTACGGACCTGATGACGTAGATTTCATTGCTGAGAGATATTCCTTTGTACGTACGTACCACATTTCTTTATCCATTTTTCGTTTTCTGGGATATTTAACTTGTACCGTAGACGAGGTTCTTGTAAACAGAGCCGTAAACAGAAAATTGGGGTGGCTGTGTGTTTTGATTTTAATTTCCCTAAGCTATAGGAAAATAAGTGGTAATGCCTTAGGCTCCGTTGCTTTGTTTTTTAGGTTTTTGAGGAAACACCATACACATCTCCAGAGTGGCTGTTGGCAATTTACATCCCGCCCATCAGCATAACAAGGCTCCCTGTTCTCCATGGCCTGTGCTGCCTTTCTGGATTTTACACTTTTTTCAGATGGCCCTTTTGAACGGTGGGCAGTGAGACTTCATTGTAGTGCAGATTTCTTTAACATGCTTGCTTGGTTGGTCAAAAAGGGCGTATGCGTTTTTTCCTGAATATATTCAGGAAAAAACGCATACGCCCTTTTTGGCCAAGTGCATCATTGTCGACGTTCTGCCTCTTTTCCTATGCTTTAAATGCAATTCCAGTCTACCCCTTGAAATCGTTTTCTTGCCATTCTGCCCCGCTTTCAAATCCTCTTCGCATCCTTCCTCCAATATATTTTTGGGTGATAGCTGTCATTTATAACTCTGCAGGTTTGTGAATTACAGTGTCCCTGAGCTCCTTTCTTCAACTCGCTTTCTTGTGAGCTGGCCGCAAACCCGCAGGATTGCTTCAGGCCCTAATCTGGTTCCGGCACGGCATGCTGAGCCTTTGGTTAATTCCTCTTCGTGGTGGGAAATGAGCGTTAAATTTGCATGTGCAGACACCTTCACAGGAGTCGTCATGGTGCCACTTTGCCCCGGTTATCTCTATGGAGGTTGGAGTTGGAGGGCCTCCTCGCTCAAGGTCAGTGTGCCCATGGAGCCAACCCTGCAACTTCAGGGCATGGTTGGGTGTTAGGATCACCACGTGGGGTCCTTTTCCCTTAGGAGGGAGGTGGCCTTTTGGGCTGCTGATTTCCAGGTTTTCAGATACTGCCAGTATCTTGGGCAGATGTGGCGGTGGGCCAAGCCCCTTGGTGACCGTAGTTTATCCTACCTGGATCGCATTCTTGCATTGTTCCATTTCAAGTGGTCCCAGGTTTTGCACTAATACTCCAATGGCGATTCACCGTTCACCAGGAATGTAAAGGTCAAAGGGTTTAGCTAAATTAGGGAGTTCCAGGGCAAGGGTCTGAATTGACTGCTCTTTCCATTCTTGAAAGGCCACTTCTGCATTCTATTCAAAAGGATCATCATCTTTTCCTTTCAGTGTTTCATATAGAGGCCCAGCTAGTAGACTGTAGTTAGGGATCCAGAAGCAGCAAATCCTGGCCTCCCCAGGAACCCCTAAGCTGTCTTCTAGTTTCAGAAATGGGTAAGGCTGTAAATTGTTTCTTCCCTTTCCTGGGATGGGCTTCTCCGACCTTCTGTGAGAATGAAGCCCAGGCAGGTCACCGTAGTCTGTGATATTTGAGCTTTGTCTTGGACAACTTGTATCCTTTATTGGCTTGGTAGTTCAGAGGTCTCCTTAGTAGGGCTGGCGATCAGAATGTCGTCTGCATATTGAAGGAGTGTTTCCTTTTCCAGAGGTAGAACTTTTAGGTCTTTAGCTGAGCTTTCCCCAAAGATGGTGTGGGAATTTTTGAACCCTTGGGGCAACACGGCCCGGAAGTATTGTTTTAGTTGTATGTTGAGTCCTGCCACTCACAAGCCAAAATTTCTTGTGACTCTGGGACTAATAGAATACAAAAGAAGGCATCATTGAAGACTAATACAGAATACCATGTCCTGGTGGTTGGTAGAATGACCAGCAGGGTGTAGGATTTAGGAACTACTGGAGGTATATCCTCGGTGGCTTCACTGACTGTCCTGACATCCTTTACCAGGACTCCAGCAGCCCATGGGGCTCTCGAGGTCAGGCCAATCCCAGGATATGGAGCTCACCTGGGCAGGTACCCCACCCCCACCCCAGCCCACGGGGCTCTCGTGTTCAGGCCCCTCCCAGGATATGGGGTTCCCTGGGCAGGTTCCCCTGCAGCCCATGGGGCTCTCGTGGTCAGGCCCCTCCCAGGATACAGAGCTACCCTTGCAGGTACCATGGCAGGGCTGGGAACACAGGAACCGTGCATATCGCCCTCATTGCAGAGCACTCCCAGCTCACCTGTCACTCAGATCTGACACAGAGCACCTCAGAGCAGGACTTGAACTAACAAACAGCAGCTCCGACAGGTCTGTGACCCTGGGCATCACTCTGTGTGGCCTCCCTCCACCTGGTCTTCCAGAGACTTCCACTGCACCCGGGGCACCAGGCCTCTGTCTCCACCCACCAGCCACCCCTCCTCTCCCTGACTCCTGGGTTCCTCTCATTAGGAGAGGATTTTCTTGAAGTTGTCTCCCACTCATGGGCCAGATAATATAATTAGAAAACAAGCCAGAGCTGCAGCCCCTTGTCTATCCTGACTCTCAGGAGCCCACAGCTGTTCCTTGGACCTGGCCGATTCAGCAAGTTCCAGTTTCTGCAACTGTGAGCCCCTGAGGGGTGATTATTGGCTGGCCTGGGAAGCCCGACCGTGCCGGCCAGCCCTCCCCAGGTGTGCCTGGGTTCAGATCAATATAAACACCGCTCCAGGCAGCAAGAGCCCCTGCAGCTGTGCCTGATGCCATTTTCTCTGCCCTGTCAGCAGTCTTGGGGCTGGACTGGTGGGAGGGAGTGAGAGGCCACGGCTTTGTGGGTGGCCCAGTGTGAGTGGGGCTCTGCTGGACTTTCTGCAGCAGTTGCCAAGATGCCACCTGCTAAAGAAGAGGATGTGTCACCCATACCTGCCGCTGGAATTTCTCCCTGGGCAGAGGTGAGTGAGGAAGAAAGCAGTGGGGGCCGGGACAGCAGGGGTATCTCAGGCAGGGAAATGGAAAGCTTCCAGAAGAGCACCCAGGGCCAGGACCATCCTGGCTGGCCTGCAGGCACCAAGTCGGCTGGCATGCTGTCACTCATGTGGCTCCATGGCCCTTCCTCTAGGCTTTCAAGTCCTTGTACATATTCAGGTGTTTTACCTGGGAAGGGTGGGAACATTTCAGCAGCAGCTGGCCTGGGGCTCAGCCCACGTTTACTCACAGATGCCTCGGCACGGTCCCCCAGCTTTGCAATGAGGACGCTTGTTGCGTGGGGCCTGCTGGCTGAATGGGAGATGATTCCCCACCACTGACCAACTTCAGAATTGTTTACAACTGGAGCAAGTGCCCTGATACGGTTTTCCTCTGTGTAACTGGTGGGTTCTGTTTTTTTTTCTTTTTTTCGTTTTTGGTTCAAGGTAGATTTTATTCCTCTTTTTTGTATTTACAGATATAAGCATGGAAATAATTTATTCATATAAATACATGTATGTGAAGGGAAGAATATTTTTTCTGTTTTACTTTTTGTAATTTGAACTTTATTTTATTTTTTTATACAGCAGGTTCTTTTTGGTTATCTATTTTATACATATAAATGTATACATGCCAATCCCAATCTCTCAACTCCTCCCACCACCACCCCCCAACAGCTTTCCCCCTTGGTGTCCATACGTTTGTTGTCTACATCTGTTGCTCTATTTCTGCCTTGCAAAACGGTTCATCTATACAATTTTTCTAGGTTCCACATATATGCATTAATAGACAAGATTTGTTTTTCTCTTTCTGACTTACTTCACTCTGTATGACAGTCTCTAGATCCATCAACGTCTCTACAAATGACCCAATTTCATTCCTTTTTATGGCTTAGTAATATTCCATTTTATATATGTACCACTTCTTTATGCATTCGTCTGTCTGTGGGCATTTAGGTTGCTTCCATTACCTGGATATTGTAAATAGTGATGCAATGAACATTGCGGTGAATGTCTCTTTTTGATTTATGGTTTTGTCTGGGTATATGCCCAGTAGTGGGATTGCTGTATCATATGGTAATTCTATTCTTAGTTTTATAAGAAACTCCATAATGTTCTCCACAGTGACTGTATCAATTTACATTCCCAACAATAGTGGAAGAGGGTTCCTTATCTCCACACCCTTTCCAGCATTTGTTGTTTGTAGATTTTCTGATGACGCCCATTCTAACAGGTGTGAGGTGATACACCATGGATGAGTCTATTTCGTTGAGCAAAGAGTAGGTCTTGTCTATTACATATTTGGCTTATGGAACGGTATGTGTGCTAATTTCAATCTCTGGTTTTATACAGCACCCCAACTCAACTTTCCCCTTAAGCAAGCATAAGTTTTTATCTAAATGTGAGACTCTGTTCGGTTTTGGAATTCAGTTTATGTGTAGCCAAGTTTACACTCTCTCTATTAGTGATATCTTATGATAATTATCTTTCTCTGTGTGACCTATTTCTCTTAGAATCATCATACTTAAATCCACTCAATTTGCTGCTACAGGCCTGATGACATTGATTTCATTGCTGAGTGATATTCCGTTGTATGTAAGTAGCACAACTCCTTTATCCATTTTTTTCTTTCTGGGATATTTAATTTGTACTGGACTCAAGGTTCTTGTAAACACAGCAGCCCTAAATTTTGTGTTGGCTGTGTCTTGTTGATTTTAATTTTCCTAAGCTATAGGGCCAAAAGTGGAAGTGCCCTAGGGTCTGTAGCTTTGTTTTTCAGATGTTTCAGGATACACCATACACATCTCCAGAGTGTCTGTTGGCAATTTACATCCCGCCCATCAGCATAACAAGGCTCCCTGTTCTCCATGGCCTGTCCTGTGTTTCTGGTTTTTACACTTTTTTCAGATGGCCCTTTTGACGAATGGGAAATGAGACTTCATTGTAGTGCGGATTTCCATTTCTCGAGTGCTTGGTTGGCCAAAAAGGGCATATGTGTTTTTTCCTGAATATATTCAGGAAAAAATGTTTACGCACTTTTGTCCAAGTGCATCACTGTCAAAGATCTGCCGCTTTTCACATGCTTTAAATGCAATTCCAATCTACCTCCTGAAATATGATTCCTGCAATTCTGCCTCGTTTTCAAGTCCTCTTTGCAGACTTACTTCCATATATTTTTGCCAATAGCTGTCATTTATAACTCTGCAGGTTTGTGAATTACAGTGCCCGTGATTTCCTTTCTTAACTCGTTTCCTTGAAAACTGGCCACAGAACCGCAGGTTTGCTTCAGGCCGTAATCAGGGTCCGGCACGGCACTCTGAGACTTTGGTTCATTCCACTTCCTGGTGGGAAATTAGAGTTAAATGTGCCCCTCCAGACACCTGCCTCACTCCTAGCCCCTTGGTGATGTGTGTCCTCTGGTTTGAGGCCACATGTGCTGAGTTCCTCACCTTTGGCTGATGTGGCCCCACTGGTGTGAGGACACTCCTGCCTGGTTCCCATCCCCTTGGTGATGTGGGCCCTCCGGTGAGATTCTGATCCTGGTTGGGTTCCTCACACTTCTGTGAGGTGGGCCCTCTTCTCTGAGGTCACTCCTGCCTGGCTGGCACACGTCAACTTGGCGACGTGGGCCCTCAGTTGGGAGTTGGTGCCTGCTGGGAGTCTCCTCCCCTCGGTAATGAGGGCCCTCTGGCGTCAGGCCCTAATTTCTGGGCTCCCAATATTTTCTGATATGCGCCCTGTGGTTCGAGTACACTCCTGCCAGGTTCCCAACCCCATGGGAATGTGGGCCTTCTGCTCTGAGGTCCCAACCGTGGGTTGCTCAGTTTCATGATGAGGGCCCTCTGCTGCGAGTTCTCTCCGGCCTGGATCCCATAGCCTCGCTGCTCCTGGCCACCTGCTGGGAGGTTACAACTGCGGGATTCCTCACCTTTTTTCTTCTATGGGCCCTCTGTTTTGAGACTCCTCCTGCCTGCCTCACTCCCAGCCCCTTGGTGATGTGTGTCCTCTGGTTTGAGGCCACGTATGCTGGGTCCCTCGCCTTTCGATGATGTGGCCCCACCGGTGTGAGGACACTCCTGCCTGGTTCCTATCCCCTTGATGATGTGGGCCCTCTGGTGAGAGTCTGATCCTGGCTGTGTTCCTCACCCTTCTGTGAGGGGGGCCCTCTGCTGTGAGGTCACTCCTGCCTGGCTGGCACACCCCACCTGGGCAACATCGGCCCTCTTGTGGCAGTTGGAGCCTGCTGGGAACCTCCCCTCGGTGATGGGGGCCCTCTTGCCTCAGGCCCTAACTGCTGGGTACCCACATTTTCTGATACGTGCTAAGTGGTGCGAGGACACTCCTGTGAGGTTCCCATCACCATGGGCATGTGGGCCTTCTGCTCTAAGGTCCCAACACCTGTGTTGTTCACCGTTTCATGATGTTGGCTCTCTGGTGTTAGTTCACCCAGGCCTAGATCCCATAGACTCTGTGCTCTGAGCGGCCTGCTGGGAGGTTCCTACTGCTGGATTCCTTACCTCTTTTATTCTTTGGGTCCTGTGTTTTCATGCTCCTACTTCCTGACTCACTCCCAGCCCATTTGTGATGTAGGTCCTCTGGTTTAAAGCCACATGTACCGGTTTCCTCACCTTTATTGATGTGGCCCCACTGGTGTGAGGACACTCCTGCCTGGTTCCCATCCCCTTGGTGATGGGGGCCCTCTGGTGAGTCTGATCCTGTCTGGATTCCTCACACTTCTGGGAGGTGGGACCTCTGTTGTGAGGTCACTCCTGCCTGGCTGGCACACGTCACCTTGGCGATGTGGGCCCTCAGTTGGGAGTTGGTGCCTGCTGGGAGTCTCCTCCCCTCGGTAATGAGGGCCCTCTGGCGTCAGGCCCTAACTCATGGGCTCCCAAAATTTTCTGATGTGCGCCCTGTCGTGCGAGTACACTCCAGCCATGGTCCCATCCCCATGGGGATGTGGGCTTTCTGCTCTGAGGTCCCAACGCCTGGGTTGCTCACAGTGTCAGAATGTGGGCCCTCTGCTGTGAGTTCACTCCGGCATGGATCCCATAGCCTCGGTGCTCTGGGCCACCTGCTTGGAGCTTCCAACTGCGGGGTTCCTCACCTTTTTTATTCTATGGGCGCTCTGTTGTGAGTCTCCTCCTGCATGCCTCACTCCCAGCCCTTTCGTGATGTGTGTCCCCTTGTTTGAGGCCACATGTGCTGTGTTCCTCACCTTTCGCTGATGTGGCCCCACAGGTGTGAGGACACTCCTGCCTGGTTTCCATCCCCTTGGTGATGTGGGCGCTCTGGTTAGAGTCTGATCCTGTTTGGGCTCCTCACACTTCTGTGAGGTGGGCCCTCTGCTGTGAGGTAACTCCTGCCTGGCTTGCTCCCATTGCCTTGGTGACGTCGGCCCTCTGGTGGCATTTGGAGCCTGCTGGTAGCCTCCTCTCCTCAGTGATGAGGGCCCTCTGGAGTCAGGCCATAACTGCTGGGTTCCCACATTTTCTGATACGTGCTAAGTTGTGCGAGGACACTCCTGCGAGGTTCCCATCCCCATGGGGATGTGGGCCTTCTGCTCTGAGGTCCAACTGGCTGGGTTGCTCACAGTTTCATGATGTGGGCCCTCTGCTGTGAGTTCACTGTGGCCTGGATCCCATAGACTCCATGCTCTGGGCCACCTGCTGGGAGGTTCAAACTGCTGGATTCCTCACCTTTTTTATTCTATGGGCCCTGTGTTGTTAGGCTACTCCTGCCTGCCTCACTCGGAGCACCTTGGAAATGTGGGTCCTCTGGTTTAGGCCACATGTGCTGGGTTCCTCACCTTTCTATAATGTGGCCGCACTGGTGTGAGGACACTCCTGCCTTGTTCCGATCCCCTTGGTGATGTGGGCCCTCTGGTGAGAGTCTTATCCTGGCTGGGTTCCTCACCCTTCTGTGAGGTAGGCCCTCTGCTGTGAGGTCACTCCTGCCTGGCTGGCACACGTCAACTTGGCGACGTGGGCCCTCAGTTGGGAGTTGGTGCCTGCTGGGAGTCTCCTCCCCTCGGTAATGAGGGCCCTCTGGCTTCAGACCCTAACTCCTGGGCTCCCAAAATTTTCTGATGTGCGCCCTGTGGTGCGAGTACACTCCTGCCAGGATCCCAACCCCATGGGAATGTGGGTCTTCTGCTCTGAACTCCCAATGGTACGTTGTTCAGTTTCATGATGTGGGCCCTCTGGTGTGAGTTCACTCCGGCATGGACCCAATAGCCTCCCTGCTCCTGGCCTCCTGCGGGGAGGTTCCAACTGCGGGATTCCTCACCTTTTTCCTTCTATGGGCCCTCTGTTTTGAGACTTCTCTTGCCTGCCTCACTCCCAGCCCCTTGGTGATGTGTGTCCTGTAGTTTGAGTCCACGTGTGCTGGGTCCGTCACATTTCGGTGATGTGGCCCCACTGGTGTGAGGACACTCCTGCCTGGTTTCCATTCCCTTGGTGATGTGGGCCCTCCGGTGAGAGTCTGATCCTCTTTGGGTTCCTCACACTTTTGTGTGGTTGGCCCTCTGCTCTGAGGTCACTCCTGCCTGGCTGGCACACCCCGCATTGGTGACGTCGGCCTTCTGGTAGCAGTTGGAGCTTGCTGGGAGCCTCCTCTCCTCAGTGATGAGGGCCCTCTGGCGTCCGGCCCTAACTGCTGGGCTCCCCAGCTTTTCTGATGTGTGCCCACTGGTGCGATGACACTCCTGCTTGGTTCCCTTCCCCATGGGGATGTGGGCATTGTGCTCTGAGGTTACAACGGCTGGGTTGCTTACAGTATCACGATGAGTGCCCTCTGTTGTGAGTTCATCACTGCCTGGATCCCATAGCCTCGGTGCTCTGGGCCGCCTGCTGGGATGTTCCAACTGCTGGATTCCTCACCTTTTTTATACAATGGGCCATGTGTTTTGAGGTTAATCCTGCCTGCCTCGCTCCGAGACCCATGGTGATGTGGGTCCTCTGGTTTGAGGCCACATGTGCTGGGTACCTCAACTTTCGATGATGTGGCCCCACGGGTGTGAGGACACTCCTGCCTGGTTCCCAGCCCCTTGCTTATGTGGGCACTCTGGTGAGAGTCTGATCCTGACTGGGTTCCTTACCCTTCTGTGAGGTGGGCCCTCTGATGTGAGGTCACTCCTGCCTGGATGTCTCATGTCGCCTTGGCGACGTAGGCCCTCTGTTGGCCACTGATGCATGCTGGGAGCCTCCTACCCTCTTTAATAAGGGCCCTGGAAGAAACGCATATGCCCTTTTTGACCAAGTGCATCATTGTTGAGGTTCTGCCTCTTCTCCTATACTTTCAGAGGACTTCCCGTCTACCTCCTGAAATCGTATTCCTGGAATTCTGCCCCGCGTTCAAGTCCTCTTTGCAGCCTTACTTCAATATATTTTTGGACGATAGCCGTCATTTATAACTCTGCAGGTTTGTGAATTACAGTGCCCCTGAGCTCCTTTCTTCAACTCGCTTTCTTGTGAGCTGGCCGCAAAACCGCAGGATTGCTTCAGGCCCTAATCTGGTTCCGGCACGGCATGCTGAGCCTTTGGCTAATTCCTCTTCCTGGTGGGAAATGAGCGTTAAATTTGTTCGTGCAGACACCTACAGCTAATCTCTCATTGGTTCTCCCTATTCCTGTTCATCTTGCGCAGAAATTCCAAACTGTGCCAAACAGGAGGTTAAAGGCACTGACTCTCCAAGTGGGGAGAGTGTTAGTAAAGCGTCTGGAATGGTAAAACCGAGTACGAGGGGACGAAAACTGAGATGCATTTAAAAAGGTTTCCCGGTCACACGGTGGACCATATTCTGGGTTGCCCATGCATGTTTTACCTGAAGGAAGAATCCCTTCAACCTGGAGAGTTGGGACCCATGGAATGGGTACCATGCAGTATGACTTCAAAGGGTTGCCTTTGCTCACCGAACGTCACCAATGCTATCAGCCCGAAGTGTCCAGCCTTATGTCTCACTCAGCTCGGGGTGTAGATGTGGTAAATCCACGTTGCATCACAAGCCCTGAATGAATTATTTAAGAATTGCTCTCTATTTCACTGTCATTGTGTTTTGTTTTTGTAATTTATTTTGATAATGGGATTTATCGGATTTTCACTGCCGCGTTTATGCCGCTGTACACATGCTTGATTCTCTTATGGAGACATATAAATCCATGGGTTTTCAGATTCTTACTAGTCAGGTATATTCCTAGGCATTGAATATGGGGTGTTGAGTCCATTTCGTGGAGCAAGGAGTAGGTCCTGACTATTACATATTTGCTTATGGAAAGGTATCTGTGCTAATTTCAATCTCTGGTTTTATGCAGCACCACAACTCACCTTTCCCCTTAACCAAGCATAAGTTGGTTTTCTAAATTTGAGACCCTTTTCTGTTTTGTAATTGAGTTCATGTGCAGCCATGTTTGCATTCCGTGTATTTGAGATATCTTATGGTGTATCTTTTTCTGTGTGACTTAGTTAACTTAGAATGATCGTACCTGAATCCACTCATTATGCCGCGACGGGCCTCATGACATAGATTTCATTGCTGAGTGATATTCCATTGTACGTACGTACAACAACTTCTTTATCCATTTTTGCGTTCTGGGATATTTCACTTGTACCATAAATGAGGTTCTTGTAAGCAGAGCCGTCCAAAATTTATGGGTGGCTGTGTCTTTTTGATTTTAATTTCCCTAAGCTATAGAACCATAAGTTGAAGTGCCGTAGGCTCCGTTGCTTAGTTTTTTAGGTGTTTGAGGAAACACCATACACTTCTCCAGAGTGGCTGTTGGCAATTTACATCCCGCCCATCAGCATAACAAGGCTCCCTGTTCTCCATGGCCCCTCCTGCCTTTCTGGATTTTTCACTTTTTTTAGATATCCCTTTTGACAGGGGGGCAGTGAGACTTCATTGTAATGCAGATTTCTTTACAGGCTTGCTTGTTTGGCCAAAAAGGGCATATGTGTTTTTTCTTGAATATATGCAGGAAAAAACGCATAAGCCCTTTTAGACCAAGTGCATCATTGTCGACTTTCTGTCTCTTTCCCTATGCTTTAAATGCAATTCCAGTCTGCCCCTGAAATCGTTTTCCTGCAATTCTGCCCCGCTTTCCAGTCCTCTTCGCAGCCTTCCTTCAATATATTTTTGGACGATAGCTGTCATTTATAACTCTGCAGGTTTGTGAATTACAGTGCCCCTGAGCTCCTTTCTTCAACTCGCTTTCTTGTGAGCTGGCCGCAAACCCGCAGGATTGCTTCAGGCCTTAATCAGGTTCTGGCATGGCATGCTGAGCCTTTGGTTAATTCTTCTTCCTGGTGGGAAATGAGCGTTAAATTTCCAGTGCAGACACCTACAGCTAGTCTCTCATTGGTTCTCCCTATTCCTGTTCATCTTGCGCAGAAATTGCAAACTGTGCCAAACAGGAGGTTAAAGGCACTGACTCTCCAAGTGGGGAGAGTGTTAGTAAAGGTCTGGAATGGTGAACCCGAGTAAAAGGGGACGAAAACTGAGATGCATTTGAAAACGTTTCCTGGTCACACGGTGCACCATACTGTGGGTTTCCCATGCACGTTTTAGCTGAAGGAAGAATCCCTTAAAACTGGACAGTTGGGACCCATGGAATGGGTACCATGCAGTATGACTTCAAAGGGTCTGCATTTGCTCATCGAACCTCACCAATGCTATCAGCCCGAAGTGTCCAACCTTATGTCTCACTCAGCTCTGGGTGTAGATGTGGTAAATCCAGGTTGCATCACATGCCCTGAATGAATTATTTAAGAATTGCTCTCTATTTCACTGTCATTGTGTTTTGTTTTTGTAATTCATTTTGATAATGGGATTTATTGGATTTTCTCTGCTGCGTTCATGCAGCTGTACACACGCTTGATTGTCTTACGGAGACATATAAATCCATGGGTTTGAAGATTCTTACTAGTCAGGTGTATTCCTAGGTGTTGAATATGAGGTGTTTAGTCCATTTCGTTGAGCAAGGTGTAGGTCTTGACTATTACATATTTGGCTTATGGAAAGGTATCTGTGCTAATTTCTATCTCTGCTTTTATGCAGTACCCCAACTCACTTTTCCCCTTAAGCAAACATAAGGTGGTTTTCTAAATTTTAGACCCTGTTCTGTTTTGTAATTCAGTTCATGTGTAGCCAAGTTTACATTCCGTGTATTAGTGATAACTTATGATGTTTCATTTTCTGTGTGACTTATTTCACTTAGAATCATCGTACCTGAATCCACTCATTATGCCGCGACGGGCCTGATGAAATAGATTTCATTGGTGAGTGATATTCCTTTGTACGTACGTACCACACTTCTTTATCCATTTTTCGCTTTCTGGGATATTTAACTTGTACCGTAGACGAGGTTCTTGTAAACAGAGCCGTAAACAGAAACTTTGGGGTGGCTGTGTGTTTTTGATTTTAATTTCCCTAAGCTATAGGAAAATAAGTGGTAATGCCGTAGGCTCCGTTGCTTTGTTTTTTAGGTTTTTGAGGAAACACCATACACATCTCCAGAGTGGCTGTTGGCAATTTACATCCCGCCCATCAGCATAACAAGGCTCCCTGTTCTCCATGGCCTGTCCTGTGTTTCTGGTTTTTACACTTTTTTCAGATGGCCCTTTTGAATGGGGGGCAGTGAGACTTCATTGTAGTGCAGATTTCTTTAACATGCTTGCTTGGTTGGCCAAAAAGGGCGTATGCGTTTTTTCCTGAATATATTCAGGAAAAAACGCATACGCCCTTTTTGGCCAAGTGCATCATTGTCGACGTTCTGCCTCTTTTCCTATGCTTTAAATGCAATTCCAGTCTACCCCCTGAAATCGTTTTCTTGCAATTCTGCCCCGCTTTCGAGTCCTTTTCGCAGCCTTCCTTCAATATATTTTTGGGTGATAGCTGTCATTTATAACTCTGCAGGTTTGTGAATTACAGTGCCCCTGAGCTCCTTTCTTCAACTCGCTTTCTTGTGAGCTGGCCGCAAACCCGCAGGATTGCTTCAGGCCCTAATCTGGTTCCGGCACGGCATGCTGAGCCTTTGGTTAATTCCTCTTCCTGGTGGGAAATGAGCGTTAAATTTGCCCGTGCAGACACCTTCACACGAGTCGTCATGGTGCCACTTTGCCCCGGTTATCTCTATGGAGGTTGGAGTTGGAGGGCCTCCTCACTCAAGGTCAGTGTGCCCATGGAGCCAACCCTGCAACTTCAGGGCATGGTTGGGTGTTAGGATCACCACGTGGGGTCCTTTTCCCTTAGGAGGGAGGTGGCCTTTTGGGCTGCTGATTTCCAGGTTTTCAGATACTGCCAGTATCTTGGCCAGATGTGGCGGTGGGCCAAGCCCCTTGGTGACCGTAGTTTATCCTACCTGGATCGCATTCTTGCATTGTTCCATTTCAAGTGGTCCCAGGTTTTGCACTAATACTCCAATGGCGATTCACCGTTCACCAGGAATGTAAAGGTCAAAGGGTTTAGCTAAATTAGGGAGTTCCAGGGCAAGGGTCTGAATTGACTGCTCTTTCCATTCTTGAAAGGCCTCTTCTGCATTCTATTCAAAAGGATCATCATCTTTTCCTTTCAGTGTTTCATATAGAGGCCCAGCTAGTAGACTGTAGTTAGGGATCCAGAAGCAGCAAACCCTGGCCTCCCCAGGAACCCCTAAGCTGTCTTCTAGTTTCAGAAATGGGTAAGGCTGCAAATTGTTTCTTCCCTTTCCTGGGATGGGCTTCTCCGACCTTCTGTGAGAATGAAGCCCAGGCAGGTCACCGTAGTCTGTGATATTTGAGCTTTGTCTTGGACAACTTGTATCCTTTATTGGCTTGGTAGTTCAGAGGTCTCCTTAGTAGGGCTGGCGATCAGAATGTCGTCTGCATATTGAAGGAGTGTTTCCTTTTCCAGAGGTAGAACTTTTAGGTCTTTAGCTGAGCTTTCCCCAAAGATGGTGTGGGAATTTTTGAACCCTTGGGGCAACACGGCCCGGAAGTATTGTTTTAGTTGTATGTTGAGTCCTGCCACTCACAAGCCAAAATTTCTTGTGACTCTGGGACTAATAGAATACAAAAGAAGGCATCATTGAAGACTAATACAGAATACCATGTCCTGGTGGTTGGTAGAATGACCAGCAGTGTGTAGGATTTAGGAACTACTGGAGGTATATCCTCGGTGGCTTCACTGACTGTCCTGACATCCTTTACCAGGACTCCAGCAGCCCATGGGGCTCTCGAGGTCAGGCCAATCCCAGGATATGGAGCTCACCTGGGCAGGTACCCCACCCCCACCCCAGCCCACGGGGCTCTCGTGTTCAGGCCCCTCCCAGGATATGGGGTTCCCTGGGCAGGTTCCCCTGCAGCCCATGGGGCTCTCGTGGTCAGGCCCCTCCCAGGATACAGAGCTACCCTTGCAGGTACCATGGCAGGGCTGGGAACACAGGAACCGTGCATATCGCCCTCATTGCAGAGCACTCCCAGCTCACCTGTCACTCAGATCTGACACAGAGCACCTCAGAGCAGGACTTGAACTAACAAACAGCAGCTCCGACAGGTCTGTGACCCTGGGCATCACTCTGTGTGGCCTCCCTCCACCTGGTCTTCCAGAGACTTCCACTGCACCCGGGGCACCAGGCCTCTGTCTCCACCCACCAGCCACCCCTCCTCTCCCTGACTCCTGGGTTCCTCTCATTAGGAGAGGGTTTTCTTGAAGTTGTCTCCCACTCATGGGCCAGATAATATAATTAGAAAACAAGCCAGAGCTGCAGCCCCTTGTCTATCCTGACTCTCAGGAGCCCACAGCTGTTCCTTGGACCTGGCCGATTCAGCAAGTTCCAGTTTCTGCAACTGTGAGCCCCTGAGGGGTGATTATTGGCTGGCCTGGGAAGCCCGACCGTGCCGGCCAGCCCTCCCCAGGTGTGCCTGGGTTCAGATCAATATAAACACCGCTCCAGGCAGCAAGAGCCCCTGCAGCTGTGCCTGACGCCATTTTCTCTGCCCTGTCAGCAGTCTTGGGGCTGGACTGGTGGGAGGGAGTGAGAGGCCACGGCTTTGTGGGTGGCCCAGTGTGAGTGGGGCTCTGCTGGACTTTCTGCAGCAGTTGCCAAGATGCCACCTGCTAAAGAAGAGGATGTGTCACCCATACCTGCCGCTGGAATTTCTCCCTGGGCAGAGGTGAGTGAGGAAGAAAGCAGTGGGGGCCGGGACAGCAGGGGTATCTCAGGCAGGGAAATGGAAAGCTTCCAGAAGAGCACCCAGGGCCAGGACCATCCTGGCTGGCCTGCAGGCACCAAGTCGGCTGGCATGCTGTCACTCATGTGGCTCCATGGCCCTTCCTCTAGGCTTTCAAGTCCTTGTACATATTCAGGTGTTTTACCTGGGAAGGGTGGGAACATTTCAGCAGCAGCTGGCCTGGGGCTCAGCCCACGTTTACTCACAGATGCCTCAGCACGGTCCCCCAGCTTTGCAATGAGGACGCTTGTTGCGTGGGGCCTGCTGGCTGAATGGGAGATGATTCCCCACCACTGACCAACTTCAGAATTGTTTACAACTGGAGCTAGTGCCCTGATACGGTTTTCCTCTGTGTAACTGGTGGGTTCTGTTTTTTTTTCTTTTTTTCGTTTTTGGTTCAAGGTAGATTTTATTCCTCTTTTTTGTATTTACAGATATAAGCATGGAAATAATTTATTCATGTAAATACATGTATGTGAAGGGAAGAATATTTTTTCTGTTTTACTTTTTGCAATTTGAATTTTATTTTATTTTTTTATACAGCAGGTTCTTTTTGGTTATCTATTTTATACATATAAATGTATACATGCCAATCCCAATCTCTCAACTCCTCCCACCACCACCCCCCAACAGCTTTCCCCCCTTGGTGTCCATACGTTGGTTGTCTACATCTGTTGCTCTATTTCTGCCTTGCAAAACGGTTCATCTGTGCAATTTTTCTAGGTTCCACATATATGCATTAATAGACAAGATTTGTTTTTCTCTTTCTGACTTACTTCACTCTGTATGACAGTCTCTAGATCCATCAACGTCTCTACAAATGACCCAATTTCATTCCTTTTTATGGCTTAGTAATATTCCATTTTATATATGTACCACATCTTTATGCATTCGTCTGTCTGTGGGCATTTAGGTTGCTTCCATTACCTGGATATTGTAAATAGTGATGCAATGAACATTGCGGTGAATGTCTCTTTTTGATTTATGGTTTTGTCTGGGTATATGCCCAGTAGTGGGATTGCTGTATCATATGGTAATTCTATTCTTAGTTTTATAAGAAACTCCATAAGGTTCTCCACAGTGACTGTATCAATTTACATTCCCAACAATAGTGGAAGAGGGTTCCTTATCTCCACACCCTTTCCAGCATTTGTTGTTTGTAGATTTTCTGATGATGCCCATTCTAACAGGTGTGAGGTGATACACCATGGATGAGTCTATTTCGTTGAGCAAAGAGTAGGTCTTGTCTATTACATATTTGGCTTATGGAACGGTATGTGTGCTAATTTCAATCTCTGGTTTTATACAGCACCCCAACTCAACTTTCCCCTTAAGCAAGCATAAGTTTTTATCTAAATGTGAGACTCTGTTCGGTTTTGGAATTCAGTTTATGTGTAGCCAAGTTTACACTCTCTCTATTAGTGATATCTTATGATAATTATCTTTCTCTGTGTGACCTATTTCTCTTAGAATCATCATACTTAAATCCACTCAATTTGCTGCTACAGGCCTGATGACATTGATTTCATTGCTGAGTGATATTCTGTTGTACGTAAGTAGCACAACTCCTTTATCCATTTTTTTCTTTCTGGGATATTTAATTTGTACTGGACTCAAGGTTCTTGTAAACACAGCAGCCCTAAATTTTGTGTTGGCTGTGTCTTGTTGATTTTAATTTTCCTAAGCTATAGGGCCAAAAGTGGAAGTGCCCTAGGGTCTGTAGCTTTGTTTTTCAGATGTTTCAGGATACACCATACACATCTCCAGAGTGTCTGTTGGCAATTTACATCCCGCCCATCAGCATAACAAGGCTCCCTGTTCTCCATGGCCTGTCCTGTGTTTCTGGTTTTTACACTTTTTTCAGATGGCCCTTTTGACGAATGGGAAATGAGACTTCATTGTAGTGCGGATTTCCATTTCTCGAGTGCTTGGTTGGCCAAAAAGGGCATATGTGTTTTTTCCTGAATATATTCAGGAAAAAATGTTTACGCACTTTTGTCCAAGTGCATCACTGTCAAAGATCTGCCGCTTTTCACATGCTTTAAATGCAATTCCAATCTACCTCCTGAAATATGATTCCTGCAATTCTGCCTCGTTTTCAAGTCCTCTTTGCAGACTTACTTCCATATATTTTTGCCAATAGCTGTCATTTATAACTCTGCAGGTTTGTGAATTACAGTGCCCGTGATTTCCTTTCTTAACTCGTTTCCTTGAAAACTGGCCACAGAACCGCAGGTTTGCTTCAGGCCGTAATCAGGGTCCGGCACGGCACTCTGAGACTTTGGTTCATTCCACTTCCTGGTGGGAAATTAGAGTTAAATGTGCCCCTCCAGACACCTGCCTCACTCCTAGCCCCTTGGTGATGTGTGTCCTCTGGTTTGAGGCCACATGTGCTGGGTTCCTCACCTTTGGCTGATGTGGCCCCACTGGTGTGAGGACACTCCTGCCTGGTTCCCATCCCCTTGGTGATGTGGGCCCTCCGGTGAGATTCTGATCCTGGTTGGGTTCCTCACACTTCTGTGAGGTGGGCCCTCTTCTCTGAGGTCACTCCTGCCTGGCTGGCACACCCCGCCTTGGCGACGTCGGCCCTCTGGTGGGATTTGGTGCCTGCTGGGTGTCTCCTCCCCTCGGTAATGAGGGCCCTCTGGCGTCAGGCCCTAACTCCTGGGCTCCCAATATTTTCTGATATGCGCCCTGTGGTTCGAGTACACTCCTGCCAGGTTCCCAACCCCATGGGAATGTGGGCCTTCTGCTCTGAGGTCCCAACCGTGGGTTGCTCAGTTTCATGATGAGGGCCCTCTGCTGTGAGTTCTCTCCGGCCTGGATCCCATAGCCTGGCTGCTCCTGGCCACCTGCTGGGAGGTTACAACTGCGGGATTCCTCACCTTTTTTCTTCTATGGGCCCTCTGTTTTGAGACTCCTCCTGCCTGCCTCACTCCCAGCCCCTGGGTGATGTGTGTCCTCTGGTTTGAGGCCACGTATGCTGGGTCCCTCGCCTTTCGATGATGTGGCCCCACCGGTGTGAGGACACTCCTGCCTGGTTCCTATCCCCTTGATGATGTGGGCCCTCTGGTGAGAGTCTGATCCTGGCTGTGTTCCTCACCCTTCTGTGAGGGGGGCCCTCTGCTGTGAGGTCACTCCTGCCTGGCTGGCACACCCCACCTGGGCAACATCGGCCCTCTTGTGGCAGTTGGAGCCTGCTGGGAACCTCCCCTCGGTGATGGGGGCCCTCTTGCCTCAGGCCCTAACTGCTGGGTACCCACATTTTCTGATACGTGCTAAGTGGTGCGAGGACACTCCTGCGAGGTTCCCATCCCCATGGGCATGTGGGCCTTCTGCTCTAAGGTCCCAACACCTGTGTTGTTCACCGTTTCATGATGTTGGCTCTCTGGTGTTAGTTCACCCAGGCCTAGATCCCATAGACTCTGTGCTCTGAGCGGCCTGCTGGGAGGTTCCTACTGCTGGATTCCTTACCTTTTTTATTCTTTGGGTCCTGTGTTTTCATGCTCCTACTTCCTGACTCACTCCCAGCCCATTTGTGATGTAGGTCCTCTGGTTTAAGGCCACATGTACCGGTTTCCTCACCTTTATTGATGTGGCCCCACTGGTGTGAGGACACTCCTGCCTGGTTCCCATCCCCTTGGTGATGGGGGCCCTCTGGTGAGAGTCTGATCCTGTCTGGATTCCTCACACTTCTGGGAGGTGGGCCCTCTGCTGTGAGGTCACTCCTGCCTGGCTGGCACACGTCACCTTGGCGATGTGGGCCCTCAGTTGGGAGTTGGTGCCTGCTGGAAGTCTCCTCCCCTCGGTAATGAGGGCCCTCTGGCGTCAGGCCCTAACTCATGGGCTCCCAAAATTTTCTGATGTGCGCCCTGTCGTGCGAGTACACTCCAGCCAGGGTCCCATCCCCATGGGGATGTGGGCTTTCTGCTCTGAGGTCCCAACGGCTGGGTTGCTCACAGTGTCAGAATGTGGGCCCTCTGCTGTGAGTTCACTCCGGCATGGATCCCATAGCCTCGGTGCTCTGGGCCACCTGCTTGGAGCTTCCAACTGCGGGGTTCCTCACCTTTTTTATTCTATGGGCGCTCTGTTGTGAGTCTCCTCCTGCATGCCTCACTCCCAGCCCTTTCGTGATGTGTGTCCCCTTGTTTGAGGCTACATGTGCTGTGTTCCTCACCTTTCGCTGATGTGGCCCCACTGGTGTGAGGACACTCCTGCCTGGTTTCCATCCCCTTGTTGATGTGGGCGCTCTGGTTAGAGTCTGATCCTGTTTGGGCTCCTCACACGTCTGTGAGGTGGGCCCTCTGCTGTGAGGTAACTCCTGCCTGGCTTGCTCCCATTGCCTTGGTGACGTCGGCCCTCTGGTGGCATTTGGAACCTGCTGGTAGCCTCCTCTCCTCCGTGATGAGGGCCCTCTGGCGTCAGGCCATAACTGCTGGGTTCCCACATTTTCTGATACGTGCTAAGTTGTGCGAGGACACTCCTGCGAGGTTCCCATCCCCATGGGGATGTGGGCCTTCTGCTCTGAGGTCCCACTGGCTGGGTTGCTCACAGTTTCATGATGTGGGCCCTCTGCTGTGAGTTCACTGTGGCCTGGATCCCATAGACTCCATACTCTGGGCCACCTGCTGGGAGGTTCAAACTGCTGGATTCCTCACATTTTTTATTCTGTGGGCCCTGTGTTGTTAGGCTACTCCTGCCTGCCTCACTCGGAGCACCTTGGAAATGTGGGTCCTCTGGTTTAGGCCACATGTGCTGGGTTCCTCACCTTTCTATAATGTGGCCACACTGGTGTGAGGACACTCCTGCCTTGTTCCGATCCCCTTGGTGATGTGGGCCCTCTGGTGAGAGTCTTATCCTGGCTGGGTTCCTCACCCTTCTGTGAGGTAGGCCTCTGAAGTGAGGTCACTCCTGCCTGGCTGGCACACGTCAACTTGGCGACGTGGGCCCTCAGTTGGGAGTTGGTGCCTGCTGGGAGTCTCCTCCCCTCGGTAATGAGGGCCCTCTGGCGTCAGACCCTAACTCCTGGGCTCCCAAAATTTTCTGATGTGCGCCCTGTGGTGCAAGTACACTCCTGCCAGGATCCCAACCCCATGGGAATGTGGGTCTTCTGCTCTGAGGTCCCAATGGTACGTTGTTCAGTTTCATGATGAGGGCCCTCTGGTGTGAGTTCACTCCGGCATGGACCCCATAGCCTCGCTGCTCCTGGCCACCTGCGGGGAGGTTCCAACTGCGGGATTCCTCACCTTTTTCCTTCTATGGGCCCTCTGTTTTGAGACTTCTCTTGCCTGCCTCACTCCCAGCCCCTTGGAGATGTGTGTCCTGTAGTTTGAGTCCACGTGTGCTGGGTCCGTCACATTTCGGTGATGTGGCCCCACTGGTGTGAGGACACTCCTGCCTGGTTTTCATTTCCTTGGTGATGTGGGCCCTCCGGTGAGAGTCTGATCCTCTTTGGGTTCCTCACACTTTTGTGTGGTTGGCCCTCTGCTCTGAGGTCACTCCTGCCTGGCTGGCACACCCCGCATTGGTGACGTCGGCCTTCTGGTAGCAGTTGGAGCTTGCTGGGAGCCTCCTCTCCTCAGTGATGAGGGCCCTCTGGCGTCCGGCCCTAACTGCTGGGCTCCCCACCTTTTCTGATGTGTGCCCACTGGTGCGATGACACTCCTGCTTGGTTCCCTTCCCCATGGGGATGTGGGCCTTGTGCTCTGAGGTTACAACGGCTGGGTTGCTTACAGTATCACGATGAGTGCCCTCTGTTGTGAGTTCATCACTGCCTGTATCCCATAGCCTCGGTGCTCTGGGCCGCCTGCTGGGATGTTCCAACTGCTGGATTCCTCACCTTTTTTATACAATGGGCCATGTGTTTTGAGGTTAATCCTGCCTGCCTCGCTCCGAGACCCATGGTGATGTGGGTCCTCTGGTTTGAGGCCACATGTGCTGGGTACCTCAACTTTCGATGATGTGGCCCCACGGGTGTGAGGACACTCCTGCCTGGTTCCCAGCCCCTTGCTTATGTGGGCACTCTGGTGAGAGTCTGATCCTGACTGGGTTCCTTACCCTTCTGTGGGGTGGGCCCTCTGATGTGAGGTCACTCCTGCCTGGATGTCTCATGTCGCCTTGGCGACGTAGGCCCTCTGTTGGCCACTGAAGCATGCTGGGAGCCTCCTACCCTCTTTAATAAGGGCCCTGGAAGAAACGCATATGCCCTTTTTGACCAAGTGCATCATTGTCGAGGTTCTGCCTCTTCTCCTATACTTTCAGAGGACTTCCCGTCTACCTCCTGAAATCGTATTCCTGGAATTCTGCCCCGCGTTCAAGTCCTCTTTGCAGCCTTACTTCAATATATTTTTGGACGATAGCTGTCATTTATAACTCTGCAGGTTTGTGAATTACAGTGCCCCTGAGCTCCTTTCTTCAACTCGCTTTCTTGTGAGCTGGCCGCAAAACCGCAGGATTGCTTCAGGCCCTAATCTGGTTCCGGCACGGCATGCTGAGCCTTTGGCTAATTCCTCTTCCTGGTGGGAAATGAGCGTTAAATTTGTTCGTGCAGACACCTACAGCTAATCTCTCATTGGTTCTCCCTATTCCTGTTCATCTTGCGCAGAAATTCCAAACTGTGCCAAACAGGAGGTTAAAGGCACTGACTCTCCAAGTGGGGAGAGTGTTAGTAAAGCGTCTGGAATGGTAAAACCGAGTACGAGGGGACGAAAACTGAGATGCATTTAAAAAGGTTTCCCGGTCACACGGTGGACCATATTCTGGGTTGCCCATGCATGTTTTACCTGAAGGAAGAATCCCTTCAACCTGGAGAGTTGGGACCCATGGAATGGGTACCATGCAGTATGACTTCAAAGGGTTGCCTTTGCTCACCGAACGTCACCAATGCTATCAGCCCGAAGTGTCCAGCCTTATGTCTCACTCAGCTCGGGGTGTAGATGTGGTAAATCCACGTTGCATCACAAGCCCTGAATGAATTATTTAAGAATTGCTCTCTATTTCACTGTCATTGTGTTTTGTTTTTGTAATTTATTTTGATAATGGGATTTATCGGATTTTCACTGCTGCGTTTATGCCGCTGTACACATGCTTGATTCTCTTATGGAGACATATAAATCCATGGGTTTTCAGATTCTTACTAGTCAGGTATATTCCTAGGCATTGAATATGGGGTGTTGAGTCCATTTCGTGGAGCAAGGAGTAGGTCCTGACTATTACATATTTGCTTATGGAAAGGTATCTGTGCTAATTTCAATCTCTGGTTTTATGCAGCCCCACAACTCACCTTTCCCCTTAAGCAAGCATAAGTTGGTTTTCTAAATTTGAGACCCTTTTCTGTTTTGTAATTGAGTTCATGTGCAGCCATGTTTGCATTCCGTGTATTTGAGATATCTTATGGTGTATCTTTTTCTGTGTGACTTAGTTAACTTAGAATGATCGTACCTGAATCCACTCATTATGCCGCGATGGGCCTCATGACATAGATTTCATTGCTGAGTGATATTCCATTGTACGTACGTACAACAACTTCTTTATCCATTTTTGCGTTCTGGGATATTTCACTTGTACCGTAAATGAGGTTCTTGTAAGCAGAGCCGTCCAAAATTTATGGGTGGCTGTGTCTTTTTGATTTTAATTTCCCTAAGCTATAGAACCATAAGTTGAAGTGCCGTAGGCTCCGTTGCTTAGTTTTTTAGGTGTTTGAGGAAACACCATACACTTCTCCAGAGTGGCTGTTGGCAATTTATATCCCGCCCATCAGCGTAACAAGGCTCCCTGTTCTCCATGACCTGTCCTGCCTTTCTGGATTTTTCACTTTTTTCAGATGTCCCTTTTGACAGGGGGGCAGTGAGACTTCATTGTAATGCAGATTTCTTTACAGGCTTGCTTGTTTGGCCAAAAAGGGCATATGTGTTTTTTCTTGAATATATTCAGGAAAAAACGCATACGCCCTTTTAGACCAAGTGCATCATTGTCGACTTTCTGTCTCTTTCCCTATGCTTTAAATGCAATTCCAGTCTGCCCCTGAAATCGTTTTCCTGCAATTCTGCCCCGCTTTCCAGTCCTCTTCGCAGCCTTCCTTCAATATATTTTTGGACGATAGCTGTCATTTATAACTCTGCAGGTTTGTGAATTACAGTGGCCCTGAGCTCCTTTCTTCAACTCGCTTTCTTGTGAGCTGGCCGCAAACCCGCAGGATTGCTTCAGGCCTTAATCAGGTTCCGGCATGGCATGCTGAGCCTTTGGTTAATTCTTCTTCCTGGTGGGAAATAAGCATTAAATTTCCAGTGCAGACACCTACAGCTAGTCTCTCATTGGTTCTCCCTATTCCTGTTCATCTTGTGCAGAAATTGCAAACTGTGCCAAACAGGAGGTTAAAGGCACTGACTCTCCAAGTGGGGAGAGTGTTAGTAAAGGTCTGGAATGGTGAACCCGAGTAAAAGGGGACGAAAACTGAGATGCATTTGAAAACGTTTCCTGGTCACACGGTGCACCATACTGTGGGTTTCCCATGCACGTTTTAGCTGAAGGAAGAATCCCTTAAAACTGGACAGTTGGGACCCATGGAATGGGTACCATGCAGTATGACTTCAAAGGGTCTGCATTTGCTCATCGAACCTCACCAATGCTATCAGCCTGAAGTGTCCAACCTTATGTCTCACTCAGCTCTGGGTGTAGATGTGGTAAATCCAGGTTGCATCACATGCCCTGAATGAATTATTTAAGAATTGCTCTCTATTTCACTGTCATTGTGTTTTGTTTTTGTAATTCATTTTGATAATGGGATTTATTGGATTTTCTCTGCTGCGTTCATGCAGCTGTACACACGCTTGATTGTCTTACGGAGACATATAAATCCATGGGTTTGAAGATTCTTACTAGTCAGGTGTATTCCTAGGTGTTGAATATGAGGTGTTTAGTCCATTTCGTTGAGCAAGGGGTAGGTCTTGACTATTACATATTTGGCTTATGGAAAGGTATCTGTGCTAATTTCTATCTCTGCTTTTATGCAGCACCCCAACCCACTTTTCCCCTTAAGCAAACATAAGGTGGTTTTCTAAATTTGAGGCCCTGTTCTGTTTTGTAATTCAGTTCATGTGTAGCCAAGTTTACATTCCGTGTATTAGTGATAACTTATGATGTTTCATTTTCTGTGTGACTTATTTCACTTAGAATCATCGTACCTGAATCCACTCATTATGCCGCGACGGGCCTGATGAAATAGATTTCATTGGTGAATGATATTCCTTTGTACGTACGTACCACACTTCTTTATCCATTTTTCGCTTTCTGGGATATTTAACTTGTACCGTAGACGAGGTTCTTGTAAACAGAGCCGTAAACAGAAAACTTGGGGTGGCTGTGTGTTTTTGCTTTTAATTTCCCTAAGCTATAGGAAAATAAGTGGTAATGCCGTAGGCTCCGTTGCTTTGTTTTTTAGGTTTTTGAGGAAACACCATACACATCTCCAGAGTGGCTGTTGGCAATTTACATCCCGCCCATCAGCATAACAAGGCTCCCTGTTCTCCATGGCCTGTCCTGTGTTTCTGGTTTTTACACTTTTTTCAGATGGCCCTTTTGACAGGGGGGCAGTGAGACTTCATTGTAATGCAGATTTCTTTACTGGCTTGCTTGTTTGGCCAAAAAGGGCATATGTGTTTTTTCTTGAATATATTCAGGAAAAAACGCATACGCCCTTTTAGACCAAGTGCATCATTGTCGACTTTCTGTCTCTTTCCCTATGCTTTAAATGCAATTCCAGTCTGCCCCTGAAATCGTTTTCCTGCAATTCTGCCCCGCTTTCCAGTCCTTTTTGCAGCCTTTCTTCAATATATTTTTGGACGATAGCTGTCATTTATAACTCTGCAGGTTTGTGAATTACAGTGCCCCTGAGCTCCTTTCTTCAACTCGCTTTCTTGTGAGCTGGCCGCAAACCCGCAGGATTGCTTCAGGCCTTAATCAGGTTCCGGCATGGCATGCTGAGCCTTTGGTTAATTCTTCTTCCTGGTGGGAAATGAGCATAAAATTTCCAGTGCAGACACCTACAGCTAGTCTCTCATTGGTTCTCCCTATTCCTGTTCATCTTGTGCAGAAATTGCAAACTGTGCCAAACAGGAGGTTAAAGGCACTGACTCTCCAAGTGGGGAGAGTGTTAGTAAAGGTCTGGAATGGTGAACCCGAGTAAAAGGGGATGAAAACTGAGATGCATTTGAAAACGTTTCCTGGTCACACGGTGCACCATACTGTGGGTTTCCCATGCACGTTTTAGCTGAAGGAAGAATCCCTTAAAACTGGACAGTTGGGACCCATGGAATGGGTACCATGCAGTATGACTTCAAAGGGTCTGCATTTGCTCATCGAACCTCACCAATGCTATCAGCCTGAAGTGTCCAACCTTATGTCTCACTCAGCTCTGGGTGTAGATGTGGTAAATCCAGGTTGCATCACATGCCCTGAATGAATTATTTAAGAATTGCTCTCTATTTCACTGTCATTGTGTTTTGTTTTTTTAATTCATTTTGATAATGGGATTTATTGGATTTTCTCTGCTGCGTTCATGCAGCTGTACACACGCTTGATTGTCTTACGGAGACATATAAATCCATGGGTTTGAAGATTCTTACTAGTCAGGTGTATTCCTAGGTGTTGAATATGAGGTGTTTAGTCCATTTCGTTGAGCAAGGGGTAGGTCTTGACTATTACATATTTGGCTTATGGAAAGGTATCTGTGCTAATTTCTATCTCTGCTTTTATGCAGCACCCCAACCCACTTTTCCCCTTAAGCAAACATAAGGTGGTTTTCTAAATTTGAGGCCCTGTTCTGGTTTGTAATTCAGTTCATGTGTAGCCAAGTTTACATTCCGTGTATTAGTGATAACTTATGATGTTTCATTTTCTGTGTGACTTATTTCACTTAGAATCATCGTACCTGAATCCACTCATTATGCCGCGACGGGCCTGATGAAATAGATTTCATTGGTGAATGATATTCCTTTGTACGTACGTACCACACTTCTTTATCCATTTTTCGCTTTCTGGGATATTTAACTTGTACCGTAGACGAGGTTCTTGTAAACAGAGCCGTAAACAGAAACTTTGGGGTGGCTGTGTGTTTTTGCTTTTAATTTCCCTAAGCTATAGGAAAATAAGTGGTAATGCCGTAGGCTCCGTTGCTTTGTTTTTTAGGTTTTTGAGGAAACACCATACACATCTCCAGAGTGGCTGTTGGCAATTTACATCCCGCCCATCAGCATAACAAGGCTCCCTGTTCTCCATGGCCTGTCCTGTGTTTCTGGTTTTTACACTTTTTTCAGATGGCCCTTTTGACAGGGGGGCAGTGAGACTTCATTGTAATGCAGATTTCTTTACTGGCTTGCTTGTTTGGCCAAAAAGGGCATATGTGTTTTTTCTTGAATATATTCAGGAAAAAACGCATACGCCCTTTTAGACCAAGTGCATCATTGTCGACTTTCTGTCTCTTTCCCTATGCTTTAAATGCAATTCCAGTCTGCCCCTGAAATCGTTTTCCTGCAATTCTGCCCCGCTTTCCAGTCCTTTTTGCAGCCTTTCTTCAATATATTTTTGGACGATAGCTGTCATTTATAACTCTGCAGGTTTGTGAATTACAGTGCCCCTGAGCTCCTTTCTTCAACTCGCTTTCTTGTGAGCTGGCCGCAAACCCGCAGGATTGCTTCAGGCCTTAATCAGGTTCCGGCATGGCATGCTGAGCCTTTGGTTAATTCTTCTTCCTGGTGGGAAATGAGCGTAAAATTTCCAGTGCAGACACCTACAGCTAGTCTCTCATTGGTTCTCCCTATTCCTGTTCATCTTGTGCAGAAATTGCAAACTGTGCCAAACAGGAGGTTAAAGGCACTGACTCTCCAAGTGGGGAGAGTGTTAGTAAAGGTCTGGAATGGTGAACCCGAGTAAAAGGGGATGAAAACTGAGATGCATTTGAAAACATTTCCTGGTCACACGGTGCACCATACTGTGGGTTTCCCATGCACGTTTTAGCTGAAGGAAGAATCCCTTAAAACTGGACAGTTGGGACCCATGGAATGGGTACCATGCAGTATGACTTCAAAGGGTCTGCATTTGCTCATCGAACCTCACCAATGCTATCAGCCTGAAGTGTCCAACCTTATGTCTCACTCAGCTCTGGGTGTAGATGTGGTAAATCCAGGTTGCATCACATGCCCTGAATGAATTATTTAAGAATTGCTCTCTATTTCACTGTCATTGTGTTTTGTTTTTGTAATTCATTTTGATAATGGGATTTATTGGATTTTCTCTGCTGCGTTCATGCAGCTGTACACACGCTTGATTGTCTTACGGAGACATATAAATCCATGGGTTTGAAGATTCTTACTAGTCAGGTGTATTCCTAGGTGTTGAATATGAGGTGTTTAGTCCATTTCGTTGAGCAAGGGGTAGGTCTTGACTATTACATATTTGGCTTATGGAAAGGTATCTGTGCTAATTTCTATCTCTGCTTTTATGCAGTACCCCAACTCACTTTTCCCCTTAAGCAAACATAAGGTGGTTTTCTAAATTTGAGGCCCTGTTCTGTTTTGTAATTCAGTTCATGTGTAGCCAAGTTTACATTCCGTGTATTAGTGATAACTTATGATGTTTCATTTTCTGTGTGACTTATTTCACTTAGAATCATCGTACCTGAATCCACTCATTATGCCGCGACGGGCCTGATGAAATAGATTTCATTGGTGAGTGATATTCCTTTGTACGTACGTACCACACTTCTTTATCCATTTTTCGCTTTCTGGGATATTTAACTTGTACCGTAGACGAGGTTCTTGTAAACAGAGCCGTAAACAGAAACTTTGGGGTGGCTGTGTGTTTTTGATTTTAATTTCCCTAAGCTATAGGAAAATAAGTGGTAATGCCGTAGGCTCCGTTGCTTTGTTTTTTAGGTTTTTGAGGAAACACCATACACATCTCCAGAGTGGCTGTTGGCAATTTACATCCCGCCCATCAGCATAACAAGGCTCCCTGTTCTCCATGGCCTGTCCTGTGTTTCTGGATTTTACACTTTTTTCAGATGGCCCTTTTGAACGGGGGGCAGTGAGACTTCATTGTAGTGCAGATTTCTTTAACATGCTTGCTTGGTTGGCCAAAAAGGGCGTATGCGTTTTTTCCTGAATATATTCAGGAAAAAACGCATACGCCCTTTTTGGCCAAGTGCATCATTGTCGACGTTCTGCCTCTTTTCCTATGCTTTAAATGCAATTCCAGTCTACCCCCTGAAATCGTTTTCTTGCAATTCTGCCCCGCTTTCAAGTCCTTTTCGCAGCCTTCCTTCAATATATTTTTGGGTGATAGCTGTCATTTATAACTCTGCAGGTTTGTGAATTACAGTGCCCCTGAGCTCCTTTCTTCAACTCGCTTTCTTGTGAGCTGGCCGCAAACCCGCAGGATTGCTTCAGGCCCTAATCTGGTTCCGGCACGGCATGCTGAGCCTTTGGTTAATTCCTCTTCCTGGTGGGAAATGAGCGTTAAATTTGCCCGTGCAGACACCTTCACACGAGTCGTCATGGTGCCCCTTTGCCCCGGTTATCTCTATGGAGGTTGGAGTTGGAGGGCCTCCTCACTCAAGGTCAGTGTGCCCATGGAGCCAACCCTGCAACTTCAGGGCATGGTTGGGTGTTAGGATCACCACGTGGGGTCCTTTTCCCTTAGGAGGGAGGTGGCCTTTTGGGCTGCTGATTTCCAGGTTTTCAGATACTGCCAGTATCTTGGCCAGATGTGGCGGTGGGCCAAGCCCCTTGGTGACCGTAGTTTATCCTACCTGGATCGCATTCTTGCATTGTTCCATTTCAAGTGGTCCCAGGTTTTGCACTAATACTCCAATGGCGATTCACCGTTCACCAGGAATGTAAAGGTCAAAGGGTTTAGCTAAATTAGGGAGTTCCAGGGCAAGGGTCTGAATTGACTGCTCTTTCCATTCTTGAAAGGCCTCTTCTGCATTCTATTCAAAAGGATCATCATCTTTTCCTTTCAGTGTTTCATATAGAGGCCCAGCTAGTAGACTGTAGTTAGGGATCCAGAAGCAGCAAACCCTGGCCTCCCCAGGAACCCCTAAGCTGTCTTCTAGTTTCAGAAATGGGTAAGGCTGCAAATTGTTTCTTCCCTTTCCTGGGATGGGCTTCTCCGACCTTCTGTGAGAATGAAGCCCAGGCAGGTCACCGTAGTCTGTGATATTTGAGCTTTGTCTTGGACAACTTGTATCCTTTATTGGCTTGGTAGTTCAGAGGTCTCCTTAGTAGGGCTGGCGATCAGAATGTCGTCTGCATATTGAAGGAGTGTTTCCTTTTCCAGAGGTAGAACTTTTAGGTCTTTAGCTGAGCTTTCCCCAAAGATGGTGTGGGAATTTTTGAACCCTTGGGGCAACACGGCCCGGAAGTATTGTTTTAGTTGTATGTTGAGTCCTGCCACTCACAAGCCAAAATTTCTTGTGACTCTGGGACTAATAGAATACAAAAGAAGGCATCATTGAAGACTAATACAGAATACCATGTCCTGGTGGTTGGTAGAATGACCAGCAGGGTGTAGGATTTAGGAACTACTGGAGGTATATCCTCGGTGGCTTCACTGACTGTCCTGACATCCTTTACCAGGACTCCAGCAGCCCATGGGGCTCTCGAGGTCAGGCCAATCCCAGGATATGGAGCTCACCTGGGCAGGTACCCCACCCCCACCCCAGCCCACGGGGCTCTCGTGTTCAGGCCCCTCCCAGGATATGGGGTTCCCTGGGCAGGTTCCCCTGCAGCCCATGGGGCTCTCGTGGTCAGGCCCCTCCCAGGATACAGAGCTACCCTTGCAGGTACCATGGCAGGGCTGGGAACACAGGAACCGAACATATCGCCCTCATTGCAGAGCACTCCCAGCTCACCTGTCACTCAGATCTGACACAGAGCACCTCAGAGCAGGACTTGAACTAACAAACAGCAGCTCCGACAGGTCTGTGACCCTGGGCATCACTCTGTGTGGCCTCCCTCCACCTGGTCTTCCAGAGACTTCCACTGCACCCGGGGCACCAGGCCTCTGTCTCCACCCACCAGCCACCCCTCCTCTCCCTGACTCCTGGGTTCCTCTCATTAGGAGAGGGTTTTCTTGAAGTTGTCTCCCACTCATGGGCCAGATAATATAATTAGAAAACAAGCCAGAGCTGCAGCCCCTTGTCTATCCTGACTCTCAGGAGCCCACAGCTGTTCCTTGGACCTGGCCGATTCAGCAAGTTCCAGTTTCTGCAACTGTGAGCCCCTGAGGGGTGATTATTGGCTGGCCTGGGAAGCCCGACCGTGCCGGCCAGCCCTCCCCATGTGTGCCTGGGTTCAGATCAATATAAACACCGCTCCAGGCAGCAAGAGCCCCTGCAGCTGTGCCTGACGCCATTTTCTCTGCCCTGTCAGCAGTCTTGGGGCTGGACTGGTGGGAGGGAGTGAGAGGCCACGGCTTTGTGGGTGGCCCAGTGTGAGTGGGGCTCTGCTGGACTTTCTGCAGCAGTTGCCAAGATGCCACCTGCTAAAGAAGAGGATGTGTCACCCATACCTGCCGCTGGAATTTCTCCCTGGGCAGAGGTGAGTGAGGAAGAAAGCAGTGGGGGCCGGGACAGCAGGGGTATCTCAGGCAGGGAAATGGAAAGCTTCCAGAAGAGCACCCAGGGCCAGGACCATCCTGGCTGGCCTGCAGGCACCAAGTCGGCTGGCATGCTGTCACTCATGTGGCTCCATGGCCCTTCCTCTAGGCTTTCAAGTCCTTGTACATATTCAGGTGTTTTACCTGGGAAGGGTGGGAACATTTCAGCAGCAGCTGGCCTGGGGCTCAGCCCACGTTTACTCACAGATGCCTCGGCACGGTCCCCCAGCTTTGCAATGAGGACGCTTGTTGCGTGGGGCCTGCTGGCTGAATGGGAGATGATTCCCCACCACTGACCAACTTCAGAATTGTTTACAACTGGAGCTAGTGCCCTGATACGGTTTTCCTCTGTGTAACTGGTGGGTTCAGTTTTTTTTTCTTTTTTTCGTTTTTGGTTCAAGGTAGATTTTATTCCTCTTTTTTGTATTTACAGATATAAGCATGGAAATAATTTATTCATGTAAATACATGTATGTGAAGGGAAGAATATTTTTTCTGTTTTACTTTTTGCAATTTGAATTTTATTTTATTTTTTATACAGCAGATTCTTTTTGGTTATCTATTTTATACATATAAATGTATACATGCCAATCCCAATCTCTCAACTCCTCCCACCACCACCCCCCAACAGCTTTCCCCCCTTGGTGTCCATACATTTGTTGTCTACATCTGTTGCTCTATTTCTGCCTTGCAAAACGGTTCATCTGTGCAATTTTTCTAGGTTCCACATATATGCATTAATAGACAAGATTTGTTTTTCTCTTTCTGACTTACTTCACTCTGTATGACAGTCTCTAGATCCATCAACGTCTCTACAAATGACCCAATTTCATTCCTTTTTATGGCTTAGTAATATTCCATTTTATATATGTACCACATCTTTATGCATTCGTCTGTCTGTGGGCATTTAGGTTGCTTCCATTACCTGGATATTGTAAATAGTGATGCAATGAACATTGCGGTGAATGTCTCTTTTTGATTTATGGTTTTGTCTGGGTATATGCCCAGTAGTGGGATTGCTGTATCATATGGTAATTCTATTCTTAGTTTTATAAGAAACTCCATAAGGTTCTCCACAGTGACTGTATCAATTTACATTCCCAACAATAGTGGAAGAGGGTTCCTTATCTCCACACCCTTTCCAGCATTTGTTGTTTGTAGATTTTCTGATGATGCCCATTCTAACAGGTGTGAGGTGATACACCATGGATGAGTCTATTTCGTTGAGCAAAGGGTAGGTCTTGTCTATTACATATTTGGCTTATGGAACGGTATGTGTGCTAATTTCAATCTCTGGTTTTATACAGCACCCCAACTCAACTTTCCCCTTAAGCAAGCATAAGTTTTTATCTAAATGTGAGACTCTGTTCGGTTTTGGAATTCAGTTTATGTGTAGCCAAGTTTACACTCTCTCTATTAGTGATATCTTATGATAATTATCTTTCTCTGTGTGACCTATTTCTCTTAGAATCATCATACTTAAATCCACTCAATTTGCTGCTACAGGCCTGATGACATTGATTTCATTGCTGAGTGATATTCCGTTGTACATAAGTAGCACAACTCCTTTATCCATTTTTTTCTTTCTGGGATATTTAATTTGTACTGGACTCAAGGTTCTTGTAAACACAGCAGCCCTAAATTTTGTGTTGGCTGTGTCTTGTTGATTTTAATTTTCCTAAGCTATAGGGCCAAAAGTGGAAGTGCCCTAGGGTCTGTAGCTTTGTTTTTCAGATGTTTCAGGATACACCATACACATCTCCAGAGTGTCTGTTGGCAATTTACATCCCGCCCATCAGCATAACAAGGCTCCCTGTTCTCCATGGCCTGTCCTGTGTTTCTGGTTTTTACACTTTTTTCAGATGGCCCTTTTGACGAATGGGAAATGAGACTTCATTGTAGTGCGGATTTCCATTTCTCGAGTGCTTGGTTGGCCAAAAAGGGCATATGTGTTTTTTCCTGAATATATTCAGGAAAAAATGTTTACGCACTTTTGTCCAAGTGCATCACTGTCAAAGATCTGCCGCTTTTCACATGCTTTAAATGCAATTCCAATCTACCTCCTGAAATATGATTCCTGCAATTCTGCCTCGTTTTCAAGTCCTCTTTGCAGACTTACTTCCATATATTTTTGCCAATAGCTGTCATTTATAACTCTGCAGGTTTGTGAATTACAGTGCCCGTGATTTCCTTTCTTAACTCGTTTCCTTGAAAACTGGCCACAGAACCGCAGGTTTGCTTCAGGCCGTAATCAGGGTCCGGCACGGCACTCTGAGACTTTGGTTCATTCCACTTCCTGGTGGGAAATTAGAGTTAAATGTGCCCCTCCAGACACCTGCCTCACTCCTAGCCCCTTGGTGATGTGTGTCCTCTGGTTTGAGGCCACATGTGCTGGGTTCCTCACCTTTGGCTGATGTGGCCCCACTGGTGTGAGGACACTCCTGCCTGGTTCCCATCCCCTTGGTGATGTGGGCCCTCCGGTGAGAGTCTGATCCTGGTTGGGTTCCTCACACTTCTGTGAGGTGGGCCCTCTTCTCTGAGGTCACTCCTGCCTGGCTGGCACACCCCGCCTTGGCAACGTCGGCCCTCTGGTGGGATTTGGTGCCTGCTGGGTGTCTCCTCCCCTCGGTAATGAGGGCCCTCTGGCGTCAGGCCCTAACTCCTGGGCTCCCAATATTTTCTGATATGCGCCCTGTGGTTCGAGTACACTCCTGCCAGGTTCCCAACCCCATGGGAATGTGGGCCTTCTGCTCTGAGGTCCCAACCGTGGGTTGCTCAGTTTCATGATGAGGGCCCTCTGCTGTGAGTTCTCTCCGGCCTGGATCCCATAGCCTCGCTGCTCCTGGCCACCTGCTGGGAGGTTACAACTGCGGGATTCCTCACCTTTTTTCTTCTATGGGCCCTCTGTTTTGAGACTCCTCCTGCCTGCCTCACTCCCAGCCCCTTGGTGATGTGTGTCCTCTGGTTTGAGGCCACGTATGCTGGGTCCCTCGCCTTTCGATGATGTGGCCCCACTGGTGTGAGGACACTCCTGCCTGGTTCCCATCCCCTTGGTGATGTGGGCCCTCCGGTGAGAGTCTGATCCTGGTTGGGTTCCTCACACTTCTGTGAGGTGGGCCCTCTTCTCTGAGGTCACTCCTGCCTGGCTGGCACACCCCGCCTTGGCAACGTCGGCCCTCTGGTGGGATTTGGTGCCTGCTGGGTGTCTCCTCCCCTCGGTAATGAGGGCCCTCTGGCGTCAGGCCCTAACTCCTGGGCTCCCAATATTTTCTGATATGCGCCCTGTGGTTCGAGTACACTCCTGCCAGATTCCCAACCCCATGGGAATGTGGGCCTTCTGCTCTGAGGTCCCAACCGTGGGTTGCTCAGTTTCATGATGAGGGCCCTCTGCTGTGAGTTCTCTCCGGCCTGGATCCCATAGCCTGGCTGCTCCTGGCCACCTGCTGGGAGGTTACAACTGCGGGATTCCTCACCTTTTTTCTTCTATGGGCCCTCTGTTTTGAGACTCCTCCTGCCTGCCTCACTCCCAGCCCCTGGGTGATGTGTGTCCTCTGGTTTGAGGCCACGTATGCTGGGTCCCTCGCCTTTCGATGATGTGGCCCCACCGGTGTGAGGACACTCCTGCCTGGTTCCTATCCCCTTGATGATGTGGGCCCTCTGGTGAGAGTCTGATCCTGGCTGTGTTCCTCACCCTTCTGTGAGGGGGGCCCTCTGCTGTGAGGTCACTCCTGCCTGGCTGGCACACCCCACCTGGGCAACATCGGCCCTCTTGTGGCAGTTGGAGCCTGCTGGGAACCTCCCCTCGGTGATGGGGGCCCTCTTGCCTCAGGCCCTAACTGCTGGGTACCCACATTTTCTGATACGTGCTAAGTGGTGCGAGGACACTCCTGCGAGGTTCCCATCCCCATGGGCATGTGGGCCTTCTGCTCTAAGGTCCCAACACCTGTGTTGTTCACCGTTTCATGATGTTGGCTCTCTGGTGTTAGTTCACCCAGGCCTAGATCCCATAGACTCTGTGCTCTGAGCGGCCTGCTGGGAGGTTCCTACTGCTGGATTCCTTACCTTTTTTATTCTTTGGGTCCTGTGTTTTCATGCTCCTACTTCCTGACTCACTCCCAGCCCATTTGTGATGTAGGTCCTCTGGTTTAAGGCCACATGTACCGGTTTCCTCACCTTTATTGATGTGGCCCCACTGGTGTGAGGACACTCCTGCCTGGTTCCCATCCCCTTGGTGATGGGGGCCCTCTGGTGAGAGTCTGATCCTGTCTGGATTCCTCACACTTCTGGGAGGTGGGCCCTCTGCTGTGAGGTCACTCCTGCCTGGCTGGCACACGTCACCTTGGCGATGTGGGCCCTCAGTTGGGAGTTGGTGCCTGCTGGAAGTCTCCTCCCCTCGGTAATGAGGGCCCTCTGGCGTCAGGCCCTAACTCATGGGCTCCCAAAATTTTCTGATGTGCGCCCTGTCGTGCGAGTACACTCCAGCCAGGGTCCCATCCCCATGGGGATGTGGGCTTTCTGCTCTGAGGTCCCAACGGCTGGGTTGCTCACAGTGTCAGAATGTGGGCCCTCTGCTGTGAGTTCACTCCGGCATGGATCCCATAGCCTCGGTGCTCTGGGCCACCTGCTTGGAGCTTCCAACTGCGGGGTTCCTCACCTTTTTTATTCTATGGGCGCTCTGTTGTGAGTCTCCTCCTGCATGCCTCACTCCCAGCCCTTTCGTGATGTGTGTCCCCTTGTTTGAGGCTACATGTGCTGTGTTCCTCACCTTTCGCTGATGTGGCCCCACTGGTGTGAGGACACTCCTGCCTGGTTTCCATCCCCTTGGTGATGTGGGCGCTCTGGTTAGAGTCTGATCCTCTTTGGGCTCCTCACACGTCTGTGAGGTGGGCCCTCTGCTGTGAGGTAACTCCTGCCTGGCTTGCTCCCATTGCCTTGGTGACGTCGGCCCTCTGGTGGCATTTGGAACCTGCTGGTAGCCTCCTCTCCTCCGTGATGAGGGCCCTCTGGCGTCAGGCCATAACTGCTGGGTTCCCACATTTTCTGATACGTGCTAAGTTGTGCGAGGACACTCCTGCGAGGTTCCCATCCCCATGGGGATGTGGGCCTTCTGCTCTGAGGTCCCACTGGCTGGGTTGCTCACAGTTTCATGATGTGGGCCCTCTGCTGTGAGTTCACTTTGGCCTGGATCCCATAGACTCGGTGCTCTGGGCCTCCTGCTGTGAGGTTCCAACTGCTGGATTCCTCACATTTTTTAATCTATGGGCCCTGTGTTGTTAGGCTAGTCCTGCCTGCCTCACTCCGAGCCCCTTGGAGATGTGGTTCCTCTGGTTTAGGCCACATGTTCTGGGTCCCTCACCTTTCCATTATTTGGCCACACTGGTGTGAGTATACTTCTGCCTGGTTCCGATCCCCTTGGTGATGAGGGCCCTCTGGTGAGAGTCTTATCCTGGCTGGGTTCCTCACCCTTCTGTGACGTATGCCCTCTGCTGTGATGTCACTCCTGCCTGGCTGGCGCACGTCACCTTGGTGACGTGGGCCCTCAGTTGGGATTTGGTGTCTGCTGGGAGTTTCCTCCCTTCGGTAATGAGGGCCCTCTGGCGTCAGGCCTTAAATCCTGGGCTCCCAAACTTTTCTGATGTGTGCCCTGTGGTGCGAGTACACTCCTGCCAGGTTCCCAACCCCATGGCAATGTGGGCCTTCTGCTCTGTGGACCCAATGGCTGGGCTATTCACAGTTTCATGATGAGGGCCCTCTTTTGTGAGTTCACACCGGCCGGGATCCCATAGCCTCGTTGTTCCTTGCCGCCTGCTGGGATGTTCCAACTGCGGGATTCCTCACCTTTTTTATTCTATGGGCCCTCTGTTTTGAGACTACTCCTGCCTGCCTCCCTCCCAGCCCCTTGGTGATGTGTGTCCTCTGGTTTGAGGCCACATGTGGTGGTTTCCTCGCCTTTCAATGATGTGGCCCCACTGGACTGAGAACACTCCTGCCTGGTTCCCATCCTCTTGGTGATGTGGGCCCTCTGGTGAGAGTCTGATCCTGGTTGGGTTCCTCACACTTCCGTGAACTTGGCCCTCTGCTCTGAGGTCACTCCTGCCTGGCTGGCACACCCCGCCTTGGTGACGTCGGCCCTCTGGTGGCAGTTGGAGCGTGCTGGGAGCCTCCTTCCCTCAGTAATGAGGGCCCTTTGGCGTCAGGCCCTAACTGCTGTGTACCCACATTTTCTAATACGTACTAAGTGGTGCGAGGACACTCCTGCCAGGTTCCCATCCCCGTGGGGATGTGGGACTTCTGCTCTGATGTCCAAACGGCTGGGTTGCTCAAAGTTTCATGATGTGGGCCCTCTGCTGTGAGTGCACTGCGGCCTGGATCCCATAGACTGGGTGCTCTGGGCCACCTGCTGGGAGGTTCGAACTGTTGGATTCCTCACATTTTTTATTCTATGGGCCCTGCGTTGTGAGGCTAGTCCTGCCTGCCTCACTCTGAACCCCTTGGAGATGTGGATCCTCTGGTTTAGGCCACGTGTTCTGGGTTCCTCACCTTTCTATGATTTGGCCACACTGGTGTGAGGCCACTCTTGCCTGGATCCGATCCCCTTGGTGATGCGGGCCCTCTGGTGAGACTCTTATCCTGGCTGGGTGCCTCACCCTTCTGGGACGTATGCCCTCTGCTGTGAGGTCACTCCTGCCTGGCTGGCGCACGTCACCTTGGCGACGTGGGCCCTCAGTTGGGAGTTGGTGCCTGCTGGGAGTCTCCTCCCCTCGGTAATGAGGGCCCTCTGACGTCAGGCCCTAACTCCTGGGCTCCCATACTTTTCTGATGTGTGCCCTCTGGTGGGAGTACACTCCTGCCAGGTTCCCAACCCCATGGGAATGTGGGCCTTCTTCTCTGTGGTCCCAACCGCTGGGTTGTTCACAGTTTCGTGATGAGGGCCTTCTGTTGTGAGTTCACACCGGCCGGGATCCCATAGCCTCGCTGCTCCTTGCCGCCTGCTGGGAGGTTCCAACTGCGGGTTACCTCACCTTTTGTATTTTATGGCCCTCTGTTTGAGACACCTCCTGCCTGCCTCACTCTGAGCCCCTTGTTGATGTGGGTCCTCTGGTTTAGGCCATATGTTCTGGGTTCCTCACTTTTCTACGATTTGGCCACACTGGTGTGAGGCCACTCCTGCCTGGTTCTGATCCCCTTGGTGATGTGGGCCCTCTGGTGAGAGTCTTATCCTGGCTGGGTTCCTCCCCCTTCTGTGACATAAGCCCTCTGCTGTGAGGTCACTCCTGCCTGGCTAACGCACATCACCTTGGAGACGTGGGCCCTCAGGTGGGAGTTGGTACCTTCTAGGAGTCTGCTCCCCTCGGTAATTAGGGCCGTCTGGCGTCAGGCCCTAACTCCTGGGCTCCCAAAATTTTCTGATGTGTGCCCTGTGGTGCGAGTACACTCCTGCCAGGTTCCCAACCCCATGGGAATGTGGGCCTTCTGTTCTGTGGTCCCAACAGCTGTGTTGTTCACAGTTTCATGATGAGGGTCCTCTGTTGTGAGTTCACAACGGCCGGGACCCCATAGCCTCGCTGCTCCTTGCTGCATGCTAGGAGGTTCCAACTGCGGGATTCCTCACCTTTTTTATTCTATGGGTCCTCTGTTTTGAGGCTCCTCCTGCCTGCCTCACTCCGAGCCCCTTGGAGATGTGGGTCCTCTTGTTTAGGCCACATGTTCTGGGTTCCTCACCTTTCTATGATTTGGCCACACTGGTGTGAGGCCACTCCTGCCTGGATCAGATCCCCTTGGTGATGTGGGCCCTCTGGTGAGAGTCTGATCCTGGCTGGGTTCCTCACTCTTCTGTGAGGTGGGCCCTCTGCTGTGAGGTAACTCCTGCCTGGCTTGCTCCCGTTGCCCTGGTGACGTCGGACTTCTGGTGGCAGTTGGAGCCTTCTTGTACCCTCCTCTCCAAGGTGATGAGGGCCCTCTTGCGTCAGGCTCTAACTGCTGGGCTCCCCACGATTTCTGATGTGAGCCCAGTGATGCCAGGACACTCCTGTAAGGTTCCAATACTCATGGGGATGTGTGCCTTCTGCTCTGTGGTCGCAACGCCTGGGTTGCTCACAGTTTCGTTATGTTGGCACTCCGGTGTTAGTTCACTCAGGCCTAGATCCCATAGCCTCTGTGCTCTGGGCCGCCTGCTGGGAGGTTCCAACTGCTGGATTCCTCACCTTTCTTATACTTTGGGCCCTGTGTGGTGAAGCTCCTCCTGCCTGCCTCACACCGAGCCCCTTGGTGATGTAGGTCTTCTGGTTTGAGACCACGTGTGCCGTTTGTCTCACCTTTTAGGGATGTGGCCCTACTGGTGTGAGGACACTCCTGACTGGTTCCCATCCCCTTGTTGATGTGGGCCCTCTGGTGAGAGTCTGATCCTGGCTTGATTCCTCACACTTCTGTGAGGCGGGCCCTCTGCTGTGAGGTCACACCTGCCTGGCTGGCACACGACGCCTTGGCCACATGGGCCCTCTGGTTGCAGTTGGAGCGTGCTGGGAACCTCCTCCCATCGGTGATGAGGGCCCTCTGGCGTCCGGCCCTAACTGCTGGGCTCACCACATTTTCTGATGTGCGCCCACTTGTGCGATGACACTCCTGCCAGGTTCCCATCCCCATGCAGATTTGGGCCTTCTGTTCTGAGGTGCCAACGGCTGGCTTGCTCACAGTGTCAGGATGTGGGCCCTCTGCTGTGAGTTCACTCCGGCATGCATCCCATAGCCTCGGTGCTCTGGGCCACCTGCTTGGAGCTTCCAACTGCAGGATTCCTTACCTTTTTTCTCCTATGGGCCGTGTGTTGTGAGACACTTCCTGCCTGCCTCACTCTGAGCCCCTTGTTGATGTGGGTCTTCTGGTTTGAGGCCACATGTGGTGGGTTCCTTGCCTTTCAATGATGTGGCCCCACTGGTGTGAGCACACTCCTGCCTGGTTCGCATCCCCTTGGTGATGTGGGCCCTCTGGTGAGAATCTGATCCGGGTTGGGTTCCTCACACTTCCGTGAGCTTGGCCCTCAGCTCTGAGGTCACTCCTGCCTGGCTGGCACACCCCGCCTTGGCGACGTCGGCCCTCTGGTGGCAGTTGGAGCCTGCTGGGAGCCTCCTCCCCTCAGTGATGAGAGCCCTTTGGCGTCAGGCCCTAACTGCTGGGTACCCACATTTTCTAATACGTACTAAGTGGTGCGAGGATACGCCTGCCACGTTCCCATCCCCATGGGGATGTGGGCGTTCTGCTCTGAGGTCCCAACGGCTGGGTTGCTCACAGTTTCATGATGTGGGCCCTCTGCTGTGAGTTCACTTTGGCCTGGATCCCATAGACTCGGTGCTCTGGGCCTCCTGCTGCGAGGTTCCAACTGCTGGATTCCTCACATTTTTTAATCTATGGGCCCTGTGTTGTTAGGCTAGTCCTGCCTGCCTCACTCCGAGCCCCTTGGAGATGTGGTTCCTCTGGTTTAGGCCACATGTTCTGGGTCCCTCACCTTTCCATTATTTGGCCACACTGGTGTGAGTATACTTCTGCCTGGTTCCGATCCCCTTGGTGATGCGGGCCCTCTGGTGAGAGTCTTATCCTGGCTGGGTTCCTCACCCTTCTGTGACGTATGCCCTCTGCTGTGATGTCACTCCTGCCTGGCTGGCGCACGTCACCTTGGCGACGTGGGCCCTCAGTTGGGATTTGGTGTCTGCTGGGAGTTTCCTCCCTTCGGTAATGAGGGCCCTCTGGCGTCAGGCCTTAAATCCTGGGCTCCCAAACTTTTCTGATGTGTGCCCTGTGGTGCGAGTACACTCCTGCCAGGTTCCCAACCCCATGGCAATGTGGGCCTTCTGCTCTGTGGACCCAATGGCTGGGCTATTCACAGTTTCATGATGAGGGCCCTCTTTTGTGAGTTCACACCGGCCGGGATCCCATAGCCTCGTTGTTCCTTGCCGCCTGCTGGGATGTTCCAACTGCGGGATTCCTCACCTTTTTTATTCTATGGGCCCTCTGTTTTGAGACTACTCCTGCCTGCCTCCCTCCCAGCCCCTTGGTGATGTGTGTCCTCTGGTTTGAGGCCACATGTGGTGGTTTCCTCGCCTTTCAATGATGTGGCCCCACTGGACTGAGAACACTCCTGCCTGGTTCCCATCCTCTTGGTGATGTGGGCCCTCTGGTGAGAGTCTGATCCTGGTTGGGTTCCTCACACTTCCGTGAACTTGGCCCTCTGCTCTGAGGTCACTCCTGCCTGGCTGGCACACCCCGCCTTGGTGACGTCGGCCCTCTGGTGGCAGTTGGAGCGTGCTGGGAGCCTCCTTCCCTCAGTAATGAGGGCCCTTTGGCGTCAGGCCCTAACTGCTGTGTACCCACATTTTCTAATACGTACTAAGTGGTGCGAGGACACTGCTGCCAGGTTCCCATCCCCGTGGGGATGTGGGACTTCTGCTCTGATGTCCAAACGGCTGGGTTGCTCAAAGTTTCATGATGTGGGCCCTCTGCTGTGAGTGCACTGCGGCCTGGATCCCATAGACTGGGTGCTCTGGGCCACCTGCTGGGAGGTTCGAACTGTTGGATTCCTCACATTTTTTATTCTATGGGCCCTGCGTTGTGAGGCTAGTCCTGCCTGCCTCACTCTGAACCCCTTGGAGATGTGGATCCTCTGGTTTAGGCCACGTGTTCTGGGTTCCTCACCTTTCTATGATTTGGCCACACTGGTGTGAGGCCACTCTTGCCTGGATCCGATCCCCTTGGTGATGCGGGCCCTCTGGTGAGACTCTTATCCTGGCTGGGTGCCTCACCCTTCTGGGACGTATGCCCTCTGCTGTGAGGTCACTCCTGCCTGGCTGGCGCACGTCACCTTGGCGACGTGGGCCCTCAGTTGGGAGTTGGTGCCTGCTGGGAGTCTCCTCCCCTCGGTAATGAGGGCCCTCTGACGTCAGGCCCTAACTCCTGGGCTCCCATACTTTTCTGATGTGTGCCCTCTGGTGGGAGTACACTCCTGCCAGGTTCCCAACCCCATGGGAATGTGGGCCTTCTTCTCTGTGGTCCCAACCGCTGGGTTGTTCACAGTTTCGTGATGAGGGCCTTCTGTTGTGAGTTCACACCGGCCGGGATCCCATAGCCTCGCTGCTCCTTGCCGCCTGCTGGGAGGTTCCAACTGCGGGTTACCTCACCTTTTTTATTTTATGGCCCTCTGTTTGAGACACCTCCTGCCTGCCTCACTCTGAGCCCCTTGTTGATGTGGGTCCTCTGGTTTAGGCCATATGTTCTGGGTTCCTCACTTTTCTACGATTTGGCCACACTGGTGTGAGGCCACTCCTGCCTGGTTCTGATCCCCTTGGTGATGTGGGCCCTCTGGTGAGAGTCTTATCCTGGCTGGGTTCCTCCCCCTTCTGTGACATAGGCCCTCTGCTGTGAGGTCACTCCTGCCTGGCTAACGCACATCACCTTGGAGACGTGGGCCCTCAGGTGGGAGTTGGTGCCTTCTAGGAGTCTGCTCCCCTCGGTAATTAGGGCCGTCTGGCGTCAGGCCCTAACTCCTGGGCTCCCAAAATTTTCTGATGTGTGCCCTGTGGTGCGAGTACACTCCTGCCAGGTTCCCAACCCCATGGGAATGTGGGCCTTCTGTTCTGTGGTCCCAACAGCTGTGTTGTTCACAGTTTCATGATGAGGGTCCTCTGTTGTGAGTTCACAACGGCCGGGACCCCATAGCCTCGCTGCTCCTTGCTGCATGCTAGGAGGTTCCAACTGCGGGATTCCTCACCTTTTTTATTCTATGGGTCCTCTGTTTTGAGGCTCCTCCTGCCTGCCTCACTCCGAGCCCCTTGGAGATGTGGGTCCTCTTGTTTAGGCCACATGTTCTGGGTTCCTCACCTTTCTATGATTTGGCCACACTGGTGTGAGGCCACTCCTGCCTGGATCAGATCCCCTTGGTGATGTGGGCCCTCTGGTGAGAGTCTGATCCTGGCTGGGTTCCTCACTCTTCTGTGAGGTGGGCCCTCTGCTGTGAGGTAACTCCTGCCTGGCTTGCTCCCGTTGCCCTGGTGACGTCGGACTTCTGGTGGCAGTTGGAGCCTTCTTGTACCCTCCTCTCCAAGGTGATGAGGGCCCTCTTGCGTCAGGCTCTAACTGCTGGGCTCCCCACGATTTCTGATGTGAGCCCAGTGATGCCAGGACACTCCTGTAAGGTTCCAATACTCATGGGGATGTGTGCCTTCTGCTCTGTGGTCGCAACGCCTGGGTTGCTCACAGTTTCGTTATGTTGGCACTCCGGTGTTAGTTCACTCAGGCCTAGATCCCATAGCCTCTGTGCTCTGGGCCGCCTGCTGGGAGGTTCCAACTGCTGGATTCCTCACCTTTCTTATACTTTGGGCCCTGTGTGGTGAAGCTCCTCCTGCCTGCCTCACACCGAGCCCCTTGGTGATGTAGGTCTTCTGGTTTGAGACCACGTGTGCCGTTTGTCTCACCTTTTAGGGATGTGGCCCTACTGGTGTGAGGACACTCCTGACTGGTTCCCATCCCCTTGTTGATGTGGGCCCTCTGGTGAGAGTCTGATCCTGGCTTGATTCCTCACACTTCTGTGAGGCGGGCCCTCTGCTGTGAGGTCACACCTGCCTGGCTGGCACACGACGCCTTGGCCACATGGGCCCTCTGGTTGCAGTTGGAGCGTGCTGGGAACCTCCTCCCATCGGTGATGAGGGCCCTCTGGCGTCCGGCCCTAACTGCTGGGCTCACCACATTTTCTGATGTGCGCCCACTTGTGCGATGACACTCCTGCCAGGTTCCCATCCCCATGCAGATTTGGGCCTTCTGTTCTGAGGTGCCAACGGCTGGCTTGCTCACAGTGTCAGGATGTGGGCCCTCTGCTGTGAGTTCACTCCGGCATGCATCCCATAGCCTCGGTGCTCTGGGCCACCTGCTTGGAGCTTCCAACTGCAGGATTCCTTACCTTTTTTCTTCTATGGGCCGTGTGTTGTGAGACACTTCCTGCCTGCCTCACTCTGAGCCCCTTGTTGATGTGGGTCTTCTGGTTTGAGGCCACATGTGGTGGGTTCCTTGCCTTTCAATGATGTGGCCCCACTGGTGTGAGCACACTCCTGCCTGGTTCGCATCCCCTTGGTGATGTGGGCCCTCTGGTGAGAATCTGATCCGGGTTGGGTTCCTCACACTTCCTTGAGCTTGGCCCTCAGCTCTGAGGTCACTCCTGCCTGGCTGGCACACCCCGCCTTGGCGACGTCGGCCCTCTGGTGGCAGTTGGAGCCTGCTGGGAGCCTCCTCCCCTCAGTGATGAGAGCCCTTTGGCGTCAGGCCCTAACTGCTGGGTACCCACATTTTCTAATACGTACTAAGTGGTGCGAGGATACGCCTGCCACGTTCCCATCCCCATGGGGATGTGGGCGTTCTGCTCTGAGGTCCCAACGGCTGGGTTGCTCACAGTTTCATGATGTGGGCCCTCTGCTGTGAGTTCACTTTGGCCTGGATCCCATAGACTCGGTGCTCTGGGCCTCCTGCTGCGAGGTTCCAACTGCTGGATTCCTCACATTTTTTAATCTATGGGCCCTGTGTTGTTAGGCTAGTCCTGCCTGCCTCACTCCGAGCCCCTTGGAGATGTGGTTCCTCTGGTTTAGGCCACATGTTCTGGGTCCCTCACCTTTCCATTATTTGGCCACACTGGTGTGAGTATACTTCTGCCTGGTTCCGATCCCCTTGGTGATGCGGGCCCTCTGGTGAGAGTCTTATCCTGGCTGGGTTCCTCACCCTTCTGTGACGTATGCCCTCTGCTGTGATGTCACTCCTGCCTGGCTGGCGCACGTCACCTTGGCGACGTGGGCCCTCAGTTGGGATTTGGTGTCTGCTGGGAGTTTCCTCCCTTCGGTAATGAGGGCCCTCTGGCGTCAGGCCTTAAATCCTGGGCTCCCAAACTTTTCTGATGTGTGCCCTGTGGTGCGAGTACACTCCTGCCAGGTTCCCAACCCCATGGGAATGTGGGCCTTCTGTTCTGTGGTCCCAACAGCTGTGTTTTTCACAGTTTCATGATGAGGGTCCTCTGTTGTGAGTTCACAACGGCCGGGACCCCATAGCCTCGCTGCTCCTTGCTGCATGCTAGGAGGTTCCAACTGCGGGATTCCTCACCTTTTTTATTCTATGGGTCCTCTGTTTTGAGGCTCCTCCTGCCTGCCTCACTCCGAGCCCCTTGGAGATGTGGGTCCTCTTGTTTAGGCCACATGTTCTGGGTTCCTCACCTTTCTATGATTTGGCCACACTGGTGTGAGGCCACTCCTGCCTGGATCAGATCCCCTTGGTGATGTGGGCCCTCTGGTGAGAGTCTGATCCTGGCTGGGTTCCTCACTCTTCTGTGAGGTGGGCCCTCTGCTGTGAGGTAACTCCTGCCTGGCTTGCTCCCGTTGCCCTGGTGACGTCGGACTTCTGGTGGCAGTTGGAGCCTTCTTGTACCCTCCTCTCCAAGGTGATGAGGGCCCTCTTGCGTCAGGCTCTAACTGCTGGGCTCCCCACGATTTCTGATGTGAGCCCAGTGATGCCAGGACACTCCTGTAAGGCTCCAATACTCATGGGGATGTGTGCCTTCTGCTCTGTGGTCGCAACGCCTGGGTTGCTCACAGTTTCGTTATGTTGGCACTCCGGTGTTAGTTCACTCAGGCCTAGATCCCATAGCCTCTGTGCTCTGGGCCGCCTGCTGGGAGGTTCCAACTGCTGGATTCCTCTCCTTTCTTATACTTTGGGCCCTGTGTGGTGAAGCTCCTCCTGCCTGCCTCACACCGAGCCCCTTGGTGATGTAGGTCTTCTGGTTTGAGACCACGTGTGCCGTTTGTCTCACCTTTTAGGGATGTGGCCCTACTGGTGTGAGGACACTCCTGACTGGTTCCCATCCCCTTGTTGATGTGGGCCCTCTGGTGAGAGTCTGATCCTGGCTTGATTCCTCACACTTCTGTGAGGCGGGCCCTCTGCTGTGAGGTCACACCTGCCTGGCTGGCACACGACGCCTTGGCCACATGGGCCCTCTGGTTGCAGTTGGAGCGTGCTGGGAACCTCCTCCCATCGGTGATGAGGGCCCTCTGGCGTCCGGCCCTAACTGCTGGGCTCACCACATTTTCTGATGTGCGCCCACTTGTGCGATGACACTCCTGCCAGGTTCCCATCCCCATGCAGATTTGGGCCTTCTGTTCTGAGGTGCCAACGGCTGGCTTGCTCACAGTGTCAGGATGTGGGCCCTCTGCTGTGAGTTCACTCCGGCATGCATCCCATAGCCTCGGTGCTCTGGGCCACCTGCTTGGAGCTTCCAACTGCAGGATTCCTTACCTTTTTTCTTCTATGGGCCGTGTGTTGTGAGACACTTCCTGCCTGCCTCACTCTGAGCCCCTTGTTGATGTGGGTCTTCTGGTTTGAGGCCACATGTGGTGGGTTCCTTGCCTTTCAATGATGTGGCCCCACTGGTGTGAGCACACTCCTGCCTGGTTCGCATCCCCTTGGTGATGTGGGCCCTCTGGTGAGAATCTGATCCGGGTTGGGTTCCTCACACTTCCTTGAGCTTGGCCCTCAGCTCTGAGGTCACTCCTGCCTGGCTGGCACACCCCGCCTTGGCGACGTCGGCCCTCTGGTGGCAGTTGGAGCCTGCTGGGAGCCTCCTCCCCTCAGTGATGAGAGCCCTTTGGCGTCAGGCCCTAACTGCTGGGTACCCACATTTTCTAATACGTACTAAGTGGTGCGAGGATACGCCTGCCACGTTCCCATCCCCATGGGGATGTGGGCGTTCTGCTCTGAGGTCCCAACGGCTGGGTTGCTCACAGTTTCATGATGTGGGCCCTCTGCTGTGAGTTCACTTTGGCCTGGATCCCATAGACTCGGTGCTCTGGGCCTCCTGCTGCGAGGTTCCAACTGCTGGATTCCTCACATTTTTTAATCTATGGGCCCTGTGTTGTTAGGCTAGTCCTGCCTGCCTCACTCCGAGCCCCTTGGAGATGTGGTTCCTCTGGTTTAGGCCACATGTTCTGGGTCCCTCACCTTTCCATTATTTGGCCACACTGGTGTGAGTATACTTCTGCCTGGTTCCGATCCCCTTGGTGATGCGGGCCCTCTGGTGAGAGTCTTATCCTGGCTGGGTTCCTCACCCTTCTGTGACGTATGCCCTCTGCTGTGATGTCACTCCTGCCTGGCTGGCGCACGTCACCTTGGCGACGTGGGCCCTCAGTTGGGATTTGGTGTCTGCTGGGAGTTTCCTCCCTTCGGTAATGAGGGCCCTCTGGCGTCAGGCCTTAAATCCTGGGCTCCCAAACTTTTCTGATGTGTGCCCTGTGGTGCGAGTACACTCCTGCCAGGTTCCCAACCCCATGGGAATGTGGGCCTTCTGTTCTGTGGTCCCAACAGCTGTGTTTTTCACAGTTTCATGATGAGGGTCCTCTGTTGTGAGTTCACAACGGCCGGGACCCCATAGCCTCGCTGCTCCTTGCTGCATGCTAGGAGGTTCCAACTGCGGGATTCCTCACCTTTTTTATTCTATGGGTCCTCTGTTTTGAGGCTCCTCCTGCCTGCCTCACTCCGAGCCCCTTGGAGATGTGGGTCCTCTTGTTTAGGCCACATGTTCTGGGTTCCTCACCTTTCTATGATTTGGCCACACTGGTGTGAGGCCACTCCTGCCTGGATCAGATCCCCTTGGTGATGTGGGCCCTCTGGTGAGAGTCTGATCCTGGCTGGGTTCCTCACTCTTCTGTGAGGTGGGCCCTCTGCTGTGAGGTAACTCCTGCCTGGCTTGCTCCCGTTGCCCTGGTGACGTCGGACTTCTGGTGGCAGTTGGAGCCTTCTTGTACCCTCCTCTCCAAGGTGATGAGGGCCCTCTTGCGTCAGGCTCTAACTGCTGGGCTCCCCACGATTTCTGATGTGAGCCCAGTGATGCCAGGACACTCCTGTAAGGCTCCAATACTCATGGGGATGTGTGCCTTCTGCTCTGTGGTCGCAACGCCTGGGTTGCTCACAGTTTCGTTATGTTGGCACTCCGGTGTTAGTTCACTCAGGCCTAGATCCCATAGCCTCTGTGCTCTGGGCCGCCTGCTGGGAGGTTCCAACTGCTGGATTCCTCACCTTTCTTATACTTTGGGCCCTGTGTGGTGAAGCTCCTCCTGCCTGCCTCACACCGAGCCCCTTGGTGATGTAGGTCTTCTGGTTTGAGACCACGTGTGCCGTTTGTCTCACCTTTTAGGGATGTGGCCCTACTGGTGTGAGGACACTCCTGACTGGTTCCCATCCCCTTGTTGATGTGGGCCCTCTGGTGAGAGTCTGATCCTGGCTTGATTCCTCACACTTCTGTGAGGCGGGCCCTCTGCTGTGAGGTCACACCTGCCTGGCTGGCACACGACGCCTTGGCCACATGGGCCCTCTGGTTGCAGTTGGAGCGTGCTGGGAACCTCCTCCCATCGGTGATGAGGGCCCTCTGGCGTCCGGCCCTAACTGCTGGGCTCACCACATTTTCTGATGTGCGCCCACTTGTGCGATGACACTCCTGCCAGGTTCCCATCCCCATGCAGATTTGGGCCTTCTGTTCTGAGGTGCCAACGGCTGCCTTGCTCACAGTGTCAGGATGTGGGCCCTCTGCTGTGAGTTCACTCCGGCATGCATCCCATAGCCTCGGTGCTCTGGGCCACCTGCTTGGAGCTTCCAACTGCAGGATTCCTTACCTTTTTTCTTCTATGGGCCGTGTGTTGTGAGACACTTCCTGCCTGCCTCACTCTGAGCCCCTTGTTGATGTGGGTCTTCTGGTTTGAGGCCACATGTGGTGGGTTCCTTGCCTTTCAATGATGTGGCCCCACTGGTGTGAGCACACTCCTGCCTGGTTCGCATCCCCTTGGTGATGTGGGCCCTCTGGTGAGAATCTGATCCGGGTTGGGTTCCTCACACTTCCTTGAGCTTGGCCCTCAGCTCTGAGGTCACTCCTGCCTGGCTGGCACACCCCGCCTTGGCGACGTCGGCCCTCTGGTGGCAGTTGGAGCCTGCTGGGAGCCTCCTCCCCTCAGTGACGAGAGCCCTTTGGCGTCAGGCCCTAACTGCTGGGTACCCACATTTTCTAATACGTACTAAGTGGTGCGAGGATACGCCTGCCACGTTCCCATCCCCATGGGGATGTGGGCGTTCTGCTCTGAGGTCCCAACGGCTGGGTTGCTCACAGTTTCATGATGTGGGCCCTCTGCTGTGAGTTCACTTTGGCCTGGATCCCATAGACTCGGTGCTCTGGGCCTCCTGCTGCGAGGTTCCAACTGCTGGATTCCTCACATTTTTTAATCTATGGGCCCTGTGTTGTTAGGCTAGTCCTGCCTGCCTCACTCCGAGCCCCTTGGAGATGTGGTTCCTCTGGTTTAGGCCACATGTTCTGGGTCCCTCACCTTTCCATTATTTGGCCACACTGGTGTGAGTATACTTCTGCCTGGTTCCGATCCCCTTGGTGATGCGGGCCCTCTGGTGAGAGTCTTATCCTGGCTGGGTTCCTCACCCTTCTGTGACGTATGCCCTCTGCTGTGATGTCACTCCTGCCTGGCTGGCGCACGTCACCTTGGCGACGTGGGCCCTCAGTTGGGATTTGGTGTCTGCTGGGAGTTTCCTCCCTTCGGTAATGAGGGCCCTCTGGCGTCAGGCCTTAAATCCTGGGCTCCCAAACTTTTCTGATGTGTGCCCTGTGGTGCGAGTACACTCCTGCCAGGTTCCCAACCCCATGGCAATGTGGGCCTTCTGCTCTGTGGACCCAATGGCTGGGCTATTCACAGTTTCATGATGAGGGCCCTCTTTTGTGAGTTCACACCGGCCGGGATCCCATAGCCTCGTTGTTCCTTGCCGCCTGCTGGGATGTTCCAACTGCGGGATTCCTCACCTTTTTTATTCTATGGGCCCTCTGTTTTGAGACTACTCCTGCCTGCCTCCCTCCCAGCCCCTTGGTGATGTGTGTCCTCTGGTTTGAGGCCACATGTGGTGGTTTCCTCGCCTTTCAATGATGTGGCCCCACTGGACTGAGAACACTCCTGCCTGGTTCCCATCCTCTTGGTGATGTGGGCCCTCTGGTGAGAGTCTGATCCTGGTTGGGTTCCTCACACTTCCGTGAACTTGGCCCTCTGCTCTGAGGTCACTCCTGCCTGGCTGGCACACCGCGCCTTGGTGACGTCGGCCCTCTGGTGGCAGTTGGAGCGTGCTGGGAGCCTCCTTCCCTCAGTAATGAGGGCCCTTTGGCGTCAGGCCCTAACTGCTGTGTACCCACATTTTCTAATACGTACTAAGTGGTGCGAGGACACTCCTGCCAGGTTCCCATCCCCGTGGGGATGTGGGACTTCTGCTCTGATGTCCAAACGGCTGGGTTGCTCAAAGTTTCATGATGTGGGCCCTCTGCTGTGAGTGCACTGCGGCCTGGATCCCATAGACTGGGTGCTCTGGGCCACCTGCTGGGAGGTTCGAACTGTTGGATTCCTCACATTTTTTATTCTATGGGCCCTGCGTTGTGAGGCTAGTCCTGCCTGCCTCACTCTGAACCCCTTGGAGATGTGGATCCTCTGGTTTAGGCCACGTGTTCTGGGTTCCTCACCTTTCTATGATTTGGCCACACTGGTGTGAGGCCACTCTTGCCTGGATCCGATCCCCTTGGTGATGCGGGCCCTCTGGTGAGACTCTTATCCTGGCTGGGTGCCTCACCCTTCTGGGACGTATGCCCTCTGCTGTGAGGTCACTCCTGCCTGGCTGGCACACGTCACCTTGGCGACGTGGGCCCTCAGTTGGGAGTTGGTGCCTGCTGGGAGTCTCCTCCCCTCGGTAATGAGGGCCCTCTGACGTCAGGCCCTAACTCCTGGGCTCCCATACTTTTCTGATGTGTGCCCTCTGGTGGGAGTACACTCCTGCCAGGTTCCCAACCCCATGGGAATGTGGGCCTTCTTCTCTGTGGTCCCAACCGCTGGGTTGTTCACAGTTTCGTGATGAGGGCCTTCTGTTGTGAGTTCACACCGGCCGGGATCCCATAGCCTCGCTGCTCCTTGCCGCCTGCTGGGAGGTTCCAACTGCGGGTTACCTCACCTTTTGTATTTTATGGCCCTCTGTTTGAGACACCTCCTGCCTGCCTCACTCTGAGCCCCTTGTTGATGTGGGTCCTCTGGTTTAGGCCATATGTTCTGGGTTCCTCACTTTTCTACGATTTGGCCACACTGGTGTGAGGCCACTCCTGCCTGGTTCTGATCCCCTTGGTGATGTGGGCCCTCTGGTGAGAGTCTTATCCTGGCTGGGTTCCTCCCCCTTCTGTGACATAGGCCCTCTGCTGTGAGGTCACTCCTGCCTGGCTAACGCACATCACCTTGGAGACGTGGGCCCTCAGGTGGGAGTTGGTGCCTTCTAGGAGTCTGCTCCCCTCGGTAATTAGGGCCGTCTGGCGTCAGGCCCTAACTCCTGGGCTCCCAAAATTTTCTGATGTGTGCCCTGTGGTGCGAGTACACTCCTGCCAGGTTCCCAACCCCATGGGAATGTGGGCCTTCTGTTCTGTGGTCCCAACAGCTGTGTTGTTCACAGTTTCATGATGAGGGTCCTCTGTTGTGAGTTCACAACGGCCGGGACCCCATAGCCTCGCTGCTCCTTGCTGCATGCTAGGAGGTTCCAACTGCGGGATTCCTCACCTTTTTTATTCTATGGGTCCTCTGTTTTGAGGCTCCTCCTGCCTGCCTCACTCCGAGCCCCTTGGAGATGTGGGTCCTCTTGTTTAGGCCACATGTTCTGGGTTCCTCACCTTTCTATGATTTGGCCACACTGGTGTGAGGCCACTCCTGCCTGGATCAGATCCCCTTGGTGATGTGGGCCCTCTGGTGAGAGTCTGATCCTGGCTGGGTTCCTCACTCTTCTGTGAGGTGGGCCCTCTGCTGTGAGGTAACTCCTGCCTGGCTTGCTCCCGTTGCCCTGGTGACGTCGGACTTCTGGTGGCAGTTGGAGCCTTCTTGTACCCTCCTCTCCAAGGTGATGAGGGCCCTCTTGCGTCAGGCTCTAACTGCTGGGCTCCCCACGATTTCTGATGTGAGCCCAGTGATGCCAGGACACTCCTGTAAGGCTCCAATACTCATGGGGATGTGTGCCTTCTGCTCTGTGGTCGCAACGCCTGGGTTGCTCACAGTTTCGTTATGTTGGCACTCCGGTGTTAGTTCACTCAGGCCTAGATCCCATAGCCTCTGTGCTCTGGGCCGCCTGCTGGGAGGTTCCAACTGCTGGATTCCTCACCTTTCTTATACTTTGGGCCCTGTGTGGTGAAGCTCCTCCTGCCTGCCTCACACCGAGCCCCTTGGTGATGTAGGTCTTCTGGTTTGAGACCACGTGTGCCGTTTGTCTCACCTTTTAGGGATGTGGCCCTACTGGTGTGAGGACACTCCTGACTGGTTCCCATCCCCTTGTTGATGTGGGCCCTCTGGTGAGAGTCTGATCCTGGCTTGATTCCTCACACTTCTGTGAGGCGGGCCCTCTGCTGTGAGGTCACACCTGCCTGGCTGGCACACGACGCCTTGGCCACATGGGCCCTCTGGTTGCAGTTGGAGCGTGCTGGGAACCTCCTCCCATCGGTGATGAGGGCCCTCTGGCGTCCGGCCCTAACTGCTGGGCTCACCACATTTTCTGATGTGCGCCCACTTGTGCGATGACACTCCTGCCAGGTTCCCATCCCCATGCAGATTTGGGCCTTCTGTTCTGAGGTGCCAACGGCTGGCTTGCTCACAGTGTCAGGATGTGGGCCCTCTGCTGTGAGTTCACTCCGGCATGCATCCCATAGCCTCGGTGCTCTGGGCCACCTGCTTGGAGCTTCCAACTGCAGGATTCCTTACCTTTTTTCTTCTATGGGCCGTGTGTTGTGAGACACTTCCTGCCTGCCTCACTCTGAGCCCCTTGTTGATGTGGGTCTTCTGGTTTGAGGCCACATGTGGTGGGTTCCTTGCCTTTCAATGATGTGGCCCCACTGGTGTGAGCACACTCCTGCCTGGTTCGCATCCCCTTGGTGATGTGGGCCCTCTGGTGAGAATCTGATCCGGGTTGGGTTCCTCACACTTCCGTGAGCTTGGCCCTCAGCTCTGAGGTCACTCCTGCCTGGCTGGCACACCCCGCCTTGGCGACGTCGGCCCTCTGGTGGCAGTTGGAGCCTGCTGGGAGCCTCCTCCCCTCAGTGATGAGAGCCCTTTGGCGTCAGGCCCTAACTGCTGGGTACCCACATTTTCTAATACGTACTAAGTGGTGCGAGGATACGCCTGCCACGTTCCCATCCCCATGGGGATGTGGGCGTTCTGCTCTGAGGTCCCAACGGCTGGGTTGCTCACAGTTTCATGATGTGGGCCCTCTGCTGTGAGTTCACTTTGGCCTGGATCCCATAGACTCGGTGCTCTGGGCCTCCTGCTGCGAGGTTCCAACTGCTGGATTCCTCACATTTTTTAATCTATGGGCCCTGTGTTGTTAGGCTAGTCCTGCCTGCCTCACTCCGAGCCCCTTGGAGATGTGGTTCCTCTGGTTTAGGCCACATGTTCTGGGTCCCTCACCTTTCCATTATTTGGCCACACTGGTGTGAGTATACTTCTGCCTGGTTCCGATCCCCTTGGTGATGCGGGCCCTCTGGTGAGAGTCTTATCCTGGCTGGGTTCCTCACCCTTCTGTGACGTATGCCCTCTGCTGTGATGTCACTCCTGCCTGGCTGGCGCACGTCACCTTGGCGACGTGGGCCCTCAGTTGGGATTTGGTGTCTGCTGGGAGTTTCCTCCCTTCGGTAATGAGGGCCCTCTGGCGTCAGGCCTTAAATCCTGGGCTCCCAAACTTTTCTGATGTGTGCCCTGTGGTGCGAGTACACTCCTGCCAGGTTCCCAACCCCATGGCAATGTGGGCCTTCTGCTCTGTGGACCCAATGGCTGGGCTATTCACAGTTTCATGATGAGGGCCCTCTTTTGTGAGTTCACACCGGCCGGGATCCCATAGCCTCGTTGTTCCTTGCCGCCTGCTGGGATGTTCCAACTGCGGGATTCCTCACCTTTTTTATTCTATGGGCCCTCTGTTTTGAGACTACTCCTGCCTGCCTCCCTCCCAGCCCCTTGGTGATGTGTGTCCTCTGGTTTGAGGCCACATGTGGTGGTTTCCTCGCCTTTCAATGATGTGGCCCCACTGGACTGAGAACACTCCTGCCTGGTTCCCATCCTCTTGGTGATGTGGGCCCTCTGGTGAGAGTCTGATCCGGGTTGGGTTCCTCACACTTCCGTGAACTTGGCCCTCTGCTCTGAGGTCACTCCTGCCTGGCTGGCACACCGCGCCTTGGTGACGTCGGCCCTCTGGTGGCAGTTGGAGCGTGCTGGGAGCCTCCTTCCCTCAGTAATGAGGGCCCTTTGGCGTCAGGCCCTAACTGCTGTGTACCCACATTTTCTAATACGTACTAAGTGGTGCGAGGACACTCCTGCCAGGTTCCCATCCCCGTGGGGATGTGGGACTTCTGCTCTGATGTCCAAACGGCTGGGTTGCTCAAAGTTTCATGATGTGGGCCCTCTGCTGTGAGTGCACTGCGGCCTGGATCCCATAGACTGGGTGCTCTGGGCCACCTGCTGGGAGGTTCGAACTGTTGGATTCCTCACATTTTTTATTCTATGGGCCCTGCGTTGTGAGGCTAGTCCTGCCTGCCTCACTCTGAACCCCTTGGAGATGTGGATCCTCTGGTTTAGGCCACGTGTTCTGGGTTCCTCACCTTTCTATGATTTGGCCACACTGGTGTGAGGCCACTCTTGCCTGGATCCGATCCCCTTGGTGATGCGGGCCCTCTGGTGAGACTCTTATCCTGGCTGGGTGCCTCACCCTTCTGGGACGTATGCCCTCTGCTGTGAGGTCACTCCTGCCTGGCTGGCACACGTCACCTTGGCGACGTGGGCCCTCAGTTGGGAGTTGGTGCCTGCTGGGAGTCTCCTCCCCTCGGTAATGAGGGCCCTCTGACGTCAGGCCCTAACTCCTGGGCTCCCATACTTTTCTGATGTGTGCCCTCTGGTGGGAGTACACTCCTGCCAGGTTCCCAACCCCATGGGAATGTGGGCCTTCTTCTCTGTGGTCCCAACCGCTGGGTTGTTCACAGTTTCGTGATGAGGGCCTTCTGTTGTGAGTTCACACCGGCCGGGATCCCATAGCCTCGCTGCTCCTTGCCGCCTGCTGGGAGGTTCCAACTGCGGGTTACCTCACCTTTTGTATTTTATGGCCCTCTGTTTGAGACACCTCCTGCCTGCCTCACTCTGAGCCCCTTGTTGATGTGGGTCCTCTGGTTTAGGCCATATGTTCTGGGTTCCTCACTTTTCTACGATTTGGCCACACTGGTGTGAGGCCACTCCTGCCTGGTTCTGATCCCCTTGGTGATGTGGGCCCTCTGGTGAGAGTCTTATCCTGGCTGGGTTCCTCCCCCTTCTGTGACATAGGCCCTCTGCTGTGAGGTCACTCCTGCCTGGCTAACGCACATCACCTTGGAGACGTGGGCCCTCAGGTGGGAGTTGGTGCCTTCTAGGAGTCTGCTCCCCTCGGTAATTAGGGCCGTCTGGCGTCAGGCCCTAACTCCTGGGCTCCCAAAATTTTCTGATGTGTGCCCTGTGGTGCGAGTACACTCCTGCCAGGTTCCCAACCCCATGGGAATGTGGGCCTTCTGTTCTGTGGTCCCAACAGCTGTGTTGTTCACAGTTTCATGATGAGGGTCCTCTGTTGTGAGTTCACAACGGCCGGGACCCCATAGCCTCGCTGCTCCTTGCTGCATGCTAGGAGGTTCCAACTGCGGGATTCCTCACCTTTTTTATTCTATGGGTCCTCTGTTTTGAGGCTCCTCCTGCCTGCCTCACTCCGAGCCCCTTGGAGATGTGGGTCCTCTTGTTTAGGCCACATGTTCTGGGTTCCTCACCTTTCTATGATTTGGCCACACTGGTGTGAGGCCACTCCTGCCTGGATCAGATCCCCTTGGTGATGTGGGCCCTCTGGTGAGAGTCTGATCCTGGCTGGGTTCCTCACTCTTCTGTGAGGTGGGCCCTCTGCTGTGAGGTAACTCCTGCCTGGCTTGCTCCCGTTGCCCTGGTGACGTCGGACTTCTGGTGGCAGTTGGAGCCTTCTTGTACCCTCCTCTCCAAGGTGATGAGGGCCCTCTTGCGTCAGGCTCTAACTGCTGGGCTCCCCACGATTTCTGATGTGAGCCCAGTGATGCCAGGACACTCCTGTAAGGTTCCAATACTCATGGGGATGTGTGCCTTCTGCTCTGTGGTCGCAACGCCTGGGTTGCTCACAGTTTCGTTATGTTGGCACTCCGGTGTTAGTTCACTCAGGCCTAGATCCCATAGCCTCTGTGCTCTGGGCCGCCTGCTGGGAGGTTCCAACTGCTGGATTCCTCACCCTTCTTATACTTTGGGCCCTGTGTGGTGAAGCTCCTCCTGCCTGCCTCACACCGAGCCCCTTGGTGATGTAGGTCTTCTGGTTTGAGACCACGTGTGCCGTTTGTCTCACCTTTTAGGGATGTGGCCCTACTGGTGTGAGGACACTCCTGACTGGTTCCCATCCCCTTGTTGATGTGGGCCCTCTGGTGAGAGTCTGATCCTGGCTTGATTCCTCACACTTCTGTGAGGCGGGCCCTCTGCTGTGAGGTCACACCTGCCTGGCTGGCACACGACGCCTTGGCCACATGGGCCCTCTGGTTGCAGTTGGAGCGTGCTGGGAACCTCCTCCCATCGGTGATGAGGGCCCTCTGGCGTCCGGCCCTAACTGCTGGGCTCACCACATTTTCTGATGTGCGCCCACTTGTGCGATGACACTCCTGCCAGGTTCCCATCCCCATGCAGATTTGGGCCTTCTGTTCTGAGGTGCCAACGGCTGGCTTGCTCACAGTGTCAGGATGTGGGCCCTCTGCTGTGAGTTCACTCCGGCATGCATCCCATAGCCTCGGTGCTCTGGGCCACCTGCTTGGAGCTTCCAACTGCAGGATTCCTTACCTTTTTTCTTCTATGGGCCGTGTGTTGTGAGACACTTCCTGCCTGCCTCACTCTGAGCACCTTGTTGATGTGGGTCTTCTGGTTTGAGGCCACATGTGGTGGGTTCCTTGCCTTTCAATGATGTGGCCCCACTGGTGTGAGCACACTCCTGCCTGGTTCGCATCCCCTTGGTGATGTGGGCCCTCTGGTGAGAATCTGATCCGGGTTGGGTTCCTCACACTTCCGTGAGCTTGGCCCTCAGCTCTGAGGTCACTCCTGCCTGGCTGGCACACCCCGCCTTGGCGACGTCGGCCCTCTGGTGGCAGTTGGAGCCTGCTGGGAGCCTCCTCCCCTCAGTGATGAGAGCCCTTTGGCGTCAGGCCCTAACTGCTGGGTACCCACATTTTCTAATACGTACTAAGTGGTGCGAGGATACGCCTGCCACGTTCCCATCCCCATGGGGATGTGGGCGTTCTGCTCTGAGGTCCCAACGGCTGGGTTGCTCACAGTTTCATGATGTGGGCCCTCTGCTGTGAGTTCACTTTGGCCTGGATCCCATAGACTCGGTGCTCTGGGCCTCCTGCTGCGAGGTTCCAACTGCTGGATTCCTCACATTTTTTAATCTATGGGCCCTGTGTTGTTAGGCTAGTCCTGCCTGCCTCACTCCGAGCCCCTTGGAGATGTGGTTCCTCTGGTTTAGGCCACATGTTCTGGGTCCCTCACCTTTCCATTATTTGGCCACACTGGTGTGAGTATACTTCTGCCTGGTTCCGATCCCCTTGGTGATGCGGGCCCTCTGGTGAGAGTCTTATCCTGGCTGGGTTCCTCACCCTTCTGTGACGTATGCCCTCTGCTGTGATGTCACTCCTGCCTGGCTGGCGCACGTCACCTTGGCGACGTGGGCCCTCAGTTGGGATTTGGTGTCTGCTGGGAGTTTCCTCCCTTCGGTAATGAGGGCCCTCTGGCGTCAGGCCTTAAATCCTGGGCTCCCAAACTTTTCTGATGTGTGCCCTGTGGTGCGAGTACACTCCTGCCAGGTTCCCAACCCCATGGCAATGTGGGCCTTCTGCTCTGTGGACCCAATGGCTGGGCTATTCACAGTTTCATGATGAGGGCCCTCTTTTGTGAGTTCACACCGGCCGGGATCCCATAGCCTCGTTGTTCCTTGCCGCCTGCTGGGATGTTCCAACTGCGGGATTCCTCACCTTTTTTATTCTATGGGCCCTCTGTTTTGAGACTACTCCTGCCTGCCTCCCTCCCAGCCCCTTGGTGATGTGTGTCCTCTGGTTTGAGGCCACATGTGGTGGTTTCCTCGCCTTTCAATGATGTGGCCCCACTGGACTGAGAACACTCCTGCCTGGTTCCCATCCTCTTGGTGATGTGGGCCCTCTGGTGAGAGTCTGATCCTGGTTGGGTTCCTCACACTTCCGTGAACTTGGCCCTCTGCTCTGAGGTCACTCCTGCCTGGCTGGCACACCGCGCCTTGGTGACGTCGGCCCTCTGGTGGCAGTTGGAGCGTGCTGGGAGCCTCCTTCCCTCAGTAATGAGGGCCCTTTGGCGTCAGGCCCTAACTGCTGTGTACCCACATTTTCTAATACGTACTAAGTGGTGCGAGGACACTCCTGCCAGGTTCCCATCCCCGTGGGGATGTGGGACTTCTGCTCTGATGTCCAAACGGCTGGGTTGCTCAAAGTTTCATGATGTGGGCCCTCTGCTGTGAGTGCACTGCGGCCTGGATCCCATAGACTGGGTGCTCTGGGCCACCTGCTGGGAGGTTCGAACTGTTGGATTCCTCACATTTTTTATTCTATGGGCCCTGCGTTGTGAGGCTAGTCCTGCCTGCCTCACTCTGAACCCCTTGGAGATGTGGATCCTCTGGTTTAGGCCACGTGTTCTGGGTTCCTCACCTTTCTATGATTTGGCCACACTGGTGTGAGGCCACTCTTGCCTGGATCCGATCCCCTTGGTGATGCGGGCCCTCTGGTGAGACTCTTATCCTGGCTGGGTGCCTCACCCTTCTGGGACGTATGCCCTCTGCTGTGAGGTCACTCCTGCCTGGCTGGCGCACGTCACCTTGGCGACGTGGGCCCTCAGTTGGGAGTTGGTGCCTGCTGGGAGTCTCCTCCCCTCGGTAATGAGGGCCCTCTGACGTCAGGCCCTAACTCCTGGGCTCCCATACTTTTCTGATGTGTGCCCTCTGGTGGGAGTACACTCCTGCCAGGTTCCCAACCCCATGGGAATGTGGGCCTTCTTCTCTGTGGTCCCAACCGCTGGGTTGTTCACAGTTTCGTGATGAGGGCCTTCTGTTGTGAGTTCACACCGGCCGGGATCCCATAGCCTCGCTGCTCCTTGCCGCCTGCTGGGAGGTTCCAACTGCGGGTTACCTCACCTTTTTTATTTTATGGCCCTCTGTTTGAGACACCTCCTGCCTGCCTCACTCTGAGCCCCTTGTTGATGTGGGTCCTCTGGTTTAGGCCATATGTTCTGGGTTCCTCACTTTTCTACGATTTGGCCACACTGGTGTGAGGCCACTCCTGCCTGGTTCTGATCCCCTTGGTGATGTGGGCCCTCTGGTGAGAGTCTTATCCTGGCTGGGTTCCTCCCCCTTCTGTGACATAGGCCCTCTGCTGTGAGGTCACTCCTGCCTGGCTAACGCACATCACCTTGGAGACGTGGGCCCTCAGGTGGGAGTTGGTGCCTTCTAGGAGTCTGCTCCCCTCGGTAATGAGGGCCGTCTGGCGTCAGGCCCTAACTCCTGGGCTCCCAAAATTTTCTGATGTGTGCCCTGTGGTGCGAGTACACTCCTGCCAGGTTCCCAACCCCATGGGAATGTGGGCCTTCTGTTCTGTGGTCCCAACAGCTGTGTTGTTCACAGTTTCATGATGAGGGTCCTCTGTTGTGAGTTCACAACGGCCGGGACCCCATAGCCTCGCTGCTCCTTGCTGCATGCTAGGAGGTTCCAACTGCGGGATTCCTCACCTTTTTTATTCTATGGGTCCTCTGTTTTGAGGCTCCTCCTGCCTGCCTCACTCCGAGCCCCTTGGAGATGTGGGTCCTCTTGTTTAGGCCACATGTTCTGGGTTCCTCACCTTTCTATGATTTGGCCACACTGGTGTGAGGCCACTCCTGCCTGGATCAGATCCCCTTGGTGATGTGGGCCCTCTGGTGAGAGTCTGATCCTGGCTGGGTTCCTCACTCTTCTGTGAGGTGGGCCCTCTGCTGTGAGGTAACTCCTGCCTGGCTTGCTCCCGTTGCCCTGGTGACGTCGGACTTCTGGTGGCAGTTGGAGCCTTCTTGTACCCTCCTCTCCAAGGTGATGAGGGCCCTCTTGCGTCAGGCTCTAACTGCTGGGCTCCCCACGATTTCTGATGTGAGCCCAGTGATGCCAGGACACTCCTGTAAGGTTCCAATACTCATGGGGATGTGTGCCTTCTGCTCTGTGGTCGCAACGCCTGGGTTGCTCACAGTTTCGTTATGTTGGCACTCCGGTGTTAGTTCACTCAGGCCTAGATCCCATAGCCTCTGTGCTCTGGGCCGCCTGCTGGGAGGTTCCAACTGCTGGATTCCTCACCTTTCTTATACTTTGGGCCCTGTGTGGTGAAGCTCCTCCTGCCTGCCTCACACCGAGCCCCTTGGTGATGTAGGTCTTCTGGTTTGAGACCACGTGTGCCGTTTGTCTCACCTTTTAGGGATGTGGCCCTACTGGTGTGAGGACACTCCTGACTGGTTCCCATCCTCTTGTTGATGTGGGCCCTCTGGTGAGAGTCTGATCCTGGCTTGATTCCTCACACTTCTGTGAGGCGGGCCCTCTGCTGTGAGGTCACACCTGCCTGGCTGGCACACGACGCCTTGGCCACATGGGCCCTCTGGTTGCAGTTGGAGCGTGCTGGGAACCTCCTCCCATCGGTGATGAGGGCCCTCTGGCGTCCGGCCCTAACTGCTGGGCTCACCACATTTTCTGATGTGCGCCCACTTGTGCGATGACACTCCTGCCAGGTTCCCATCCCCATGCAGATTTGGGCCTTCTGTTCTGAGGTGCCAACGGCTGCCTTGCTCACAGTGTCAGGATGTGGGCCCTCTGCTGTGAGTTCACTCCGGCATGCATCCCATAGCCTCGGTGCTCTGGGCCACCTGCTTGGAGCTTCCAACTGCAGGATTCCTTACCTTTTTTCTTCTATGGGCCGTGTGTTGTGAGACACTTCCTGCCTGCCTCACTCTGAGCCCCTTGTTGATGTGGGTCTTCTGGTTTGAGGCCACATGTGGTGGGTTCCTTGCCTTTCAATGATGTGGCCCCACTGGTGTGAGCACACTCCTGCCTGGTTCGCATCCCCTTGGTGATGTGGGCCCTCTGGTGAGAATCTGATCCGGGTTGGGTTCCTCACACTTCCGTGAGCTTGGCCCTCAGCTCTGAGGTCACTCCTGCCTGGCTGGCACACCCCGCCTTGGCGACGTCGGCCCTCTGGTGGCAGTTGGAGCCTGCTGGGAGCCTCCTCCCCTCAGTGATGAGAGCCCTTTGGCGTCAGGCCCTAACTGCTGGGTACCCACATTTTCTAATACGTACTAAGTGGTGCGAGGACACTCCTGCCAGGTTCCCATCCCCGTGGGGATGTGGGACTTCTGCTCTGATGTCCAAACGGCTGGGTTGCTCAAAGTTTCATGATGTGGGCCCTCTGCTGTGAGTGCACTGCGGCCTGGATCCCATAGACTGGGTGCTCTGGGCCACCTGCTGGGAGGTTCGAACTGTTGGATTCCTCACATTTTTTATTCTATGGGCCCTGCGTTGTGAGGCTAGTCCTGCCTGCCTCACTCTGAACCCCTTGGAGATGTGGATCCTCTGGTTTAGGCCACGTGTTCTGGGTTCCTCACCTTTCTATGATTTGGCCACACTGGTGTGAGGCCACTCTTGCCTGGATCCGATCCCCTTGGTGATGCGGGCCCTCTGGTGAGACTCTTATCCTGGCTGGGTGCCTCACCCTTCTGGGACGTATGCCCTCTGCTGTGAGGTCACTCCTGCCTGGCTGGCGCACGTCACCTTGGCGACGTGGGCCCTCAGTTGGGAGTTGGTGCCTGCTGGGAGTTTCCTCCCCTCGGTAATGAGGGCCCTCTGACGTCAGGCCCTAACTCCTGGGCTCCCATACTTTTCTGATGTGTGCCCTCTGGTGGGAGTACACTCCTGCCAGGTTCCCAACCCCATGGGAATGTGGGCCTTCTTCTCTGTGGTCCCAACCGCTGGGTTGTTCACAGTTTCGTGATGAGGGCCTTCTGTTGTGAGTTCACACCGGCCGGGATCCCATAGCCTCGCTGCTCCTTGCCGCCTGCTGGGAGGTTCCAACTGCGGGTTACCTCACCTTTTGTATTTTATGGCCCTCTGTTTGAGACACCTCCTGCCTGCCTCACTCTGAGCCCCTTGTTGATGTGGGTCCTCTGGTTTAGGCCATATGTTCTGGGTTCCTCACTTTTCTACGATTTGGCCACACTGGTGTGAGGCCACTCCTGCCTGGTTCTGATCCCCTTGGTGATGTGGGCCCTCTGGTGAGAGTCTTATCCTGGCTGGGTTCCTCCCCCTTCTGTGACATAGGCCCTCTGCTGTGAGGTCACTCCTGCCTGGCTAACGCACATCACCTTGGAGACGTGGGCCCTCAGGTGGGAGTTGGTGCCTTCTAGGAGTCTGCTCCCCTTGGTAATGAGGGCCGTCTGGCGTCAGGCCCTAACTCCTGGGCTCCCAAAATTTTCTGATGTGTGCCCTGTGGTGCGAGTACACTCCTGCCAGGTTCCCAACCCCATGGGAATGTGGGCCTTCTGTTCTGTGGTCCCAACAGCTGTGTTGTTCACAGTTTCATGATGAGGGTCCTCTGTTGTGAGTTCACAACGGCCGGGACCCCATAGCCTCGCTGCTCCTTGCTGCATGCTAGGAGGTTCCAACTGCGGGATTCCTCACCTTTTTTATTCTATGGGTCCTCTGTTTTGAGGCTCCTCCTGCCTGCCTCACTCCGAGCCCCTTGGAGATGTGGGTCCTCTTGTTTAGGCCACATGTTCTGGGTTCCTCACCTTTCTATGATTTGGCCACACTGGTGTGAGGCCACTCCTGCCTGGATCAGATCCCCTTGGTGATGTGGGCCCTCTGGTGAGAGTCTGATCCTGGCTGGGTTCCTCACTCTTCTGTGAGGTGGGCCCTCTGCTGTGAGGTAACTCCTGCCTGGCTTGCTCCCGTTGCCCTGGTGACGTCGGACTTCTGGTGGCAGTTGGAGCCTTCTTGTACCCTCCTCTCCAAGGTGATGAGGGCCCTCTTGCGTCAGGCTCTAACTGCTGGGCTCCCCACGATTTCTGATGTGAGCCCAGTGATGCCAGGACACTCCTGTAAGGTTCCAATACTCATGGGGATGTGTGCCTTCTGCTCTGTGGTCGCAACGCCTGGGTTGCTCACAGTTTCGTTATGTTGGCACTCCGGTGTTAGTTCACTCAGGCCTAGATCCCATAGCCTCTGTGCTCTGGGCCGCCTGCTGGGAGGTTCCAACTGCTGGATTCCTCACCCTTCTTATACTTTGGGCCCTGTGTGGTGAAGCTCCTCCTGCCTGCCTCACACCGAGCCCCTTGGTGATGTAGGTCTTCTGGTTTGAGACCACGTGTGCCGTTTGTCTCACCTTTTAGGGATGTGGCCCTACTGGTGTGAGGACACTCCTGACTGGTTCCCATCCCCTTGTTGATGTGGGCCCTCTGGTGAGAGTCTGATCCTGGCTTGATTCCTCACACTTCTGTGAGGCGGGCCCTCTGCTGTGAGGTCACACCTGCCTGGCTGGCACACGACGCCTTGGCCACATGGGCCCTCTGGTTGCAGTTGGAGCGTGCTGGGAACCTCCTCCCATCGGTGATGAGGGCCCTCTGGCGTCCGGCCCTAACTGCTGGGCTCACCACATTTTCTGATGTGCGCCCACTTGTGCGATGACACTCCTGCCAGGTTCCCATCCCCATGCAGATTTGGGCCTTCTGTTCTGAGGTGCCAACGGCTGGCTTGCTCACAGTGTCAGGATGTGGGCCCTCTGCTGTGAGTTCACTCCGGCATGCATCCCATAGCCTCGGTGCTCTGGGCCACCTGCTTGGAGCTTCCAACTGCAGGATTCCTTACCTTTTTTCTTCTATGGGCCGTGTGTTGTGAGACACTTCCTGCCTGCCTCACTCTGAGCCCCTTGTTGATGTGGGTCTTCTGGTTTGAGGCCACATGTGGTGGGTTCCTTGCCTTTCAATGATGTGGCCCCACTGGTGTGAGCACACTCCTGCCTGGTTCGCATCCCCTTGGTGATGTGGGCCCTCTGGTGAGAATCTGATCCGGGTTGGGTTCCTCACACTTCCGTGAGCTTGGCCCTCAGCTCTGAGGTCACTCCTGCCTGGCTGGCACACCCCGCCTTGGCGACGTCGGCCCTCTGGTGGCAGTTGGAGCCTGCTGGGAGCCTCCTCCCCTCAGTGATGAGAGCCCTTTGGCGTCAGGCCCTAACTGCTGGGTACCCACATTTTCTAATACGTACTAAGTGGTGCGAGGATACGCCTGCCACGTTCCCATCCCCATGGGGATGTGGGCGTTCTGCTCTGAGGTCCCAACGGCTGGGTTGCTCACAGTTTCATGATGTGGGCCCTCTGCTGTGAGTTCACTTTGGCCTGGATCCCATAGACTCGGTGCTCTGGGCCTCCTGCTGCGAGGTTCCAACTGCTGGATTCCTCACATTTTTTAATCTATGGGCCCTGTGTTGTTAGGCTAGTCCTGCCTGCCTCACTCCGAGCCCCTTGGAGATGTGGTTCCTCTGGTTTAGGCCACATGTTCTGGGTCCCTCACCTTTCCATTATTTGGCCACACTGGTGTGAGTATACTTCTGCCTGGTTCCGATCCCCTTGGTGATGCGGGCCCTCTGGTGAGAGTCTTATCCTGGCTGGGTTCCTCACCCTTCTGTGACGTATGCCCTCTGCTGTGATGTCACTCCTGCCTGGCTGGCGCACGTCACCTTGGCGACGTGGGCCCTCAGTTGGGATTTGGTGTCTGCTGGGAGTTTCCTCCCTTCGGTAATGAGGGCCCTCTGGCGTCAGGCCTTAAATCCTGGGCTCCCAAACTTTTCTGATGTGTGCCCTGTGGTGCGAGTACACTCCTGCCAGGTTCCCAACCCCATGGCAATGTGGGCCTTCTGCTCTGTGGACCCAATGGCTGGGCTATTCACAGTTTCATGATGAGGGCCCTCTTTTGTGAGTTCACACCGGCCGGGATCCCATAGCCTCGTTGTTCCTTGCCGCCTGCTGGGATGTTCCAACTGCGGGATTCCTCACCTTTTTTATTCTATGGGCCCTCTGTTTTGAGACTACTCCTGCCTGCCTCCCTCCCAGCCCCTTGGTGATGTGTGTCCTCTGGTTTGAGGCCACATGTGGTGGTTTCCTCGCCTTTCAATGATGTGGCCCCACTGGACTGAGAACACTCCTGCCTGGTTCCCATCCTCTTGGTGATGTGGGCCCTCTGGTGAGAGTCTGATCCTGGTTGGGTTCCTCACACTTCCGTGAACTTGGCCCTCTGCTCTGAGGTCACTCCTGCCTGGCTGGCACACCCCGCCTTGGTGACGTCGGCCCTCTGGTGGCAGTTGGAGCGTGCTGGGAGCCTCCTTCCCTCAGTAATGAGGGCCCTTTGGCGTCAGGCCCTAACTGCTGTGTACCCACATTTTCTAATACGTACTAAGTGGTGCGAGGACACTCCTGCCAGGTTCCCATCCCCGTGGGGATGTGGGACTTCTGCTCTGATGTCCAAACGGCTGGGTTGCTCAAAGTTTCATGATGTGGGCCCTCTGCTGTGAGTGCACTGCGGCCTGGATCCCATAGACTGGGTGCTCTGGGCCACCTGCTGGGAGGTTCGAACTGTTGGATTCCTCACATTTTTTATTCTATGGGCCCTGCGTTGTGAGGCTAGTCCTGCCTGCCTCACTCTGAACCCCTTGGAGATGTGGATCCTCTGGTTTAGGCCACGTGTTCTGGGTTCCTCACCTTTCTATGATTTGGCCACACTGGTGTGAGGCCACTCTTGCCTGGATCCGATCCCCTTGGTGATGCGGGCCCTCTGGTGAGACTCTTATCCTGGCTGGGTGCCTCACCCTTCTGGGACGTATGCCCTCTGCTGTGAGGTCACTCCTGCCTGGCTGGCGCACGTCACCTTGGCGACGTGGGCCCTCAGTTGGGAGTTGGTGCCTGCTGGGAGTCTCCTCCCCTCGGTAATGAGGGCCCTCTGACGTCAGGCCCTAACTCCTGGGCTCCCATACTTTTCTGATGTGTGCCCTCTGGTGGGAGTACACTCCTGCCAGGTTCCCAACCCCATGGGAATGTGGGCCTTCTTCTCTGTGGTCCCAACCGCTGGGTTGTTCACAGTTTCGTGATGAGGGCCTTCTGTTGTGAGTTCACACCGGCCGGGATCCCATAGCCTCGCTGCTCCTTGCCGCCTGCTGGGAGGTTCCAACTGCGGGTTACCTCACCTTTTTTATTTTATGGCCCTCTGTTTGAGACACCTCCTGCCTGCCTCACTCTGAGCCCCTTGTTGATGTGGGTCCTCTGGTTTAGGCCATATGTTCTGGGTTCCTCACTTTTCTACGATTTGGCCACACTGGTGTGAGGCCACTCCTGCCTGGTTCTGATCCCCTTGGTGATGTGGGCCCTCTGGTGAGAGTCTTATCCTGGCTGGGTTCCTCCCCCTTCTGTGACATAGGCCCTCTGCTGTGAGGTCACTCCTGCCTGGCTAACGCACATCACCTTGGAGACGTGGGCCCTCAGGTGGGAGTTGGTGCCTTCTAGGAGTCTGCTCCCCTCGGTAATGAGGGCCGTCTGGCGTCAGGCCCTAACTCCTGGGCTCCCAAAATTTTCTGATGTGTGCCCTGTGGTGCGAGTACACTCCTGCCAGGTTCCCAACCCCATGGGAATGTGGGCCTTCTGTTCTGTGGTCCCAACAGCTGTGTTGTTCACAGTTTCATGATGAGGGTCCTCTGTTGTGAGTTCACAACGGCCGGGACCCCATAGCCTCGCTGCTCCTTGCTGCATGCTAGGAGGTTCCAACTGCGGGATTCCTCACCTTTTTTATTCTATGGGTCCTCTGTTTTGAGGCTCCTCCTGCCTGCCTCACTCCGAGCCCCTTGGAGATGTGGGTCCTCTTGTTTAGGCCACATGTTCTGGGTTCCTCACCTTTCTATGATTTGGCCACACTGGTGTGAGGCCACTCCTGCCTGGATCAGATCCCCTTGGTGATGTGGGCCCTCTGGTGAGAGTCTGATCCTGGCTGGGTTCCTCACTCTTCTGTGAGGTGGGCCCTCTGCTGTGAGGTAACTCCTGCCTGGCTTGCTCCCGTTGCCCTGGTGACGTCGGACTTCTGGTGGCAGTTGGAGCCTTCTTGTACCCTCCTCTCCAAGGTGATGAGGGCCCTCTTGCGTCAGGCTCTAACTGCTGGGCTCCCCACGATTTCTGATGTGAGCCCAGTGATGCCAGGACACTCCTGTAAGGTTCCAATACTCATGGGGATGTGTGCCTTCTGCTCTGTGGTCGCAACGCCTGGGTTGCTCACAGTTTCGTTATGTTGGCACTCCGGTGTTAGTTCACTCAGGCCTAGATCCCATAGCCTCTGTGCTCTGGGCCGCCTGCTGGGAAGATCCAACTGCTGGATTCCTCACCTTTCTTATACTTTGGGCCCTGTGTGGTGAAGCTCCTCCTGCCTGCCTCACACCGAGCCCCTTGGTGATGTAGGTCTTCTGGTTTGAGACCACGTGTGCCGTTTGTCTCACCTTTTAGGGATGTGGCCCTACTGGTGTGAGGACACTCCTGACTGGTTCCCATCCCCTTGTTGATGTGGGCCCTCTGGTGAGAGTCTGATCCTGGCTTGATTCCTCACACTTCTGTGAGGCGGGCCCTCTGCTGTGAGGTCACACCTGCCTGGCTGGCACACGACGCCTTGGCCACATGGGCCCTCTGGTTGCAGTTGGAGCGTGCTGGGAACCTCCTCCCATCGGTGATGAGGGCCCTCTGGCGTCCGGCCCTAACTGCTGGGCTCACCACATTTTCTGATGTGCGCCCACTTGTGCGATGACACTCCTGCCAGGTTCCCATCCCCATGCAGATTTGGGCCTTCTGTTCTGAGGTGCCGACGGCTGGCTTGCTCACAGTGTCAGGATGTGGGCCCTCTGCTGTGAGTTCACTCCGGCATGCATCCCATAGCCTCGGTGCTCTGGGCCACCTGCTTGGAGCTTCCAACTGCAGGATTCCTTACCTTTTTTCTTCTATGGGCCGTGTGTTGTGAGACACTTCCTGCCTGCCTCACTCTGAGCCCCTTGTTGATGTGGGTCTTCTGGTTTGAGGCCACATGTGGTGGGTTCCTTGCCTTTCAATGATGTGGCCCCACTGGTGTGAGCACACTCCTGCCTGGTTCGCATCCCCTTGGTGATGTGGGCCCTCTGGTGAGAATCTGATCCGGGTTGGGTTCCTCACACTTCCTTGAGCTTGACCCTCAGCTCTGAGGTCACTCCTGCCTGGCTGGCACACCCCGCCTTGGCGACGTCGGCCCTCTGGTGGCAGTTGGAGCCTGCTGGGAGCCTCCTCCCCTCAGTGATGAGAGCCCTTTGGCGTCAGGCCCTAACTGCTGGGTACCCACCTTTTCTAATACGTACTAAGTGGTGCGAGGATACGCCTGCCACGTTCCCATCCCCATGGGGATGTGGGCGTTCTGCTCTGAGGTCCCAACGGCTGGGTTGCTCACAGTTTCATGATGTGGGCCCTCTGCTGTGAGTTCACTTTGGCCTGGATCCCATAGACTCCGTGCTCTGGGCCTCCTGCTGCGAGGTTCCAACTGCTGGATTCCTCACATTTTTTAATCTATGGGCCCTGTGTTGTTAGGCTAGTCCTGCCTGCCTCACTCCGAGCCCCTTGGAGATGTGGTTCCTCTGGTTTAGGCCACATGTTCTGGGTCCCTCACCTTTCCATTATTTGGCCACACTGGTGTGAGTATACTTCTGCCTGGTTCCGATCCCCTTGGTGATGCGGGCCCTCTGGTGAGAGTCTTATCCTGGCTGGGTTCCTCACCCTTCTGTGACGTATGCCCTCTGCTGTGATGTCACTCCTGCCTGGCTGGCGCACGTCACCTTGGCGACGTGGGCCCTCAGTTGGGATTTGGTGTCTGCTGGGAGTTTCCTCCCTTCGGTAATGAGGGCCCTCTGGCGTCAGGCCTTAAATCCTGGGCTCCCAAACTTTTCTGATGTGTGCCCTGTGGTGCGAGTACACTCCTGCCAGGTTCCCAACCCCATGGGAATGTGGGCCTTCTGTTCTGTGGTCCCAACAGCTGTGTTGTTCACAGTTTCATGATGAGGGTCCTCTGTTGTGAGTTCACAACGGCCGGGACCCCATAGCCTCGCTGCTCCTTGCTGCATGCTAGGAGGTTCCAACTGCGGGATTCCTCACCTTTTTTATTCTATGGGTCCTCTGTTTTGAGGCTCCTCCTGCCTGCCTCACTCCGAGCCCCTTGGAGATGTGGGTCCTCTTGTTTAGGCCACATGTTCTGGGTTCCTCACCTTTCTATGATTTGGCCACACTGGTGTGAGGCCACTCCTGCCTGGATCAGATCCCCTTGGTGATGTGGGCCCTCTGGTGAGAGTCTGATCCTGGCTGGGTTCCTCACTCTTCTGTGAGGTGGGCCCTCTGCTGTGAGGTAACTCCTGCCTGGCTTGCTCCCGTTGCCCTGGTGACGTCGGACTTCTGGTGGCAGTTGGAGCCTTCTTGTACCCTCCTCTCCAAGGTGATGAGGGCCCTCTTGCGTCAGGCTCTAACTGCTGGGCTCCCCACGATTTCTGATGTGAGCCCAGTGATGCCAGGACACTCCTGTAAGGCTCCAATACTCATGGGGATGTGTGCCTTCTGCTCTGTGGTCGCAACGCCTGGGTTGCTCACAGTTTCGTTATGTTGGCACTCCGGTGTTAGTTCACTCAGGCCTAGATCCCATAGCCTCTGTGCTCTGGGCCGCCTGCTGGGAGGTTCCAACTGCTGGATTCCTCACCTTTCTTATACTTTGGGCCCTGTGTGGTGAAGCTCCTCCTGCCTGCCTCACACCGAGCCCCTTGGTGATGTAGGTCTTCTGGTTTGAGACCACGTGTGCCGTTTGTCTCACCTTTTAGGGATGTGGCCCTACTGGTGTGAGGACACTCCTGACTGGTTCCCATCCCCTTGTTGATGTGGGCCCTCTGGTGAGAGTCTGATCCTGGCTTGATTCCTCACACTTCTGTGAGGCGGGCCCTCTGCTGTGAGGTCACACCTGCCTGGCTGGCACACGACGCCTTGGCCACATGGGCCCTCTGGTTGCAGTTGGAGCGTGCTGGGAACCTCCTCCCATCGGTGATGAGGGCCCTCTGGCGTCCGGCCCTAACTGCTGGGCTCACCACATTTTCTGATGTGCGCCCACTTGTGCGATGACACTCCTGCCAGGTTCCCATCCCCATGCAGATTTGGGCCTTCTGTTCTGAGGTGCCAACGGCTGGCTTGCTCACAGTGTCAGGATGTGGGCCCTCTGCTGTGAGTTCACTCCGGCATGCATCCCATAGCCTCGGTGCTCTGGGCCACCTGCTTGGAGCTTCCAACTGCAGGATTCCTTACCTTTTTTCTTCTATGGGCCGTGTGTTGTGAGACACTTCCTGCCTGCCTCACTCTGAGCCCCTTGTTGATGTGGGTCTTCTGGTTTGAGGCCACATGTGGTGGGTTCCTTGCCTTTCAATGATGTGGCCCCACTGGTGTGAGCACACTCCTGCCTGGTTCGCATCCCCTTGGTGATGTGGGCCCTCTGGTGAGAATCTGATCCGGGTTGGGTTCCTCACACTTCCGTGAGCTTGGCCCTCAGCTCTGAGGTCACTCCTGCCTGGCTGGCACACCCCGCCTTGGCGACGTCGGCCCTCTGGTGGCAGTTGGAGCCTGCTGGGAGCCTCCTCCCCTCAGTGATGAGAGCCCTTTGGCGTCAGGCCCTAACTGCTGGGTACCCACATTTTCTAATACGTACTAAGTGGTGCGAGGATACGCCTGCCACGTTCCCATCCCCATGGGGATGTGGGCGTTCTGCTCTGAGGTCCCAACGGCTGGGTTGCTCACAGTTTCATGATGTGGGCCCTCTGCTGTGAGTTCACTTTGGCCTGGATCCCATAGACTCGGTGCTCTGGGCCTCCTGCTGCGAGGTTCCAACTGCTGGATTCCTCACATTTTTTAATCTATGGGCCCTGTGTTGTTAGGCTAGTCCTGCCTGCCTCACTCCGAGCCCCTTGGAGATGTGGTTCCTCTGGTTTAGGCCACATGTTCTGGGTCCCTCACCTTTCCATTATTTGGCCACACTGGTGTGAGTATACTTCTGCCTGGTTCCGATCCCCTTGGTGATGCGGGCCCTCTGGTGAGAGTCTTATCCTGGCTGGGTTCCTCACCCTTCTGTGACGTATGCCCTCTGCTGTGATGTCACTCCTGCCTGGCTGGCGCACGTCACCTTGGCGACGTGGGCCCTCAGTTGGGATTTGGTGTCTGCTGGGAGTTTCCTCCCTTCGGTAATGAGGGCCCTCTGGCGTCAGGCCTTAAATCCTGGGCTCCCAAACTTTTCTGATGTGTGCCCTGTGGTGCGAGTACACTCCTGCCAGGTTCCCAACCCCATGGGAATGTGGGCCTTCTGTTCTGTGGTCCCAACAGCTGTGTTTTTCACAGTTTCATGATGAGGGTCCTCTGTTGTGAGTTCACAACGGCCGGGACCCCATAGCCTCGCTGCTCCTTGCCGCATGCTAGGAGGTTCCAACTGCGGGATTCCTCACCTTTTTTATTCTATGGGTCCTCTGTTTTGAGGCTCCTCCTGCCTGCCTCACTCCGAGCCCCTTGGAGATGTGGGTCCTCTTGTTTAGGCCACATGTTCTGGGTTCCTCACCTTTCTATGATTTGGCCACACTGGTGTGAGGCCACTCCTGCCTGGATCAGATCCCCTTGGTGATGTGGGCCCTCTGGTGAGAGTCTGATTCTGGCTGGGTTCCTCACTCTTCTGTGAGGTGGGCCCTCTGCTGTGAGGTAACTCCTGCCTGGCTTGCTCCCATTGCCCTGGTGACGTCGGACTTCTGGTGGCAGTTGGAGCCTTCTTGTACCCTCCTCTCCAAGGTGATGAGGGCCCTCTTGCGTCAGGCTCTAACTGCTGGGCTCCCCACGATTTCTGATGTGAGCCCAGTGATGCCAGGACACTCCTGTAAGGCTCCAATACTCATGGGGATGTGTGCCTTCTGCTCTGTGGTCGCAACGCCTGGGTTGCTCACAGTTTCGTTATGTTGGCACTCCGGTGTTAGTTCACTCAGGCCTAGATCCCATAGCCTCTGTGCTCTGGGCCGCCTGCTGGGAGGTTCCAACTGCTGGATTCCTCACCTTTCTTATACTTTGGGCCCTGTGTGGTGAAGCTCCTCCTGCCTGCCTCACACCGAGCCCCTTGGTGATGTAGGTCTTCTGGTTTGAGACCACGTGTGCCGTTTGTCTCACCTTTTAGGGATGTGGCCCTACTGGTGTGAGGACACTCCTGACTGGTTCCCATCCCCTTGTTGATGTGGGCCCTCTGGTGAGAGTCTGATCCTGGCTTGATTCCTCACACTTCTGTGAGGCGGGCCCTCTGCTGTGAGGTCACACCTGCCTGGCTGGCACACGACGCCTTGGCCACATGGGCCCTCTGGTTGCAGTTGGAGCGTGCTGGGAACCTCCTCCCATCGGTGATGAGGGCCCTCTGGCGTCCGGCCCTAACTGCTGGGCTCACCACATTTTCTGATGTGCGCCCACTTGTGCGATGACACTCCTGCCAGGTTCCCATCCCCATGCAGATTTGGGCCTTCTGTTCTGAGGTGCCAACGGCTGGCTTGCTCACAGTGTCAGGATGTGGGCCCTCTGCTGTGAGTTCACTCCGGCATGCATCCCATAGCCTCGGTGCTCTGGGCCACCTGCTTGGAGCTTCCAACTGCAGGATTCCTTACCTTTTTTCTTCTATGGGCCGTGTGTTGTGAGACACTTCCTGCCTGCCTCACTCTGAGCCCCTTGTTGATGTGGGTCTTCTGGTTTGAGGCCACATGTGGTGGGTTCCTTGCCTTCAATGATGTGGCCCCACTGGTGTGAGCACACTCCTGCCTGGTTCGCATCCCCTTGGTGATGTGGGCCCTCTGGTGAGAATCTGATCCGGGTTGGGTTCCTCACACTTCCGTGAGCTTGGCCCTCAGCTCTGAGGTCACTCCTGCCTGGCTGGCACACCCCGCCTTGGCGACGTCGGCCCTCTGGTGGCAGTTGGAGCCTGCTGGGAGCCTCCTCCCCTCAGTGATGAGAGCCCTTTGGCGTCAGGCCCTAACTGCTGGGTACCCACCTTTTCTAATACGTACTAAGTGGTGCGAGGATACGCCTGCCACGTTCCCGTCCCCATGGGGATGTGGGCGTTCTGCTCTGAGGTCCCAACGGCTGGGTTGCTCACAGTTTCATGATGTGGGCCCTCTGCTGTGAGTTCACTTTGGCCTGGATCCCATAGACTCCGTGCTCTGTGCCTCCTGCTGCGAGGTTCCAACTGCTGGATTCCTCACATTTTTTAATCTATGGGCCCTGTGTTGTTAGGCTAGTCCTGCCTGCCTCACTCCGAGCCCCTTGGAGATGTGGTTCCTCTGGTTTAGGCCACATGTTCTGGGTCCCTCACCTTTCCATTATTTGGCCACACTGGTGTGAGTATACTTCTGCCTGGTTCGCATCCCCTTGGTGATGTGGGCCCTCTGGTGAGAATCTGATCCGGGTTGGGTTCCTCACACTTCCGTGAGCTTGGCCCTCAGCTCTGAGGTCACTCCTGCCTGGCTGGCACACCCCGCCTTGGCGACGTCGGCCCTCTGGTGGCAGTTGGAGCCTGCTGGGAGCCTCCTCCCCTCAGTGATGAGAGCCCTTTGGCGTCAGGCCCTAACTGCTGGGTACCCACATTTTCTAATACGTACTAAGTGGTGCGAGGATACGCCTGCCACGTTCCCATCCCCATGGGGATGTGGGCGTTCTGCTCTGAGGTCCCAACGGCTGGGTTGCTCACAGTTTCATGATGTGGGCCCTCTGCTGTGAGTTCACTTTGGCCTGGATCCCATAGACTCGGTGCTCTGGGCCTCCTGCTGTGAGGTTCCAACTGCTGGATTCCTCACATTTTTTAATCTATGGGCCCTGTGTTGTTAGGCTAGTCCTGCCTGCCTCACTCCGAGCCCCTTGGAGATGTGGTTCCTCTGGTTTAGGCCACATGTTCTGGGTCCCTCACCTTTCCATTATTTGGCCACACTGGTGTGAGTATACTTCTGCCTGGTTCCGATCCCCTTGGTGATGCGGGCCCTCTGGTGAGAGTCTTATCCTGGCTGGGTTCCTCACCCTTCTGTGACGTATGCCCTCTGCTGTGATGTCACTCCTGCCTGGCTGGCGCACGTCACCTTGGCGACGTGGGCCCTCAGTTGGGATTTGGTGTCTGCTGGGAGTTTCCTCCCTTCGGTAATGAGGGCCCTCTGGCGTCAGGCCTTAAATCCTGGGCTCCCAAACTTTTCTGATGTGTGCCCTGTGGTGCGAGTACACTCCTGCCAGGTTCCCAACCCCATGGCAATGTGGGCCTTCTGCTCTGTGGACCCAATGGCTGGGCTATTCACAGTTTCATGATGAGGGCCCTCTTTTGTGAGTTCACACCGGCCGGGATCCCATAGCCTCGTTGTTCCTTGCCGCCTGCTGGGATGTTCCAACTGCGGGATTCCTCACCTTTTTTATTCTATGGGCCCTCTGTTTTGAGACTACTCCTGCCTGCCTCCCTCCCAGCCCCTTGGTGATGTGTGTCCTCTGGTTTGAGGCCACATGTGGTGGTTTCCTCGCCTTTCAATGATGTGGCCCCACTGGACTGAGAACACTCCTGCCTGGTTCCCATCCTCTTGGTGATGTGGGCCCTCTGGTGAGAGTCTGATCCTGGTTGGGTTCCTCACACTTCCGTGAACTTGGCCCTCTGCTCTGAGGTCACTCCTGCCTGGCTGGCACACCGCGCCTTGGTGACGTCGGCCCTCTGGTGGCAGTTGGAGCGTGCTGGGAGCCTCCTTCCCTCAGTAATGAGGGCCCTTTGGCGTCAGGCCCTAACTGCTGTGTACCCACATTTTCTAATACGTACTAAGTGGTGCGAGGACACTCCTGCCAGGTTCCCATCCCCGTGGGGATGTGGGACTTCTGCTCTGATGTCCAAACGGCTGGGTTGCTCAAAGTTTCATGATGTGGGCCCTCTGCTGTGAGTGCACTGCGGCCTGGATCCCATAGACTGGGTGCTCTGGGCCACCTGCTGGGAGGTTCGAACTGTTGGATTCCTCACATTTTTTATTCTATGGGCCCTGCGTTGTGAGGCTAGTCCTGCCTGCCTCACTCTGAACCCCTTGGAGATGTGGATCCTCTGGTTTAGGCCACGTGTTCTGGGTTCCTCACCTTTCTATGATTTGGCCACACTGGTGTGAGGCCACTCTTGCCTGGATCCGATCCCCTTGGTGATGCGGGCCCTCTGGTGAGACTCTTATCCTGGCTGGGTGCCTCACCCTTCTGGGACGTATGCCCTCTGCTGTGAGGTCACTCCTGCCTGGCTGGCGCACGTCACCTTGGCGACGTGGGCCCTCAGTTGGGAGTTGGTGCCTGCTGGGAGTCTCCTCCCCTCGGTAATGAGGGCCCTCTGACGTCAGGCCCTAACTCCTGGGCTCCCATACTTTTCTGATGTGTGCCCTCTGGTGGGAGTACACTCCTGCCAGGTTCCCAACCCCATGGGAATGTGGGCCTTCTTCTCTGTGGTCCCAACCGCTGGGTTGTTCACAGTTTCGTGATGAGGGCCTTCTGTTGTGAGTTCACACCGGCCGGGATCCCATAGCCTCGCTGCTCCTTGCCGCCTGCTGGGAGGTTCCAACTGCGGGTTACCTCACCTTTTGTATTTTATGGCCCTCTGTTTGAGACACCTCCTGCCTGCCTCACTCTGAGCCCCTTGTTGATGTGGGTCCTCTGGTTTAGGCCATATGTTCTGGGTTCCTCACTTTTCTACGATTTGGCCACACTGGTGTGAGGCCACTCCTGCCTGGTTCTGATCCCCTTGGTGATGTGGGCCCTCTGGTGAGAGTCTTATCCTGGCTGGGTTCCTCCCCCTTCTGTGACATAGGCCCTCTGCTGTGAGGTCACTCCTGCCTGGCTAACGCACATCACCTTGGAGACGTGGGCCCTCAGGTGGGAGTTGGTGCCTTCTAGGAGTCTGCTCCCCTCGGTAATTAGGGCCGTCTGGCGTCAGGCCCTAACTCCTGGGCTCCCAAAATTTTCTGATGTGTGCCCTGTGGTGCGAGTACACTCCTGCCAGGTTCCCAACCCCATGGGAATGTGGGCCTTCTGTTCTGTGGTCCCAACAGCTGTGTTGTTCACAGTTTCATGATGAGGGTCCTCTGTTGTGAGTTCACAACGGCCGGGACCCCATAGCCTCGCTGCTCCTTGCTGCATGCTAGGAGGTTCCAACTGCGGGATTCCTCACCTTTTTTATTCTATGGGTCCTCTGTTTTGAGGCTCCTCCTGCCTGCCTCACTCCGAGCCCCTTGGAGATGTGGGTCCTCTTGTTTAGGCCACATGTTCTGGGTTCCTCACCTTTCTATGATTTGGCCACACTGGTGTGAGGCCACTCCTGCCTGGATCAGATCCCCTTGGTGATGTGGGCCCTCTGGTGAGAGTCTGATCCTGGCTGGGTTCCTCACTCTTCTGTGAGGTGGGCCCTCTGCTGTGAGGTAACTCCTGCCTGGCTTGCTCCCGTTGCCCTGGTGACGTCGGACTTCTGGTGGCAGTTGGAGCCTTCTTGTACCCTCCTCTCCAAGGTGATGAGGGCCCTCTTGCGTCAGGCTCTAACTGCTGGGCTCCCCACGATTTCTGATGTGAGCCCAGTGATGCCAGGACACTCCTGTAAGGTTCCAATACTCATGGGGATGTGTGCCTTCTGCTCTGTGGTCGCAACGCCTGGGTTGCTCACAGTTTCGTTATGTTGGCACTCCGGTGTTAGTTCACTCAGGCCTAGATCCCATAGCCTCTGTGCTCTGGGCCGCCTGCTGGGAGGTTCCAACTGCTGGATTCCTCACCCTTCTTATACTTTGGGCCCTGTGTGGTGAAGCTCCTCCTGCCTGCCTCACACCGAGCCCCTTGGTGATGTAGGTCTTCTGGTTTGAGACCACGTGTGCCGTTTGTCTCACCTTTTAGGGATGTGGCCCTACTGGTGTGAGGACACTCCTGACTGGTTCCCATCCCCTTGTTGATGTGGGCCCTCTGGTGAGAGTCTGATCCTGGCTTGATTCCTCACACTTCTGTGAGGCGGGCCCTCTGCTGTGAGGTCACACCTGCCTGGCTGGCACACGACGCCTTGGCCACATGGGCCCTCTGGTTGCAGTTGGAGCGTGCTGGGAACCTCCTCCCATCGGTGATGAGGGCCCTCTGGCGTCCGGCCCTAACTGCTGGGCTCACCACATTTTCTGATGTGCGCCCACTTGTGCGATGACACTCCTGCCAGGTTCCCATCCCCATGCAGATTTGGGCCTTCTGTTCTGAGGTGCCAACGGCTGGCTTGCTCACAGTGTCAGGATGTGGGCCCTCTGCTGTGAGTTCACTCCGGCATGCATCCCATAGCCTCGGTGCTCTGGGCCACCTGCTTGGAGCTTCCAACTGCAGGATTCCTTACCTTTTTTCTTCTATGGGCCGTGTGTTGTGAGACACTTCCTGCCTGCCTCACTCTGAGCCCCTTGTTGATGTGGGTCTTCTGGTTTGAGGCCACATGTGGTGGGTTCCTTGCCTTTCAATGATGTGGCCCCACTGGTGTGAGCACACTCCTGCCTGGTTCGCATCCCCTTGGTGATGTGGGCCCTCTGGTGAGAATCTGATCCGGGTTGGGTTCCTCACACTTCCGTGAGCTTGGCCCTCAGCTCTGAGGTCACTCCTGCCTGGCTGGCACACCCCGCCTTGGCGACGTCGGCCCTCTGGTGGCAGTTGGAGCCTGCTGGGAGCCTCCTCCCCTCAGTGATGAGAGCCCTTTGGCGTCAGGCCCTAACTGCTGGGTACCCACATTTTCTAATACGTACTAAGTGGTGCGAGGATACGCCTGCCACGTTCCCATCCCCATGGGGATGTGGGCGTTCTGCTCTGAGGTCCCAACGGCTGGGTTGCTCACAGTTTCATGATGTGGGCCCTCTGCTGTGAGTTCACTTTGGCCTGGATCCCATAGACTCGGTGCTCTGGGCCTCCTGCTGCGAGGTTCCAACTGCTGGATTCCTCACATTTTTTAATCTATGGGCCCTGTGTTGTTAGGCTAGTCCTGCCTGCCTCACTCCGAGCCCCTTGGAGATGTGGTTCCTCTGGTTTAGGCCACATGTTCTGGGTCCCTCACCTTTCCATTATTTGGCCACACTGGTGTGAGTATACTTCTGCCTGGTTCCGATCCCCTTGGTGATGCGGGCCCTCTGGTGAGAGTCTTATCCTGGCTGGGTTCCTCACCCTTCTGTGACGTATGCCCTCTGCTGTGATGTCACTCCTGCCTGGCTGGCGCACGTCACCTTGGCGACGTGGGCCCTCAGTTGGGATTTGGTGTCTGCTGGGAGTTTCCTCCCTTCGGTAATGAGGGCCCTCTGGCGTCAGGCCTTAAATCCTGGGCTCCCAAACTTTTCTGATGTGTGCCCTGTGGTGCGAGTACACTCCTGCCAGGTTCCCAACCCCATGGCAATGTGGGCCTTCTGCTCTGTGGACCCAATGGCTGGGCTATTCACAGTTTCATGATGAGGGCCCTCTTTTGTGAGTTCACACCGGCCGGGATCCCATAGCCTCGTTGTTCCTTGCCGCCTGCTGGGATGTTCCAACTGCGGGATTCCTCACCTTTTTTATTCTATGGGCCCTCTGTTTTGAGACTACTCCTGCCTGCCTCCCTCCCAGCCCCTTGGTGATGTGTGTCCTCTGGTTTGAGGCCACATGTGGTGGTTTCCTCGCCTTTCAATGATGTGGCCCCACTGGACTGAGAACACTCCTGCCTGGTTCCCATCCTCTTGGTGATGTGGGCCCTCTGGTGAGAGTCTGATCCTGGTTGGGTTCCTCACACTTCCGTGAACTTGGCCCTCTGCTCTGAGGTCACTCCTGCCTGGCTGGCACACCGCGCCTTGGTGACGTCGGCCCTCTGGTGGCAGTTGGAGCGTGCTGGGAGCCTCCTTCCCTCAGTAATGAGGGCCCTTTGGCGTCAGGCCCTAACTGCTGTGTACCCACATTTTCTAATACGTACTAAGTGGTGCGAGGACACTCCTGCCAGGTTCCCATCCCCGTGGGGATGTGGGACTTCTGCTCTGATGTCCAAACGGCTGGGTTGCTCAAAGTTTCATGATGTGGGCCCTCTGCTGTGAGTGCACTGCGGCCTGGATCCCATAGACTGGGTGCTCTGGGCCACCTGCTGGGAGGTTCGAACTGTTGGATTCCTCACATTTTTTATTCTATGGGCCCTGCGTTGTGAGGCTAGTCCTGCCTGCCTCACTCTGAACCCCTTGGAGATGTGGATCCTCTGGTTTAGGCCACGTGTTCTGGGTTCCTCACCTTTCTATGATTTGGCCACACTGGTGTGAGGCCACTCTTGCCTGGATCCGATCCCCTTGGTGATGCGGGCCCTCTGGTGAGACTCTTATCCTGGCTGGGTGCCTCACCCTTCTGGGACGTATGCCCTCTGCTGTGAGGTCACTCCTGCCTGGCTGGCGCACGTCACCTTGGCGACGTGGGCCCTCAGTTGGGAGTTGGTGCCTGCTGGGAGTCTCCTCCCCTCGGTAATGAGGGCCCTCTGAAGTCAGGCCCTAACTCCTGGGCTCCCATACTTTTCTGATGTGTGCCCTCTGGTGGGAGTACACTCCTGCCAGGTTCCCAACCCCATGGGAATGTGGGCCTTCTTCTCTGTGGTCCCAACCGCTGGGTTGTTCACAGTTTCGTGATGAGGGCCTTCTGTTGTGAGTTCACACCGGCCGGGATCCCATAGCCTCGCTGCTCCTTGCCGCCTGCTGGGAGGTTCCAACTGCGGGTTACCTCACCTTTTTTATTTTATGGCCCTCTGTTTGAGACACCTCCTGCCTGCCTCACTCTGAGCCCCTTGTTGATGTGGGTCCTCTGGTTTAGGCCATATGTTCTGGGTTCCTCACTTTTCTACGATTTGGCCACACTGGTGTGAGGCCACTCCTGCCTGGTTCTGATCCCCTTGGTGATGTGGGCCCTCTGGTGAGAGTCTTATCCTGGCTGGGTTCCTCCCCCTTCTGTGACATAGGCCCTCTGCTGTGAGGTCACTCCTGCCTGGCTAACGCACATCACCTTGGAGACGTGGGCCCTCAGGTGGGAGTTGGTGCCTTCTAGGAGTCTGCTCCCCTCGGTAATTAGGGCCGTCTGGCGTCAGGCCCTAACTCCTGGGCTCCCAAAATTTTCTGATGTGTGCCCTGTGGTGCGAGTACACTCCTGCCAGGTTCCCAACCCCATGGGAATGTGGGCCTTCTGTTCTGTGGTCCCAACAGCTGTGTTGTTCACAGTTTCATGATGAGGGTCCTCTGTTGTGAGTTCACAACGGCCGGGACCCCATAGCCTCGCTGCTCCTTGCTGCATGCTAGGAGGTTCCAACTGCGGGATTCCTCACCTTTTTTATTCTATGGGTCCTCTGTTTTGAGGCTCCTCCTGCCTGCCTCACTCCGAGCCCCTTGGAGATGTGGGTCCTCTTGTTTAGGCCACATGTTCTGGGTTCCTCACCTTTCTATGATTTGGCCACACTGGTGTGAGGCCACTCCTGCCTGGATCAGATCCCCTTGGTGATGTGGGCCCTCTGGTGAGAGTCTGATCCTGGCTGGGTTCCTCACTCTTCTGTGAGGTGGGCCCTCTGCTGTGAGGTAACTCCTGCCTGGCTTGCTCCCGTTGCCCTGGTGACGTCGGACTTCTGGTGGCAGTTGGAGCCTTCTTGTACCCTCCTCTCCAAGGTGATGAGGGCCCTCTTGCGTCAGGCTCTAACTGCTGGGCTCCCCACGATTTCTGATGTGAGCCCAGTGATGCCAGGACACTCCTGTAAGGTTCCAATACTCATGGGGATGTGTGCCTTCTGCTCTGTGGTCGCAACGCCTGGGTTGCCCACAGTTTCGTTATGTTGGCACTCCGGTGTTAGTTCACTCAGGCCTAGATCCCATAGCCTCTGTGCTCTGGGCCGCCTGCTGGGAGGTTCCAACTGCTGGATTCCTCACCCTTCTTATACTTTGGGCCCTGTGTGGTGAAGCTCCTCCTGCCTGCCTCACACCGAGCCCCTTGGTGATGTAGGTCTTCTGGTTTGAGACCACGTGTGCCGTTTGTCTCACCTTTTAGGGATGTGGCCCTACTGGTGTGAGGACACTCCTGACTGGTTCCCATCCCCTTGTTGATGTGGGCCCTCTGGTGAGAGTCTGATCCTGGCTTGATTCCTCACACTTCTGTGAGGCGGGCCCTCTGCTGTGAGGTCACACCTGCCTGGCTGGCACACGACGCCTTGGCCACATGGGCCCTCTGGTTGCAGTTGGAGCGTGCTGGGAACCTCCTCCCATCGGTGATGAGGGCCCTCTGGCGTCCGGCCCTAACTGCTGGGCTCACCACATTTTCTGATGTGCGCCCACTTGTGCGATGACACTCCTGCCAGGTTCCCATCCCCATGCAGATTTGGGCCTTCTGTTCTGAGGTGCCAACGGCTGGCTTGCTCACAGTGTCAGGATGTGGGCCCTCTGCTGTGAGTTCACTCCGGCATGCATCCCATAGCCTCGGTGCTCTGGGCCACCTGCTTGGAGCTTCCAACTGCAGGATTCCTTACCTTTTTTCTTCTATGGGCCGTGTGTTGTGAGACACTTCCTGCCTGCCTCACTCTGAGCCCCTTGTTGATGTGGGTCTTCTGGTTTGAGGCCACATGTGGTGGGTTCCTTGCCTTTCAATGATGTGGCCCCACTGGTGTGAGCACACTCCTGCCTGGTTCGCATCCCCTTGGTGATGTGGGCCCTCTGGTGAGAATCTGATCCGGGTTGGGTTCCTCACACTTCCTTGAGCTTGGCCCTCAGCTCTGAGGTCACTCCTGCCTGGCTGGCACACCCCGCCTTGGCGACGTCGGCCCTCTGGTGGCAGTTGGAGCCTGCTGGGAGCCTCCTCCCCTCAGTGATGAGAGCCCTTTGGCGTCAGGCCCTAACTGCTGGGTACCCACATTTTCTAATACGTACTAAGTGGTGCGAGGATACGCCTGCCACGTTCCCATCCCCATGGGGATGTGGGCGTTCTGCTCTGAGGTCCCAACGGCTGGGTTGCTCACAGTTTCATGATGTGGGCCCTCTGCTGTGAGTTCACTTTGGCCTGGATCCCATAGACTCGGTGCTCTGGGCCTCCTGCTGCGAGGTTCCAACTGCTGGATTCCTCACATTTTTTAATCTATGGGCCCTGTGTTGTTAGGCTAGTCCTGCCTGCCTCACTCCGAGCCCCTTGGAGATGTGGTTCCTCTGGTTTAGGCCACATGTTCTGGGTCCCTCACCTTTCCATTATTTGGCCACACTGGTGTGAGTATACTTCTGCCTGGTTCCGATCCCCTTGGTGATGCGGGCCCTCTGGTGAGAGTCTTATCCTGGCTGGGTTCCTCACCCTTCTGTGACGTATGCCCTCTGCTGTGATGTCACTCCTGCCTGGCTGGCGCACGTCACCTTGGCGACGTGGGCCCTCAGTTGGGATTTGGTGTCTGCTGGGAGTTTCCCCCCTTTGGTAATGAGGGCCCTCTGGCGTCAGGCCTTAAATCCTGGGCTCCCAAACTTTTCTGATGTGTGCCCTGTGGTGCGAGTACACTCCTGCCAGGTTCCCAACCCCATGGCAATGTGGGCCTTCTGCTCTCTGGACCCAATGGCTGGGCTATTCACAGTTTCATGATGAGGGCCCTCTTTTGTGAGTTCACACCGGCCGGGATCCCATAGCCTCGTTGTTCCTTGCCGCCTGCTGGGATGTTCCAACTGCGGGATTCCTCACCTTTTTTATTCTATGGGCCCTCTGTTTTGAGACTACTCCTGCCTGCCTCCCTCCCAGCCCCTTGGTGATGTGTGTCCTCTGGTTTGAGGCCACATGTGGTGGTTTCCTCGCCTTTCAATGATGTGGCCCCACTGGACTGAGAACACTCCTGCCTGGTTCCCATCCTCTTGGTGATGTGGGCCCTCTGGTGAGAGTCTGATCCTGGTTGGGTTCCTCACACTACCGTGAGCTTGGCCCTCTGCTCTGAGGTCACTCCTGCCTGGCTGGCACACCCCGCCTTGGTGACGTCGGCCCTCTGGTGGCAGTTGGAGCGTGCTGGGAGCCTCCTTCCCTCAGTAATGAGGGCCCTTTGGCGTCAGGCCCTAACTGCTGTGTACCCACATTTTCTAATACGTACTAAGTGGTGCGAGGACACTCCTGCCAGGTTCCCATCCCCGTGGGGATGTGGGACTTCTGCTCTGATGTCCAAACGGCTGGGTTGCTCAAAGTTTCATGATGTGGGCCCTCTGCTGTGAGTGCACTGCGGCCTGGATCCCATAGACTGGGTGCTCTGGGCCACCTGCTGGGAAGTTCCAACTGCGGGATTCCTCACCTTTTTTACGCAATGGGCCCTCTGTTTTGAGGCTCCTCCTGCCTGCCTCACTCCCAGCCCCTTTGTGATGTGTGTTCTGTAGTTTGAGGCCACGTGTGCTGGGTCCGTCACATTTCGGTGATGTGGCCCCACTGGTGTGAGGACACTCCTGCCTGGTTTCCATTCCCTTGCTGATGTGGGCCCTCTGGTGAGAGTCTGATTCTCTTTGGGTTCCACACACTTTTGTGTGGTTGGCCCTCTGCTCTGAGGTCACTCCTGCCTGGCTGGCACACCCCGCATTGGCGACGTCGGCCTTCTGGTAGCAGTTGGAGCTTGCTGGGAGCCTCCTCTCCTCAGTGATGAGGGCCCTCTGGCCTCCGGCCCTAACTGCTGGGCTCCCCACATTTTCTGTTGTGTGCCCACTGGTGCGATGACACTCCTGCTTGGTTTCCTTCCCCATGGGGATGTGGGCCTTGTGCTCTGAGGTCACAACGGCTGGGTTGCTTACAGTATCACGATGAGGGCCCTCTGTTGTGAGTTCATCACTGCCTGGATCCCATAGCCTCGGTGCCCTGGGCCGCCTGCTGGGATGTTCCAACTGCTGGATTCCTCACCTTTTTATACAATGGGCCATGTGTTTTGAGGTTAATCCTGCCTGCCTTGCTCTGAGACCCATGGTGATGTGGGTCTTCTGGTTTGAGGCCACATGTGCTGGGTACCTCAACTTTCGATGATGTGGCCCCACGGGTGTGAGGACACTCGTGCCTGATTCCCAGCCCCTTGCTTATGTGGGCACTCTGGTGAGAGTCTGATCATGACTGGGTTCCTTACCCTTCTGTGAGGTGGGCGCTCTGATGTGAGGTCACTCCTGCCTGGATGGCTCACGGCGCCTTGGCGACGTAGGCCCTCTGTTGACCACTGAAGCATGCTGGGAGCCTCCTACCCTCTTTAATGAGGGCCCTGGAAGAAACGCATATGCCCTTTTTGACCAAGTGCATCATTGTCGAAGTTCTGCCTCTTCTCCTATACTTTCAGAGGACTTCCCGTCTACCTCCTGAAATCATATTCCTGGAATTCTGCCCCGCGTTCAAGTCCTCTTTGCAGCCTTACTTCAATATATTTTTGGACGATAGCTGTCATTTATAACTCTGCAGGTTTGTGAATTACAGTGCCCCTGAGCTCCATTCTTCAACTCGCTTTCTTGTGAGCTGGCCGCAAAACCGCAGGATTGCTTCAGGCCCTAATCTGGTTCCGGCACGGCATGTTGAGCCTTTGGCTAATTCCTCTTCCTGATGGGAAATGAGCGTTAAATTTGCTCGTGCAGACACCTACAGCTAATCTCTCATTGGTTCTCCCTATTCCTGTTCATCTTGCGCAGAAATTCCAAACTGTGCCAAACAGGAGGTTAAAGGCACTGACTCTCCAATTGGGGAAAGAGTTAGTAAAGCGTCTGGAATGGTAAAACCGAGTATGAGGGGACGAAAACTGAGATGCCTTTAAAAAGGTTTCCCGGTCACACGGTGGACCATATTCTGGGTTTCCCATGCGTGTTTTACCTGAAGGAAGAATCCCTTAAACCTGGAGAGGTGGGACCCATGGAATGGGTACCATGCAGTATGACTTCAAAGGGCCTGCATTTTCTCACCGAACCTCACCAATGCTATCAGCCCAAAGTGTCGAACCTTATGTCTCACTCAGCTCTAGGTGTAGATGTGGTAAATCCAGGTTGCATCACAAGACCTGAATGAATTATTTAAGAATTGCTCTATATTTCACTGTCATTGTGTTTGTTTTTGTAATTTATTTTGATAATGGGATTTATCGGATTTTCTCTGCTGCATTCATGCAGCTGTACACATACTTGATTCTCTTACGGAGACATATAAATCCATGGGTTTGAAGATTCTTACTAGTCATGTGTAATCCTAGGACTTGAATATGGTGTGTTTAGTCCATTTCGTTGAGCAAGGTGTAGGTCTTGACTATTACATATTTGGCTTATGGAAAGGTATGTGTGCTAATTTCTATCTCTGGTTTTATGCAGCACCCCACCTCATCTTTCCCCATAAACAAGCATAAGTTGGTTTTCTAAATTTGAGACCCTGTTCTGTTTTGTAATTCAGTTCATGTGTAGCCAAGTTTACATTCCGTGTATTAGTGATATCTTATGATGTTTCATTTTCTGTGTGACTTATTTCACTTAGAATCATCGTACCTGGATACACGCAATATGCCGCGACGGGCCTGATGACATAGATTTCATTGGTGAGTGATATTCCATTGTACGTACGTACCACAACTTCTTTAACTATTTTTCACATTCTGTAATATTTAACTTGTACCGTAGACGAGGTTCTTGTAAACAGAGCCGTCCCAAACTTTGGGGTGGCTGTGTGTTTTTGATTTTAATTTCCCTAAGCTATAGGACCATAAGTGGAAGTGCCATAGGCTCTGTTGCTTTGTTTCCTACGTGTTTCAGGAAACCCCATACACTTCTCCAGAGTGGCTGTTTGCAATTTACATCCCCCCCATCAGCATAACAAGGCTCCCTGTTCTCCATGACCTGTCCTGCCTTTCTGGATTTTACACTTTTTCAGATGGCCCTTTTCACCGGGGGGCAGTGAGACTTCATTGTAGTGCAGATTTCACTTACATGCTTGCTTGCTTGGCCAAAAACGGCGTATGCGTTTTTTCCTGAATATATTCAGGAAAAAAACGCATACGCCGTTTTTGGCCAGTGCATCATTGTCGACATTCTGCCTCATTTCCTATGCTTTAAGTGCAATTCCAGTCTACCCCCTGAAATCGTTTTCCTGAAATTCTGCCCCGCTTTCAAGTCCTCTTCGAAGACTTACTTCAATACATTTTTGGACGATAGCTGTCATTCATAACTCTGCAGGTTTCTGAATTACAGTGTCCTGAGCTCGTTTCCTCAACTCGCTTTCTTGTGAGCTGGCCGAAAAATCGCAGGATTGCTTCAGGCCCTAATCTGTTTCCGGCAGGGCATGCTGAGCCTTTGGTTAATTCCTCTTCCTGGTGGGAAATGAGTGTTCCATTTGCCCGTGCAGACACCTACAGCTAGTCTCTCATTGGTTCTCCCTATTCCTGTTAATCTTGCGTAGAAATTGCAAACTGTGCCAAACAGGAGGTTAAAGGCACTGACTCTCCAAGTGGGGAGAATGTTAGTAAAGTGTCTGGAATGGTGAACCCGAGTCCCAGGGTTCGAAAACTGAGATATATTTGAAAACGTTTCCCAATCACACGGTGGACAATACTCTGCGTTTCCCATGCATGTTTTAGCTGAAGGAAGAATCCCTTAAACCTGGAGAGCTGGGAACCATGGAATGGGTACCATGCAGTATGAGTTCAAAGGGTCTGCGTTTGCTCACCGAACCTCACAAATGCTATCAGCCCGAAGTGTCCAGCCTTATGTCTCACCCAGCTCTGGGTGTAGATGTGGTAAATCCAGGTTGCATCACAAGCCCTGAATGAATTATTTAAGAATTGCTCTCTATTTCACTGTCAATGTGTTTTGGTTTTGAAATTTATTTTGGTAATGGGATTTATCGGATTTTCACTGTTGCGTTTAGGCCGCTTTTCACACGCTTGATTTCCTTGTGGAGACATATAAATCCATGGGTTTTAAGATTCTTACTTGTCAGGTATATTCCCAGGCGTTGAGTCCGTTTCGTTGAGCAAGGTGTAGGTCTTGTCTATAATATATTGGCTTATGGAACGGTATCTGTGCTAATTTCAATCTCTGGTTTTATGCAGCACCCCAACTCACCTTTCCGCATAAGCAAGCATAAGTTGGTTTTCTAAATTTGAGACCCTGTTCTGTTGGTATTCAGTTCATGTGTAGCCAAGTTTACATTCCGTGTATTAGTGATATCTTAAGAGGTTTCTTTTTCTGTGTGACTTATTTCTCGTAGAATCATCATACCTGAATCCACTCATTATGCCGCTACGGGCCTGATGACGTAGATTTCATTGCTGAGTGATATTCCATTGTACTTGCGTACCACAACTTCTTTATGAATTTTTTGCTTTCTCGGATATTTAAGTTGTACAGTAGACGAGGTTCTTGTAAACAGAGCCGTCCCAAACATTGAGGTGGCTGTCTGTTTTTGATTTTAATTTTCCTAAGCTATAGGACCATAATTGGAAGTGCCATAGGCTGTGTTGCTTTGTTTCCTACGTGTTTCAGGAAACACCATACACTTCTCCAGAGTGGCTGTTGGCAATTTACATCCCGCCCATCAGCATAACAAGGCTCCCTGTTCTCCATGACCTCTCCTGCCTTTCTGGATTTTACACTTTTTTCAGATGGCCCTTTTGACCGTGGGGCAGTGAGACTTCACTGTAGTGCAGATTTCCTTTACATGCCGGCTTGGTTGGCCAAAAAGGGCGTATGCGTTTTTTCCTGAATATATTCAGGAAAAAATGCATACGCCCTTTTTGGCCAAGTGCATCATTGTCGACATTCTGCCTCTTTTCCTATGCTTTAAGTGCAATTCCAGTCTACCCCCTGAAATCGTTTTCCTGAAATTCTGCCCCACTTTCAAGTCCTCTTCGAAGACTTACTTTAATACATTTTTGGACGATAACTGTCATTCATAACTCTGCATGTTTTTGAATTACAGTGCCCCTGATCTCCTTTCCTCAACTCGCTTTCTTGTGAGCTGTCCGCAAAACCACAGGAATGCTTCAGGCCCTAATCTGTTTCCGGCAGAGCTCGCTGATCATTTGGTTAATTCCTCTTCCTGGTGGGAAATGAGCTTTCCTTTTGCCCGTGCAGACACCTACAGGTAGTCTCTGATTGGTTCTCCCTATTCCTGTTTATCTTGCGCAGAAATTGCAAACTGTGCCAAACAGGAGGTTAAAGGCACTGACTCACCAAGTGGGGAGAATGTTAGTAAAGTGTCTGGAATGGTGAACCCAAGTACCAGGGTTCGAAAACTGAGATGCATTTGAAAACGTTTCCCAATCACACGGTGGACAATACTCTGGGTTTCCCATGCATGTTTTAGCTGAAGGAAGAATCCCTTAAACCTGGAAAGTTGGGACCCATGGAATGGGTACCAGGCAGTATGACTTCAAAGGTTCTGCGTTTGCTCACCGAACCTCACCAATGCTATCAGCCTGAAGTGTCCAGCCTTATGTCTCACACAACTCTGCGTGTAGATGTGGTAAATCCAGGTTGCATCACAAGCCCTGAATGAATTATTTAAGAATTGCTCTCTATTTCACTCTCATTGTGTTTTGTTTTCGAAATTTATCTTGATATTGGGATTTATCTGATTTTCACTGCTGCGTTTAGGCCGCTGTACACATGCTTGATTTCCTTATGGAGACATATAAATCCATGGGTTTTAAGATTCTTACTTGTCAGGTATGTTCCCAGGCGTTGAATATGGGCTGTTGAGTCCATTTCGCTGAGCAAGTAGTAGGTCTTGTCTATTATATATTTGGCTTATGGAATGGTATCTGTGCTAACTTCAATCTCTGGTTTTATACAGCATCCAAATTCACCTTTCCCCATAAGCAAGCATAAGTTGGTTTTCTAAATTTGAGACCCTGTTCTGTTTTGTAATTCAGTTCATGTGTAGTCAAGTTTACATTCCGTGTATTAGTGATATCGCATTATGTTTCTTATTCTGTGTGACTTATTTCCCGTAGAATCATCGTACTTGGATCCACTCATTATGCCGCTACGGGCCTGATGACGGAGATTTCATTGCTGAGTGATATTCCATTGTACGTGCGTACCAAAACTTCTTTATCCATTTTTGGCTTTCTCGGATATTTAACTTGTACCATAGATGAGGTTCTTGTAAACAGAGCCGTCCCAAACTTTGGGGTGGCTGTGTGTTTTTGATTTTAATTTCCCTTAGCTATAGGACCATAAGTGGAAGTGCAATAGGCTGTGTTGCTTTGTTTCCTACGTGTTTCAGGAAACACCATACACTTCTCCAGAGTGGCTGTTGGCAATTTACTTCCTGCCCAGCAGCATAACAAGGCTCCCTGTTCTCCATGACCTGTCTGCCTTTCTGGATTTTACACATTTTTCAGATGTCCCTTTTGACCGGGGGGCCGTGAGACTACATTGTAGTGCAGATTTCGTTTACTCGCATGCTTGGTTGGCCAAAAAGGGCGTATGCGTTTTTTCCTGAATATATTCAGGAAAAAACGCATACGCCCTTTTTGTCCAAGTGCATGATTGTCGACATTCTGCCTCTTTTCCTATGCTTTAAGTGCAATTCCAGTCTACCCCCTGAAATCGTTTTCCTGAAATTCTGCCCCGCTTTCAAGTCCTCTTCGAAGACTTACTTCAATACATTTTTGGACGATAGCTGTCATTCATAACTCTGCAGGTTTGTGAATTACAGTGCCCCAGATCTCCGTTCCTCAACTCGATTTCATGTGAACTGGCCGCAAAACTGCAGGATTGCTTCAGGCCCTAATCTGTTTCCTGCATGGCACGCTGAGCCTTTGGTTAATTCCTCTTCCTGGTGGGAAATGAGCATTCCATTTGCCCGTGCAGAAACCTACAGGTAGTCTCTCATTGGTTTTCCCTATTCCTGTTCATCTTGCGCAGAAATTGCAAACTGTGCCAAACAGGAGGTTAAAGGCACTGACTCTCCAGGTGGGAAGAGTTTTAGTAAAGCGTCTGGAATGGTGAACCCGAGTACCAGGGTTCAAAAACTGAGATGCATTTGGAAACGTTTCCCAATCACACGGTGGACCATACTCTGGGTTTCCCATGCATGTTTTAGCTGAAGGCAGTCTCCCTTAAACCTGGAGAGTTGGGACCCATGGAATGGGTACCATGCAGTATGAGTTCAAAGGGTCTGCGTTTGCTCACCGAACCTCACCAATGCTATCAGCCCGAAGTGTCCAGCCTTATGTCTCACCCAGCTCTGGGTGTAGATGTGGTAAATCCAGGTTGCATCACAAGCCCTGAATGAATTATTTAAGAATTGCTCTCTATTTCACTGTCATTGTGTTTTCTTTTTGAAATATATTTTGATAATGGGATTTATCGGATTTTCACTGCTGCGTTTTGGCCGATGTACAGACATTTGATTTCTTTATGGAGACATATAAAGCCATGGGTTTTAAGATTCTTACTTCTCAGGTATATTCCCAGGCGTTGAATATGGGGGGTTGAGTCTATTTCGCTGAGCAAGGAGTAGGTCTTGTCTATTATATATTTGGCTTATGGAACGGTATCTGTGCTAATTTCAATCTCTGTTTTTATGCAGCACCCCAACTCACCTTTCCCCATAAGCAAGCATAAGTTGGTTGTCTAAATTTGAGACCCTTTTCTGTTTTGTAATTCAGTTCATGTGTAGCCAAGTTTACATTCCGTGTATTAGTCATATCTTATGATGTTTCTTTTTCTGTGTGACTTATTTCTCGTAGAATCATCGTACCTGAATCCACTCATTGTGGCGCTACGGGCCTGATGACGTAGATTTCATTGCTGTGTGATATTCCATTGTACGTACGTAGCACTACTTCTTTATCCATTTTTTGCTTTCTCGGATATTTAACATGTACCGTAGACGAGGATCCTGTAAACGGAGCCGCCCCAAACTTTGGGGTGGCTGTGTTTTTTTGAATTTAATTTCCCTATGCTATAGATCCATAAGTGGAAGTGCCATAGGCTGTGTTGTTTTGTTTCCTACGTGTTTCAGGTAACACCATACACTTCTCCAGAGTGGCTGTTGGCAATTTACATCCCGCCCATCAGCATAACAAGGCTCCCTGTTCTCCATGACCTGTCCTGCCTTTCTGGATTTTACACTTTTTTAAGATGGCCCTTTTGACCGGGGGGCAGTGAGACTTCATTGTAGTGTAGATTTCCTTTACACGCTTGCTTGGTTGACCAAAAAGTGCGTATGCATTTTTTCCTGAATATATTCAGGAAAAAACGCATACGCCCTTTTTGGCCAAGTGCATGATTGTCGACATTCTGCCTCATTTCCTATGCTTTAAGTGCAATTCCAGTCTACCCCCTGAAATCGTTTTCCAGAAATTCTGCCCCGCTTTCAAGTCCTCTTCAAAGACTTACTTCAATATATTTTTGGACGATAGCTGTCATTCATAACTCTGCAGCTTTGTGAATTTCAGTGGCCCTGAGCCCCTTTCTTCAACAAACTTTCTTGTGAGCTGGCTGCAAAACCGCAGGATTGCTTCAGGCCCTAATCTGTTTCCGGCAAGGCACGCTGAGCCTTTGGTTAATTCGTCTTCCTGGTGGGAAATGAGTGTTCCATTTGCCCGTGCAGACACCTACAGCTAGTCTCTCATTGGTTCTCCCTATTCCTGTTCATCTTGCGCAGAAATTGCAAACTGTGCCAAACAGGAGTTTAAAGGCACTGACTCTCCAAGTGGGGAGAGTGTTAGTAAAGCGTCTGGAATGGTGAACCCGAGTACCAGCGTTCGAAAACTGAGATGCCTTTGAAAACGTTTCCCAATCACACGGTGGACCATACTCTGGGTTTCCCATGCATGTTTTAGCTGAAGGAAGAATCCCTTAAACCTGGAGAGTTGGGACCCATGGAATGGGTACCATGCAGTATGACTTCAAAGGGTCTGCGTTTGCTCACCGAACCTCACCAAAGCTATCAGCCCGAAGTGTCCAGCCTTATGTCTCACCCAGCTCTGGGTGTAGATGTGGTAAATCCAGGTTTCATCACAAGCCCTGAATGAATTATTTAAGAATTGCTCTCTATTTCACTGTCATTGTGTTTTGTTTTTGAAATTTATTTTGATAATGAGATTTATCGGATTTTCACTGCTGCGTTTCTGCCGCTGTAAACACGCTTGATTTCCTTGTGGAGACATATAAAGCCATGGGTTTTAAGATTCTTACTTGTCAGGTATATTCCCAGGCGTTGAATATGGAGTGTTGAGTCCATTTCGTTGAGCAAGGAGTAGGATTTGTCTATTATATATTTGGCTTATGGAAAGGTATCTGTGCTAATTTCAATCTCTGGTTTTATGCAGCACCCCAACTCACCTTTCCCCATAAGCAAACATAAGTTGGTTTTCTAAATTTGAGACCCTGTTCTGTTTTGTAATTCAGTTCATGTGTAGCCAAGTTTACATTCCGTGTATTAGGGATATCTAATGATGTTTCTTTTTCTCTGTGACTTATTTCTCGAAGAATCATCGTACCTGAATCCACTCATTATGCCGCTACGGGCCTGATGATGTAGATTTCATTGCTGAGTGATATTCCATTTTACGTGCGTACCACAACTTCTTTATCCATTTTTTGCTTTCTCGGATATTTAACTTGTACCGTAGACGAGGTTCTTGTAAACAGAGCCGTCCCAAACTTTGGGGTGGCTTTGTGTTTTTGATTTTAATTTCCCTAAGCTATAGGACCATAAGTGGAAGTGCCATAGGCTGTGTTGCTTTGTTTCCTTCGTGATTCAGGACACACCATACACTTCTCCAGAGTGGCTGTTGGCAATTTACATCGAGCCCATCAGCATAACAAGGCTCCCTGTTCTCCATGACCTGTCCTGCCTTTCAGGATCTTGCAATTTTTTCAGATGCCCCTTTTGACCGGTGGGCAGTGAGACTTCATTGTAGTGCAGATTTCCTCTACACGCTTGCTTGGTTGGCCATAAAGTGCGTATGCATTTTTTCCTGAATATATTCAGGAAGAAACGCATACGCCCTTTTTGGCCAAGTGCATGATTGTCGACATTCTGCCTCATTTCCTATGCTTTAAGTGCAATTCCAGTCTACCCCCTGAAATCGTTTTCCTGAAATTCTGCCCCGCTTTCAAGTCCTCTTCGAAGACTTACTTCAGTACATTTTTGGACGATAGCTGTCATTCATAACTCTGCAGGTTTGTGAATTACAGTGCCCCTGAGCTCCTTTCCTCAACACGCTTTCTTGTGAGTTGGCCGCAAAACCACAGGATTGCTTCAGGCCCTAATCTCTTTCCGGCAGGGCACGCTGAGCCTTTGGTTAATTCCACTTCCTGGTGGGAAATGAGCGTTCCATTTGCCAGTGCATACACCTACAGCTAGTCTCTCATTGGTTCTCCCAATTCCTGTTCATCTTGCGCAGAAATTGCAAACTGTGCCAAACAGGAGATTAAAGGCACTGACTCTCCAAGGGGTGAGAGTGTTAGTAAAGCGTCTGGAATGGTGAACCCGAGTACCAGGGTTCGAAAACTGAGATGCATTTGGAAACGTTTCCCAATCACACGGTGGACCATACTCTGGGTTTCCCATGCATGTTTTAGCTGAAGGAAGAATCCCTTAAACCTGGAGAGTTGGGACCCATGGAATGAGTACCATGCAGTATGACTTCAAAGGGTCTGCATTTGCTCACCGAACCTCACCAATGCTATCAGCCCAAAGTGCCCAGTCTTATGTCTCACCCAGCTCTGGGTGTAGATGTGGTAAATCCAGGTTGCATCACAAGCCCTGAATGAATTATTTAAGAATTGTTCTCTGTTTCACTGTCATTGTGTTTTGTTTTTGAAATTTATTTTGATAATGGGATTTATTGGATTTTCACCTCTGCGTTTAGGCCGATGTACAGACATTTGATTTCCTTATGGAGACATATAAATCTATGGGTTTTAAGATTCTTACTTTTCAGGTATATTCCCAGGCGTTGAATATGGGGTGTTGAGTCTATTTCGCTGAGCAAGGAGTAGGTCTTTTCTATTAAATATTTGGCTTATGGAACGGTATCTGTGCTAATTTCAATCTCTGTTTTTATGCAGCACCCCAACTCACCTTTCCCCATAAGCAAGCATAAGTTGGTTGTCTCAATTTGAGACCCTTTTCTGTTTTGTAGTTCAGTTCATGTGTAGCCAAGTTTACATTCCGTGTATTAGTCATATCTTATGATGTTTCTTTTTCTGTGTGACTTATTTCTCGTAGAATCATCGTACCTGAATCCACTCATTATGGCGCTACAGGCCTGATGACGTAGATTTCATTGCTGTGTGATATTCCATTGTACGTACGTAGCACAACTTCTTTATCCATTTTTTGCTTTCTGGGATATTTAACTTGTACCGTAGACAAGGTTCTTGTAAACAGAGCCGTCCCAAACTTTGGGGTGACTGTGTGTTTTTGATTTTAATTTCAATAAGCAATAGGACAATAAGTTGAAGTGCCATAGGCTGTGTTGCTTTGTTTCCTATGTGTTTCAGGAAACACCATACACTTCTCCAGAGTGGCTGTTGGCAATTTACATCCCACCCATCAGCATAACAAGGCTCCCTGTTCTCCATGACCTGTCCTGCCTTTCTGGATTTTACCCTATTTTCAGATGGCCCTTTTGAGCGGCGGGCAGTGAGAATTCATTGTAGTGCAGATTTCCTTTACATGCTTGCTTGGTTGGCCAAAAGGTGCGTATGAGTTTTTTCCTGAATATATTCAGGAAAAAACGCATACGCCCTTTTTGGCCAAGTGCATCATTGTCGACATTCTGCCTCTTTTCCTATGCTTTAAGTGCAATTCCAGCCTACCCCCTGAAATCGTTTTCCTGAAATTCTGCCCCGCTTTCAAGTCCCCTTCGAAGACTTACTTCAATATATTTTTGGACGATAGCAGTCATTCATAACTCTTCAGGTTTGTGAATGACAGTGCCCCTGAGCTCCTTTCTTCAACTCGCTTTCTTGTGAGCTGGCCGCAAAACCGCAGGATTGCTTCAGGCCCTAATCTGTTTCCGGCAGGGCACGCTGAGCCTTTGGTTAATTCCTCTTCCTGGTGGGAAATGAGCATTCCATTTGCCCGTGCAGACACCTACAGCTAGTCTCTCATTGGTTCTCCCTATTCCTGTTCATCTTGCGCAGAAATTGCAAACTGTGCCAAACAGGAGGTTAAAGGCACTGACTCTCCAAGTGGGGAGAGTGTTAGTAAAGCGTCTAGAATGGTGAACCCGAGAACCAGGTTCGAAAACTGAGATGCATTTGAAAACGTTTCCCAATCACACGGTGGACCATACTCTGGGTTTCCCATGCATGTTTTAGCTGAAGGAGGAATCCCTTAAACCTGGAGAGTTGGGACCCTTGGAATGGGTACCATGCAGTATGACTTCAAGAGGTCTGCGTTTGCTCACCGAACCTCACCAATGCTTTCAGCCCAATGTGTCCAGCCTTATGTCTCACCCAGCTCTGCGTGTAGATGTGGTAATTCCAGGTTGCATCACAATCCCTGTATGAATTATTTAAGAATTGCTCTCTATTTCACTGTCATTGTGTTTTGTTTTTGAAATTTATTTTGATAATGAGATTTATCGGATTTTCACTGCTGCATTTAGGCCGCTGTACACACGCTTGACTTCCTTATGGAGACATATAAATCCATGGGTTTTAAGATTCTTACTTGTCAGGTATATTCCCAGGCGTTGCGTCCGTTTCGTTGAGCAAGGTGTAGGTCTTGTCTATTATATATTTGGCTTATGGAACGGTATCTGTGCTAATTTCAATCTCTGGTTTTATGCAGCACCCCAACTCACCTTTCCGCATAAGCAAGCATAAGTTGATTTTCTCAATTTGAGACCATTTTCTGTTTTGTAATTTAGTTCATGTGTAGCCAAGTTTACATTCCGTGTATTAGTCATATCTTATGATGTTTCTTTTTCTGTGTGACTTATTTCTCGTAGAATCATCGTACCTGAATCCACTCATTATGGCGCTTCGGGCCTGATGACGTAGATTTCATTGCTGAGTGATATTCCATTGTAAGTGTGTATCACAAGTTCTTTATCCATTTTTTGCTTTCTCGGATATTTAACTTGTACCATAGACGAGGTTCTTGTAAACAGAGCCGTCCCAAATTTTGGGGTGGCTGTGTGTTTTTTATTTTAATTTCCCTAAGCTATAGGACCATAAGTGGAAGTGCCATAGGCTGTGTTGCTTTGTTTCCTACGTGTTTCAGGAAACACTATACACTTCTCCAGAGTGGCTGTTGGCAATTTATATCCCGCACATCAGCATAACAAGGCTCCCTGTTCTCCATGACCTGTCCTGCCTTTCTGGATTTTACACTTTTTTCAGATGGCCCTTTTGACCGGGGAGCAGTGAGACTTCATTGTAGTGCAGATTTCCTTTACAGCCTGCTTGGTTGGCCAAAAAGTGCGTATGCGTTTTTTCCTGAATATATTCAGGAAAAAACGCATACGCCCTTTTTGGCCAAGTGCATCATTGTCGACATTCTGCCTCTTTTCCTATGCTTTAAGTGCAATTCCAGTCTACCCCCTGAATTCGTTTTCCTGAAATTCTGCCCCGCTTTCAAGTCCTCTTCGAAGACTTACTTCAATACATTTTTGGACGATAACTGTCATTCATAACTCTGCAGGTTTGTGAATTACAGTGCCCCTGAGCTTCTTTCCTCAACTCGCTTTCTTGTGAGCTGGCCGAAAAACCGCAGGATTGCTTCAGGCCCTAATCTGTTTCCGGCAGGGCACGCTGAGCCTTTGGTTAATTCCTCTTCCTGGTGGGAAATGAGCGTTCCATTTGCCCGTGCAGACACCTATAGCTAGTCTCTCATTGGTTCTCCCTATTCCTGTTCATCTTGCGCAGAAATTGCCAACTGTGCCAAACAGGAGGTTAAAGGCACTGACTCTCCAAGTGGGGAGAATGTTAGTAAAGCGTCTGGAATGGTGAACCCGAGTACCAGGGGACGAAAACTGCGATGCATTTGAAAACGTTTCCCAATCACACGGTGGACCATACTCTGGGTTTCCCATGCATGTTTTAGCTGAAGGAAGAATCCCTTAAACCTGGAGATTTAAGACCCTTGGAATGGGTACCAGGCAGTATGATTTCAAAGGGTCTGCGTTTGCTCACCGAACCTCACCAATGCTATCAGCCCGAAGTGTCCAGCCTTATGTCTCACCCAGCTCTGGGTGTAGATGTGGTAAATCCAGGTTGCATCACAAGCCCTGAGTGAATTATTTAAGAATTTCTCTCTATTTCACTGTCATTGTGTTTTGTTTTCAAAATTTATTTTGATAATGGGATTTATCGGATTTTCACTGCTGCATTTAGTCCGCTGTACACTCGTTTGATTTCCTTATGGAGACATATAAATCCATGGGTTTTAAGATTCTTACTTGTCAGGTATGTTCCCAGGCGTTGAATATGGGGTGTTGAGTACATTTCACTGAGCAAGGAGTAGGTCTTGTCTATTATATATTTGGCTTATGGAACGGTATCTGTGCTAATTTCAATCTCTGGTTTGATGCAGCACCCCAACTCACCTTTCCCCATAATCAAGCATAAGTTGGTTTTCTAAATTTGAGACCCTGTTCTGTGTTGTAATTCAATTCATGTGTAGCCAAGTTTACATTCCGTGTATTAGTGATATCTTATGATGTTTCTTTTTCTGTGTGACTTATTTCTCGTAGAATCATCGTACCTGGATCCACTCGTTATGCCGCTACGGGCCTGATGACGTAGATTTCATTGCTGAGTGATATTCCATTGTACGTGCGTACCACAATTTCTTTATCCATTTTTTGCTTTCTCGGATATTTAACTTGTACCGTAGACGAGGTTCTTGTAAACAGAGCCGTCCCAAACTTTGGGGTGGCTGTGTGTTTTTGATTTTAATTTCCCTAAACTATAGGACCATAAGTGGAAGTGCCATAGGCTGTGTTGCTTTGTTTCCTACGTGTTTCAGGAAACACCATACGCTTCTCCAGAGTGGCTGTTGGAAATTTACATCCTGCCCATCAGCATACCAAGGCTCCCTGTTCTCCCTGACCTGTCCTGCCTTTCTGGATTTTACACGTTTTTCAGATGGCCCTTTTGCCCGGGGGGCAGTGAGACTTCTTTGTACTGCAGATTTCTTTTACACGCTGGCCTGGTTGGCGAAAAAGGGCGTATGCGTTTTTTCCTGAATATATTCAGGAAAAAACGCATACGCCCTTTTTGGCCAAGTGCATCATTGTCGACATTCTGCCTCGTTTCCTATGCTTTAAGTGCAATTCCAGCCTACCCCCTGAAATCGTTTTCCTGAAATTCTGCCCCGCTTTCAAGTCCTCTTCGAAGACTTACTTCAGTACATTTTTGGATGATAGCTGTCATTCATAACTCTGCAGGTTTGTGATTTACAGTGCCCCTGAGCTCCTTTCTTCAACTCGCTTTTTTGTGAGCTGGCCGCAAAACCGCAGGATTGCTTCAGGCCGTAATCTCTTTCCGGCAGGGCACGATGAGCCTTTGGTTAATTCCTCTTCCTGGTGGGAAATGAGCGTTCCATTTGCCCGTGAAGACACCTACAGCTAGTCTCTCATTGGTTCTCCCTATTCCTGTTCATCTTGCGCAGAAATTGCAAACTGTGCCAAACAGGAGGTTAAAGTCCCTGACTCGCCAAGTGGGGAGAGTGTTAGTAAAGCGTCTGGAATGGTGAACCCGAGTACCAGGGGACGAAAACTGAGATGCATTTGAAAACGTTGCCCAATCACACGGTGGACCATACTCTGGGTTTCCCATGCATGTTTTAGCTGAAGGAAGAATCCGTTAAACCTGGAGAGTTGGGACCCATGGAATGGGTACCATGCAGTATGACTTCAAAGGGTCTGCGTTTGCTCACCGAACCTCACCAATGCTATCAGCCCGAAGGGTCCAGCCTTATGTCTCACCCAGCTCTGGGTGTAGATGTGGTAAATCCAGGTTGCATCACAAGCCCTGAATGAATTATTTAAGAATTGCTCTCTATTTCACTGTCATTGTGTTTTGTTTTTGAAATTTATTTTGATAATGGGATTTATCGGATTTTCACTGCTGCGTTTAGGCCGCTGTACACATGCTTGATTTCCTTATGGAGACATATAAATCCATGGGTTTTAAGATTCTTACTTGTCAGGTATCTTCCCAGGCGTTGAATATACAGTGTTGAGTCCATTTCGATGAGAAAGGAGTAGGTCTTGTCTATTATATATTTGGCTTATGGAACGGTATCTGTGCTAATTTCAGTCTCTGGTTTTATGCAGCACCCCAACTCACCTTTCCCCATAAGCAAACATAAGTTGGTTTTCTAAATTTGAGACGCTGTTCTGTTTTGTAATTCAGTTCATGTGTAGCCAAGTTTACATTCCGTTTATTAGTGTTATATTATGATGTTTCTTTTTCTCTGTGACTTATTTCTCGTAGAATCATCGTACCTGAATCCACTCATTATGCCGCGACGGGCCTGATGACGTAGATTTCATTGCTGAGTGATATTCCATTGTACGTGCGTACCACAACTTCTTTATCCATTTTTTGCTTTCTCAGATATTTAACTTGTACCGTACGAGGTTCTTGTAAACAGAGCCGTCCCAAACTTTGGGGCGGCTGTGTGTTTTTTAATTTTAATTTCCCTAAGCTATAGGACCATAAGTGGAAGTGCCATAGGCTGTGTTGCTTTGTTTCCTACGTGTTTCAGGAAACACCATACACTTCTCCAGAGTGGATGTTGGCAATTTACATCCCGCCCATCAGCATAACAAGGCTCCCTGTTCTCCATGACCTGTCCTGCCTTTCTGGAATTTACACTTTTTTCAGATGGCCCTTTTGACCGGGGGGCTGTGAGACTTCATTGTAGTGCACATTTCCTTTACACGGTTGCTTGGTTGGCCAAAAAGGGCGTATGCGTTTTTTCCTGAATATATTCAGGAAAAAACGCATACGCCCTTTTTGGCCAAGTGCATCATTGTCGACATTCTGCCTCTAATCCTATTCTTTAAGTGCAATTCCTGTCTACCCCCTGAATTCGTTTTCCTGAAATTCTGCCCCGATTTCAAGGCCTCTTCGAAGACTTACTTCAAAACATTTTTAGGCGATAGCTGTCATTCATTACTCTGCAGATTTGTGAATTACAGTGTCCCTGAGCTCCTTTCTTCAACTCGCTTTTTTGTGAGCTGGCCGCAAACCCGCAGGATTGCTTCTGGCCCTAATCTGGTTCCGGCATGGCATGCTGAGCCTTTGGTTAATTCCTCTTCCTGGTGGGAAATGAGCGTTACATTTGCACGTGCAGACACCTTCACATGAGTCGTCATGGTGCCCCTTTGCCCCGGTTATCTCTATGGAGTTTGGAGTTGGAGGGCCTCCTCACTCAAGATCAGTGTGCCCACGGAGCCAACCCTGCAACTTCAGGGCATGGTTGGGGGTTAGGATCACCACGAGGCTTCCTTTTCCCTTAGGAGGGAGGTGGCCTTTTGGGCTGCTGATTTCCAGGTTTTCAGATACTGCCAGTATCTTGGCCAGATGTGGCGGTGGGCCAAGCCCCTTGGTGACCGTAGTTTATCCTACCTGGATCGCATTCTTGCATTGTTCCATTTCAAGTGGTCCCAGGTTTTGCACTAATACTCCAATGGCGATTCACCGTTCACCAGGAATGTAAAGATCAAAGGGTTTAGCTAAATTAGGGAGTTCCAGGGCAAGGGTCTGAATTGACTGCTCTTTCCATTCTTGAAAGGCCACTTCTGCATTCTATTCAAAAGGATCATCACCTTTTCCTTTCAGTGTTTCATATAGAGGCCGAGCTAGTAGACTGTAGTTAGGGATCCAGAAGCAGAAAACCCTGGCCTCCCCAGGAACCCCTAAGCTGTCTTCTAGTTTTAGAAATGGGTAAGGCTGTAAATTGTTTCTTCCCTTTCCTGGGATGGGCTTCTCCGACCTTCTGTGAGAATGAAGCCCAGGCAGGTCACCGTAGTCTGTGATATTTGAGCTTTTTCTTGGACAACTTGTATCCTTTATTGGCTTCGTAGTTCAGAGGTCTCCTTAGTAGGGCTGGCGATCAGAATGTCGTCTGCATATTGAAGGAGTGTTTCCTTTTCCAGAGGTAGAACTTTTAGGTCTTTAGCTGAGCTTTCCCCAAAGATGGTGTGGGAATTTTTGAACCCTTGGGGCAACACGGCCCGGAAGTATTGTTTTAGTTGTATGTTGAGTCCTGCCACTCACAAGCCAAAATTTCTTGTGACTCTGGGACTAATAGAATACAAAAGAAGGCATCATTGAAGACTAATACAGAATACCATGTCCTGGTGGTTGGTAGAATGACCAGCAGGGTGTAGGGTTTAGGAACTACTGGAGGTATATCCTTGGTGGCTTCACTGACTGTCCTGACATCCTTTACCAGGACTCCAGCAGCCCATGGGGCTCTCGAGGTCAGGCCAATCCCAGGATATGGAGCTCACCTGGGCAGGTACCCCACCCCAGCCCACGGGGCTCTCGTGTTCAGGACCCTCCCAGGGTATGGGGTTCCCTGGGCAGGTCCCCCTGCAGCCCATGGGGCTCTCGTGGTCAGGCCCCTCCCAGGATACAGAGCTACCCTTGCAGGTACCATGGCAGGGCTGGGAACACAGGAACCGTGCATATCGCCCTCATTGCAGAGCACTCCCAGCTCACCTGTCACTCAGATCTGACACAGAGCACCTCAGAGCAGGACTTGAACTAACAAACAGCAGCTCCGACAGGTCTGTGACCCTGGGCATCACTCTGTGTGGCCTCCCTCCACCTGGTCTTCCAGAGACTTCCACTGCACCCGGGGCCCAGGACTCTGTCTCCACCCACCACCCACCCCTCCTCTCCCTGACTCCTGGGTTCCTCTCATTAGGAGAGGGTTTTCTTGAAGTTGTCTCCCACTCATGGGCCAGATAATATAATTAGAAAACAAGCCAGAGCTGCAGCCCCTTGTCTATCCTGACTCTCAGGAGCCCACACCTGTTCCTTGGACCTGGCCGATTCAGCAAGTTCCAGTTTCTGCAACTGTGAGCCCCTGAGGGGTGATTATTGGCTGGCCTGGGAAGCCCGACCGTGCCGGCCAGCCCTCCCCAGGTGTGCTTGGGTTCAGATCAATATAAACACCGCTCCAGGCAGCAAGAGCCCCTGCAGCTGTGCCTGACGCCATTTTCTCTGCCCTGTCAGCAGTCTTGGGGCTGGACTGGTGGGAGGGAGTGAGAGGCCACGGCTTTGTGGGTGGCCCAGTGTGAGTGGGGCTCTGCTGGACTTTCTGCAGCAGTTGCCAAGATGCCACCTGCTAAAGAAGAGGATGTGTCACCCATACCTGCCGCTGGAATTTCTCCCTGGGCAGAGGTGAGTGAGGAAGAAAGCAGTGGGAGCCGGGACAGCAGGGGTATCTCAGGCAGGGAAATGGAAAGCTTCCAGAAGAGCACCCAGGGCCAGGACCACCCTGGCTGGCCTGCAGGCACCAAGTCGGCTGGCATGCTGTCGCTCATGTGGCTCCATGGCCCTTCCTCTAGGCTTTCAAGTCCTTGTACATATTCAGGTGTTTTACCTGGGAAGGGTGGGAACATTTCAGCAGCAGCTGGCCTGGGGCTCAGCCCACGTTTACTCACAGATGCCTCGGCACGGTCCCCCAGCTTTGCAATGAGGACGCTTGTTGCGTGGGGCCTGCTGGCTGAATGGGAGATGATTCCCCACCACTGACCAACTTCAGAATTGTTTACAACTGGAGCAAGTGCCCTGATACGGTTTTCCTCTGTGTAGCTGGTGGGTTCTGTTTTTTTTTCTTTTTTTCTTTTTTGGTTCAAGGTAGATTTTATTCCTCTTTTTTGTATTTACAGATATAAGCATGGAAATAATTTATTCATATAAATACATGTATGTGAAGGGAAGAATATTTTTTCTGTTTTACTTTTTGTAATTTGAATTTTATTTTATTTTTTTATACAGCAGGTTCTTTTTGGTTATCTATTTTATACATATAAATGTATACATGCCAATCCCAATCTCTCAACTCCTCCCACCACCACCCCCCAACAGCTTTCCCCCCTTGGTGTCCATACGTTTGTTGTCTACATCTGTTGCTCTATTTCTGCCTTGCAAAACGGTTCATCTGTACAATTTGTCTAGGTTCCACATATAAGCATTAATAGACAAGATTTCTTTTTCTCTTTCTGACTTACTTCACTCTGATTGACAGTCTCTAGATCCATCAAAGTCTCTACAAATGACACAATTTCATTCCTTTTTATGGCTTAGTAATATTCCATTTTATATATGTACCACATCTTTATGCATTCGTCTGTCTGTGGGCATTTAGGTTGCTTCCATTACCTGGATATTGTAAATAGTGATGCAATGAACATTGCGGTGAATGTCTCTTTTTGATTTATGGTTTTGTCTGGGTATATGCCCAGTAGTGGGACTGCTGTATCATATGGTAATTCTATTCTTAGTTTTATAAGAAACTCCATAACGTTCTCCACAGTGACTGTATCAATTTCATTCCCAACAATAACGGAAGAGGGTTCCTTATCTCCACACCCTTTCCAGCATTTGTTGTTTGTAGATTTTCTGATGATGCCCATTCTAACAGGTGTGAGGTGATACACCATGGATGAGTCTATTTCGTTGAGCAAAGAGTAGGTCTTGTCTATTACATATTTGGCTTATGGAACGGTATGTGTGCTAATTTCAATCTCTGGTTTTATACAGCACCGCAACTCAACTTTCCCCTTAAGCAAGCATAAGTTTTTATCTAAATGTGAGACTCTGTTCGGTTTTGGAATTCAGTTTATGTGTAGCCAAGTTTACACTCTCTCTATTAGTGATATCTTATGATAATTCTCTTTCTCTGTGTGACCTATTTCTCTTAGAATCATCATACTTAAATCCACTCAATTTGCTGCTACAGGCCTGATGACATTGATTTCATTGCTGAGTGATATTCCATTGTACGTAAGTAGCACAACTCCTTTATCCATTTTTTTCTTTCTGGGATATTTAATTTGTACTGGACTCAAGGTTCTTGTAAACACAGCAGCCCTAAATTTTGTGTTGGCTGTGTCTTGTTGATTTTAATTTTCCTAAGCTATAGGGCCAAAAGTGGAAGTGCCCTAGGGTCTGTAGCTTTGTTTTTCAGATGTTTCAGGATACACCATAAACATCTCCAGAGTGTCTGTTGGCAATTTACATCCCGCCCATCAGCATAACAAGGCTCCCTGTTCTCCATGGCCTGTCCTATGTTTCTGGTTTTTACACTTTTTTCAGATGGCCCTTTTGACGAATGGGAAATGAGACTTCATTGTAGTGCGGATTTCCATTGCTCGAGTGCTTGGTTGGCCAAAAAGGGCATATGTGTTTTTTCCTGAATCTATTCAGGAAAAAATGTTTACGCACTTTTGTCCAAGTGCATCACTGTCAAAGATCTGCCGCTTTTCACATGCTTTAAATGCAATTCCAATCTACCTCCTGAAATATGATTCCTGCAATTCTGCCTCGTTTTGAAGTCCTCTTTGCAGACTTACTTCAGTATATTTTTGCCAATAGCTGTCATTTATAACTCTGCAGGTTTGTGAATTACAGTGCCCGTGATTTCCTTTCTTAACTCGTTTCCTTGAAAGCTGGCCACAGAACCGCAGGTTTGCTTTAGGCCATAATCAGGGTCTGGCACGGCACTCTGAGCCTTTGGTTAATTCCTCTTCCTGGTGGGAAATTAGAGTTAAATGTGCCCCTCCGGACACCTGCCTCACTCCCAGCCCCTTGGTGATGTGTGTCCTGTGGTTTGAGGCCACATGTGCTGGGTTCCTCACCTTTGGCTGATGTGGCCCCACTGGTGTGAGGACACTCCTGCCTGGTTCCCATCCCCTTGGTGATGTGGGCCCTCCGGTGAGAGTCTGATCCTGGTTGGGTTCCTCACACTTCTGTGAGGTGGGCCCTCTTCTCTGACGTCACTCCTGCCTGGCTGGCACACCCCGCCTTGGCGAAGTCGGCCCTCTGATGGGATTTGGTGCCTGCTGGGTGTCTCCTGCCCTCGGTAATGAGGGCCCTCTGGCGTCAGGCCCTAATTCCTGGGCTCCCAATATTTTCTGATATGCGCCCTGTGGTTCGAGTACACTCCTGCCAGGTTCCCAACCCCATGGGAATGTGGGCCTTCTGCTCTGAGGTCCCAACCGTGGGTTGCTCAGTTTCATGATGAGGGCCCTCTGCTGTGAGTTCTCTCCGGCCTGGATCCCATAGCCTCGCTGCTCCTGGCCACCTGCTGGGAGGTTCCAACTGCGGGATTCCTCACCTTTTTTCTTCTATGGACCCTCTGTTTTGAGACTCCTCCTGCCTGCCTCACTCCCAGTCCCTTGGTGATGTGTGTCCTCTGGTGTGAGGCCACGTGTGCTGGGTCCCTCGCCTTTCGATGATGTGGCCCCACTGGTGTGAGGACACTCCTGCCTGCTTCCTATCCCCTTGATGATGTGGGCCCTCTGGTGAGAGTCTGATCCTGGCTGGGTTCCTCACCCTTCTGTGAGGTGGGCCCTCTGCTGTGAGGTCACTCCTGCCTGGCTGGCACACCCCACCTGGGCAACATCGGCCCTCTTGTGGCACTTGGAGCCTGCTGGGAGCCTCCTCCCCTCGGTGATGGGGGCCCTCTAGCGTCAGGCCCTAACTGCTGGGTACCCACATTTTCTGATACGTGCTAAGTGGTGCGAGGACACTCCTGCGAGGTTCCCATCCCCATGGGCATGTGGGCCTTCTGCTCTAAGGTCCCAACACCTGTGTTGTTCACCGTTTCATGATGTTGTCTCTCTGGTGTTAGTTCACTCAGGCCTAGATCCCATAGACTCTGTGCTCTGAGCCGACTGCTGGGAGGTTCCTACTGCTGGATTCCTTACCTTTTTTATTCTTTGGGTCCTGTGTTTTTATGCTCCTACTTCCTGACTCACTCCCAGCCCCTTTGTGATGTAGGTCCTCTGGTTTAAGGCCACATGTACCGGTTTCCTCACCTTTATTGATGTGGCCCCACTGGTGTGAGGACACTCCTGCCTGGTTCCCATCCCCTTGGTGATGGGGGCCCTCTGGTGAGAGTCTGATCCTGTCTGGATTCCTCACACTTCTGGGAGGTGGGCCCTCTGCTGTGAGGTCACTCCTGCCTGGCTGGCACACGTCACGTTGGCGATGTGGGCCCTCAGTTGGGAGTTGGTGCCTGCTGGGAGTCTCCTCCCCTCGGTAATGAGGGCCCTCTGGCGTCAGGCCCTAACTCATGGGCTCCCAAAATTTTCTGATGTGCGCCCTGTCGTGCGAGTACACTCCAGCCAGGGTCCCTTCCCTACGGGATGTGGGATTTCTGCTCTGTTGTCCCAACGGCTGGGTTGCTCACAGTGTCAGAATGTGGGCCCTCTGCTCTGAGTTCACTCCGGCATGGATCCCATAACCTCGGTGCTCTGGGCCACCTGCTTGGAGCTTCCAACTGTGGGGTTCCTCACCTTTTTTATTCTATGGGCCCTCTGTTCTGAGTCTCCTCCTGCATGCCTCACTCCCAGCCCTTTCGTGATGTGCGTCCCCTTGTTTGAGGCCACATGTGCTGTGTTCCTCACCTTTCGCTGATGTGGCCCCACTGGAGTGAGGACACTCCTGCCTTGTTCCGATCCCCTTGGTGATGTGGGCCCTCTGGTGAGAGTCTTATCCTGGCTGGGTTCCTCACCCTTCTGTGAGGTAGGCCCTCTGCTGTGAGGTCACTCCTGCCTGGCTGGCCCACGTCACCTTGGCGACGTGGGCCCTCAGTTGGGAGTTGGTGCCTGCTGGGAGTCTCCTCCCCTCGGTAATGAGGGCCCTCTGGCGTCAGACCCTAACTCCTGGGCTCCCCAAATTTTCTGTTGTGCGCCCTGTGGTGCTAGTACACTCCTGCCAGGTTCCCAACCCCATGGGATTGTGGGCCTTCTGCTCTGAGGTCCCAACCGTGGGTTGCTCAGTTTCTTGATGAGGGCCCTCTGGTGTGAGTTCACTCCAGCATGGATCCCATAGCCTCGCTGCTCCTGGCCACCTGCGGGGAAGTTCCAACTGCGGGATTCCTCACCTTTTTCCTTCTATGGGCCCTCTGTTTTGAGACTCCTCCTGCCTGCCTCACTCCCAGCCCCTTGGTGATGTGTGTCCTCTGGTTTGAGGCCACGTGTGCTGGGTCCCTCACCTTTCGATGATGTGGCCCCACTGGTGTGAGGACACTCCTGCCTGGTTCCTATCCCCTTGGTGATGTGGGCCCTCTGGTGAGAGTCTGATCCTGGCTGGGTTCCTCACCCTTCTGTGAGGTGGGCCCTCTGCTGTGAGGTCACTCCTGCCTGGCTGGCACACCCCGCCTTGGCAATGTCGGCCCTCTTGTGGCAGTTGGAGCCTACTGGGAGCCTCCTCCCCTCAGTGATGAGGGCCCTCTGGCGTCAGGCCCTAACTGCTGGGTACCCACATTTTCTGATACGTGCTAAGTTGTGCGAGGACACTCGTGCCATGTTCCCAACCCCATGGTGATGTGGGCCTTCTGCTCTGAGGTCCAAACGGCTGGGTTGCTCAGAGTTTCATGATGTGGGCCCTCTGCTGTGAGTTCACTGTGGCCTGGATCGCATAGACTCGGTGCTCTGGGCCGCCTGCTGGGAGGTTCCCACTGCAGGATTCCTCAGCTTTTTTATTCTATTCGCCCTGTGTTGTGAGGCTACTCATGCCTGCCTCACTCCGAACCCCTTGGAGATCTGGATCCTCTGGTTTAGGCCACATGTGCTGGGTTCCTCACCTTTCTATGATGTGGTCACCCTGGTGTGAAGACAGTCCTGCCTGGTTCTGATGCCCTTGGTGATGTGGGCCCTCTGGTGAGAGTCTTATCCTGGCTGGGTTCCTCACCATTCTGTGAGGTAGGCCCTCAGCTGTGAGGTCACTCCTGCCTGGCTGTTGCACGTCACCTTGGCGACATGGTCCCTCCGTAGGGAGTTGGTGCCTGCTTGGGGTCTCCTCCCCTTGGTAATGAGGGCCCTCTGGCATCAGGCCCTAATTTCTGGGTTCCCAAAATTCTCTGATGTGCGCCCTGTGGTGCGAGTACACTTCTGCCAAGTTCCCAACCACATGGGAATGTGGGCCTTCTGCTCTAAGGTCCCAACGGCTGGGTTGCTCACAGTTTCATGATGAGGGCCCTCTGTTTTGAGTTCAGTCAGGCCTGGATCCCATAGCCTCGCTGCTCCTGGCCGCCTGCTGGGAGGTTCCAACTGCGGGATTCCTCACCTTTTTTACGCAATGGGCCCTCTGTTTTGAGGCTCCTCCTGCCTGCCTCACTCCCAGCCCCTTGGTGATGTGTGTCCTGTAGTTTGAGGCCACGTGTGCTGGGTCCGTCACATTTCGGTGATGTGGCCCCACTGGTGTGAGGACACTCTTGCCTGTTTTCCATTCCCTTGGTGATGTGGGCCCTCTGGTGAGAGTCTGATCCTCTTTGGGTTCCACACACTTTTGTGTGGTTGGCCCTCTGCTCTGAGGTCACTCCTGCCTGGCTGGCACACCCCGCATTGGCGACGTCGGCCCTCTGGTAGCAGTTGGAGCTTGCTGGGAGCCTCCTCTCCTCAGTGATGAGGGCCCTCTGGCGTCCGGCCCTAACTGCTGGGCTCCCCACATTTTCTGTTGTGTGCCCACTGGTGCGATGACACTCCTGCTTGGTTCCCTTCCCCATGGGGATGTGGGCCTTGTGCTCTGAGGTCACAACGGCTGGGTTGCTTACAGTATCACGATGAGGGCCCTCTGTTGTGAGTTCATCACTGCCTGGATCCCATAGCCTCGGTGCTCTGGGCCGCCTGCTGGGATGTTCCAACTGCTGGATTCCTCACCTTTTTATACAATGGGCCATGTGTTGTGAGGTTAATCCTGCCTGCCTCGCTCTGAGACCCATGGTGATGTGGGTCTTCTGGTTTGAGGCCACATGTGCTGGGTACCTCAACTTTCGATGATGTGGCCCCACGGGTGTGAGGACACTCGTGCCTGATTCCCAGCCCCTTGCTTATGTGGGCACTCTGGTGAGAGTCTGATCATGACTGGGTTCCTTACCCTTCTGTGAGGTGGGCGCTCTGATGTGAGGTCACTCCTGCCTGGATGGCTCACGTCACCTTGGCGACGTAGGCCCTCTGTTGGCCACTGAAGCATGCTGGGAGCCTCCTACCCTCTTTAATGAGGGCCCTGGAAGAAACGTATATGCCCTTTTTGACCAAGTGCATCATTGTCGAAGTTCTGCCTCTTCTCCTATACTTTCAGAGGACTTCCCGTCTACCTCCTGAAATCGTATTCCTGGAATTCTGCCCCGCGTTCAAGTCCTCTTTGCAGCCTTACTTCAATATATTTTTGGACGATAGCTGTCATTTATAACTCTGCAGGTTTGTGAATTACAGTGCCCCTGAGCTCCATTCTTCAACTCGCTTTCTTGTGAGCTGGCCGCAAAACCGCAGGATTGCTTCAGGCCCTAATCTGGTTCCGGCACGGCATGTTGAGCCTTTGGCTAATTCCTCTTCCTGATGGGAAATGAGCGTTAAATTTGCTCGTGCAGACACCTACAGCTAATCTCTCATTGGTTCTCCCTATTCCTGTTCATCTTGCGCAGAAATTCCAAACTGTGCCAAACAGGAGGTTAAAGGCACTGACTCTCCAAGTGGGGAAAGAGTTAGTAAAGCGTCTGGAATGGTAAAACCGAGTATGAGGGGACGAAAACTGAGATGCCTTTAAAAAGGTTTCCCGGTCACACGGTGGACCATATTCTGGGTTTCCCATGCGTGTTTTACCTGAAGGAAGAATCCCTTAAACCTGGAGAGGTGGGACCCATGGAACGGGTACCATGCAGTATGACTTCAAAGGGCCTGCATTTTCTCACCGAACCTCACCAATGCTAACAGCCCAAAGTGTCGAACCTTATGTCTCACTCAGCTCTGGGTGTAGATGTGGTAAATCCAGGTTGCATCACAAGACCTGAATGAATTATTTAAGAATTGCTCTCTATTTCACTGTCATTGTGTTTGTTTTTGTAGTTCATTTTGATAATGGGATTTATCGGATTTTCTCTGCTGCGTTCATGCAGCTGTACACACACTTGATTCTCTTATGGAGACATATAAATCCATGGGTTTGAAGATTCTTACTAGTCATGTGTAATCCTAGGAGTTGAATATGTTGTGTTAAGTCCATTTCGTTGAGCAAGGTGTAGGTCTTGACTATTACATATTTGGCTTATGGAAAGGTATGTGTGCTAATTTCTATCTCTGGTTTTATGCAGCACCCCACCTCACCTTTCCCCATAAGCAAGCATAAGTTGGTTTTCTAAATTTGAGACCCTGTTCTGTTTTGTAATTCAGTTCATGTGTAGCCAAGTTTACATTCCGTGTATTAGTGATATCTTATGATATTTCATTTTCTGTGTGACTTATTTCACTTAGAATCATCGTACCTGGATCCACTCAATATGCCGCGACGGGCCTGATGACATAGATTTCATTGGTGAGTGATATTCCATTGTACGTACGTACCACAACTTCTTTAACCATTTTTCATATTCTGGGATATTTAACTTGTACCGTAGACGAGGTTCTTGTAAACAGAGCCGTCCCAAACTTTGGGGTGGCTGTGTGTTTTTGATTTTAATTTCCCTAAGCTATAGGACCATAAGTGGAAGTGCCATAGGCTCTGTTGCTTTGTTTCCTACGTGTTTCAGGAAACCCCATACACTTCTCCAGAGTGGCTGTTTGCAATTTACATCCCGCCCATCAGCATAACAAGGCTCCCTGTTCTCCATGACCTGTCCTGCTTTTCTGGATTTTACACTTTTTCAGATGGCCCTTTTGACCGCGGGGGAATGAGACTTCATTGTAGTGCAGATTTCATTTACATGCTTGCTTGCTTGGCTAAAAATGGCGTATGCGTTTTTTCCTGAATATATTCAGGAAAAAACTCATACGCCCTTTTTGGCCAGTGCATCATTGTCGACATTCTGCCTCTAATCCTATGCTTTAAGTGCAATTCCAGTCAACCCCCTGAAATCGTTTTCCTGAAATTCTGCCCCGCTTTCAAATCCTCTTCGAAGACTTACTTCAATACATTTTTGGACGATAGCTGTCATTCATAACTCTGCAGGTTTGTGAATTACAGTGCCCCTGAGCTCGTTTCCTCAACTCGCTTTCTTGTGAGCTGGCCGCAAAACCGCAGGATTGCTTCAGTCCCTAATCTGTTTCCGGCAGGGCACGCTGAGCCTTTGGTTAATTCCTCGTCCTGCTGGGAAATGAGCGTTCCATTTGCCCGTGCAGACACCTACAGCTAGTCTCTCATTGGTTCTCCCTATTCCTTTTAATCTTGCGTAGAAATTGCAAACTGTGCCAAACAGGAGGTTAAAGGCACTGACTCTCCAAGTGGGGAGAATGTTAGTAAAGTGTCTGGAATGGTGAACCCGAGTACCAGGGTTCGAAAACTGAGGTATATTTGAAAACGTTTCCCAATCAGACGGTGGACAATACTCTGCGTTTCCCATGCATCTTATAGCTGAAGGAAGAATCCCTTAAACCTGGAGAGCTGCGAACAAATGGAATGGGTACCATGCAGTATGACTTCAAAGGGTCTGCGTTTGCTCACCGAACCTCACAAATGCTATCAGCCCGAAGTGTCCAGTCTTATGTCTCACCCAGCTCTGGCTGTAGATGTGGTAAATCCAGGTTGCATCACAAGCCCTGAATGAATTATTTAAGAATTGCTCTCTATTTCACTGTCAATGTGTTTTGGTTTTGAAATTTATTTTGATAATGGGATTTATCGGATTTTCACTGCTGCGTTTAGGTCACTGTACACACACTTGATTTCCATATGGAGACATATAAATCCATGGTTTTTAAGATTCTTACTTGTCAGGTATATTCCCAGGTGTTGAGTCCGTTTCGTTGAGCAAGGAGTAGGTCTTGTCTATTATATATTTGGCTTATTGAACGGTATCTGTGCTAATTTCAATCTCTGGTTTTATGCAGCACCCCAACTCACATTTCCGCATAAGCCAGCATAAGTTTGTTGTCTCAATTTGAGACCCTTTTCTCTTTTGTAATTCATTTCATGTGTAGCCAAGTTGACATTCCGTGTATTAGTGATATCTTATGATGTTTCTTTTTCTGTGTGACTTATTTTTCGTAGAATCATCGTACCTGAATCCACTCATTATGGCGCTACGGGCCAGATGACATAGATTTCATTGCTGTGTGATATTCCATTGTACGTACGTAGCACAACTTCTTTATCCATTTTTTGCTTTCTCGGATATTTAACTTGTACCGTAGACGAGGTTCCTGTAAACGGAGCCGTCCCGAACTTTGGGGTGGCTGTGTGTTTTTGATTTTAATTTCCCTAAGCTATAGGACCATAAGTGGAAGTGCCATAGGCTGTGTTGCTTTGTTTCCTATGTGTTTCAGGAAACACCATACACTTCTCCAGAGTGGCTGTTGGCAATTTACATCCCACCGTTCAGCATAACAAGGCTCCCTGTTCTCCATGACCTGTCCTGCCTTTCTTGATTTTACACTTTTTTCAGATGGCCCTATTGACCGGGAGGCAGTGAGACCACATTGTAGTGCAGATTTCCTTTACCCGCCAGTTTGGTTGGCCAAAAGTGCGTATGCGTTTTTTCCTGAATATATTCAGGAAAAAACGCATACGCCCTTTTTGGCCAAGTGCATCATTGTCGACATTCTGCCTCTTTTCCTATGCTTTAAGTGCAATTCCAGTCTACCCCCTGAAATCGTTTTCCTGAAATTCTGCCCCGCTTTCCAGTCCTCTTCGAAGACTTACTTCAGTACATTTTTGGACGATAGCTGTCATTCTTTACTCTGTAGGTTTTTGAATTACAGTGACCCTGAGCTCCTTCCTTCAACTCGCTTTCTTTTGAGCTGGCCGCAAACCCGCAGGACTGCTTCAGGCCCTAATCTGTTTCCGGCAAGGCACGCTGAGCCTTTGGTTATTTCCTCTTCCTGGTGGGAAATGAGCGTTCCATTTGCCCGTGCAGAGACCTACAGCTAGTCTCTCATTGGTTCTCCCTATTCCTGTTCATCTTGCGCAGAAATTGCAAACTGTGCCAAACAGGAGGTTAAATGCACTGACTCTCCAAGTGGGGAGAGTGTTAGTAAAGCGTCTGGAATGGTGAACCTGAGTGCCAGGGGACAAAAACTGAGATGCATTTGAAAACGTTTCCCAATCACATGGTGGACCATACTCTGGGTTTCCCATGCATGTTTTAGCTGAAGGAAGATTCCCTTAAACCTGGAGAGTTGGGACCCTTGGAATGGGTATCATGCAGTATGACTTCAAAGGGTCTGCATTTGCTCACTGAACCTCACCAATGCTATCAGCCCGAAGTGTCAAGCCTTATGTCTCACTCACCTCTGGGTGTAGATGGGGTAAATCCAGGTTTCATGACAAGCCCTGAATGAATTATTTAAGAATTGCTCTCTATATCACTGTCATTGTGTTTTGTTTTTGAAATTTATGTTGATATTGGGATTTATCGGATTTTCACTGCTGGGTTGAGGCCGCTGTACACACGCTTGATTTCCTTATGGAGACATATAAATCCATGGGTTTTAAGATTCTTACTGGTCAGGTATCTTCTCAGGCGTTGAATATGTGGTGTTGAGTCCATTTCGTTGAGCAAGGAGTAGGTCTTGTCTTTTATATATTTGGCTTATGGAACGGTATCTGTGCTAATTTCAATCTTTGATTTTATGCAGCACCCCAACTCACCTTTCCCCATAAGCAAGCATAAGTTGGTTTTCTAAATTTGAGACCCTGTTCTGTTTTGTAATTCAGTTCATGTGTAGCCAAGTTTACATTCCGTGTATTAGTGATATCTTATGAGGTTTCATATTCTGTGTGACTTATTTCTCGTAGAATCATCGTACCTGAATCCACTCATTATGCCGCTATGGGCCTGATGACGTAGATTTCATTGTTGTGTGATATTCCATTGTACGTACGTAGCACAACTTCTTTATCCATTTTTTGCTTTCTGGGATATTTAACTTGTACCGTAGACAAGGTTCTTGTAAACAGAGCCGTCCCAAACTTTGGGGTGGCTGTGTGTTTTTGATTTTAATTTCAATAAGCAATAGGACAATAAGTTGAAGTGCCATAGGCTGTGTTGCTTTGTTTCCTATGTGTTTCAGGAAACACCATACACTTCTCCAGAGTGGCTGTTGGCAATTTACATCCCACCCATCAGCATAACAAGGCTCCCTGTTCTCCATGACCTGTCCTGCCTTTCTGGATTTTACCCTATTTTCAGATGGCCCTTTTGAGCGGCGGGCAGTGAGAATTCATTGTAGTGCAGATTTCCTTTACATGCTTGCTTGGTTGGCCAAAAGGTGCGTATGAGTTTTTTCCTGAATATATTCAGGAAAAAACGCATACGCCCTTTTTGGCCAAGTGCATCATTGTCGACATTCTGCCTCTTTTCCTATGCTTTAAGTGCAATTCCAGTCTACCCCCTGAAATCGTTTTCCTGAAATTCTGCCCCGCTTTCAAGTCCTCTTCGAAGACTTACTTCAATACATTTTTGGACGATAACTGTCATTCATAACTCTGCAGGTTTGTGAATTACAGTGCCCCTGAGCTCCTTTCCTCAACTCGCTTTCTTGTGAGCTGGCCGAAAAACCGCAGGATTGCTTCAGGCCCTAATCTGTTTCCGGCAGGGCACGCTGACCATTTGGTTAATTCCTCTTCCTGGTGGGAAATGAGCGTTCCATTTGCCCGTGCAGACACCTATAGCTAGTCTCTCATTGGTTCTCCCTATTCCTGTTCATCTTGCGCAGAAATTGCCAACTGTGCCAAACAGGAGGTTAAAGGCACTGACTCTCCAAGTGGGGAGAATGTTAGTAAAGCGTCTGGAATGGTGAACCCGAGTACCAGGGGACGAAAACTGCGATGCATTTGAAAACGTTTCCCAATCACACGGTGGACCATACTCTGGGTTTCCCATGCATGTTTTAGCTGAAGGAAGAATCCCTTAAACCTGGAGATTTAAGACCCTTGGAATGGGTACCAGGCAGTATGATTTCAAAGGGTCTGCGTTTGCTCACCGAACCTCACCAATGCTATCAGCCCGAAGTGTCCAGCCTTATGTCTCACCCAGCTCTGGGTGTAGATGTGGTAAATCCAGGTTGCATCCAAGCCCTGAGTGAATTATTTAAGAATTTCTCTCTATTTCACTGTCATTGTGTTTTGTTTTCAAAATTTATTTTGATAATGGGATTTATCGGATTTTCACTGCTGCATTTAGTCCGCTGTACACTCGTTTGATTTCCTTATGGAGACATATAAATCCATGGGTTTTAAGATTCTTACTTGTCAGGTATGTTCCCAGGCGTTGAATATGGGGTGTTGAGTACATTTCACTGAGCAAGGAGTAGGTCTTGTCTATTATATATTTGGCTTATGGAACGGTATCTGTGCTAATTTCAATCTCTGGTTTGATGCAGCACCCCAACTCACCTTTCCCCATAATCAAGCATAAGTTGGTTTTCTAAATTTGAGACCCTGTTCTGTGTTGTAATTCAATTCATGTGTAGCCAAGTTTACATTCCGTGTATTAGTGATATCTTATGATGTTTCTTTTTCTGTGTGACTTATTTCTCGTAGAATCATCGTACCTGGATCCACTCGTTATGCCGCTACGGGCCTGATGACGTAGATTTCATTGCTGAGTGATATTCCATTGTACGTGCGTACCACAATTTCTTTATCCATTTTTTGCTTTCTCGGATATTTAACCTGTACCGTAGACGAGGTTCTTGTAAACAGAGCCGTCCCAAACTTTGGGGTGGCTGTGTGTTTTTGATTTTAATTTCCCTAAACTATAGGACCATAAGTGGAAGTGCCATAGGCTGTGTTGCTTTGTTTCCTACGTGTTTCAGGAAACACCATACGCTTCTCCAGAGTGGCTGTTGGAAATTTACATCCTGCCCATCAGCATACCAAGGCTCCCTGTTCTCCATGACCTGTCCTGCCTTTCTGGATTTACACGTTTTTCAGATGGCCCTTTTGCCCGGGGGGCAGTGAGACTTCATTGTACTGCAGATTTCTTTTACACGCTGGCCTGGTTGGCGAAAAAGGGCGTATGCGTTTTTTCCTGAATATATTCAGGAAAACACGCATACGCCCTTTTTGGCCAAGTGCATCATTGTCGACATTTTGCCTCGTTTCCTATGCTTTAAGTGCAATTCCAGCCTACCCCCTGAAATCGTTTTCCTGAAATTCTGCCCCGCTTTCAAGTCCTCTTCGAAGACTTACTTCAGTACATTTTTGGATGATAGCTGTCATTCATAACTCTGCAGGTTTGTGATTTACAGTGCCCCTGAGCTCCTTTCTTCAACTCGCTTTTTTGTGAGCTGGCCGAAAAACCGCAGGATTGCTTCAGGCCGTAATCTCTTTCCGGCAGGGCACGCTGAGCCTTTGGTTAATTCCTCTTCCTGGTGGGAAATGAGCGTTACATTTGCACGTGCAGACACCTTCACATGAGTCGTCATGGTGCCCCTTTGCCCCGGTTATCTCTATGGAGTTTGGAGTTGGAGGGCCTCCTCACTCAAGATCAGTGTGCCCACGGAGCCAACCCTGCAACTTCAGGGCATGGTTGGGGGTTAGGATCACCACGAGGGTTCCTTTTCCCTTAGGAGGGAGGTGGCCTTTTGGGCTGCTGATTTCCAGGTTTTCAGATACTGCCAGTATCTTGGCCAGATGTGGCGGTGGGCCAAGCCCCTTGGTGACCGTAGTTTATCCTACCTGGATCGCATTCTTGCATTGTTCCATTTCAAGTGGTCCCAGGTTTTGCACTAATACTCCAATGGTGATTCACCGTTCACCAGGAATGTAAAGGTCAAAGGGTTTAGCTAAATTAGGGAGTTCCAGGGCAAGGGTCTGAATTGACTGCTTTTTCCATTCTTGAAAGGCCACTTCTGCATTCTATTCAAAAGGATCATCACCTTTTCCTTTCAGTGTTTCATATAGAGGCCGAGCTAGTAGACTGTAGTTAGGGATCCAGAAGCAGAAAACCCTGGCCTCCCCAGGAACCCCTAAGCTGTCTTCTAGTTTTAGAAATGGGTAAGGCTGTAAATTGTTTCTTCCCTTTCCTGGGATGGGCTTCTCCGACCTTCTGTGAGAATGAAGCCCAGGCAGGTCACCGTAGTCTGTGATATTTGAGCTTTTTCTTGGACAACTTGTATCCTTTATTGGCTTCGTAGTTCAGAGGTCTCCTTAGTAGGGCTGGCGATCAGAATGTCGTCTGCATATTGAAGGAGTGTTTCCTTTTCCAGAGGTAGAACTTTTAGGTCTTTAGCTGAGCTTTCCCCAAAGATGGTGTGGGAATTTTTGAACCCTTGGGGCAACACGGCCCGGAAGTATTGTTTTAGTTGTATGTTGAGTCCTGCCACTCACAAGCCAAAATTTCTTGTGACTCTGGGACTAATAGAATACAAAAGAAGGCATCATTGAAGACTAATACAGAATACCATGTCCTGGTGGTTGGTAGAATGACCAGCAGGGTGTAGGGTTTAGGAACTACTGGAGGTATATCCTTGGTGGCTTCACTGACTGTCCTGACATCCTTTACCAGGACTCCAGCAGCCCATGGGGCTCTCGAGGTCAGGCCAATCCCAGGATATGGAGCTCACCTGGGCAGGTACCCCACCCCAGCCCACGGGGCTCTCGTGTTCAGGACCCTCCCAGGGTATGGGGTTCCCTGGGCAGGTCCCCCTGCAGCCCATGGGGCTCTCGTGGTCAGGCCCCTCCCAGGATACAGAGCTACCCTTGCAGGTACCATGGCAGGGCTGGGAACACAGGAACCGTGCATATCGCCCTCATTGCAGAGCACTCCCAGCTCACCTGTCACTCAGATCTGACACAGAGCACCTCAGAGCAGGACTTGAACTAACAAACAGCAGCTCCGACAGGTCTGTGACCCTGGGCATCACTCTGTGTGGCCTCCCTCCACCTGGTCTTCCAGAGACTTCCACTGCACCCGGGGCCCAGGACTCTGTCTCCACCCACCACCCACCCCTCCTCTCCCTGACTCCTGGGTTCCTCTCATTAGGAGAGGGTTTTCTTGAAGTTGTCTCCCACTCATGGGCCAGATAATATAATTAGAAAACAAGCCAGAGCTGCAGCCCCTTGTCTATCCTGACTCTCAGGAGCCCACACCTGTTCCTTGGACCTGGCCGATTCAGCAAGTTCCAGTTTCTGCAACTGTGAGCCCCTGAGGGGTGATTATTGGCTGGCCTGGGAAGCCCGACCGTGCCGGCCAGCCCTCCCCAGGTGTGCTTGGGTTCAGATCAATATAAACACCGCTCCAGGCAGCAAGAGCCCCTGCAGCTGTGCCTGACGCCATTTTCTCTGCCCTGTCAGCAGTCTTGGGGCTGGACTGGTGGGAGGGAGTGAGAGGCCACGGCTTTGTGGGTGGCCCAGTGTGAGTGGGGCTCTGCTGGACTTTCTGCAGCAGTTGCCAAGATGCCACCTGCTAAAGAAGAGGATGTGTCACCCATACCTGCCGCTGGAATTTCTCCCTGGGCAGAGGTGAGTGAGGAAGAAAGCAGTGGGAGCCGGGACAGCAGGGGTATCTCAGGCAGGGAAATGGAAAGCTTCCAGAAGAGCACCCAGGGCCAGGACCACCCTGGCTGGCCTGCAGGCACCAAGTCGGCTGGCATGCTGTCGCTCATGTGGCTCCATGGCCCTTCCTCTAGGCTTTCAAGTCCTTGTACATATTCAGGTGTTTTACCTGGGAAGGGTGGGAACATTTCAGCAGCAGCTGGCCTGGGGCTCAGCCCACGTTTACTCACAGATGCCTCGGCACGGTCCCCCAGCTTTGCAATGAGGACGCTTGTTGCGTGGGGCCTGCTGGCTGAATGGGAGATGATTCCCCACCACTGACCAACTTCAGAATTGTTTACAACTGGAGCAAGTGCCCTGATACGGTTTTCCTCTGTGTAGCTGGTGGGTTCTGTTTTTTTTTCTTTTTTTCTTTTTTGGTTCAAGGTAGATTTTATTCCTCTTTTTTGTATTTACAGATATAAGCATGGAAATAATTTATTCATATAAATACATGTATGTGAAGGGAAGAATATTTTTTCTGTTTTACTTTTTGTAATTTGAATTTTATTTTATTTTTTTATACAGCAGGTTCTTTTTGGTTATCTATTTTATACATATAAATGTATACATGCCAATCCCAATCTCTCAACTCCTCCCACCACCACCCCCCAACAGCTTTCCCCCCTTGGTGTCCATACGTTTGTTGTCTACATCTGTTGCTCTATTTCTGCCTTGCAAAACGGTTCATCTGTACAATTTGTCTAGGTTCCACATATAAGCATTAATAGACAAGATTTCTTTTTCTCTTTCTGACTTACTTCACTCTGATTGACAGTCTCTAGATCCATCAAAGTCTCTACAAATGACACAATTTCATTCCTTTTTATGGCTTAGTAATATTCCATTTTATATATGTACCACATCTTTATGCATTCGTCTGTCTGTGGGCATTTAGGTTGCTTCCATTACCTGGATATTGTAAATAGTGATGCAATGAACATTGCGGTGAATGTCTCTTTTTGATTTATGGTTTTGTCTGGGTATATGCCCAGTAGTGGGACTGCTGTATCATATGGTAATTCTATTCTTAGTTTTATAAGAAACTCCATAACGTTCTCCACAGTGACTGTATCAATTTCATTCCCAACAATAACGGAAGAGGGTTCCTTATCTCCACACCCTTTCCAGCATTTGTTGTTTGTAGATTTTCTGATGATGCCCATTCTAACAGGTGTGAGGTGATACACCATGGATGAGTCTATTTCGTTGAGCAAAGAGTAGGTCTTGTCTATTACATATTTGGCTTATGGAACGGTATGTGTGCTAATTTCAATCTCTGGTTTTATACAGCACCGCAACTCAACTTTCCCCTTAAGCAAGCATAAGTTTTTATCTAAATGTGAGACTCTGTTCGGTTTTGGAATTCAGTTTATGTGTAGCCAAGTTTACACTCTCTCTATTAGTGATATCTTATGATAATTCTCTTTCTCTGTGTGACCTATTTCTCTTAGAATCATCATACTTAAATCCACTCAATTTGCTGCTACAGGCCTGATGACATTGATTTCATTGCTGAGTGATATTCCATTGTACGTAAGTAGCACAACTCCTTTATCCATATTTTTCTTTCTGGGATATTTAATTTGTACTGGACTCAAGGTTCTTGTAAACACAGCAGCCCTAAATTTTGTGTTGGCTGTGTCTTGTTGATTTTAATTTTCCTAAGCTATAGGGCCAAAAGTGGAAGTGCCCTAGGGTCTGTAGCTTTGTTTTTCAGATGTTTCAGGATACACCATAAACATCTCCAGAGTGTCTGTTGGCAATTTACATCCCGCCCATCAGCATAACAAGGCTCCCTGTTCTCCATGGCCTGTCCTGTGTTTCTGGTTTTTACACTTTTTTCAGATGGCCCTTTTGACGAATGGGAAATGAGACTTCATTGTAGTGCGGATTTCCATTGCTCGAGTGCTTGGTTGGCCAAAAAGGGCATATGTGTTTTTTCCTGAATATATTCAGGAAAAAATGTTTACGCACTTTTGTCCAAGTGCATCACTGTCAAAGATCTGCCGCTTTTCACATGCTTTAAATGCAATTCCAATCTACCTCCTGAAATATGATTCCTGCAATTCTGCCTCGTTTTCAAGTCCTCTTTGCAGACTTACTTCAGTATATTTTTGCCAATAGTTGTCATTTATAACTCTGCAGGTTTGTGAATTACAGTGCCCGTGATTTCCTTTCTTAACTCGTTTCCTTGAAAGCTGGCCACAGAACCGCAGGTTTGCTTTAGGCCATAATCAGGGTCTGGCACGGCACTCTGAGCCTTTGGTTAATTCCTCTTCCTGGTGGGAAATTAGAGTTAAATGTGCCCCTCCGGACACCTGCCTCACTCCCAGCCCCTTGGTGATGTGTGTCCTGTGGTTTGAGGCCACATGTGCTGGGTTCCTCACCTTTGGCTGATGTGGCCCCACTGGTGTGAGGACACTCCTGCCTGGTTCCCATCCCCTTGGTGATGTGGGCCCTCCGGTGAGAGTCTGATCCTGGTTGGGTTCCTCACACTTCTGTGAGGTGGGCCCTCTTCTCTGACGTCACTCCTGCCTGGCTGGCACACCCCGCCTTGGCGAAGTCGGCCCTCTGATGGGATTTGGTGCCTGCTGGGTGTCTCCTGCCCTCGGTAATGAGGGCCCTCTGGCGTCAGGCCCTAATTCCTGGGCTCCCAATATTTTCTGATATGCGCCCTGTGGTTCGAGTACACTCCTGCCAGGTTCCCAACCCCATGGGAATGTGGGCCTTCTGCTCTGAGGTCCCAACCGTGGGTTGCTCAGTTTCATGATGAGGGCCCTCTGCTGTGAGTTCTCTCCGGCCTGGATCCCATAGCCTCGCTGCTCCTGGCCACCTGCTGGGAGGTTCCAACTGCGGGATTCCTCACCTTTTTTCTTCTATGGACCCTCTGTTTTGAGACTCCTCCTGCCTGCCTCACTCCCAGTCCCTTGGTGATGTGTGTCCTCTGGTGTGAGGCCACGTGTGCTGGGTCCCTCGCCTTTCGATGATGTGGCCCCACTGGTGTGAGGACACTCCTGCCTGCTTCCTATCCCCTTGATGATGTGGGCCCTCTGGTGAGAGTCTGATCCTGGCTGGGTTCCTCACCCTTCTGTGAGGTGGGCCCTCTGCTGTGAGGTCACTCCTGCCTGGCTGGCACACCCCACCTGGGCAACATCGGCCCTCTTGTGGCACTTGGAGCCTGCTGGGAGCCTCCTCCCCTCGGTGATGGGGGCCCTCTAGCGTCAGGCCCTAACTGCTGGGTACCCACATTTTCTGATACGTGCTAAGTGGTGCGAGGACACTCCTGCGAGGTTCCCATCCCCATGGGCATGTGGGCCTTCTGCTCTAAGGTCCCAACACCTGTGTTGTTCACCGTTTCATGATGTTGTCTCTCTGGTGTTAGTTCACTCAGGCCTAGATCCCATAGACTCTGTGCTCTGAGCCGACTGCTGGGAGGTTCCTACTGCTGGATTCCTTACCTTTTTTATTCTTTGGGTCCTGTGTTTTTATGCTCCTACTTCCTGACTCACTCCCAGCCCCTTTGTGATGTAGGTCCTCTGGTTTAAGGCCACATGTACCGGTTTCCTCACCTTTATTGATGTGGCCCCACTGGTGTGAGGACACTCCTGCCTGGTTCCCATCCCCTTGGTGATGGGGGCCCTCTGGTGAGAGTCTGATCCTGTCTGGATTCCTCACACTTCTGGGAGGTGGGCCCTCTGCTGTGAGGTCACTCCTGCCTGGCTGGCACACGTCACGTTGGCGATGTGGGCCCTCAGTTGGGAGTTGGTGCCTGCTGGGAGTCTCCTCCCCTCGGTAATGAGGGCCCTCTGGCGTCAGGTCCTAACTCATGGGCTCCCAAAATTTTCTGATGTGCGCCCTGTCGTGCGAGTACACTCCAGCCAGGGTCCCTTCCCTACGGGATGTGGGCTTTCTGCTCTGTTGTCCCAACGGCTGGGTTGCTCACAGTGTCAGAATGTGGGCCCTCTGCTCTGAGTTCACTCCGGCATGGATCCCATAACCTCGGTGCTCTGGGCCACCTGCTTGGAGCTTCCAACTGTGGGGTTCCTCACCTTTTTTATTCTATGGGCCCTCTGTTCTGAGTCTCCTCCTGCATGCCTCACTCCCAGCCCTTTCGTGATGTGCGTTCCCTTGTTTGAGACCACATGTGCTGTGTTCCTCACCTTTCGCTGATGTGGCCCCACTGGAGTGAGGACACTCCTGCCTTGTTCCGATCCCCTTGGTGATGTGGGCCCTCTGGTGAGAGTCTTATCCTGGCTGGGTTCCTCACCCTTCTGTGAGGTAGGCCCTCTGCTGTGAGGTCACTCCTGCCTGGCTGGCCCACGTCACCTTGGCGACGTGGGCCCTCAGTTGGGAGTTGGTGCCTGCTGGGAGTCTCCTCCCCTCGGTAATGAGGGCCCTCTGGCGTCAGACCCTAACTCCTGGGCTCCCCAAATTTTCTGTTGTGCGCCCTGTGGTGCTAGTACACTCCTGCCAGGTTCCCAACCCCATGGGATTGTGGGCCTTCTGCTCTGAGGTCCCAACCGTGGGTTGCTCAGTTTCTTGATGAGGGCCCTCTGGTGTGAGTTCACTCCAGCATGGATCCCATAGCCTCGCTGCTCCTGGCCACCTGCGGGGAAGTTCCAACTGCGGGATTCCTCACCTTTTTCCTTCTATGGGCCCTCTGTTTTGAGACTCCTCCTGCCTGCCTCACTCCCAGCCCCTTGGTGATGTGTGTCCTCTGGTTTGAGGCCACGTGTGCTGGGTCCCTCACCTTTCGATGATGTGGCCCCACTGGTGTGAGGACACTCCTGCCTGGTTCCTATCCCCTTGGTGATGTGGGCCCTCTGGTGAGAGTCTGATCCTGGCTGGGTTCCTCACCCTTCTGTGAGGTGGGCCCTCTGCTGTGAGGTCACTCCTGCCTGGCTGGCACACCCCGCCTTGGCAATGTCGGCCCTCTTGTGGCAGTTGGAGCCTACTGGGAGCCTCCTCCCCTCAGTGATGAGGGCCCTCTGGCGTCAGGCCCTAACTGCTGGGTACCCACATTTTCTGATACGTGCTAAGTTGTGCGAGGACACTCGTGCCATGTTCCCAACCCCATGGTGATGTGGGCCTTCTGCTCTGAGGTCCAAACGGCTGGGTTGCTCAGAGTTTCATGATGTGGGCCCTCTGCTGTGAGTTCACTGTGGCCTGGATCGCATAGACTCGGTGCTCTGGGCCGCCTGCTGGGAGGTTCCCACTGCAGGATTCCTCAGCTTTTTTATTCTATTCGCCCTGTGTTGTGAGGCTACTCATGCCTGCCTCACTCCGAACCCCTTGGAGATCTGGATCCTCTGGTTTAGGCCACATGTGCTGGGTTCCTCACCTTTCTATGATGTGGTCACCCTGGTGTGAAGACAGTCCTGCCTGGTTCTGATGCCCTTGGTGATGTGGGCCCTCTGGTGAGAGTCTTATCCTGGCTGGGTTCCTCACCATTCTGTGAGGTAGGCCCTCAGCTGTGAGGTCACTCCTGCCTGGCTGTTGCACGTCACCTTGGCGACATGGTCCCTCCGTAGGGAGTTGGTGCCTGCTTGGGGTCTCCTCCCCTTGGTAATGAGGGCCCTCTGGCATCAGGCCCTAATTTCTGGGTTCCCAAAATTCTCTGATGTGCGCCCTGTGGTGCGAGTACACTTCTGCCAAGTTCCCAACCACATGGGAATGTGGGCCTTCTGCTCTAAGGTCCCAACGGCTGGGTTGCTCACAGTTTCATGATGAGGGCCCTCTGTTTTGAGTTCAGTCAGGCCTGGATCCCATAGCCTCGCTGCTCCTGGCCGCCTGCTGGGAGGTTCCAACTGCGGGATTCCTCACCTTTTTTACGCAATGGGCCCTCTGTTTTGAGGCTCCTCCTGCCTGCCTCACTCCCAGCCCCTTGGTGATGTGTGTCCTGTAGTTTGAGGCCACGTGTGCTGGGTCCGTCACATTTCGGTGATGTGGCCCCACTGGTGTGAGGACACTCTTGCCTGTTTTCCATTCCCTTGGTGATGTGGGCCCTCTGGTGAGAGTCTGATCCTCTTTGGGTTCCACACACTTTTGTGTGGTTGGCCCTCTGCTCTGAGGTCACTCCTGCCTGGCTGGCACACCCCGCATTGGCGACGTCGGCCCTCTGGTAGCAGTTGGAGCTTGCTGGGAGCCTCCTCTCCTCAGTGATGAGGGCCCTCTGGCGTCCGGCCCTAACTGCTGGGCTCCCCACATTTTCTGTTGTGTGCCCACTGGTGCGATGACACTCCTGCTTGGTTCCCTTCCCCATGGGGATGTGGGCCTTGTGCTCTGAGGTCACAACGGCTGGGTTGCTTACAGTATCACGATGAGGGCCCTCTGTTGTGAGTTCATCACTGCCTGGATCCCATAGCCTCGGTGCTCTGGGCCGCCTGCTGGGATGTTCCAACTGCTGGATTCCTCACCTTTTTATACAATGGGCCATGTGTTGTGAGGTTAATCCTGCCTGCCTCGCTCTGAGACCCATGGTGATGTGGGTCTTCTGGTTTGAGGCCACATGTGCTGGGTACCTCAACTTTCGATGATGTGGCCCCACGGGTGTGAGGACACTCGTGCCTGATTCCCAGCCCCTTGCTTATGTGGGCACTCTGGTGAGAGTCTGATCATGACTGGGTTCCTTACCCTTCTGTGAGGTGGGCGCTCTGATGTGAGGTCACTCCTGCCTGGATGGCTCACGTCACCTTGGCGACGTAGGCCCTCTGTTGGCCACTGAAGCATGCTGGGAGCCTCCTACCCTCTTTAATGAGGGCCCTGGAAGAAACGTATATGCCCTTTTTGACCAAGTGCATCATTGTCGAAGTTCTGCCTCTTCTCCTATACTTTCAGAGGACTTCCCGTCTACCTCCTGAAATCGTATTCCTGGAATTCTGCCCCGCGTTCAAGTCCTCTTTGCAGCCTTACTTCAATATATTTTTGGACGATAGCTGTCATTTATAACTCTGCAGGTTTGTGAATTACAGTGCCCCTGAGCTCCATTCTTCAACTCGCTTTCTTGTGAGCTGGCCGCAAAACCGCAGGATTGCTTCAGGCCCTAATCTGGTTCCGGCACGGCATGTTGAGCCTTTGGCTAATTCCTCTTCCTGATGGGAAATGAGCGTTAAATTTGCTCGTGCAGACACCTACAGCTAATCTCTCATTGGTTCTCCCTATTCCTGTTCATCTTGCGCAGAAATTCCAAACTGTGCCAAACAGGAGGTTAAAGGCACTGACTCTCCAAGTGGGGAAAGAGTTAGTAAAGCGTCTGGAATGGTAAAACCGAGTATGAGGGGACGAAAACTGAGATGCCTTTAAAAAGGTTTCCCGGTCACACGGTGGACCATATTCTGGGTTTCCCATGCGTGTTTTACCTGAAGGAAGAATCCCTTAAACCTGGAGAGGTGGGACCCATGGAACGGGTACCATGCAGTATGACTTCAAAGGGCCTGCATTTTCTCACCGAACCTCACCAATGCTAACAGCCCAAAGTGTCGAACCTTATGTCTCACTCAGCTCTGGGTGTAGATGTGGTAAATCCAGGTTGCATCACAAGACCTGAATGAATTATTTAAGAATTGCTCTCTATTTCACTGTCATTGTGTTTGTTTTTGTAGTTCATTTTGATAATGGGATTTATCGGATTTTCTCTGCTGCGTTCATGCAGCTGTACACACACTTGATTCTCTTATGGAGACATATAAATCCATGGGTTTGAAGATTCTTACTAGTCATGTGTAATCCTAGGAGTTGAATATGTTGTGTTAAGTCCATTTCGTTGAGCAAGGTGTAGGTCTTGACTATTACATATTTGGCTTATGGAAAGGTATGTGTGCTAATTTCTATCTCTGGTTTTATGCAGCACCCCACCTCACCTTTCCCCATAAGCAAGCATAAGTTGGTTTTCTAAATTTGAGACCCTGTTCTGTTTTGTAATTCAGTTCATGTGTAGCCAAGTTTACATTCCGTGTATTAGTGATATCTTATGATATTTCATTTTCTGTGTGACTTATTTCACTTAGAATCATCGTACCTGGATCCACTCAATATGCCGCGACGGGCCTGATGACATAGATTTCATTGGTGAGTGATATTCCATTGTACGTACGTACCACAACTTCTTTAACCATTTTTCATATTCTGGGATATTTAACTTGTACCGTAGACGAGGTTCTTGTAAACAGAGCCGTCCCAAACTTTGGGGTGGCTGTGTGTTTTTGATTTTAATTTCCCTAAGCTATAGGACCATAAGTGGAAGTGCCATAGGCTCTGTTGCTTTGTTTCCTACGTGTTTCAGGAAACCCCATACACTTCTCCAGAGTGGCTGTTTGCAATTTACATCCCGCCCATCAGCATAACAAGGCTCCCTGTTCTCCATGACCTGTCCTGCTTTTCTGGATTTTACACTTTTTCAGATGGCCCTTTTGACCGCGGGGGAATGAGACTTCATTGTAGTGCAGATTTCATTTACATGCTTGCTTGCTTGGCTAAAAATGGCGTATGCGTTTTTTCCTGAATATATTCAGGAAAAAACTCATACGCCCTTTTTGGCCAGTGCATCATTGTCGACATTCTGCCTCTAATCCTATGCTTTAAGTGCAATTCCAGTCAACCCCCTGAAATCGTTTTCCTGAAATTCTGCCCCGCTTTCAAATCCTCTTCGAAGACTTACTTCAATACATTTTTGGACGATAGCTGTCATTCATAACTCTGCAGGTTTGTGAATTACAGTGCCCCTGAGCTCGTTTCCTCAACTCGCTTTCTTGTGAGCTGGCCGCAAAACCGCAGGATTGCTTCAGTCCCTAATCTGTTTCCGGCAGGGCACGCTGAGCCTTTGGTTAATTCCTCGTCCTGCTGGGAAATGAGCGTTCCATTTGCCCGTGCAGACACCTACAGCTAGTCTCTCATTGGTTCTCCCTATTCCTTTTAATCTTGCGTAGAAATTGCAAACTGTGCCAAACAGGAGGTTAAAGGCACTGACTCTCCAAGTGGGGAGAATGTTAGTAAAGTGTCTGGAATAGTGAACCCGAGTACCAGGGTTCGAAAACTGAGGTATATTTGAAAACGTTTCCCAATCAGACGGTGGACAATACTCTGCGTTTCCCATGCATCTTATAGCTGAAGGAAGAATCCCTTAAACCTGGAGAGCTGCGAACAAATGGAATGGGTACCATGCAGTATGACTTCAAAGGGTCTGCGTTTGCTCACCGAACCTCACAAATGCTATCAGCCCGAAGTGTCCAGTCTTATGTCTCACCCAGCTCTGGCTGTAGATGTGGTAAATCCAGGTTGCATCACAAGCCCTGAATGAATTATTTAAGAATTGCTCTCTATTTCACTGTCAATGTGTTTTGGTTTTGAAATTTATTTTGATAATGGGATTTATCGGATTTTCACTGCTGCGTTTAGGCCGCTGTACACACACTTGATTTCCATATGGAGACATATAAATCCATGGTTTTTAAGATTCTTACTTGTCAGGTATATTCCCAGGCGTTGAGTCCGTTTCGTTGAGCAAGGAGTAGGTCTTGTCTATTATATATTTGGCTTATTGAACGGTATCTGTGCTAATTTCAATCTCTGGTTTTATGCAGCACCCCAACTCACATTTCCGCATAAGCCAGCATAAGTTTGTTGTCTCAATTTGAGACCTTTTCTCTTTTGTAATTCATTTCATGTGTAGCCAAGTTTACATTCCGTGTATTAGTGATATCTTATGATGTTTCTTTTTCTGTGTGACTTATTTTTCGTAGAATCATCGTACCTGAATCCACTCATTATGGCGCTACGGGCCAGATGACATAGATTTCATTGCTGTGTGATATTCCATTGTACGTACGTAGCACAACTTCTTTATCCATTTTTTGCTTTCTCGGATATTTAACTTGTACCGTAGACGAGGTTCCTGTAAACGGAGCCGTCCCGAACTTTGGGGTGGCTGTGTGTTTTTGATTTTAATTTCCCTAAGCTATAGGACCATAAGTGGAAGTGCCATAGGCTGTGTTGCTTTGTTTCCTATGTGTTTCAGGAAACAACATACACTTCTCCAGAGTGGCTGTTGGCAATTTACATCCCACCGTTCAGCATAACAAGGTTCCCGGTTCTCCATGACCTGTCCTGCCTTTCTTGATTTTACACTTTTTTCAGATGGCCCTATTGACCGGGAGGCAGTGAGACCACATTGTAGTGCAGATTTCCTTTACCCGCCGGTTTGGTTGGCCAAAAAGTGCGTATGCGTTTTTTCCTGAATATATTCAGGAAAAAACGCATACACCCTTTTTGGCCAAGTGCATCATTGTCGACATTCTCCCTCTTTTCGTATGCTTTAAGTGCAATTCCTGTCTACCCCCTGAAATCGTTTTCCTGAAATTCTGCCCCGCTTTCCAGTCCTCTTCGAAGACTTACTTCAGTACATTTTTGGACGATAGCTGTCATTCTTTACTCTGTAGGTTTTTGAATTACAGTGACCCTGAGCTCCTTCCTTCAACTCGCTTTCTTTTGAGCTGGCCGCAAACCCGCAGGACTGCTTCAGGCCCTAATCTGTTTCCGGCAAGGCACGCTGAGCCTTTGGTTATTTCCTCTTCCTGGTGGGAAATGAGCGTTCCATTTGCCCGTGCAGAGACCTACAGCTAGTCTCTCATTGGTTCTCCCTATTCCTGTTCATCTTGCGCAGAAATTGCAAACTGTGCCAAACAGGAGGTTAAATGCACTGACTCTCCAAGTGGGGAGAGTGTTAGTAAAGCGTCTGGAATGGTGAACCTGAGTGCCAGGGGACGAAAACTGAGATGCATTTGAAAACGTTTCCCAATCACATGGTGGACCATACTCTGGGTTTCCCATGCATGTTTTAGCTGAAGGAAGAATCCCTTAAACCTGGAGAGTTGGGACCCTTGGAATGGGTATCATGCAGTATGACTTCAAAGGGTCTGCATTTGCTCACTGAACCTCACCAATGCTATCAGCCCGAAGTGTCAAGCCTTATGTCTCACTCACCTCTGGGTGTAGATGGGGTAAATCCAGGTTTCATGACAAGCCCTGAATGAATTATTTAAGAATTGCTCTCTATTTCACTGTCATTGTGTTTTGTTTTTGAAATTTATGTTGATATTGGGATTTATCGGATTTTCACTGCTGGGTTGAGGCCGCTGTACACACGCTTGATTTCCTTATGGAGACATATAAATCCATGGGTTTTAAGATTCTTACTGGTCAGGTATCTTCTCAGGCGTTGAATATGTGGTGTTGAGTCCATTTCGTTGAGCAAGGAGTAGGTCTTGTCTTTTATATATTTGGCTTATGGAACGGTATCTGTGCTAATTTCAATCTTTGATTTTATGCAGCACCCCAACTCACCTTTCCCCATAAGCAAGCATAAGTTGGTTTTCTAAATTTGAGACCCTGTTCTGTTTTGTAATTCAGTTCATGTGTAGCCAAGTTTACATTCCGTGTATTAGTGATATCTTATGAGGTTTCATATTCTGTGTGACTTATTTCTCGTAGAATCATCGTACCTGAATCCACTCATTATGCCGCTATGGGCCTGATGACGTAGATTTCATTGTTGTGTGATATTCCATTGTACGTACGTAGCACAACTTCTTTATCCATTTTTTGCTTTCTGGGGTATTTAACTTGTACCGTAGACAAGGTTCTTGTAAACAGAGCCGTCCCAAACTTTGGGGTGGCTGTGTGTTTTTGATTTTAATTTCAATAAGCAATAGGACAATAAGTTGAAGTGCCATAGGCTGTGTTGCTTTGTTTCCTATGTGTTTCAGGAAACACCATACACTTCTCCAGAGTGGCTGTTGGCAATTTACATCCCGCCCATCAGCATAACAAGGCTCCCTGTTCTCCATGACCTGTCCTGCCTTTCTGGATTTTACCCTATTTTCAGATGGCCCTTTTGAGCGGCGGGCAGTGAGAATTCATTGTAGTGCAGATTTCCTTTACATGCTTGCTTGGTTGGCCAAAAGGTGCGTATGAGTTTTTTCCTGAATATATTCAGGAAAAAACGCATACGCCCTTTTTGGCCAAGTGCATCATTGTCGACATTCTGCCTCTTTTCCTATGCTTTAAGTGCAATTCCAGCCTACCCCCTGAAATCGTTTTCCTGAAATTCTGCCCCGCTTTCAAGTCCCCTTCGAAGACTTACTTCAATATATTTTTGGACGATAGCAGTCATTCATAACTCTGCAGGTTTGTGAATGACAGTGCCCCTGAGCTCCTTTCTTCAACTCGCTTTCTTGTGAGCTGGCCGCAAAACCGCAGGATTGCTTCAGGCCCTAATCTGTTTCCGGCAGGGCACGCTGAGCCTTTGGTAAATTCCTCTTCCTGGTGGGAAATGAGCATTCCATTTGCCCGTGCAGACACCTACAGCTAGTCTCTCATTGGTTCTCCCTATTCCTGTTCATCTTGCGCAGAAATTGCAAACTGTGCCAAACAGGAGGTTAAAGGCACTGACTCTCCAAGTGGGGAGAGTGTTAGTAAAGCGTCTAGAATGGTGAACCCGAGAACCAGGTTCGAAAACTGAGATGCATTTGAAAACGTTTCCCAATCACACGGTGGACCATACTCTGGGTTTCCCATGCATGTTTTAGCTGAAGGAGGAATCCCTTAAACCTGGAGAGTTGGGACCCTTGGAATGGGTACCATGCAGTATGACTTCAAGAGGTCTGCGTTTGCTCACCGAACCTCACCAATGCTTTCAGCCCAATGTGTCCAGCCTTATGTCTCACCCAGCTCTGCGTGTAGATGTGGTAATTCCAGGTTGCATCACAATCCCTGTATGAATTATTTAAGAATTGCTCTCTATTTCACTGTCATTGTGTTTTGTTTTTGAAATTTATTTTGATAATGAGATTTATCGGATTTTCACTGCTGCATTTAGGCCGCTGTACACACGCTTGACTTCCTTATGGAGACATATAAATCCATGGGTTTTAAGATTCTTACTTGTCAGGTATATTCCCAGGCGTTGCGTCCGTTTCGTTGAGCAAGGTGTAGGTCTTGTCTATTATATATTTGGCTTATGGAACGGTATCTGTGCTAATTTCAATCTCTCGTTTTATGCAGCACCCCAACTCACCTTTCCGCATAAGCAAGCATAAGTTGATTTTCTCAATTTGAGACCATTTTCTGTTTTGTAATTTAGTTCATGTGTAGCCAAGTTTACATTCCGTGTATTAGTCATATCTTATGATGTTTCTTTTTCTGTGTGACTTATTTCTCGTAGAATCATCGTACCTGAATCCACTCATTATGGCTCTTCGGGCCTGATGACGTAGATTTCATTGCTGAGTGATATTCCATTGTAAGTGTGTATCACAACTTCTTTATCCATTTTTTGCTTTCTCGGATATTTAACTTGTACCATAGACGAGGTTCTTGTAAACAGAGCCGTCCCAAATTTTGGGGTGGCTGTGTGTTTTTGATTTTAATTTCCCTAAGCTATCCGACCATAAGTGGAAGTGCCATAGGCTGTGTTGCTTTGTTTCCTACGTGTTTCAGGAAACACCATACATTTCTCCAGAGTGGCTGTTGGCAATTTACATCTCGCCCATCAGCATAACAAATCTCCCTGTTCTCCATGACCTGTCCTGCGTTCTGGATTTTACACTTTTTTCAGATGGCCCTTTTGACCGGGGGGCAGTGAGACTTCATTGTACTGCAGATTTCCTTGACACGCTTGCTTGGTTGGCCAAAAAGGGCGTATGCGTTTTTTCCTGAATATATTCAGGAAAAAACGCATACGCCCTTTTTGGCCAAGTGCATCATTGTCGACATTCTGCCTCTTTTCCTATGCTTTAAGTGCAATTCCAGTCTACCCCCTGAAATCGTTTTCCTGAAATTCTGCCCCGCTTTCAAGTCCTCTTCGAAGACTTACTTCAGTATATTTTTGGACGATAGCTGTCATTCATAACTCTGCAGGTTTGTGAATTACAGTGCCCCTGAGCTCGTTTCTTCAACTCGCTTTCTGTGAGCTGGCCGCAAAAACTCAGGATTGCTTCAGGCCCTAATCTGTTTCCGGCAGGGAATGCTGAGCCTTTGGTTAATTCCTCTTCCTGGTGGGAAATGAGCGTTCCATTTGCCCGTGCAGACACCTACAGCTAGTCTCTCATTGGTTCTCCCTATTCCTGTTCATCTTGCGCAGAAATTGCAAACTGTGCCAAACAGGAGGATAAAGGCACTGACTCTCCAAGTGGGGAGAGTGTTAGTAAAGCGTGTGGAATGGTGAACCCGAGTACCAGGGTTCGAAAACTGAGATGCATTTGAAAAAATTTCCCAATCACACGGTGGACCATAAACTGGGTTTCCCATGCATGTTTTAGCTGAAGGAAGAATCCCTTAAACCTGGAGAGTTGGGACCCATGGAATGGGTACCATGCAGTATGACTTCAAAGGGTCTGCGTTTGCTCACCGAACCTCACCAATGCTATCAGCCTGAAGTGTGCAGCCTTATGTCTCACCCAGCTCTGGATGTAGATGTGGTAAATCCAGGTTGCATCACAAGCCCTGAATGAATTATTTAAGAATTGCTGTCTATTTCACTGTCATTGTGTTTTGTTTTTGAAATTTATTTTGATAATGGGATTTATCGGATTTTCACTGCTGCATTTAGGCCGCTGTACACACGCTTGATTTCCTTATGGAGACATATAAATCCATGGGTTTTAAGATTCTTCCCTGTCAGGTATCTTCCCAGGCGTTGAATATGGGGTGTTGAGTCCATTTCGTTGAGCAAGGAGTAGGTCTTGTCTATTATATATTTGGCTTATGGAACGGTATCTGTGCTAATTTCAATCTCTGGTTTTATGCAGCACCCCAACTCACCTTTCCCCATAAGCAAGCATAAGTTGGTTTTCTAAATTTGGGACCCTGTTCTGTTTTGTAATTCAGTTCATGTGTAGCCAAGTTTACATTCCGTGTGTTAATGATATCTTATGATGTTTCTTTTTCTGTGTGACTTATTTCTCACAGAATCATCGTACCTGAATCCACTCATTATGCCGCTATGGGCCTGATGACGTAGATTTCATTGCTGAGTGATATTCCATTGTACGTGCGTACCAAAACTTCTTTATGCATTTTTTGCTTTCTCGGATATTTAACTTGTACCGTAGACGAGGTTCTTGTAAACAGAGCCGTCCGAAAGTTTGGGGTGGCTGTGTGTTTTTGATTTTAATTTCCGTAAGCTATCCGACCATAAGTGGAAGTGCCATAGGCTGTGTTGCTTTGTTTCCTTCGTGTTTCAGGAAACACCATACACTTCTCCAGAGTGGCTGTTGGCAAATTACAGCCCGCCCATCAGCATAACAAGGCTCCCTGTTCTCCATGACCTGTCCTGCCTTTCTGGATTTTACACTTTTTTCAGATGGCCCTTTTGACCGGGGGGCAGTGAGACTTCATTGTAGTGCAGATTTCCTTTACACGCTTGCTTGGTTAGCCAAAAAGGGCGTATGCGTTTTTTCCGGAATATATTCAGGAAAAAACGCATACGCCCTTTTTGTCCAAGTGCATCATTGTCGACATTCTGCCTATTTTCCTATGCTTTAAGTGCAATACCAGTCTACCCCCTGAAATCGTTTTCCTGAAATTCTGCCCCGCTTTCCTGTCCTCTTCGAAGACTTACTTCAATACATTTTTGGACGTTAGCTGTCATTCATAACTCTGCAGGTTTGTGAAATTCCGTGCCCCTGAACTACTTTCTTCAACACGCTTTCTTGTGAGCTGGCCGCAAAACCGCAGGATTGCTTCAGGCCCTAATCTGTTTCCGGCAGGGCACGCTGAGCCTTTGGTTAATTCCTCTTCCTGGTGGGAAATGAGCGTTCCATTTGCCCGTGAAGACACCTACAGCTAGTCTCTCATTGCTTCTCCCTATTCCTGTTCATCTTGCGCAGAAATTGCAAACTGTGCCAAAGAGGAGGTTAAAGGCACTGACTCTCCAAGTGGGGAGAGTGTTAGTAAAGCGTCTGGAATGGTGAACCCGAGTACCAGGGTTCGAAAACTGAGATGCATTTGAAAACGTTTCCCAATCACACGGTGGACCATACTCTGGGTTTCCCATGCATGTTTTAGCTGAAGGAAGAATCCCTTAAACCTGGAGAGTTGGGACCCATGGAATGGGTACCATGCAGTATGACTTCAAAGGGTCTGCATTTGCTCATCGAACCTCACCAATGCTATCAGCCCGAAGTGTCCAGCCTTATGTCTCACTGAGCTCTGGGTGTAGATGTGGTAAATCCAGGTTGCATCACATGCCCTGAATGAATTATTTAAGAATTGCTCTCTATTTCACTGTCATTGTGTTTGTTTTTGTAATTCATTTTGATAATGGATTTTATCGGATTTTCTCTGCTGCATTCATGCCACTGTACACACACTTGAGTCTCTTACGGAGACATATAAATCCATGGGTTTGAAGATTCTTATTAGTCATGTGTAATCCTAGGCGTTGAATATGGGGTGTTTAGTCCATTTCATTGAGCAAGGGCTAGGTCTTCACTATTACATATTTGGCTTATGGAAAGGTATCTGTGCTAATTTCTATCTCTGGTTTTATGCAGCACCCCAACTCACCTTTCCCCTTAAGCAAGCATAAGTTGGTTTTGTAAATTTGAGACCCTGTTCTGTTTTGTAATTCAGTTCATGTGTAGCCAAGTTTGCATTCCGTGTATTAGTGATATCTTATGATGTTTCATTTTCTGTGTGACTTATTTCACTTAGAATCATCGTACCTGAATCCACTCATTATGCCGCGACGGGCCTGATGACATAGATTTCATTGCTGAGTGAGATTCCATTTTACGTACGTACCACAACTTCTTTATCCATTTTTCACATTCTGGGATATTTAACTTGTACCGTAGACGAGGTTCTTGTAAACAGAGCCGTCCAAAACTTTGGGGTGGCTGTGTGTTTTTGATTTTAATTTCCCTAAGCTATAGGACCATAAGTGGAAGTGCTATGGGCTCCGTTGCTTTGTTTTTTAGGTGTTTCAGGAAACACAATACACTTCTCCAGAGTGGCTGTTGGCAATTTACATCTCGCCCATCAGCATAACAAGGCTCCATGTTCTCCAAGGCCTGTGCTGTCTTTCTGGATTTTACACTTTCTTCAGATTGCGCTTTTGACCGGGAGGAAGTGAGACTTCATTGTAGTGCAGATTTCTTTAACATGCTTGCTTGGTTGACCAAAAAGGGCGTATGCGTTTTTTCCTGAATGTATTCAGGAAAAAACGCATACGCCCTTTTTGGCCAACTGAATCATTGTCGACGTTCTGCCTCTTTTCCTATGATTTAAATGCAATTCCCGTCTACCCCCTGAAATCGTTTTCCTTCCATTCTGGCCCGCTTTCAAGTCCTCTTCACAGCCTTCCTTCAATATATTTTTGGACGATAGCTGTCATTTATAACTCTGCAGGTTTTTGAATTACAGTGCCCCTGAGCTCCTTTCTTCAACTCGCTTTCTTGTGAGCTGGCCGCAAACCCGCAGGATTGCTTCAGGCCCTAATCAGGTTCCGGCATGGCATGCTGAGCCTTTGGTTAATTCTTCTTCGTGGTGGGAAATGAGCGTTAAATTTCCAGTGCAGACACCTACAGCTAGTCTCTCATTGCTTCTCCCTATTCCTGTTCATCTTGCGCAGAAATTGCAAACTGTGCCAAACAGGAGGTTAAAGGCACTGACTCTCCAAGTGGGGAGAGTGTTAGTAAAGGTCTGGAATGGTGAACCCGAGTAAAAGGGGACGAAAACTGAGATGCATTTGAAAACGTTTCCTGGTCACACGGTGCACCATACTGTGGGTTTCCCATGCACGTTTTAGCTGAAGGAAGAATCCCTTAAAACTGGACAGTTGGGACCCATGGAATGGGTACCATGCAGTATGACTTCAAAGGGTCTGCATTTGCTCATCGAACCTCACCAATGCTATCAGCCCGAAGTGTCCAACCTTATGTCTCACTCAGCTCTGGGTGTAGATGTGGTAAATCCAGGTTGCATCACATGCCCTGAATGAATTATTTAAGAATTGCTCTCTATTTCACTGTCATTGTGTTTTGTTTTTGTAATTCATTTTGATAATGGGATTTATTGGATTTTCTCTGCTGCGTTCATGCAGCTGTACACACGCTTGATTGTCTTACGGAGACATATAAATCCATGGGTTTGAAGATTCTTACTAGTCAGGTGTATTCCTAGGCGTTGAATATGAGGTGTTTAGTCCATTTCGTTGAGCAAGGGGTAGGTCTTGACTATTACATATTTGGCTTATGGAAAGTATCTGTGCTAATTTCTATCTCTGTTTTTATGCAGCACCCCAACTCACTTTTCCTCTTAAGCAAGCAGAAGTTGGTTTTCTAAATTTGAGACCCTGTTCTGTTTTGTAATTCAGTTCATGTGTAGCCAAGTTTACATTCCGTTTATTAGTGATAACTTATGATGTTTCATTTTCTGTGTGACTTATTTCACTTAGAATCATCGTACCTGAATCCACTCATTATGCCGCGACGGACCTGATGAAATAGATTTCATTGTTGAGTGATATTCATTTGTACGTACGTACCACACTTCTTTATCCATTTTTCGCTTTCTGGGATATTTAACTTGTTCCGTAGACGAGGTTCTTGTAAACAGAGCCGTCCGACACTTTGGGGTGGCTGTCTGTTTTTGATTTTAATTTCCGTGATCTATAAGACCATAAGTGGAAGTGCCGTAGTCTCCGTTGCTTTGTTTCTTAGGTGTTTCAGGAAACACCATACACTTCTCCAGAGTGGCTGTTGGCATTTACATCCCGCCCATCAGCATAACAAGGCTCCCTGTTCTCCATGGCCTGTCCTGTGTTTCTGGTTTTTACACTTTTTTCAGATGGCCCTTTTGACGAATGGGAAATGAGACTTCATTGTAGTGCGGATTTCCATTTCTCGAGTGCTTGGTTGGCCGAAAAGGGCATATGTGTTTTTTCCTGAATATATTCAGGAAAAAATGTTTACGCACTTTTGTCCAAGTGCATCACTGTCAAAGATCTGCCACTTTTCACATGCTTTAAATGCAATTCCAATCTACCTCCTGAAATATGATTCCTGCAATTCTGCCTCGTTTTCAAGTCCTCTTTGCAGACTTACTTCCATATATTTTTGCCAATAGCTGTCATTTATAACTCTGCAGGTTTGTGAATTACAGTGCCCGTGATTTCCTTTCTTAACTAGTTTCCTTGAAAACTGGCCACAGAACCGCAGGTTTGCTTCAGGCCGTAATCAGGGTCCGGCACGGCACTCTGAGACTTTGGTTCATTCCACTTCCTGGTGGGAAATTAGAGTTAAATGTGCCCCTCCAGACACCTGCCTCACTCCTAGCCCCTTGGTGATGTGTGTCCTGTGGTTTGAGGCCACATCTGCTGGGTTCCTCACTTTGGCTGATGTGGCCCCACTGGTGTGAGGACACTCCTGCCTGGTTCCCATCCCCTTGGTGATGTGGGCCCTCCGGTGAGAGTCTGACACTGGTTGGGTTCCTCACACTTCTGTGAGGTGGGCCCTCTTCTCTGAGGTCACTCCTGCCTGGCTGGCACACCCCGCTTTGGCGACGTCGGCCCTCTGGTGGGATTTGGTGCCTGCTGGGTGTCTCCTCCCCTCGGTAATGAGGGCCCTCTGGCGTCAGGCCCTAACTCCTGGGCTCCCAATATTTTCTGATATGCGCCCTGTGGTTCGAGTACACTCCTTCCAGGTTCCCAACGCCATGGGAATGTGGGCCTTCTGCTCTGAGGTCCCAACCGTTGGTTGCTCAGTTTCATGATGAGGGCCCTCTGCTGTGAGTTCTCTCCGGCCTGGATCCCATAGCCTCGCTGCTCCTGGCCACCTGCTGGGAGGTTACAACTGCGGGATTCCTCACCTTTTTTCTATGGGCCCTCTGTTTTGAGACTCCTCCTGCCTGCCTCACTCCCAGCCCCTTGGTGATGTGTGTCCTCTGGTTTGAGGCCACGTATGCTGGGTCCCTCGCCTTTCGAGGATGTGGCCCCACTGATGTGAGGACAGTCCTGCCTGGTTCCTAACCCCTTGATGATGTGGGCCCTCTTGTGAGAGTCTGATCCTGGCTGGGTTCCTCACCCTTCTGTGAGGTGGGCCCTCAGCTGTGAGGTCACTCCTGCCTGGCTGGCACACCCCACCTGGGCAACATTGGCCCTCTTGTGGCAGTTGGAGCCTGCTGGGAACCTCCCCTCGGTGATGGGGGCCCTCTTGCCTCATGCCCTAACTGCTGGGTACCCACATTTTCTGATACGTGCTAAGTGGTGCGAGGACACTCCTGCGAGGTTCCCATCCCCATGGGCATGTGGGCCTTCTGCTCTAAGGTCCCAACACCTGTGTTGTTCACCGTTTCATGATGTAGGCTCTCTGGTGTTAGTTCACTCAGACCTAGATCCCATAGACTCTGTGCTCTGAGCGGCCTGCTGGGAGGTTCCTACTGCTGGATTCCTTACCTTTTTATTCTTTGGGTCCTGTGTTTTCATGCTCCTACTTCCTGACTCACTCCCAGCCCATTTGTGATGTAGGTCTTCTTGTTTAAGGCCACATGTACCGGTTTCCTCACCTTTATTGATGTGGCCCCACTGGTGTGAGGACACTCCTGCCTGGTACCCATCCCCTTGGTGATGGGGGCCCTCTGGTGACAGTCTGATCCTGTCTGGATTCCTCACACTTCTGGGAGGTGGGTCCTCTGCTGTGAGGTCACTCCTGCCTGGCTGGCACACGTCACCTTGGCGATGTGGGCCCTCAGTTGGGAGTTGGTGCCTGCTGGGAGTCTCCTCCCCTCGGTAATGAGGGCCCTCTGGCGTCAGGCCCTAACTCATGGGCTCCCAAAATTTTCTGATGTGCGCCCTGTCGTGCGAGTACACTCCAGCCAGGGTCCCATCCCCATGGGGATGTGGGCTTTCTGCTCTGAGGTCCCAACGGCTGGGTTGCTCACAGTGTCAGAATGTGGGCCCTCTGATGTGAGTTCACTTCGGTATGGATCCCATAGCCTTGGTGCTCTGGGCCACCTGCTTGGAGCTTCCAACTGCGGGGTTCCTCACCTTTTTTATTCTATGGGCGCTCAGTTGTGAGTCTCCTCCTGCATGCCTCACTCCCAGCCCTTTCGTGATGTGTGTCCCCTTGTTTGAGGCCACATGTGCTGTGTTCCTCAGCTTTCGTTGATGTGGCCCCAGTGGTGTGAGGACACTCCTGCCTGGTTTCCATCCCCTTGGTGATGTGGGCGCTCTGGTTAGAGTCTGATCCTGTTTGGGCTCCTCACACTTCTGTGAGGTGGGCCCTCTGCTGTGAGGTAACTCCTGCCTGGCTTGCTCCCGTTCCATTGGTGACGTCGGCCCTCTGGTGGCATTTGGAGCCTGCTGGTAGCCTCCTCTCCTCCGTGATGAGGGCCCTCTGGCGTCAGGCCATAACTGCGGGGTTCCCACATTTTCTGATACGTGCTAAGTTGTGCGAGGACACTCCTGCGAGGTTCCCATCCCCATGGAGATGTGGGCCTTCTGCTCTGAGGTCCCACTGGCTGGGTTGCTCACAGTTTCATGATGTGGGCCCTCTGCTGTGAGTTCACTGTGGCCTGGATCCCATAGACTCCATGCTCTGGGCCACCTGCTGGGAGGTTCAAACTGCTGGATATCTCACATTTTTTATTCTGTGGGCCCTGTGTTGTTAGGCTACTCCTGCCTGCCTCACTCGGAGCACCTTGGAAATGTGGGTCCTCTGGTTTAGGCCACATGTGCTGGGTTCCTCACCTTTCTATAATGTGGCCACACTGGTGTGAGGACACTCCTGCCTTGTTCCGATCCCCTTGGTGATGTGGGCCCTCTGGTGAGAGTCTTATCCTGGCTGGGTCCCTCACCCTTCTGTGAGGTAGGCCCTCTGCTGTGAGGTCACTCCTGCCGGGCTGGCACACGTCAACTTGGCGACGTGGGCCCTCAGTTGGGAGTTGGTGCCTGCTGGGAGTCTCCTCCCCTCGGTAATGAGGGCCCTCTGGCGTCAGACCCTAACTCCTGGGCTCCCAAAATTTTCTGATGTGTGCCCTGTGGTGCGAGTACACTCCTGCCAGGATCCCAACCCCATGGGAATGTGGGTCTTCTGCTCTGAGGTCCCAATGGTACGTTGTTCAGTTTCATGATGAGGGCCCTCTGGTGTGAGTTCACTCCGGCATGGACCCCATAGCCTCGCTGCTCCTGGCCACCTGCGAGGAGGTTCCCACTGTGGGATTCCTCACCTTTTTCCTTCTATGGGCCCTCTGTTTTGAGACTCCTCCTGCCTGCCTCACTCCCAGCACCTTGGTGATGTGTGTCCTCTGGTTTGAGGCCACGTGTGCTGGGTCCCTCACCTTTCGATGATGTGGCCCCACTGGTGTGAGGACACTCCTGCCTGGTTCCTATCCCCTTGGTGATGTGGGCCCTCTGGTGAGAGTCTGATCCTCTTTGGGTTCCTCACACTTTTGTGTGGTTGGCCCTCTGCTCTGAGGTCACTCCTGCCTGGCTGGCACACCCTGCATTGGCGACGTCGGCCTTCTGGTAGCAGTTGGAGCTTGCTGGGAGCCTCCTCTCCTCAGTGATGAGGGCCCTCTGGCGTCCGGCCCTAACTGCTGGGCTCCCCACCTTTTCTGATGTGTGCCCACTGGTGCGATGACACTCCTGCTTGGTTCCCTTCCCCATGGGGATGTGGGCATTGTGCTCTGAGGTTACAACGGCTGGGTTGCTTACAGTATCACGGTGAGGGCCCTCTGCTGTGAGTTCATCACTGCCTGGATCCCATAGCCTCGGTGCTCTGGGCCGCCTGCTGGGATGTTCCAACTGCTGGATTCCTCACCTTTTTTATACAATGGGCCATGTGTTTTGAGGTTAATCCTGCCTGCCTCGCTCCGAGACCCATGGTGATGTGGGTCCTCTGGTTTGAGGCCACATGTGCTGGGTACCTCAACTTTCGATGATGTGGCCCCACGGGTGTGAGGACACTCCTGCCTGGTTCCCAGCCCCTTGCTTATGTGGGCACTCTGGTGAGAGTCTGATCCTGACTGGGTTCCTTACCCTTCTGTGAGGTGGGCCCTCTGATGTGAGGTCACTCCTGCCTGAATGTCTCATGTCGCCTTGGCGACGTAGGTCCTCTGTTGGCCACTGAAGCATGCTGGGAGCCTCCTACCCTCTTTAATAAGGGCCCTGGAAGAAACGCATATGCCCTTTTTGACCAAGTGCATCATTGTCGAGGTTCTGCCTCTTCTCCTATACTTTCAGAGGACTTCCCGTCTACCTCCTGAAATCGTATTCCTGGAATTCTGCCCCGCGTTCAAGTCCTCTTTGCAGCCTTACTTCAATATATTTTTGGACGATAGCTGTCATTTATAACTCTGCAGGTTTGTGAATTACAGTGCCCCTGAGCTCCTTTCTTCAACTCGCTTTCTTGTGAGCTGGCCGCAAAACCGCAGGATTGCTTCAGGCCCTAATCTGGTTCCGGCACGGCATGCTGAGCCTTTGGCTAATTCCTCTTCCTGGTGGGAAATGAGCGTTAAATTTGTTCGTGCAGACACCTACAGCTAATCTCTCATTGGTTCTCCCTATTCCTGTTCATCTTGCGCAGAAATTCCAAACTGTGCCAAACAGGAGGTTAAAGGCACTGACTCTCCAAGTGGGGAGAGTGTTAGTAAAGCGTCTGGAATGGTAAAACCGAGTACGAGGGGACGAAAACTGAGATGCATTTAAAAAGGTTTCCCGGTCACACGGTGGACCATATTCTGCGTTGCCCATGCATGTTTTACCTGAAGGAAGAATCCCTTCAACCTGGAGAGTTGGGACCCATGGAATGGGTACCATGCAGTATGACTTCAAAGGGTTGCCTTTGCTCACCGAACGTCACCAATGTTATCAGCCCGAAGTGTCCAGCCTTATGTCTCACTCAGCTCGGGGTGTAGATGTGGTAAATCCACGTTGCATCACAAGCCCTGAATGAATTATTTAAGAATTGCTCTCTATTTCACTGTCATTGTGTTTTGTTTTTGTAATTTATTTTGATAATGGGATTTATCGGATTTTCACTGCTGCGTTTATGCCGCTGTACACATGCTTGATTCTCTTATGGAGACATATAAATCCATGGGTTTTCAGATTCTTACTAGTCAGGTATATTCCTAGGCATTGAATATGGGGTGTTGAGTCCATTTCGTGGAGCAAGGAGTAGGTCCTGACTATTACATATTTGCTTATGGAAAGGTATCTGTGCTAATTTCAATCTCTGGTTTTATGCAGCACCACAACTCACCTTTCCCCTTAAGCAAGCATAAGTTGGTTTTCTAAATTTGAGACCCTTTTCTGTTTTGTAATTGAGTTCATGTGCAGCCATGTTTGCATTCCGTGTATTTGAGATATCTTATGGTGTTTCGTTTTCTGTGTGACTTAGTTAACTTAGAATGATCGTACCTGAATCCACTCATTATGCCGTGACGGGCCTCATGACATAGATTTCATTGCTGAGTGATATTCCATTGTACGTACGTACAACAACTTCTTTATCCATTTTTGCTTTCTGGGATATTTCACTTGTACCGTAAATGAGGTTCTTGTAAGCAGAGCCGTCCAAAATTTATGGGTGGCTGTGTCTTTTTGATTTTAATTTCCCCAAGCTATAGAACCATAAGTTGAAGTGCCGTAGGCTCCGTTGCTTTGTTTTTTAGGTGTTTCAGGAAACACCATACACTTCTCCAGAGTGGCTGTTGGCAATTTACATCCCGCCCATCAGCATAACAAGGCTCCCTGTTCTCCATGGCCTGTCCTGCCTTTCTGGATTTTTCACTTTTTTCAGATGTCCCTTTTGACAGGGGGGCAGTGAGACTTCATTGGAATGCAGATTTCTTTACAGGCTTGCTTGTTTGGCCAAAAAGGGCATATGTGTTTTTTCTTGAATATATTCAGGGAAAAACGCATACGCCCTTTTAGACCAAGTGCATCATTGTCGACTTTCTGTCTCTTTCCCTATGCTTTAAATGCAATTCCAGTCTGCCCCTGAAATCGTTTTCCTGCAATTCTGCCCCGCTTTCCAGTCCTCTTCGCAGCCTTCCTTCAATATATTTTTGGACGATAGCTGTCATTTATAACTCTGCAGGTTTGTGAATTACAGTGCCCCTGAGCTCCTTTCTTCAACTCGCTTTCTTGTGAGCTGGCCGCAAACCCGCAGGATTGCTTCAGGCCTTAATCAGGTTCCGGCATGGCATGCTGAGCCTTTGGTAAATTCTTCTTCCTGGTGGGAAATGAGCGTTAAATTTCCAGTGCAGACACCTACAGCTAGTCTCTCATTGGTTCTCCCTATTCCTGTTCATCTTGCGCAGAAATTGCAAACTGTGCCAAACAGGAGGTTAAAGGCACTGACTCTCCAAGTGGGGAGAGTGTTAGTAAAGGTCTGGAATGGTGAACCCGAGTAAAAGGGGACGAAAACTGAGATGCATTTGAAAACGTTTCCTGGTCACACGGTGCACCATACTGTGGGTTTCCCATGCACGTTTTAGCTGAAGGAAGAATCCCTTAAAACTGGACAGTTGGGACCCATGGAATGGGTACCATGCAGTATGACTTCAAAGGGTCTGCATTTGCTCATCGAACCTCACCAATGCTATCAGCCCGAAGTGTCCAACCTTATGTCTCACTCAGCTCTGGGTGTAGATGTGGTAAATCCAGGTTGCATCACATGCCCTGAATGAATTATTTAAGAATTGCTCTCTATTTCACTGTCATTGTGTTTTGTTTTTGTAATTCATTTTGATAATGGGATTTATTGGATTTTCTCTGCTGCGTTCATGCAGCTGTACACACGCTTGATTGTCTTACGGAGACATATAAATCCATGGGTTTGAAGATTCTTACTAGTCAGGTGTATTCCTAGGTGTTGAATATGAGGTGTTTAGTCCATTTCGTTGAGCAAGGGGTAGGTCTTGACTATTACATATTTGGCTTATGGAAAGGTATCTGTGCTAATTTCTATCTCTGCTTTTATGCAGCACCCCAACTCACTTTTCCCCTTAAGCAAACATAAGGTGGTTTTCTAAATTTGAGACCCTGTTCTGTTTTGTAATTCAGTTCATGTGTAGCCAAGTTTACATTCCGTGTATTAGTGATAACTTATGATGTTTCATTTTCTGTGTGACTTATTTCACTTAGAATCATCGTACCTGAATCCACTCATTATGCCGCGACGGGCCTGATGAAATAGATTTCATTGGTGAGTGATATTCCTTTGTACGTACGTACCACACTTCTTTATCCATTTTTCGCTTTCTGGGATATTTAACTTGTACCGTAGACGAGGTTCTTGTAAACAGAGCCGTAAACAGAAACTTTGGGGTGGCTGTGTGTTTTTGATTTTAATTTCCCTAAGCTATAGGAAAATAAGTGGTAATGCCGTAGGCTCCGTTGCTTTGTTTTTTAGGTTTTTGAGGAAACACCATACACATCTCCAGAGTGGCTGTTGGCAATTTACATCCCGCCCATCAGCATAACAAGGCTCCCTGTTCTCCATGGCCTGTCCTGTGTTTCTGGTTTTTACACTTTTTTCAGATGGCCCTTTTGAACGGGGGGCAGTGAGACTTCATTGTAGTGCAGATTTCTTTAACATGCTTGCTTGGTTGGCCAAAAAGGGCGTATGCGTTTTTTCCTGAATATATTCAGGAAAAAACGCATACGCCCTTTTTGGCCAAGTGCATCATTGTCGACGTTCTGCCTCTTTTCCTATGCTTTAAATGCAATTCCAGTCTACCCCCTGAAATCGTTTTCTTGCAATTCTGCCCCGCTTTCAAGTCCTTTTCGCAGCCTTCCTTCAATATATTTTTGGGTGATAGCTGTCATTTATAACTCTGCAGGTTTGTGAATTACAGTGTCCCTGAGCTCCTTTATTCAACTCGCTTTCTTGTGAGCTGGCCGCAAACCCGCAGGATTGCTTCAGGCCCTAATCTGGTTCTGGCACGGCATGCTGAGCCTTTGGTTAATTCCTCTTCCTGGTGGGAAATGAGCGTTAAATTTGCCCGTGCAGACACCTTCACACGAGTCGTCATGGTGCCACTTTGCCCCGGTTATCTCTATGGAGGTTGGAGTTGGAGGGCCTCCTCACTCAAGGTCAGTGTGCCCATGGAGCCAACCCTGCAACTTCAGGGCATGGTTGGGTGTTAGGATCACCACGTGGGGTCCTTTTCCCTTAGGAGGGAGGTGGCCTTTTGGGCTGCTGATTTCCAGGTTTTCAGATACTGCCAGTATCTTGGCCAGATGTGGCGGTGGGCCAAGCCCCTTGGTGACCGTAGTTTATCCTACCTGGATCGCATTCTTGCATTGTTCCATTTCAAGTGGTCCCAGGTTTTGCACTAATACTCCAATGGCGATTCACCGTTCACCAGGAATGTAAAGGTCAAAGGGTTTAGCTAAATTAGGGAGTTCCAGGGCAAGGGTCTGAATTGACTGCTCTTTCCATTCTTGAAAGGCCTCTTCTGCATTCTATTCAAAAGGATCATCATCTTTTCCATTCAGTGTTTCATATAGAGGCCCAGCTAGTAGACTGTAGTTAGGGATCCAGAAGCAGCAAACCCTGGCCTCCCCAGGAACCCCTAAGCTGTCTTCTAGTTTCAGAAATGGGTAAGGCTGCAAATTGTTTCTTCCCTTTCCTGGGATGGGCTTCTCCGACCTTCTGTGAGAATGAAGCCCAGGCAGGTCACCGTAGTCTGTGATATTTGAGCTTTGTCTTGGACAACTTGTATCCTTTATTGGCTTGGTAGTTCAGAGGTCTCCTTAGTAGGGCTGGCGATCAGAATGTCGTCTGCATATTGAAGGAGTGTTTCCTTTTCCAGAGGTAGAACTTTTAGGTCTTTAGCTGAGCTTTCCCCAAAGATGGTGTGGGAAATTTTGAACCCTTGGGGCAACACGGCCCGGAAGTATTGTTTTAGTTGTATGTTGAGTCCTGCCACTCACAAGCCAAAATTTCTTGTGACTCTGGGACTAATAGAATACAAAAGAAGGCATCATTGAAGACTAATACAGAATACCATGTCCCGGTGGTTGGTAGAATGACCAGCAGGGTGTAGGATTTAGGAACTACTGGAGGTATATCCTCGGTGGCTTCACTGACTGTCCTGACATCCTTTACCAGGACTCCAGCAGCCCATGGGGCTCTCGAGGTCAGGCCAATCCCAGGATATGGAGCTCACCTGGGCAGGTACCCCACCCACACCCCAGCCCACGGGGCTCTCGTGTTCAGGCCCCTCCCAGGATATGGGGTTCCCTGGGCAGGTTCCCCTGCAGCCCATGGGGCTCTCGTGGTCAGGCCCCTCCCAGGATACAGAGCTACCCTTGCAGGTACCATGGCAGGGCTGGGAACACAGGAACCGTGCATATCGCCCTCATTGCAGTGCACTCCCAGCTCACCTGTCACTCAGATCTGACACAGAGCACCTCAGAGCAGGACTTGAACTAACAAGCAGCAGCTCCGACAGGTCTGTGACCCTGGGCATCACTCTGTGTGGCCTCCCTCCACCTGGTCTTCCAGAGACTTCCACTGCACCCGGGGCACCAGGCCTCTGTCTCCACCCACCAGCCACCCCTCCTCTCCCTGACTCCTGGGTTCCTCTCATTAGGAGAGGGTTTTCTTGAAGTTGTCTCCCACTCATGGGCCAGATAATATAATTAGAAAACAAGCCAGAGCTGCAGCCCCTTGTCTATCCTGATTCTCAGGAGCCCACACCTGTTCCTTGGACCTGGCCGATTCAGCAAGTTCCAGTTTCTGCAACTGTGAGCCCCTGAGGGGTGATTATTGGCTGGCCTGGGAAGCCCGACCGTGCCGGCCAGCCCTCCCCAGGTGTGCCTGGGTTCAGATCAATATAAACACCGCTCCAGGCAGCAAGAGCCCCTGCAGCTGTGCCTGACGCCATTTTCTCTGCCCTGTCAGCAGTCTTGGGGCTGGACTGGTGGGAGGGAGTGAGAGGCCACGGCTTTGTGGGTGGCCCAGTGTGAGTGGGGCTCTGCTGGACTTTCTGCAGCAGTTGCCAAGATGCCACCTGCTAAAGAAGAGGATGTGTCACCCATACCTGCCGCTGGAATTTCTCCCTGGGCAGAGGTGAGTGAGGAAGAAAGCAGTGGGGGCCGGGACAGCAGGGGTATCTCAGGCAGGGAAATGGAAAACTTCCAGAAGAGCACCCAGGGCCAGGACCATCCTGGCTGGCCTGCAGGCACCAAGTCGGCTGGCATGCTGTCACTCATGTGGCTCCATGGCCCTTCCTCTAGGCTTTCAAGTCCTTGTACATATTCAGGTGTTTTACCTGGGAAGGGTGGGAACATTTCAGCAGCAGCTGGCCTGGGGCTCAGCCCACGTTTACTCACAGATGCCTCGGCACGGTCCCCCAGCTTTGCAATGAGGACGCTTGTTGCGTGGGGCCTGCTGGCTGAATGGAGATGATTCCCCACCACTGACCAACTTCAGAATTGTTTACAACTGGAGCAAGTGCCCTGATATGGTTTTCCTCTGTGTAACTGGTGGGTTCTGTTTTTTATTCTTTTTTTCGTTTTTGGTTCAAGGTAGATTTTATTCCTCTTTTTTGTATTTACAGATATAAGCATGGAAATAATTTATTCATGTAAATACATGTATGTGAAGGGAAGAATATTTTTTCTGTTTTACTTTTTGCAATTTGAATTTTTTTTATTTTTTTATACAGCAGGTTCTTTTTGGTTATCTATTTTATACATATAAATGTATACATGCCAATCCCAATCTCTCAACTCCTCCCACCACCACCCCCCAACAGCTTTCCCCCCTTGGTGTCCATACGTTTGTTGTCTACATCTGTTGCTCTATTTCTGCCTTGCAAAACGGTTCATCTGTACAATTTTTCTAGGTTCCACATATATGCATTAATAGACAAGATTTGTTTTTCTCTTTCTGACTTACTTCACTCTGTATGACAGTCTCTAGATCCATCAACGTCTCTACAAATGACCCAATTTCATTCCTTTTTATGGCTTAGTAATATTCCATTTTATATATGTACCACATCTTTATGCATTCGTCTGTCTGTGGGCATTTAGGTTGCTTCCATTACCTGGATATTGTAAATAGTGATGCAATGAACATTGCGGTGAATGTCTCTTTTTGATTTATGGTTTTGTCTGGGTATATGCCCAGTAGTGGGACTGCTGTATCATATGGTAATTCTATTCTTAGTTTTATAAGAAACTCCATAATGTTCTCCACAGTGACTGTATCAATTTACATTCCCAACAATAGTGGAAGAGGGTTCCTTATCTCCACACCCTTTCCAGCATTTGTTGTTTGTAGATTTTCTGATGATGCCCATTCTAACAGGTGTGAGGTGATACACCATGGATGAGTCTATTTCGTTGAGCAAAGAGTAGGTCTTGTCTATTACATATTTGGCTTATGGAACGGTATGTGTGCTAATTTCAATCTCTGGTTTTATACAGCACCCCAACTCAACTTTCCCCTTAAGCAAGCATAAGTTTTTATCTAAATGTGAGACTCTGTTCGGTTTTGGAATTCAGTTTATGTGTAGCCAAGTTTACACTCTCTCTATTAGTGATATCTTATGATAATTATCTTTCTCTGTGTGACCTATTTCTCTTAGAATCATCATACTTAAATCCACTCAATTTGCTGCTACAGGCCTGATGACATTGATTTCATTGCTGACTGATATTCTGTTGTACGTAAGTAGCACAACTCCTTTATCCATTTTTTTCTTTCTGGGATATTTAATTTGTACTGGACTCAAGGTTCTTGTAAACACAGCAGCCCTAAATTTTGTGTTGGCTGTGTCTTGTTGATTTTAATTTTCCTAAGCTATAGGGCCAAAAGTGGAAGTGCCCTAGGGTCTGTAGCTTTGTTTTTCAGATGTTTCAGGATACACCATACACATCTCCAGAGTGTCTGTTGGCAATTTACATCCCGCCCATCAGCATAACAAGGCTCCCTGTTCTCCATGGCCTGTCCTGTGTTTCTGGTTTTTACACTTTTTTCAGATGGCCCTTTTGACGAATGGGAAATGAGACTTCATTGTAGTGCGGATTTCCATTTCTCGAGTGCTTGGTTGGCCAAAAAGGGCATATGTGTTTTTTCCTGAATATACTCAGGAAAAAATGTTTACGCACTTTTGTCCAAGTGCATCACTGTCAAAGATCTGCCGCTTTTCACATGCTTTAAATGCAATTCCAATCTACCTCCTGAAATATGATTCCTGCAATTCTGCCTCGTTTTCAAGTCCTCTTTGCAGACTTACTTCCATATATTTTTGCCAATAGCTGTCATTTATAACTCTGCAGGTTTGTGAATTACAGTGCCCGTGATTTCCTTTCTTAACTCGTTTCCTTGAAAACTGGCCACAGAACCGCAGGTTTGCTTCAGGCCGTAATCAGGGTCCGGCACGGCACTCTGAGACTTTGGTTCATTCCACTTCCTGGTGGGAAATTAGAGTTAAATGTGCCCCTCCAGACACCTGCCTCACTCCTAGCCCCTTGGTGATGTGTGTCCTCTGGTTTGAGGCCACATGTGCTGGGTTCCTCACCTTTGGCTGATGTGGCCCCACTGGTGTGAGGACACTCCTGCCTGGTTCCCATCCCCTTGGTGATGTGGGCCCTCCGGTGAGAGTCTGATCCTGGTTGGGTTCCTCACACTTCTGTGAGGTGGGCCCTCTTCTCTGAGGTCACTCCTGCCTGGCTGGCACACCCCGCCTTGGCGACGTCGGCCCTCTGGTGGGATTTGGTGCCTGCTGGGTGTCTCCTCCCCTCAGTAATGAGGGCCCTCTGGCGTCAGGCCCTAACTCCTGGGCTCCCAATATTTTCTGATATGCGCCCTGTGGTTCGAGTACACTCCTTCCAGGTTCCCAACCCCATGGGAATGTGGGCCTTCTGCTCTGAGGTCCCAACCGTGGGTTACTCAGTTTCATGATGAGGGCCCTCTGCTGCAGGTTTTCTCCGGCCTGGATCCCATAGCCTTGCTGCTCTTGGCCACCTGCTGGGAGGTTACAACTGCGGGATTCCTCACCTTTTTTCTTCTATGGGCCCTCTGTTTTGAGACTCCTCCTGCCTGCCTCACTCCCAGCCCCTTGGTGATGTGTGTCCTCTGGTTTGAGGCCACGTATGCTGGGTCACTCGCCTTTCGATGATGTGGCCCCACTGATGTGGGGACACTCCTGCCTGGTTCCTATCCCCTTGATGATGTGGGCCCTCTGGTGAGAGTCTGATCCTGGCTGGGTTCCTCACCCTTCTGTGAGGTGGGCCCTCTGCTGTGAGGTCACTCCTGCCTGGCTGGCACACCCCACCTGGGCAACATCGGCCCTCTTGTGGCAGTTGGAGCCTGCTGGGAACCTCCCCTCGGTGATGGGGGCCCTCTTGCCTCAGGCCCTAACTGCTGGGTACCCACATTTTCTGATACGTGCTAAGTGGTGCGAGGACACTCCTGCGAGGTTCCCATCCCCATGGGCATGTGGGCCTTCTGCTCTAAGGTCCCAACACCTATGTTGTTCACCGTTTCATGATGTTGGCTCTCTGGTGTTAGTTCACCCAGGCCTAGATCCCATAGACTCTGTGCTCTGAGCGGCCTGCTGGGAGGTTCCTACTGCTGGATTCCTTACCTTTTTTATTCTTTGGGTCCTGTGTTTTCATGCTCCTACTTCCTGACTCACTCCCAGCCCATTTGTGATGTAGGTCCTCTGGTTTAAAGCCACATGTACCGGTTTCCTCACCTTTATTGATGTGGCCCCACTGGTGTGAGGACACTCCTGCCTGGTTCCCATCCCCTTGGTGATGGGGGCCCTCTGGTGAGAGTCTGATCCTGTCTGGATTCCTCACACTTCTGGGAGGTGGGCCCTCTGCTGTGAGGTCACTCCTGCCTGGCTGGCACACGTCACCTTGGCGATGTGGGCCCTCAGTTGGGAGTTGGTGCCTGCTGGGAGTCTCCTCCCCTCGGTAATGAGGGTCCTCTGGCGTCAGGCCCTAACTCATGGGCTCCCAAAATTTTCTGATGTGCGCCCTGTCGTGCGAGTACACTCCAGCCAGGGTCCCATCCCCATGGGGATGTGGGCTTTCTGCTCTGAGGTCCCAACGGCTGGGTTGCTCACAGTGTCAGAATGTGGGCCCTCTGCTCTGAGTTCACTCCGGCATGGATCCCATAGCCTCGGTGCTCTGGGCCACCTGCTTGGAGCTTCCAACTGCGGGGTTCCTCACCTTTTTTATTCTATGGGCGCTCTGTTGTGAGTCTCCTCCTGCATGCCTCACTCCCAGCCCTTTCGTGATGTGTGTCCCCTTGTTTGAGGCCACATGTGCTGTGTTCCTCAACTTTCGCTGATGTGGCCCCACTGGTGTGAGGACACTCCTGCCTGGTTTCCATCCCCTTGGTGATGTGGGCGCTCTGGTTAGAGTCTGATCCTGTTTGGGCTCCTCACACTTCTGTGAGGTGGGCCCTCTGCTGTGAGGTAACTCCTGCCTGGCTTGCTCCCATTGCCTTGGTGACGTCGGCCCTCTGGTGGCATTTGGAACCTGCTGGTAGCCTCCTGTCCTCCGTGATGAGGGCCCTCTGGCGTCAGGCCATAACTGCTGGGTTCCCACATTTTCTGATACGTGCTAAGTTGTGCGAGGACACTCCTGCGAGGTTCCCATCCCCATGGGGATGTGGGCCTTCTGCTCTGAGGTCCCACTGGCTGGGTTGCTCACAGTTTCATGATGTGGGCCCTCTGCTGTGAGTTCACTGTGGCCTGGATCCCATAGACTCCATACTCTGGGCCACCTGCTGGGAGGTTCAAACTGCTGGATTCCTCACATTTTTTATTCTGTGGGCCCTGTGTTGTTAGGCTACTCCTGCCTGCCTCACTCGGAGCACCTTGGAAATGTGGGTCCTCTGGTTTAGGCCACATGTGCTGGGTTCCTCACCTTTCTATAATGTGGCCACACTGGTGTGAGGACACTCCTGCCTTGTTCCGATCCCCTTGGTGATGTGGGCCTTCTGGTGAGAGTCTTATCCTGGCTGGGTTCCTCACCCTTCTGTGAGGTAGGCCCTCTGCTGTGAGGTCACTCCTGCCTGGCTGGCACACGTCAACTTGGTGACGTGGGCCCTCAGTTGGGAGTTGGTGCCTGCTCGGAGTCTCCTCCCCTCGGTAATGAGGGCCCTCTGGCGTCAGACCCTAACTCCTGGGCTCCCAAAATTTTCTGATGTGTGCCCTGTAGTGCAAGTACCCTCCTGCCAGGATCCCAACCCCATGGGAATGTGGGTCTTCTGCTCTGAGGTCCCAATGGTACGTTGGTCAGTTTCATGATGAGGGCCCTCTGGTGTGAGTTCACTCCGGCATGGACCCCATAGCCTCGCTGCTCCTGGCCACCTGCGGGGAGGTTCCAACTGCGGTATTCCTCACCTTTTTCCTTCTATGGGCCCTCTGTTTTGAGACTTCTCTTGCCTGCCTCACTCCCAGCCCCTTGGTGATGTGTGTCCTGTAATTTGAGTCCACGTGTGCTGGGTCCGTCACATTTCAGTGATGTGGCCCCACTGGTGTGAGGACACTCCTGCCTGGTTTCCATTCCCTTGGTGATGTGGGCCCTCCGGTGAGAGTCTGATCCTCTTTGGGTTCCTCACACTTTTGTGTGGTTGGCCCTCTGCTCTGAGGTCACTCGTGCCTGGCTGGCACACCCCGCATTGGTGACGTCGGCCTTCTGGTAGCAGTTGGAGCTTGCTGGGAGCCTCCTCTCCTCAGTGATGAGGGCCCTCTGGCGTCCGGCCCTAACTGCTGGGCTCCCCACCTTTTCTGATGTGTGCCCACTGGTGCGATGACACTCCTGCTTGGTTCCCTTCCCCATGGGGATGTGGGCATTGTGCTCTGAGGTTACAACGGCTGGGTTGCTTACAGTATCACGATGAGTGCCCTCTGTTGTGAGTTCATCACTGCCTGGATCCCATAGCCTCGGTGTTCTGGGCCGCCTGCTGGGATGTTCCAACTGCTGGATTCCTCACCTTTTTTATACAATGGGCCATGTGTTTTGAGGTTAATCCTGCCTGCCTCGCTCCGAGACCCATGGTGATGTGGGTCCTCTGGTTTGAGGCCACATGTGCTGGGTACCTCAACTTTCGATGATGTGGCCCCACGGGTGTGAGGACACTCCTGCCTGGTTCCCAGCCCCTTGCTTATGTGGGCACTCTGGTGCGAGTCTGATCCTGACTGGGTTCCTTACCCTTCTGTGAGGTGGGCCCTCTGATGTGAGGTCACTCCTGCCTGGATGTCTCATGTCGCCTTGGCGACGTAGGCCCTCTGTTGGCCACTGAAGCATGCTGGGAGCCTCCTACCCTCTTTAATAAGGGCCCTGGAAGAAACGCATATGCCCTTTTTGACCAAGTGCATCATTGTCGAGGTTCTGCCTCTTCTCCTATACTTTCAGAGGACTTCCCGTCTACCTCCTGAAATCGTATTCCTGGAATTCTGCCCCGCGTTCAAGTCCTCTTTGCAGCCTTACTTCAATATATTTTTGGACGATAGCTGTCATTTATAACTCTGCAGGTTTGTGAATTACAGTGCCCCTGAGCTCCTTTCTTCAACTCGCTTTCTTGTGAGCTGGCCGCAAAACCGCAGGATTGCTTCAGGCCCTAATCTGGTTCCGGCACGGCATGCTGAGCCTTTGGCTAATTCCTCTTCCTGGTGGGAAATGAGCGTTAAATTTGTTCGTGCAGACACCTACAGCTAATCTCTCATTGGTTCTCCCTATTCCTGTTCATCTTGCGCAGAAATTGCAAACTGTGCCAAACAGGAGGTTAAAGGCACTGACTCTCCAAGTGGGGAGAGTGTTAGTAAAGGTCTGGAATGGTGAACCCGAGTAAAAGGGGACGAAAACTGAGATGCATTTGAAAACGTTTCCTGGTCACACGGTGCACCATACTGTGGGTTTCCCATGCACGTTTTAGCTGAAGGAAGAATCCCTTAAAACTGGACAGTTGGGACCCATGGAATGGGTACCATGCAGTATGACTTCAAAGGGTCTGCATTTGCTCATCGAACCTCACCAATGCTATCAGCCCGAAGTGTCCAACCTTATGTCTCACTCAGCTCTGGGTGTAGATGTGGTAAATCCAGGTTGCATCACATGCCCTGAATGAATTATTTAAGAATTGCTCTCTATTTCACTGTCATTGTGTTTTGTTTTTGTAATTCATTTTGATAATGGGATTTATTGGATTTTCTCTGCTGCGTTCATGCAGCTGTACACACGCTTGATTGTCTTACGGAGACATATAAATCCATGGGTTTGAAGATTCTTACTAGTCAGGTGTATTCCTAGGTGTTGAATATGAGGTGTTTAGTCCATTTCGTTGAGCAAGGGGTAGGACTTGACTATTACATATTTGGCTTATGGAAAGGTATCTGTGCTAATTTCTATCTCTGCTTTTATGCAGCACCCCAACTCACTTTTCCCCTTAAGCAAACATAAGGTGGTTTTCTAAATTTGAGACTCTGTTCTGTTTTGTAATTCAGTTCACGTGTAGCCAAGTTTACATTCCGTGTATTAGTGATAACTTATGATGTTTCATTTTCTGTGTGACTTATTTCACTTAGAATCATCGTACCTGAATCCACTCATTATGCCGCGACGGGCCTGATGAAATAGATTTCATTGGTGAGTGATATTCCTTTGTACGTACGTACCACACTTCTTTATCCATTTTTCGCTTTCTGGGATATTTAACTTGTACCGTAGACGAGGTTCTTGTAAACAGAGCCGTAAACAGAAACTTTGCGGTGGCTGTGTGTTTTTGATTTTAATTTCCCTAAGCTATAGGAAAATAAGTGGTAATGCCGTAGGCTCCATTGCTTTGTTTTTTAGGTTTTTGAGGAAACACCATACACATCTCCAGAGTGGCTGTTGGCAATTTACATCCCGCCCATCAGCATAACAAGGCTCCCTGTTCTCCATGGCCTGTCCTGTGTTTCTGGTTTTTACACTTTTTTCAGATGGCCCTTTTGAACGGGGGGCAGTGAGACTTCATTGTAGTGCAGATTTCTTTAACATGCTTGCTTGGTTGGCCAAAAAGGGCGTATGCGTTTTTTCCTGAATATATTCAGGAAAAAACGCATACGCCCTTTTTGGCCAAGTGCATCATTGTCGACGTTCTGCCTCTTTTCCTATGCTTTAAATGCAATTCCAGTCTACCCCCTGAAATCGTTTTCTTGCAATTCTGCCCCGCTTTCAAGTCCTTTTCGCAGCCTTCCTTCAATATATTTTTGGGTGATAGCTGTCATTTATAACTCTGCAGGTTTGTGAATTACAGTGTCCCTGAGCTCCTTTCTTCAACTCGCTTTCTTGTGAGCTGGCCGCAAACCCGCAGGATTGCTTCAGGCCCTAATCTGGTTCTGGCACGGCATGCTGAGCCTTTGGTTAATTCCTCTTCCTGGTGGGAAATGAGCGTTAAATTTGCCCGTGCAGACACCTTCACACGAGTCGTCATGGTGCCACTTTGCCCCGGTTATCTCTATGGAGGTTGGAGTTGGAGGGCCTCCTCACTCAAGGTCAGTGTGCCCATGGAGCCAACCCTGCATCTTCAGGGCATGGTTGGGTGTTAGGATCACCACGTGGGGTCCTTTTCCCTTAGGAGGGAGGTGGCCTTTTGGGCTGCTGATTTCCAGGTTTTCAGATACTGCCAGTATCTTGGCCAGATGTGGCGGTGGGCCAAGCCCCTTGGTGACCGTAGTTTATCCTACCTGGATCGCATTCTTGCATTGTTCCATTTCAAGTGGTCCCAGGTTTTGCACTAATACTCCAATGGCGATTCACCGTTCACCAGGAATGTAAAGGTCAAAGGGTTTAGCTAAATTAGGGAGTTCCAGGGCAAGGGTCTGAATTGACTGCTCTTTCCATTCTTGAAAGGCCTCTTCTGCATTCTATTCAAAAGGATCATCATCTTTTCCTTTCAGTGTTTCATATAGAGGCCCAGCTAGTAGACTGTAGTTAGGGATCCAGAAGCAGCAAACCCTGGCCTCCCCAGGAACCCCTAAGCTGTCTTCTAGTTTCAGAAATGGGTAAGGCTGCAAATTGTTTCTTCCCTTTCCTGGGATGGGCTTCTCCGAACTTCTGTGAGAATGAAGCCCAGGCAGGTCACCGTAGTCTGTGATATTTGAGCTTTGTCTTGGACAACTTGTATCCTTTATTGGCTTGGTAGTTCAGAGGTCTCCTTAGTAGGGCTGGCGATCAGAATGTCGTCTGCATATTGAAGGAGTGTTTCCTTTTCCAGAGGTAGAACTTTTAGGTCTTTAGCTGAGCTTTCCCCAAAGATGGTGTGGGAATTTTTGAACCCTTGGGGCAACACGGCCCGGAAGTATTGTTTTAGTTGTATGTTGAGTCCTGCCACTCACAAGCCAAAATTTCTTGTGACTCTGGGGCTAATAGAATACAAAAGAAGGCATCATTGAAGACTAATACAGAATACCATGTCCTGGTGGTTGGTAGAATGACCAGCAGGGTGTAGGATTTAGGAACTACTGGAGGTATATCCTCGGTGGCTTCACTGACTGTCCTGACATCTTTTACCAGGACTCCAGCAGCCCATGGGGCTCTCGAGGTCAGGCCAATCCCAGGATATGGAGCTCACCTGGGCAGGTACCCCACCCCCACCCCAGCCCACGGGGCTCTCGTGTTCAGGCCCCTCCCAGGATATGGGGTTCCCTGGGCAGGTTCCCCTGCAGCCCATGGGGCTCTCGTGGTCAGGCCCCTCCCAGGATACAGAGCTACCCTTGCAGGTACCATGGCAGGGCTGGGAACACAGGAACCGTGCATATCGCCCTCATTGCAGAGCACTCCCAGCTCACCTGTCACTCAGATCTGACACAGAGCACCTCAGAGCAGGACTTGAACTAACAAACAGCAGCTCCGACAGGTCTGTGACCCTGGGCATCACTCTGTGTGGCCTCCCTCCACCTGGTCTTCCAGAGACTTCCACTGCACCCGGGGCACCAGGCCTCCGTCTCCACCCACCAGCCACCCCTCCTCTCCCTGACTCCTGGGTTCCTCTCATTAGGAGAGGGTTTTCTTGAAGTTGTCTCCCACTCATGGGCCAGATAATATAATTAGAAAACAAGCCAGAGCTGCAGCCCCTTGTCTATCCTGACTCTCAGGAGCCCACACCTGTTCCTTGGACCTGGCCGATTCAGCAAGTTCCAGTTTCTGCAACTGTGAGCCCCTGAGGGGTGATTATTGGCTGGCCTGGGAAGCCCGACCGTGCCGGCCAGGCCTCCCCAGGTGTGCCTGGGTTCAGATCAATATAAACACCGCTCCAGGCAGCAAGAGCCCCTGCAGCTGTGCCTGACGCCATTTTCTCTGCCCTGTCAGCAGTCTTGGGGCTGGACTGGTGGGAGGGAGTGAGAGGCCACGGCTTTGTGGGTGGCCCAGTGTGAGTGGGGCTCTGCTGGACTTTCTGCAGCAGTTGCCAAGATGCCACCTGCTAAAGAAGAGGATGTGTCACCCATACCTGCCGCTGGAATTTCTCCCTGGGCAGAGGTGAGTGAGGAAGAAAGCAGTGGGGGCCGGGACAGCAGGGGTATCTCAGGCAGGGAAATGGAAAACTTCCAGAAGAGCACCCAGGGCCAGGACCATCCTGGCTGGCCTGCAGGCACCAAGTCGGCTGGCATGCTGTCACTCATGTGGCTCCATGGCCCTTCCTCTAGGCTTTCAAGTCCTTGTACATATTCAGGTGTTTTACCTGGGAAGGGTGGGAACATTTCAGCAGCAGCTGGCCTGGGGCTCAGCCCACGTTTACTCACAGATGCCTCGGCACGGTCCCCCAGCTTTGCAATGAGGACGCTTGTTGCGTGGGGCCTGCTGGCTGAATGGGAGATGATTCCCCACCACTGACCAACTTCAGAATTGTTTACAACTGGAGCAAGTGCCCTGATACGGTTTTCCTCTGTGTAACTGGTGGGTTCTGTTTTTTTTTCTTTTTTTCGTTTTTGGTTCAAGGTAGATTTTATTCCTCTTTTTTGTATTTACAGATATAAGCATGGAAATAATTTATTCATGTAAATACATGTATGTGAAGGGAAGAATATTTTTTCTGTTTTACTTTTTGCAATTTGAATTTTTTTTATTTTTTTATACAGCAGGTTCTTTTTGGTTATCTATTTTATACATATAAATGTATACATGCCAATCCCAATCTCTCAACTCCTCCCACCACCACCCCCCAACAGCTTTCCCCCCTTGGTGTCCATACGTTTGTTGTCTACATCTGTTGCTCTATTTCTGCCTTGCAAAACGGTTCATCTGTACAATTTTTCTAGGTTCCACATATAGGCATTAATAGACAAGATTTGTTTTTCTCTTTCTGACTTACTTCACTCTGTATGACAGTCTCTTGATCCATCAACGTCTCTACAAATGACCCAATTTCATTCCTTTTTATGGCTTAGTAATATTCCATTTTATATATGTACCACTTCTTTATGCATTCGTCTGTCTGTGGGCATTTAGGTTGCTTCCATTACCTGGATATTGTAAATAGTGATGCAATGAACATTGCGGTGAATGTCTCTTTTTGATTTATGGTTTTGTCTGGGTATATGCCCAGTAGTGGGATTGCTGTATCATATGGTAATTCTATTCTTAGTTTTATAAGAAACTCCATAATGTTCTCCACAGTGACTGTATCAATTTACATTCCCAACAATAGTGGAAGAGGGTTCCTTATCTCCACACCCTTTCCAGCATTTGTTGTTTGTAGATTTTCTGATGATGCCCATTCTAACAGGTGTGAGGTGATACACCATGGATGAGTCTATTTCGTTGAGCAAAGAGTAGGTCTTGTCTATTACATATTTGGCTTATGGAACGGTATGTGTGCTAATTTCAATCTCTGGTTTTATACAGCACCCCAACTCAACTTTCCCCTTAAGCAAGCATAAGTTTTTATCTAAATGTGAGACTCTGTTCGGTTTTGGAATTCAGTTTATGTGTAGCCAAGTTTATACTCTCTCTATTAGTGATATCTTATGATAATTATCTTTCTCTGTGTGACCTATTTCTCTTAGAATCATTATACTTAAATCCACTCAATTTGCTGCTACAGGCCTGATGACATTGATTTCATTGCTGAGTGATATTCCCTTGTACGTAAGTAGCACAACTCCTTTATCCATTTTTTTCTTTCTGGGATATTTAATTTGTACTGGACTCAAGGTTCTTGTAAACACAGCAGCCCTAAATTTGGTGTTGGCTGTGTCTTGTTGATTTTAATTTTCCTAAGCTATAGGGCCAAAAGTGGAAGTGCCCTAGGGTCTGTAGCTTTGTTTTTCAGATGTTTCAGGATACACCATACACATCTCCAGAGTGTCTGTTGGCAATTTACATCCCGCCCATCAGCATAACAAGGCTCCCTGTTCTCCATGGCCTGTCCTGTGTTTCTGGTTTTTACACTTTTTTCAGATGGCCCTTTTGACGAATGGGAAATGAGACTTCATTGTAGTGCGGATTTCCATTTCTCGAGTGCTTGGTTGGCCAAAAAGGGCATATGTGTTTTTTCCTGAATATACTCAGGAAAAAATGTTTACGCACTTTTGTCCAAGTGCATCACTGTCAAAGATCTGCCGCTTTTCACATGCTTTAAATGCAATTCCAATCTACCTCCTGAAATATGATTCCTGCAATTCTGCCTCGTTTTCAAGTCCTCTTTGCAGACTTACTTCCATATATTTTTGCCAATAGCTGTCATTTATAACTCTGCAGGTTTGTGAATTACAGTGCCCGTGATTTCCTTTCTTAACTCGTTTCCTTGAAAACTGGCCACAGAACCGCAGGTTTGCTTCAGGCCGTAATCAGGGTCCGGCACGGCACTCTGAGACTTTGGTTCATTCCAATTCCTGGTGGGAAATTAGAGTTAAATGTGCCCCTCCAGACACCTGCCTCACTCCTAGCCCCTTGGTGATGTGTGTCCTCTGGTTTGAGGCCACATGTGCTGGGTTCCTCACCTTTGGCTGATGTGGCCCCACTGGTGTGAGGACACTCCTGCCTGGTTCCCATCCCCTTGGTGATGTGGGCCCTCCGGTGAGAGTCTGATCCTGGTTGGGTTCCTCACACTTCTGTGAGGTGGGCCCTCTTCTCTGAGGTCACTCCTGCCTGGCTGGCACACCCCGCCTTGGCGACGTCGGCCCTCTGGTGGGATTTGGTGCCTGATGGGTGTCTCCTCCCCTCGGTAATGAGGGCCCTCTGGCGTCAGGCCCTAACTCCTGGGCTCCCAATATTTTCTGATATGCGCCCTGTGGTTCGAGTACACTCCTGCCAGGTTCCCAACCCCATGGGAATGTGGGCCTTCTGCTCTGAGGTCCCAACCGTGGGTTGCTCAGTTTCATGATGAGGGCCCTCTGCTGTGAGTTCTCTCCGGCCTGGATCCCATAGCCTCGCTGCTCCTGGCCACCTGCTGGGAGGTTACAACTGCGGGATTCCTCACCTTTTTTCTTCTATGGGCCCTCTGTTTTGAGACTCCTCCTGCCTGCCTCACTCCCAGCCCCTTGGTGATGTGTGTCCTCTGGTTTGAGGCCACGTATGCTGGGTCCCTCGCCTTTCGATGATGTGGCCCCACTGGTGTGGGGACACTCCTGCCTGGTTCCTATCCCCTTGATGATGTGGGCCCTCTGGTGAGAGTCTGATCCTGGCTGGGTTCCTCACCCTTCTGTGAGGGGGGCCCTCTGCTGTGAGGTCACTCCTGCCTGGCTGGCACACCCCACCTGGGCAACATCGGCCCTCTTGTGGCAGTTGGAGCCTGCTGGGAACCTCCCCTCGGTGATGGGGGCCCTCTTGCCTCAGGCCCTAACTGCTGGGTACCCACATTTTCTGATACGTGCTAAGTGGTGCGAGGACACTCCTGCGAGGTTCCCATCCCCATGGGCATGTGGGCCTTCTGCTCTAAGGTCCCAACACCTGTGTTGTTCACCGTTTCATGATGTTGGCTCTCTGGTGTTAGTTCACCCAGGCCTAGATCCCATAGACTCTGTGCTCTGAGCGGCCTGCTGGGAGGTTCCTACTGCTGGATTCCTTACCTTTTTTATTCTTTGGGTCCTGTGTTTTCATGCTCCTACTTCCTGACTCACTCCCAGCCCATTTGTGATGTAGGTCCTCTGGTTTAAGGCCACATGTACCGGTTTCCTCACCTTTATTGATGTGGCCCCACTGGTGTGAGGACACTCCTGCCTGGTTCCCATCCCCTTGGTGATGGGGGCCCTCTGGTGAGAGTCTGATCCTGTCTGGATTCCTCACACTTCTGGGAGGTGGGCCCTCTGCTGTGAGGTCACTCCTGCCTGGCTGGCACACATCACCTTGGCGATGTGGGCCCTCAGTTAGGAGTTGGTGCCTGCTGGGAGTCTCCTCCCCTCGGTAATGAGGGCCCTCTGGCGTCAGGCCCTAACTCATGGGCTCCCAAAATTTTCTGATGTGCGCCCTGTCGTGCGAGTACACTCCAGCCAGGGTCCCATCCCCATGGGGATGTGGGCTTTCTGCCCTGAGGTCCCAACGGCTGGGTTGCTCACAGTGTCAGAATGTGGGCCCTCTGCTGTGAGTTCACTCCGGCATGGATCCCATAGCCTCGGTGCTCTGGGCCACCTGCTTGGAGCTTCCAACTGCGGGGTTCCTCACCTTTTTTATTCTATGGGCGCTCTGTTGTGAGTCTCCTCCTGCATGCCTCACTCCCAGCCCTTTCGTGATGTGTGTCCCCTTGTTTGAGGCCACATGTGCTGTGTTCCTCACCTTTCGCTGATGTGGCCCCACTGGTGTGAGGACACTCCTGCCTGGTTTCCATCCCCTTGGTGATGTGGGCGCTCTGGTTAGAGTCTGATCCTGTTTGGGCTCCTCACACTTCTGTGAGGTGGGCCCTCTGCTGTGAGGTAACTCCTGCCTGGCTTGCTCCCATTGCCTTGGTGACGTCGGCCCTCTGGTGGCATTTGGAGCCTGCTGGTAGCCTCCTCTCCTCCGTGATGAGGGCCCTCTGGCGTCAGGCCATAACTGCTGGGTTCCCACATTTTCTGATACGTGCTAAGTTGTGCGAGGACACTCCTGCGAGGTTCCCATCCCCATGGGGATGTGGGCCTTCTGCTCTGAGGTCCCACTGGCTGGGTTGCTCACAGTTTCATGATGTGGGCCCTCTGCTGTGAGTTCACTGTGGCCTGGATCCCATAGACTCCATGCTCTGGGCCACCTGCTGGGAGGTTCAAACTGCTGGATTCCTCACATTTTTTATTCTGTGGGCCCTGTGTTGTTAGGCTACTCCTGCCTGCCTCACTCGGAGCACCTTGGAAATGTGGGTCCTCTGGTTTAGGCCACATGTGCTGGGTTCCTCACCTTTCTATAATGTGGCCACACTGGGGTGAGGACACTCCTGCCTTGTTCCGGTCCCCTTGGTGATGTGGGCCCTCTGGTGAGAGTCTTATCCTGGCTGGGTTCCTCACCCTTCTGTGAGGTAGGCCCTCTGCTGTGAGGTCACTCCTGCCTGGCTGGCACACGTCAACGTGGCGACGTGGGCCCTCAGTTGGGAGTTGGCGCCTGCTGGGAGTCTCCTCCCCTCGGTAATGAGGGCCCTCTGGCGTCAGACCCTAACTCCTGGGCTCCCAAAATTTTCTGATGTGCGCCCTGTGGTGCGAGTACACTCCTGCCAGGATCCCAACCCCATGGGAATGTGGGCCTTCTGCTCTAAGGTCCCAACGGCTGGATTGCTCACAGTTTCATAATGAGGGCCCTCTGTTTTGAGTTCAGTCAGGCCTGGATCCCATAGCCTCGCTGCTCCTGGCCACCTGCTGGGAGGTTCCAACAGCGGGATTCCTCACCTTTTTTACGCTATGGGCCCTCTGTTTGGAGGCTCCTCCTGCCTGCCTCACTCCCAGCCCCTTGGTGATGTGTGTCCTGTAGTTTGAGGCCACGTGTGCTGGGTCCGTCACATTTCGGTGATGTGACCACACTGGTGTGAGAACACTCCGGCCTGGTTTCCATTCCCTTGGTGATGTGGGCCCTCCGGTGAGAGTCTGATCCTCTTTGGGTTCCTCACACTTTTGTGTGGTTGGCCCTCTGCTCTGAGGTCACTCCTGCCTGGCTGGCACACCCTGCATTGGCGACGTCGGCCTTCTGGTAGCAGTTGGATCTTGCTGGGAGCCTCCTCTCCTCAGTGATGTGGGCCCTCTGGCGTCCGGCCCTAACTGCTGGGCTCCCCACCTTTTCTGATGTGTGCCCACTGGTGCACTGACACTCCTGCTTGGTTCCCTTCCCCATGGGGATGTGGGCCTTGTGCTCTGAGGTTACAACGGCTGGGTTGCTTACAGTATCACGATGAGGGCCCTCTGTTGTGAGTTCATCACTGCCTGGATCCCATAGCCTCGGTGCTCTGGGCCGCCTGCTGGGATGTTCCAACTGCTGGATTCCTCACCTTTTTTATACAATGGGCCATGTGTTTTGAGGTTAATCCTGCCTGCCTCGCTCCGAGACCCATGGTGATGTGGGTCCTCTGGTTTGAGGCCACATGTGCTGGGTACCTCAACTTTCGATGATGTGGCCCCACGGGTGTGAGGACACTCCTGCCTGGTTCCCAGCCCCTTGCTTATGTGGGCTCTCTGGTGAGAGTCTGATCTTGACTGGGTTCCTTACCCTTCTGTGAGGTGGGCCCTCTGATGTGAGGTCACTCCTGCCTGGATGGCTCATGTCGCCTTGGCGACGTAGGCCCTCTGTTGGCCACTGAAGCATGCTGGGAGCCTCCTACCCTCTTTAATAAGGGCCCTGGAAGAAACGCATATGCCCTTTTTGACCAAGTGCATCATTGTCGAGGTTCTGCCTCTTCTCCTATACTTTCAGAGGACTTCCCGTCTACCTCCTGAAATCGTATTCCTGGAATTCTGCCCCGCGTTCAAGTCCTCTTTGCAGCCTTACTTCAATATATTTTTGGACGATAGCTGTCATTTATAACTCTGCAGGTTTGTGAATTACAGTGCCCCTGAGCTCCTTTCTTCAACTCGCTTTCTTGTGAGCTGGCCGCAAAACCGCAGGATTGCTTCAGGCCCTAATCTGGTTCCAGCACGGCATGCTGAGCCTTTGGCTAATTCCTCTTCCTGGTGGGAAATGAGCGTTAAATTTGTTCGTGCAGACACCTACAGCTAATCTCTCATTGGTTCTCCCTATTCCTGTTCATCTTGCGCAGAAATTCCAAACTGTGCCAAACAGGAGGTTAAAGGCACTGACTCTCCAAGTGGGGAGAGTGTTAGTAAAGGTCTGGAATGGTGAACCCGAGTAAAAGGGGACGAAAACTGAGATGCATTTGAAAACGTTTCCTGGTCACACGGTGCACCATACTGTGGGTTTCCCATGCACGTTTTAGCTGAAGGAAGAATCCCTTAAAACTGGACAGTTGGGACCCATGGAATGGGTACCATGCAGTATGACTTCAAAGGGTCTGCATTTGCTCATCGAACCTCACCAATGCTATCAGCCCGAAGTGTCCAACCTTATGTCTCACTCAGCTCTGGGTGTAGATGTGGTAAATCCAGGTTGCATCACATGCCCTGAATGAATTATTTAAGAATTGCTCTCTATTTCACTGTCATTGTGTTTTGTTTTTGTAATTCATTTTGATAATGGGATTTATTGGATTTTCTCTGCTGCGTTCATGCAGCTGTACACACGCTTGATTGTCTTACGGAGACATATAAATCCATGGGTTTGAAGATTCTTACTAGTCAGGTGTATTCCTAGGTGTTGAATATGAGGTGTTTAGTCCATTTCGTTGAGCAAGGGGTAGGTCTTGACTATTACATATTTGGCTTATGGAAAGGTATCTGTGCTAATTTCTATCTCTGCTTTTATGCAGCACCCCAACTCACTTTTCCCCTTAAGCAAACATAAGGTGGTTTTCTAAATTTGAGACCCTGTTCTGTTTTGTAATTCAGTTCATGTGTAGCCAAGTTTACATTCCGTGTATTAGTGATAACTTATGATGTTTCATTTTCTGTGTGACTTATTTCACTTAGAATCATCGTACCTGAATCCACTCATTATGCCGCGACGGGCCTGATGAAATAGATTTCATTGGTGAGTGATATTCCTTTGTACGTACGTACCACACTTCTTTATCCATTTTTCGCTTTCTGGGATATTTAACTTGTACCGTAGACGAGGTTCTTGTAAACAGAGCCGTAAACAGAAACTTTGGGGTGGCTGTGTGTTTTTGATTTTAATTTCCCTAAGCTATAGGAAAATAAGTGGTAATGCCGTAGGCTCCGTTGCTTTGTTTTTTAGGTTTTTGAGGAAACACCATACACATCTCCAGAGTGGCTGTTGGCAATTTACATCCCGCCCATCAGCATAACAAGGCTCCCTGTTCTCCATGGCCTGTCCTGTGTTTCTGGTTTTTACACTTTTTTCAGATGGCCCTTTTGAACGGGGGGCAGTGAGACTTCATTGTAGTGCAGATTTCTTTAACATGCTTGCTTGGTTGGCCAAAAAGGGCGTATGCGTTTTTTCCTGAATATATTCAGGAAAAAACGCATACGCCCTTTTTGGCCAAGTGCATCATTGTCGACGTTCTGCCTCTTTTCCTATGCTTTAAATGCAATTCCAGTCTACCCCCTGAAATCGTTTTCTTGCAATTCTGCCCCGCTTTCAAGTCCTTTTCGCAGCCTTCCTTCAATATATTTTTGGGTGATAGCTGTCATTTATAACTCTGCAGGTTTGTGAATTACAGTGTCCCTGAGCTCCTTTATTCAACTCGCTTTCTTGTGAGCTGGCCGCAAACCCGCAGGATTGCTTCAGGCCCTAATCTGGTTCCGGCACGGCATGCTGAGCCTTTGGTTAATTCCTCTTCCTGGTGGGAAATGAGCGTTAAATTTGCCCGTGCAGACACCTTCACACGAGTCGTCATGGTGCCACTTTGCCCCGGTTATCTCTATGGAGGTTGGAGTTGGAGGGCCTCCTCACTCAAGGTCAGTGTGCCCATGGAGCCAACCCTGCAACTTCAGGGCATGGTTGGGTGTTAGGATCACCACGTGGGGTCCTTTTCCCTTAGGAGGGAGGTGGCCTTTTGGGCTGCTGATTTCCAGGTTTTCAGATACTGCCAGTATCTTGGCCAGATGTGGCGGTGGGCCAAGCCCCTTGGTGACCGTAGTTTATCCTACCTGGATCGCATTCTTGCATTGTTCCATTTCAAGTGGTCCCAGGTTTTGCACTAATACTCCAATGGCGATTCACCGTTCACCAGGAATGTAAAGGTCAAAGGGTTTAGCTAAATTAGGGAGTTCCAGGGCAAGGGTCTGAATTGACTGCTCTTTCCATTCTTGAAAGGCCTCTTCTGCATTCTATTCAAAAGGATCATCATCTTTTCCTTTCAGGGTTTCATATAGAGGCTCAGCTAGTAGACTGTAGTTAGGGATCCAGAAGCAGAAAACCCTGGCCTCCCCAGGAACCCCTAAGCTGTCTTCTAGTTTCAGAAATGGGTAAGGCTGCAAATTGTTTCTTCCCTTTCCTGGGATGGGCTTCTCCGACCTTCTATGAGAATGAAGCCCAGGCAGGTCACCGTAGTCTGTGATATTTGAGCTTTGTCTTGGACAACTTGTATCCTTTATTGGCTTGGTAGTTCAGAGGTCTCCTTAGTAGGGCTGGCGATCAGAATGTCGTCTGCATATTGAAGGAGTGTTTCCTTTTCCAGAGGTAGAACTTTTAGTTCTTTAGCTGAGCTTTCCCCAAAGATGGTGTGGGAATTTTTGAACCCTTGGGGCAACACGGCCCGGAAGTATTGTTTTAGTTGTATGTTGAGTCCTGCCACTCACAAGCCAAAATTTCTTGTGACTCTGGGACTAATAGAATACAAAAGAAGGCATCATTGAAGACTAATACAGAATACCATGTACTGGTGGTTGGTAGAATGACCAGCAGGGTGTAGGATTTAGGAACTACTGGAGGTATATCCTCGGTGGCTTCACTGACTGTCCTGACATCCTTTACCAGGACTCCAGCAGCCCATGGGGCTCTCGAGGTCAGGCCAATCCCAGGATATGGAGCTCACCTGGGCAGGTACCCCACCCCCACCCCAGCCCACGGGGCTCTCGTGTTCAGGCCCCTCCCAGGATATGGGGTTCCCTGGGCAGGTTCCCCTGCAGCCCATGGGGCTCTCGTGGTCAGGCCCCTCCCAGGATACAGAGCTACCCTTGCAGGTACCATGGCAGGGCTGGGAACACAGGAACCGTGCATATCGCCCTCATTGCAGAGCACTCCCAGCTCACCTGTCACTCAGATCTGACACAGAGCACCTCAGAGCAGGACTTGAACTAACAAACAGCAGCTCCGACAGGTCTGTGACCCTGGGCATCACTCTGTGTGGCCTCCCTCCACCTGGTCTTCCAGAGACTTCCACTGCACCCGGGGCACCAGGCCTCTGTCTCCACCCACCAGCCACCCCTCCTCTCCCTGACTCCTGGGTTCCTCTCATTAGGAGAGGGTTTTCTTGAAGTTGTCTCCCACTCATGGGCCAGATAATATAATTAGAAAACAAGCCAGAGCTGCAGCCCCTTGTCTATCCTGATTCTCAGGAGCCCACACCTGTTCCTTGGACCTGGCCGATTCAGCAAGTTCCAGTTTCTGCAACTGTGAGCCCCTGAGGGGTGATTATTGGCTGGCCTGGGAAGCCCGACCGTGCCGGCCAGGCCTCCCCAGGTGTGCCTGGGTTCAGATCAATATAAACACCGCTCCAGGCAGCAAGAGCCCCTGCAGCTGTGCCTGACGCCATTTTCTCTGCCCTGTCAGCAGTCTTGGGGCTGGACTGGTGGGAGGGAAGTGAGAGGCCACGGCTTTGTGGGTGGCCCAGTGTGAGTGGGGCTCTGCTGGACTTTCTGCAGCAGTTGCCAAGATGCCACCTGCTAAAGAAGAGGATGTGTCACCCATACCTGCCGCTGGAATTTCTCCCTGGGCAGAGGTGAGTGAGGAAGAAAGCAGTGGGGGCCGGGACAGCAGGGGTATCTCAGGCAGGGAAATGGAAAACTTCCAGAAGAGCACCCAGGGCCAGGACCATCCTGGCTGGCCTGCAGGCACCAAGTCGGCTGGCATGCTGTCACTCATGTGGCTCCATGGCCCTTCCTCTAGGCTTTCAATTCCTTGTACATATTCAGGTGTTTTACCTGGGAAGGGTGGGAACATTTCAGCAGCAGCTGGCCTGGGGCTCAGCCCACGTTTACTCACAGATGCCTCGGCACGGTCCCCCAGCTTTGCAATGAGGACGCTTGTTGCGTGGGGCCTGCTGGCTGAATGGGAGATGATTCCCCACCACTGACCAACTTCAGAATTGTTTACAACTGGAGCAAGTGCCCTGATATGGTTTTCCTCTGTGTAACTGGTGGGTTCTGTTTTTTTTTCTTTTTTTCGTTTTTGGTTCAAGGTAGATTTTATTCCTCTTTTTTGTATTTACAGATATAAGCATGGAAATAATTTATTCATATAAATACATGTATGTGAAGGGAAGAATATTTTTTCTGTTTTACTTTTTGTAATTTGAATTTTATTTTATTTTTTTATACAGCAGGTTCTTTTTGGTTATCTATTTTATACATATAAATGTATACATGCCAATCCCAAACTCTCAACTCCTCCCACCACCACCCCCCAACAGCTTTCCCCCCTTGGTGTCCATACGTTTGTTGTCTACATCTGTTGCTCTATTTCTGCCTGGCAAAACGGTTCATCTGTACAATTTTTCTAGGTTCCACATATATGCATTAATAGACAAGATTTGTTTTTCTCTTTCTGACTTACTTCACTCTGTATGACAGTCTCTAGATCCATCAACGTCTCTACAAATGACCCAATTTCATTCCTTTTTATGGCTTAGTAATATTCCATTTTATATATGTACCACATCTTTATGCATTCGTCTGTCTGTGGGCATTTAGGTTGCTTCCATTACCTGGATATTGTAAATAGTGATGCAATGAACATTGCGGTGAATGTCTCTTTTTGATTTATGGTTTTGTCTGGGTATATGCCCAGTAGTGGGATTGCTGTATCATATGGTAATTCTATTCTTAGTTTTATAAGAAACTCCATAATGTTCTCCACAGTGACTGTATCAATTTACATTCCCAACAATAGTGGAAGAGGGTTCCTTATCTCCACACCCTTTCCAGCATTTGTTGTTTGTAGATTTTCTGATGATGCCCATTCTAACAGGTGTGAGGTGATACACCATGGATGAGTCTATTTCGTTGAGCAAAGAGTAGGTCTTGTCTATTACATATTTGGCTTATGGAACGGTATGTGTGCTAATTTCAATCTCTGGTTTTATACAGCACCCCAACTCAACTTTCCCCTTAAGCAAGCATAAGTTTTTATCTAAATGTGAGACTCTGTTCGGTTTTGGAATTCAGTTTATGTGTAGCCAAGTTTACACTCTCTCTATTAGTGATATCTTATGATAATTATCTTTCTCTGTGTGACCTATTTCTCTTAGAATCATCATACTTAAATCCACTCAATTTGCTGCTACAGGCCTGATGACATTGATTTCATTGCTGAGTGATATTCCCTTGTACGTAAGTAGCACAACTCCTTTATCCATTTTTTTCTTTCTGGGATATTTAATTTGTACTGGACTCAAGGTTCTTGTAAACACAGCAGCCCTAAATTTGGTGTTGGCTGTGTCTTGTTGATTTTAATTTTCCTAAGCTATAGGGCCAAAAGTGGAAGTGCCCTAGGGTCTGTAGCTTTGTTTTTCAGATGTTTCAGGATACACCATACACATCTCCAGAGTGTCTGTTGGCAATTTACATCCCGCCCATCAGCATAACAAGGCTCCCTGTTCTCCATGGCCTGTCCTGTGTTTCTGGTTTTTACACTTTTTTCAGATGGCCCTTTTGACGAATGGGAAATGAGACTTCATTGTAGTGCGGATTTCCATTTCTCGAGTGCTTGGTTGGCCAAAAAGGGCATATGTGTTTTTTCCTGAATATACTCAGGAAAAAATGTTTACGCACTTTTGTCCAAGTGCATCACTGTCAAAGATCTGCCGCTTTTCACATGCTTTAAATGCAATTCCAATCTACCTCCTGAAATATGATTCCTGCAATTCTGCCTCGTTTTCAAGTCCTCTTTGCAGACTTACTTCCATATATTTTTTGCCAATAGCTGTCATTTATAACTCTGCAGGTTTGTGAATTACAGTGCCCGTGATTTCCTTTCTTAACTCGTTTCCTTGAAAACTGGCCACAGAACCGCAGGTTTGCTTCAGGCCGTAATCAGGGTCCGGCACGGCACTCTGAGACTTTGGTTCATTCCACTTCCTGGTGGGAAATTAGAGTTAAATGTGCCCCTCCAGCCACCTGCCTCACTCCTAGCCCCTTGGTGATGTGTGTCCTCTGGTTTGAGGCCACATGTGCTGGGTTCCTCACCTTTGGCTGATGTGGCCCCACTGGTGTGAGGACACTCCTGCCTGGTTCCCATCCCCTTGGTGATGTGGGCCCTCCGGTGAGAGTCTGATCCTGGTTGGGTTCCTCACACTTCTGTGAGGTGGGCCCTCTTCTCTGAGGTCACTCCTGCCTGGCTGGCACACCCCGCCTTGACGACGTCGGCCCTCTGGTGGGATTTGGTGCCTGCTGGGTGTCTCCTCCCCTCGGTAATGAGGGCCCTCTGGCGTCAGGCCCTAACTCCTGGGCTCCCAATATTTTCTGATATGCGCCCTGTGGTTCGAGTACACTCCTTCCAGGTTCCCAACCCCATGGGAATGTGGGCCTTCTGCTCTGAGGTCCCAACCGTGGGTTACTCAGTTTCATGATGAGGGCCCTCTGCTGTGAGTTCTCTCCGGCCTGGATCCCATAGCCTCGCTGCTCCTGGCCACCTGCTGGGAGGTTACAACTGCGGGATTCCTCACCTTTTTTCTTCTATGGGCCCTCTGTTTTGAGACTCCTCCTGCCTGCCTCACTCCCAGCCCCTTGGTGATGTGTGTCCTCTGGTTTGAGGCCACGTATGCTGGGTCCCTCGCCTTTCGATGATGTGGCCCCACTGGTTTGGGGCACTCCTGCCTGGTTCCTATCCCCTTGATGATGTGGGCCCTCTGGTGAGAGTCTGATCCTGGCTGGGTTCCTCACCCTTCTGTGAGGGGGGCCCTCTGCTGTGAGGTCACTCCTGCCTGGCTGGCACACCCCACCTGGGCAACATCGGCCCTCTTGTGGCAGTTGGAGCCTGCTGGGAACCTCCCCTCGGTGATGGGGGCCCTCTTGCCTCAGGCCCTAACTGCTGGGTACCCACATTTTCTGATACGTGCTAAGTGGTGCGAGGACACTCCTGCGAGGTTCCCATCCCCATGGGCATGTGGGCCTTCTGCTCTAAGGTCCCAACACCTGTGTTGTTCACCGTTTCATGATGTTGGCTCTCTGGTGTTAGTTCACCCAGGCCTAGATCCCATAGACTCTGTGCTCTGAGCGGCCTGCTGGGAGGTTCCTACTGCTGGATTCCTTACCTTTTTTATTCTTTGGGTCCTGTGTTTTCATGCTCCTACTTCCTGACTCACTCCCAGCCCATTTGTGATGTAGGTCCTCTGGTTTAAGGCCACATGTACCGGTTTCCTCACCTTTATTGATGTGGCCCCACTGGTGTGAGGACACTCCTGCCTGGTTCCCATCCCCTTGGTGATGGGGGCCCTCTGGTGAGAGTCTGATCCTGTCTGGATTCCTCACACTTCTGGGAGGTGGGCCCTCTGCTGTGAGGTCACTCCTGCCTGGCTGGCACACGTCACCTTGGCGATGTGGGCCCTCAGTTGGGAGTTGGTGCCTGCTGGGAGTCTCCTCCCCTCGGTAATGAGGGCCCTCTGGCGTCAGGCCCTAACTCATGGGCTCCCAAAATTTTCTGATGTGCGCCCTGTCGTGCGAGTACACTCCAGCCAGGGTCCCATCCCCATGGGGATGTGGGCTTTCTGCTCTGAGGTCCCAACGGCTGGGTTGCTCACAGTGTCAGAATGTGGGCCCTCTGCTGTGAGTTCACTCCGGCATGGATCCCATAGCCTCGGTGCTCTGGGCCACCTGCTTGGAGCTTCCAACTGCGGGGTTCCTCACCTTTTTTATTCTATGGGCGCTCTGTTGTGAGTCTCCTCCTGCATGCCTCACTCCCAGCCCTTTCGTGATGTGTGTCCCCTTGTTTGAGGCCACATGTGCTGTGTTCCTCACCTTTCGCTGATGTGGCCCCACTGGTGTGAGGACACTCCTGCCTGGTTTCCATCCCCTTGGTGATGTGGGCGCTCTGGTTAGAGTCTGATCCTGTTTGGGCTCCTCACACTTCTGTGAGGTGGGCCCTCTGCTGTGAGGTAACTCCTGCCTGGCTTGCTCCCATTGCCTTGGTGACGTCGGCCCTCTGGTGGCATTTGGAACCTGCTGGTAGCCTCCTCTCCTCCGTGATGAGGGCCCTCTGGCGTCAGGCCATAACTGCTGGGTTCCCACATTTTCTGATACGTGCTAAGTTGTGCGAGGACACTCCTGCGAGGTTCCCATCCCTATGGGTATGTGGGCCTTCTGCTCTGAGGTCCCACTGGCTGGGTTGCTCACAGTTTCATGATGTGGGCCCTCTGCTGTGAGTTCACTGTGGCCTGCATCCCATAGACTCCATACTCTGGGCCACCTGCTGGGAGGTTCAAACTGCTGGATTCCTCACATTTTTTATTCTGTGGGCCCTGTGTTGTTAGGCTACTCCTGCCTGCCTCACTCGGAGCACCTTGGAAATGTGGGTCCTCTGGTTTAGGCCACATGTGCTGGGTTCCTCACCTTTCTATAATGTGGCCACACTGGTGTGAGGACACTCCTGCCTTGTTCCGATCCCCTTGGTGATGTGGGCCCTCTGGTGAGAGTCTTATCCTGGCTGGGTTCCTCACCCTTCTGTGAGGTAGGCCCTCTGCTGTGAGGTCACTCCTGCCTGGCTGGCACACGTCAACTTGGCGACGTGGGCCCTCAGTTGGGAGTTGGTGCCTGCTGGGAGTCTCCTACCCTCGGTAATGAGGGCCCTCTGGCGTCAGACCCTAACTCCTGGGCTCCCAAAATTTTCTGATGTGCGCCCTGTGGTGCAAGTACACTCCTGCCAGGATCCCAACCCCATGGGAATGTGGGTCTTCTGCTCTGAGGTCCCAATGGTACGTTGTTCAGTTTCATGATGAGGGCCCTCTGGTGTGAGTTCACTCCGGCATGGACCCCATAGCCTCGCTGCTCCTGGCCACCTGCTGGGAGGTTCCAACTGCGGGATTCCTCACCTTTTTTACGCTATGGGCCCTCTGTTTGGAGGCTCCTCCTGCCTGCCTCACTCCCAGCCCCTTGGTGATGTGTGTCCTGTAGTTTGAGGCCACGTGTGCTGGGTCCGTCACATTTCGGTGATGTGACCACACTGGTGTGAGAACACTCCGGCCTGGTTTCCATTCCCTTGGTGATGTGGGCCCTCCGGTGAGAGTCTGATCCTCTTTGGGTTCCTCACACTTTTGTGTGGTTGGCCCTCTGCTCTGAGGTCACTCCTGCCTGGCTGGCACACCCTGCATTGGCGACGTCGGCCTTCTGGTAGCAGTTGGATCTTGCTGGGAGCCTCCTCTCCTCAGTGATGTGGGCCCTCTGGCGTCCGGCCCTAACTGCTGGGCTCCCCACCTTTTCTGATGTGTGCCCACTGGTGCACTGACACTCCTGCTTGGTTCCCTTCCCCATGGGGATGTGGGCCTTGTGCTCTGAGGTTACAACGGCTGGGTTGCTTACAGTATCACGATGAGGGCCCTCTGTTGTGAGTTCATCACTGCCTGGATCCCATAGCCTCGGTGCTCTGGGCCGCCTGCTGGGATGTTCCAACTGCTGGATTCCTCACCTTTTTTATACAATGGGCCATGTGTTTTGAGGTTAATCCTGCCTGCCTCGCTCCGAGACCCATGGTGATGTGGGTCCTCTGGTTTGAGGCCACATGTGCTGGGTACCTCAACGTTCGATGATGTGGCCCCACGGGTGTGAGGACACTCCTGCCTGGTTCCCAGCCCCTTGCTTATGTGGGCACTCTGGTGAGAGTCTGATCTTGACTGGGTTCCTTACCCTTCTGTGAGGTGGGCCCTCTGATGTGAGGTCACTCCTGCCTGGATGGCTCATGTCGCCTTGGCGACGTAGGCCCTCTGTTGGCCACTGAAGCATGCTGGGAGCCTCCTACCCTCTTTAATAAGGGCCCTGGAAGAAACGCATATGCCCTTTTTGACCAAGTGCATCATTGTCGAGGTTCTGCCTCTTCTCCTATACTTTCAGAGGACTTCCCGTCTACCTCCTGAAATCGTATTCCTGGAATTCTGCCCCGCGTTCAAGTCCTCTTTGCAGCCTTACTTCAATATATTTTTGGACGATAGCTGTCATTTATAACTCTGCAGGTTTGTGAATTACAGTGCCCCTGAGCTCCTTTCTTCAACTCGCTTTCTTGTGAGCTGGCCACAAAACCGCAGGATTGCTTCAGGCCCTAATCTGGTTCCGGCACGGCATGCTGAGCCTTTGGCTAATTCCTCTTCCTGGTGGGAAATGAGCGTTAAATTTGTTCGTGCAGACACCTACAGCTAATCTCTCATTGGTTCTCCCTATTCCTGTTCATCTTGCCCAGAAATTCCAAACTGTGCCAAACAGGAGGTTAAAGGCACTGACTCTCCAAGTGGGGAGAGTGTTAGTAAAGGTCTGGAATGGTGAACCCGAGTAAAAGGGGACGAAAACTGAGATGCATTTGAAAACGTTTCCTGGTCACACGGTGCACCATACTGTGGGTTTCCCATGCACGTTTTAGCTGAAGGAAGAATCCCTTAAAACTGGACAGTTGGGACCCATGGAATGGGTACCATGCAGTATGACTTCAAAGGGTCTGCATTTGCTCATCGAACCTCACCAATGCTATCAGCCCGAAGTGTCCAACCTTATGTCTCACTCAGCTCTGGGTGTAGATGTGGTAAATCCAGGTTGCATCACATGCCCTGAATGAATTATTTAAGAATTGCTCTCTATTTCACTGTCATTGTGTTTTGTTTTTGTAATTCATTTTGATAATGGGATTTATTGGATTTTCTCTGCTGCGTTCATGCAGCTGTACACACGCTTGATTGTCTTACGGAGACATATAAATCCATGGGTTTGAAGATTCTTACTAGTCAGGTGTATTCCTAGGTGTTGAATATGAGGTGTTTAGTCCATTTCGTTGAGCAAGGGGTAGGTCTTGACTATTACATATTTGGCTTATGGAAAGGTATCTGTGCTAATTTCTATCTCTGCTTTTATGCAGCACCCCAACTCACTTTTCCCCTTAAGCAAACATAAGGTGGTTTTCTAAATTTGAGACCCTGTTCTGTTTTGTAATTCAGTTCATGTGTAGCCAAGTTTACATTCCGTGTATTAGTGATAACTTATGATGTTTCATTTTCTGTGTGACTTATTTCACTTAGAATCATCGTACCTGAATCCACTCATTATGCCGCGACGGGCCTGATGAAATAGATTTCATTGGTGAGTGATATTCCTTTGTACGTACGTACCACACTTCTTTATCCATTTTTCGCTTTCTGGGATATTTAACTTGTACCGTAGACGAGGTTCTTGTAAACAGAGCCGTAAACAGAAACTTTGGGGTGGCTGTGTGTTTTTGATTTTAATTTCCCTAAGCTATAGGAAAATAAGTGGTAATGCCGTAGGCTCCGTTGCTTTGTTTTTTAGGTTTTTGAGGAAACACCATACACATCTCCAGAGTGGCTGTTGGCAATTTACATCCCGACCATCAGCATAACAAGGCTCCCTGTTCTCCATGGCCTGTCCTGTGTTTCTGGTTTTTACACTTTTTTCAGATGGCCCTTTTGAACGGGGGGCAGTGAGACTTCATTGTAGTGCAGATTTCTTTAACATGCTTGCTTGGTTGGCCAAAAAGGGCGTATGCGTTTTTTCCTGAATATATTCAGGAAAAAACGCATACGCCCTTTTTGGCCAAGTGCATCATTGTCGACGTTCTGCCTCTTTTCCTATGCTTTAAATGCAATTCCAGTCTACCCCCTGAAATCGTTTTCTTGCAATTCTGCCCCGCTTTCAAGTCCTTTTCGCAGCCTTCCTTCAATATATTTTTGGGTGATAGCTGTCATTTATAACTCTGCAGGTTTGTGAATTACAGTGTCCCTGAGCTCCTTTATTCAACTCGCTTTCTTGTGAGCTGGCCGCAAACCCGCAGGATTGCTTCAGGCCCTAATCTGGTTCCGGCACGGCATGCTGAGCCTTTGGTTAATTCCTCTTCCTGGTGGGAAATGAGCGTTAAATTTGCCCGTGCAGACACCTTCACACGAGTCTTCATGGTGCCACTTTGCCCCGGTTATCTCTATGGAGGTTGGAGTTGGAGGGCCTCCTCGCTCAAGGTCAGTGTGCCCATGGAGCCAACCCTGCAACTTCAGGGCATGGTTGGGTGTTAGGATCACCACGTGGGGTCCTTTTCCCTTAGGAGGGAGGTGGCCTTTTGGGCTGCTGATTTCCAGGTTTTCAGATACTGCCAGTATCTTGGCCAGATGTGGCGGTGGGCCAAGCCCCTTGGTGACCGTAGTTTATCCTACCTGGATCGCATTCTTGCATTGTTCCATTTCAAGTGGTCCCAGGTTTTGCACTAATACTCCAATGGCGATTCACCGTTCACCAGGAATGTAAAGGTCAAAGGGTTTAGCTAAATTAGGGAGTTCCAGGGCAAGGGTCTGAATTGACTGCTCTTTCCATTCTTGAAAGGCCTCTTCTGCATTCTATTCAAAAGGATCATCATCTTTTCCTTTCAGGGTTTCATATAGAGGCCCAGCTAGTAGACTGTAGTTAGGGATCCAGAAGCAGAAAACCCTGGCCTCCCCAGGAACCCCTAAGCTGTCTTCTAGTTTCAGAAATGGGTAAGGCTGCAAATTGTTTCTTCCCTTTCCTGGGATGGGCTTCTCCGACCTTCTATGAGAATGAAGCCCAGGCAGGTCACCGTAGTCTGTGATATTTGAGCTTTGTCTTGGACAACTTGTATCCTTTATTGGCTTGGTAGTTCAGAGGTCTCCTTAGTAGGGCTGGCGATCAGAATGTCATCTGCATATTGAAGGAGTGTTTCCTTTTCCAGAGGTAGAACTTTTAGTTCTTTAGCTGAGCTTTCCCCAAAGATGGTGTGGGAATTTTTGAACCCTTGGGGCAACACGGCCCGGAAGTATTGTTTTAGTTGTATGTTGAGTCCTGCCACTCACAAGCCAAAATTTCTTGTGACTCTGGGACTAATAGAATACAAAAGAAGGCATCATTGAAGACTAATACAGAATACCATGTACTGGTGGTTGGTAGAATGACCAGCAGGGTGTAGGATTTAGGAACTACTGGAGGTATATCCTCGGTGGCTTCACTGACTGTCCTGACATCCTTTACCAGGACTCCAGCAGCCCATGGGGCTCTCGAGGTCAGGCCAATCCCAGGATATGGAGCTCACCTGGGCAGGTACCCCACCCCCACCCCAGCCCACGGGGCTCTCGTGTTCAGGCCCCTCCCAGGATATGGGGTTCCCTGGGCAGGTTCCCCTGCAGCCCATGGGGCTCTCGTGGTCAGGCCCCTCCCAGGATACAGAGCTACCCTTGCAGGTACCATGGCAGGGCTGGGAACACAGGAACCGTGCATATCGCCCTCATTGCAGAGCACTCCCAGCTCACCTGTCACTCAGATCTGACACAGAGCACCTCAGAGCAGGACTTGAACTAACAAACAGCAGCTCCGACAGGTCTGTGACCCTGGGCATCACTCTGTGTGGCCTCCCTCCACCTGGTCTTCCAGAGACTTCCACTGCACCCGGGGCACCAGGCCTCTGTCTCCACCCACCAGCCACCCCTCCTCTCCCTGACTCCTGGGTTCCTCTCATTAGGAGAGGGTTTTCTTGAAGTTGTCTCCCACTCATGGGACAGATAATATAATTAGAAAACAAGCCAGAGCTGCAGCCCCTTGTCTATCCTGACTCTCAGGAGCCCACACCTGTTCCTTGGACCTGGCCGATTCAGCAAGTTCCAGTTTCTGCAACTGTGAGCCCCTGAGGGGTGATTATTGGCTGGCCTGGGAAGCCCGACCGTGCCGGCCAGGCCTCCCCAGGTGTGCCTGGGTTCAGATCAATATAAACACCGCTCCAGGCAGCAAGAGCCCCTGCAGCTGTGCCTGACGCCATTTTCTCTGCCCTGTCAGCAGTCTTGGGGCTGGACTGGTGGGAGGGAGTGAGAGGCCACGGCTTTGTGGGTGGCCCAGTGTGAGTGGGGCTCTGCTGGACTTTCTGCAGCAGTTGCCAAGATGCCACCTGCTAAAGAAGAGGATGTGTCACCCATACCTGCCGCTGGAATTTCTCCCTGGGCAGAGGTGAGTGAGGAAGAAAGCAGTGGGGGCCGGGACAGCAGGGGTATCTCAGGCAGGGAAATGGAAAGCTTCCAGAAGAGCACCCAGGGCCAGGACCATCCTGGCTGGCCTGCAGGCACCAAATCGGCTGGCATGCTGTCGCTCATGTGGCTCCATGGCCCTTCCTCTAGGCTTTCAAGTCCTTGTACATATTCAGGTGTTTTACCTGGGAAGGGTGGGAACATTTCAGCAGCAGCTGGCCTGGGGCTCAGCCCACGTTTACTCACAGATGCCTCGGCACGGTCCCCCAGCTTTGCAATGAGGACGCTTGTTGCGTGGGGCCTGCTGGCTGAATGGGAGATGATTCCCCACCACTGACCAACTTCAGAATTGTTTACAACTGGAGCAAGTGCCCTGATACGGTTTTCCTCTGTGTAACTGGTGGGTTCTGTTTTTTTTTCTTTTTTTCGTTTTTGGTTCAAGGTAGATTTTATTCCTCTTTTTTGTATTTACAGATATAAGCATGGAAATAATTTATTCATATAAATACATGTATGTGAAGGGAAGAATATTTTTTCTGTTTTACTTTTTGTAATTTGAATTTTATTTTATTTTTTTATACAGCAGGTTCTTTTTGGTTATCTATTTTATACATATAAATGTATACATGCCAATCCCAAACTCTCAACTCCTCCCACCACCACCCCCCAACAGCTTTCCCCCCTTGGTGTCCATACGTTTGTTGTCTACATCTGTTGCTCTATTTCTGCCTGGCAAAACGGTTCATCTGTACAATTTTTCTAGGTTCCACATATATGCATTAATAGACAAGATTTGTTTTTCTCTTTCTGACTTACTTCACTCTGTATGACAGTCTCTAGATCCATCAACGTCTCTACAAATGACCCAATTTCATTCCTTTTTATGGCTTAGTAATATTCCATTTTATATATGTACCACATCTTTATGCATTCGTCTGTCTGTGGGCATTTAGGTTGCTTCCATTACCTGGATATTGTAAATAGTGATGCAATGAACATTGCGGTGAATGTCTCTTTTTGATTTATGGTTTTGTCTGGGTATATGCCCAGTAGTGGGATTGCTGTATCATATGGTAATTCTATTCTTAGTTTTATAAGAAACTCCATAATGTTCTCCACAGTGACTGTATCAATTTACATTCCCAACAATAGTGGAAGAGGGTTCCTTATCTCCACACCCTTTCCAGCATTTGTTGTTTGTAGATTTTCTGATGATGCCCATTCTAACAGGTGTGAGGTGATACACCATGGATGAGTCTATTTCGTTGAGCAAAGAGTAGGTCTTGTCTATTACATATTTGGCTTATGGAACGGTATGTGTGCTAATTTCAATCTCTGGTTTTATACAGCACCCCAACTCAACTTTCCCCTTAAGCAAGCATAAGTTTTTATCTAAATGTGAGACTCTGTTCGGTTTTGGAATTCAGTTTATGTGTAGCCAAGTTTACACTCTCTCTATTAGTGATATCTTATGATAATTCTCTTTCTCTGTGTGACCTATTTCTCTTAGAATCATCATACTTAAATCCACTCAATTTGCTGCTACAGGCCTGATGACATTGATTTCATTGCTGAGTGATATTCCCTTGTACGTAAGTAGCACAACTCCTTTATCCATTTTTTTCTTTCTGGGATATTTAATTTGTACTGGACTCAAGGTTCTTGTAAACACAGCAGCCCTAAATTTGGTGTTGGCTGTGTCTTGTTGATTTTAATTTTCCTAAGCTATAGGGCCAAAAGTGGAAGTGCCCTAGGGTCTGTAGCTTTGTTTTTCAGATGTTTCAGGATACACCATACACATCTCCAGAGTGTCTGTTGGCAATTTACATCCCGCCCATCAGCATAACAAGGCTCCCTGTTCTCCATGGCCTGTCCTGTGTTTCTGGTTTTTACACTTTTTTCAGATGGCCCTTTTGACGAATGGGAAATGAGACTTCATTGTAGTGCAGATTTCCATTTCTCGAGTGCTTGGTTGGCCAAAAAGGGCATATGTGTTTTTTCCTGAATATATTCAGGAAAAAATGTTTACGCACTTTTGTCCAAGTGCATCACTGTCAAAGATCTGCCGCTTTTCACATGCTTTAAATGCAATTCCAATCTACCTCCTGAAATATGATTCCTGCAATTCTGCCTCGTTTTCAAGTCCTCTTTGCAGACTTACTTCCATATAATTTTGCCAATAACTGTCATTTATAACACTGCAGGTTTGTGAATTACAGTGCCCGTGATTTCCTTTCTTAACTCGTTTCCTTGAAAACTGGCCACAGAACCGCAGGTTTGCTTCAGGCCGTAATCAGGGTCCGGCACGGCACTCTGAGACTTTGGTTCATTCCACTTCCTGGTGGGAAATTAGAGTTAAATGTGCCCCTCCAGCCACCTGCCTCACTCCTAGCCCCTTGGTGATGTGTGTCCTCTGGTTTGAGGCCACATGTGCTGGGTTCCTCACCTTTGGCTGATGTGGCCCCACTGGTGTGAGGACACTCCTGCCTGGTTCCCATCCCCTTGGTGATGTGGGCCCTCCGGTGAGAGTCTGATCCTGGTTGGGTTCCTCACACTTCTGTGAGGTGGGCCCTCTTCTCTGAGGTCACTCCTGCCTGGCTGGCACACCCCGCCTTGGCGACGTCAGCTCTCTGGTGGGATTTGGTGCCTGCTGGGTGTCTCCTCCCCTTGGTAATGAGGGCCCTCTGGCGTCAGGCCCTAACTCCTGGGCTCCCAATATTTTCTGATATGCGCCCTGTGGTTCGAGTACACTCCTGCCAGGTTCCCAACCCCATGGGAATGTGGGCCTTCTGCTCTGAGGTCCCAACCGTGGGTTGCTCAGTTTCATGATGTGGGCCCTCTGCTGTGAGTTCACTCCGGCCTGGATCCCATAGCCTCGCTGCTCCTGGCCACCTGCTGGGAGGTTACAACTGCGGGATTGCTCACCTTTTTTCTTCTATGTACCCTCTGTTTTGAGACTCCTCCTGCCTGCCTCACTCCCAGTCCCTTGGTGATGTGTGTCCTCTGGTGTGAGGCCACGTGTGCTGGGTCCCTTGCCTTTCGATGATGTGGCCCCACTGGTGTGAGGACACTCCTGCCTGGTTCCTATCCCCTTGATGATGTGGGCCCTCTGGTGAGAGTCTGATCCTGGCTGGGTTCCTCACCCTTCTGTGAGGGGGGCCCTCTGCTGTGAGGTCACTCCTGCCTGGCTGGCACACTCCACCTGGGCAACATCGGCCCTCTTGTGGCAGTTGGAGCCTGCTGGGAACCTCCCCTCGGTGATGGGGGCCCTCTAGCGTCAGGCCCTAACTGCTGGGTACCCACATTTTCTGATACGTGCTAAGTGGTGCGAGGACACTCCTGCGAGGTTCACATCCCCATGGGCATGTGGGCCTTCTGCTCTAAGGTCCCAACACCTGTGTTGTTCACCGTTTCATGATGTTGGCTCTCTGGTGATAGTTCACCCAGGCCTAGATCCCATAGCCTCTGTGCTCTGAGTGGCCTGCTGGGAGGTTCCTACTGCTGGATTCCTTACCTTTTTTATTCTTTGGGTCCTGTGTTTTCATGCTCCTACTTCCTGACTCACTCCCAGCCCATTTGTGATGTAGGTCCTCTGGTTTAAGGCCACATGTACCGGTTTCCTCACCTTTATTGATGTGGCCCCACTGGTGTGAGGACACTCCTGCCTGGTTCCCATCCCCTTGGTGATGGGGGCCCTCTGGTGAGAGTCTGATCCTGTCTGGATTCCTCACACTTCTGGGAGTTGGGCCCTCTGCTGTGAGGTCACTCCTGCCTGGCTGGCACACATCACCTTGGCGATGTGGGCCCTCAGTTGGGAGTTGGTGCCTGCTGGGAGTCTCCTCCCCTCGGTAATGAGGGCCCTCTGGCGTCAGGCCCTAACTCATGGGCTCCCAAAATTTTCTGATGTGCGCCCTGTCGTGCGAGTACACTCCAGCCAGGGTCCCATCCCCATGGGGATGTGGGCTTTCTGCCCTGAGGTCCCAACGGCTGGGTTGCTCACAGTGTCAGAATGTGGGCCCTCTGCTGTGAGTTCACTCCGGCATGGATCCCATAGCCTCGGTGCTCTGGGCCACCTGCTTGGAGCTTCCAACTGCGGGGTTCCTCACCTTTTTTATTCTATGGGCGCTCTGTTGTGAGTCTCCTCCTGCATGCCTCACTCCCAGCCCTTTCGTGATGTGTGTCCCCTTGTTTGAGGCCACATGTGCTGTGTTCCTCACCTTTCGCTGATGTGGCCCCACTGGTGTGAGGACACTCCTGCCTGGTTTCCATCCCCTTGGTGATGTGGGCGCTCTGGTTAGAGTCTGATCCTGTTTGGGCTCCTCACACTTCTGTGAGGTGGGCCCTCTGCTGTGAGGTAACTCCTGCCTGGCTTGCTCCCATTGCCTTGGTGACGTCGGACCTCTGGTGGCATTTGGAGCCTGCTGGTAGCCTCCTCTCCTCCGTGATGACGGCCCTCTTGCGCCAGGCCATAACTGCTGGGTTCCCACATTTTCTGATACGTGCTAAGTTGTGCGAGGACACTCCTGCGAGGTTCCCATCCCCATGGGGATGTGGGCCTTCTGCTCTGAGGTCCCACTGGCTGGGTTGCTCACAGTTTCATGATGTGGGCCCTCTGCTGTGAGTTCACTGTGGCCTGGATCCCATAGACTCCATACTCTGGGCCACCTGCTGGGGGGTTCCAACTGCGGGATTCCTCACCTTTTATACGCTATGGGCCCTCTGTTTGGAGGCTCCTCCTGCCTGCCTCACTCCCAGCCCCTTGGTGATGTGTGTCCTGTAGTTTGAGGCCACGTGTGCTGGGTCCGTCACATTTCGGTGATGTGACCTCACTGGTGTGAGATCACTCCTGCCTGGTTTCCATTCCCTTGGTGATGTGGGCCCTCCGGTGAGAGTCTGATCCTCTTTGGGTTCCTCACACTTTTGTGTGGTTGGCCCTCTGCTCTGAGGTCACTCCTGCCTGGCTGGCACACCCTGCATTGGCGACGTCGGCCTTCTGGTAGGAGTTGGAGCTTGCTGGGAGCCTCCTCTCCTCAGTGATGAGGGCCCTCTGGCGTCCGGCCCGAACTGTTGGGCTCCCCACCTTTTCTGATGTGTGCCCACTGGTACGATGACACTCCTGCTTGGTTCCCTTCCCCATGGGGATGTGGGCCTTTTGCTCTGAGGTTACAATGGCTGGGTTGCTTACAGTATCACGATGAGGGCCCTCTGTTGTGAGTTCATCACTGCCTGGATCCCATAGCCTCGGTGCTCTGGGCCGCCTGCTGGGATGTTCCAACTGCTGGATTCCTCACCTTTTTTATACAATGGGCCATGTGTTTTGAGGTTAATCCTGCCTGCCTCGCTCCGAGACCCATGGTGATGTGGGTCCTCTGGTTTGAGGCCACATGTGCTGGGTACCTCAACTTTCGATGATGTGGCCCCACGGGTGTGAGGACACTCCTGCCTGGTTCCCAGCCCCTTGCTTATGTGGGCACTCTGGTGAGAGTCTGATCTTGACTGGGTTCCTTACCCTTCTGTGAGGTGGGCCCTCTGATGTGAGGTCACTCCTGCCTGGATGGCTCATGTCGCCTTGGCGACGTAGGCCCTCTGTTGGCCACTGAAGCATGCTGGGAGCCTCCTACCCTCTTTAATAAGGGCCCTGGAAGAAACGCATATGCCCTTTTTGACCAAGTGCATCATTGTCGAGGTTCTGCCTCTTCTCCTATACTTTCAGAGGACTTCCCGTCTACCTCCTGAAATCGTATTCCTGGAATTCTGCCCCGCGTTCAAGTCCTCTTTGCAGCCTTACTTCAATATATTTTTGGACGATAGCTGTCATTTATAACTCTGCAGGTTTGTGAATTACAGTGCCCCTGAGCTCCTTTCTTCAACTCGCTTTCTTGTGAGCTGGCCGCAAAACCGCAGGATTGCTTCAGGCCCTAATCTGGTTCCGACACGGCATGCTGAGCCTTTGGCTAATTCCTCTTCCTGGTGGGAAATGAGCATTAAATTTGTTCGTGCAGACACCTACAGCTAATCTCTCATTGGTTCTCCCTATTCCTGTTCATCTTGCGCAGAAATTCCAAACTGTGCCAAACAGGAGGTTAAAGGCACTGACTCTCCAAGTGGGGAGAGTGTTAGTAAAGCATCTGGAATGGTAAAACCGAGTACGAGGGGACGAAAACTGAGACGCATTTAAAAAGTTTTCCCGGTCACACGGTGGACCATATTCTGGGTTGCCCATACATGTTTTACCTGAAGGAAGAATCCCTTCAACCTGGAGAGTTGGGACCCATGGAATGGGTACCACGCAGTATGACTTCAAAGGGTTGCCTTTGCTCACCGAACGTCACCAATGCTATCAGCCCGAAGTGTCCAGCCTTATGTCTCACTCAGCTCGGGGTGTAGATGTGGTAAATCCACGTTGCATCACAAGCCCTGAATGAATTATTTAAGAATTGCTCTCTATTTCACTGTCATTGTGTTTTGTTTTTGAAATTTATTTTGATAATTGGATTTATCGGATTTTCACTGCTGCGTTTATGCCGCTGTACACATGCTTGATTCTCTTATGGAGACATATAAATCCATGGGTTTTCAGATTCTTATTAGTCAGGTATATTCCTAGGCATTGAATATGGGGTGTTGAGTCCATTTCGTGGAGCAAGGAGTAGGCCCTGACTATTACATATTTGCTTATGGAAAGGTATCTGTGCTAATTTCAATCTCTGGTTTTATGCAGCACCACAACTCACCTTTCCCCTTAAGCAAGCATAAGTTGGTTTTCTAAATTTGAGACCCTTTTCTGTTTTGTAATTGAGTTCATGTGCAGCCATGTTTGCATTCCGTGTATTTGAGATATCTTATGGTGTTTCTTTTTCTGTGTGACTTAGTTAACTTAGAATGATCGTACCTGAATCCACTCATTATGCCGCGACGGGCCTCATGACATAGATTTCATTGCTGAGTGATATTCCATTGTACGTACGTACAACAACTTCCTTATGCATTTTTTGCTTTCTGGGATATTTCACTTGTACCGTAAATGAGGTTCTTGTAAGCAGAGCCGTCCAAAATTTATGGGTGGCTGTGTCTTTTTGATTTTAATTTTCCTAAGCTATAGGGCCAAAAGTGGAAGTGCCCTAGGGTCTGTAGCTTTGTTTTTCAGATGTTTCAGGATACACCATAAACATCTCCAGAGTGTCTGTTGGCAATTTACATCCCGCCCATCAGCATAACAAGGCTCCCTGTTCTCCATGGGCTGTCCTGCCTTTCTGGATTTTTCACTTTTTTCAGATGTCCCTTTTGACAGGGGGGCAGTGAGACTTCATTGTAATGCATATTTCTTTACAGGCTTGCTTGTTTGGTCAAAAAGGGCGTATGTGTTTTTTCTTGAATATATTCAGGAAAAAACGCATACGCCCTTTTTGACCAAGTGCATCATTGTCGACTTTCTGTCTCTTTCCTTATGCTATAAATGCAATTCCAGTCTGCCCCTGAACTCGTTTTCCTGCAATTCTGCCCCGCTTTCAAGTCCTCTACGCAGCCTTACTTCAATACATTTTTGGACAATAGCTGACATTTATAACTCTGCAGGTTTGTGAATGACAGTGCGCCTGAGCTCCTTTCTTCTACTCGCTTTCTTGTGAGCTGGCCGCAAAACCGCAGGATTGCTTCAGGCCCTAATCTGTTTCCGGCCGGGCACGATGAGCCTTTGGTTAATTCCTCTTCCTGGTGGGAAATGAGCGTTCCATTTGCCCGTGCAGACACCTACAGCTAGTCTGTCATTGGTTCTCCCTATGCCTGTTCATCTTGCGCAGAAATTGCAAACTGTGCCAAACAGGAAGTTAAAGGCACTGACTCTCCAAGTGGGGAGAGTGTTAGTAAAGCGTCTGGAATGGTGAACCCAAGTACCAGGGTTCGAAAACTGAGATGCATTTGAAAACGTTTCCCAATCACACGGTGGACCATACTCTGGGTTTCCCATGCATGTTTTAGCTGAAGGAAGAATCCCTTAAACCTAGAGAGTTGGAACCCATGGAATGGGTACCATGCAGTATGACTTCAAAGGATCTGCGTTTGCTCACTGAACCTCACCAATGCTATCAGCCCGAAGTGTCCAGCCTTATGTCTCACCCAGCTCTGGGTGTAGATGTGGGAAATCCAGGTTGCCTCACAAGCCCTGAATGAATTATTTAAGAATTGCTCTCTATTTCACTGTCATTGTGTTTTGTTTTTGAAATTTATTTTGATAATGGGATTTATTGGATGTTCACTGCTGCGTTTAGGCCGCTGTACACATGCTTGATTTCCTTATGGAGACATATAAATCCATGGGTTTAAAGATTCTTACTTGTCAGGTATATTCCCAGGCGTTGAATATGGGGTGTTGAGTCCATGTCGTTGAGCAAGGAGTAGGTCTTGTCTATTATATATTTGGCTTATGGAACGGTATCGGTGCTAATTTCAATCTCTGGTTTTATGCAGCACCCCAACTCACCTTTCCCCATAAGCAAGCATAAGTTGGTTTTCTAAATTTGAGACCCTGTTCTGTTTTGTAATTCAGTTCATGTGTAGCCAAGTTTACATTCCGTGTATTAGTGATATCTTATGATGTTTCTTTTTCTGTGTGACTTATTTTTCGTAGAATCATCATACCTGAATCCACTCATTATGCCGCTATGGGCCTGATGACGTAGATTTTATTGCTGAGTGATATTCCATTGTACGTGCGTACCACTACATCTTTATGCATTTTTTGCTTTCTGGGATATTTAACTTGAACCGTAGACGAGGTTGTTGTAAACAGAGCCGTCCCAAACTTTGGGGTGGCTGTGTGTTTTTGATTTTAATTTCCCTAAGCTATAGGACCATAAGTGGAAGTGCCATAGGCTGTGTTGCTTTGTTTCCTACGTGTTTCAGGAAACACCATGTACTTCTCCAGAGTGGTTGTTGGCAGTTTACATCCCGCCCATCAGCAAAACAAGCCTCCCTGTTCTCCATGACCTGTCCTGCCTTTCTGGATTTTACACTTTTTTCAGATGGCCCTTTTGACCGGGGGGCAGTGAGACTTCATTGTAGTGCAGATTTCCTTTACACGCTTGCTTGGTTGGCGAAAAAGTGCGTATGCGTTTTTTCCTGAATGTATTCAGGAAAAAACGCATACGCCCTTTTTGGCCAAGTGCATCATTGTCGACATTCTGCCTCTGTTCCTATGCTTTAAGTGCAATTCCAGTCTACCCCGTGAAATCGTTTTCCTGAAGTTTTGCCCCGCTTTCCAGTCCTCTTCGAAGACTTACTTCAGTACATTTTTGGACGATAGCTGTCATTCATAACTCTGCAAGTTTGGGAATTACAGTGCCCCTGAGCTCCTTTCTTCAACTCGCTTTCTTGTGAGCTGGCCGCAAAACCGCAGGATTGCTTCAGGCCCTAATCTGTGTCCGGCAGGGCAGGCTGAGCCATTGGTTAATTCCCCTTCCTGGTGTGAAATGAGCGTTCCATTTGCCCGTGCAGGCACCTACAGCTAGTCTCTCATTCGTTCTCCCTATTCCTGTTCATCTTGCGCAGAAATTGCCAACTGTGCCAAACAGGAGGTTAAAGGCACTGACTCTCCAAGTGGGGAGAGTGTTAGTAAAGCGTCTGGAATGGTGAACCCGAGTACCAGGGGACGAAAACTGTGATGCATTGGAAAACGTTTCCCAATCACATGGTGGTCGATACTCTGCGTTTCCCATGCATGTTTTAGCTGAAGGAAGAATCCCTTAAACCTGGAGAGTTGGGACCCATGGAATGGGTACCATGCAGGATGACTTCAAAGGGTCTGCGTTTGCTCACCGAACCTCACCAATGCTATCAGCCTGAAGTGTCCAGCCTTATGTCTCACCCAGCTCTGGGTGTAGATGTGGTAAATCCAGGTTGCATCACAAGCCCTGAATGAATGATTTAAAAATTGCTCTCTATTTCACTGTCATTGTGTTTTGTTTTTGAAATTTATTTTGATAATTGGATTTATCGGATTTTCACTGCTCCGTTTAGGCTGCTGTACACACGCTTGTTTTCCTTAAGGAGACATATAAATCCATGCTTTTTAAGATTCTTATTTGTCAGGTATCTTCCCAGGCGTTGAATATGGGGTGTTGAGTCCATTTCGTTGAGCAAGGAGTAGGTCTTGTCTATTATATATTTGGCTTATGGAACGGTATCTGTGCTAATTTCAATCTCTGGTTTTATGCAGCACCCCAACTCACCTTTCCCCATAAGCAAGCGTAAGTTGGTTTTCTAAATTTGAGACCCTGTTCTGTTTTGTAATTCAGTTCATGTGTAGCCAAGTTTACATTCCGTGTATTAGTGATATCTTATAATGTTTCTTTTTCTGTGTGACTTATTTCTCGTAGACTCATCGTACCTGAATCCACTCATTATGCCGCTACGGGCCTGATGACGTAGATTTCATTGCTGAGTGATATTCCATTGTACGTGCGTACCACAACTTCTTTATCCATTTTTTGCTTTCTTGCATATTTAACTTGAACCATAGACGAGGTTCTTGTAAACATAGCCGTCCCAAACTTTCGGCTGGCTGTGTGTTTTTGATTTTAATTTCCCTAAGCTAGAGGACCATAAGTGGAAGTGCCATAGGCTGTGTTGCTTTGTTTCCTACGTGTTTCAGGATACACCGTACACTTCTCCAGAGTGGCTGTTGGCAATTTACATCCCGCCCATCAGCATGACAAGGCTCCCTGTTCTCCATGACCTGTCCTGCCTTTCTGGATTTTACACTTTTTTCAGATGGCCCGTTTGGCCGGGGAGCAGTGAGGCTTCATTGTAGTGCAGATTTCTTTACATGCTTGCTTGGTTGGCCAAAAAGTGCGTATGCGTTTTATCCTGAATATATTCAAGAAAAAACGCATATGCCCTATTTGGCCAAGTGCATCATTGTCGACATTCTGCCTCTTTTCCTATGCTTTAAGTGCAATTCCAGTCTACCCCCTGAAATCTTTTTCCTGAAATTTTGCCCCGCTTTCAAGTCCTTTTCGACGACTTACTTCAATACATTTTTGGACGACAGTCTGTCATTCATAACTCTGCATGTTTGTGAATTACAGTGCCCCTGAGCTCCTTTCTTCAACTCGCTTTCTTGTGAGCTGGCCGCAAAACCGCAGGATTGCTTCAGGCCCTAATATGTTTCCGGCAGGGCATGCTGAGCCTTTGGTTAATTCCTCTTCCTGGTGGGAAATGAGCGTTCCATTTGCCCTTGCAGACACCTACAGCTAGTCTCTCATTAGTTCTCCCAATTCCTGTTCATCTTGCGCAGAAATTGCAAACTGTGCCAAACAGGAGGTTAAAGGCACTGACTCTCCAAGTGGGGAGAGTGTTAGTAAAGCTTCTGGAATGGTGAACCCGAGTACCAGGGTTCGAAAACTGAGATGCATTTGAAAACGTTTCCCAATCACACGGCGGACGATAGTCTGGGTTTCCCATGCATGTTTTAGCTGAAGGAAGAATCCCTTAAACCTGGAGAGTTGGGACCCATGGAATGGGTACCATGCATTATGACTTACAAGGGTCTGCGTTTGCTCACCGAACCTCACCAATGCTATCAGCCCGAAGTGCCCAGCCTTATGTCTCACCCAGCTCTGGGTGTAGATGTGGTAAATCCAGGTTGCATCACAAGCCCTGAATGAATTATTTAAAAATTGCTATCTATTTCACTGTCATTGTGTTTTCTTTTTGAAATTTATTTTGATAATGGGATTTATCGGATGTTCACTGCTGCGTTTAGGCCGCTGTACACATGCTTGATTTCCTTATGGAGACATATAAATCCATGGGTTTTAAGATTCTTACTTGTCAGGTATATTCCCAGGCGTTGAATATGGGGTGTTGAGTCTATTTTGCTGAGCAAGGAGTAGGTCTTGTCTATTATATATTTGGCTTATTTAACGGTATCTGTGCTAATTTCAATCTCTGATTTTATGCAGCACCCCAACTCACCTTTCCCCATAAGCAAGCATAAGTTGGTTGTCTCAATTTGAGACCCTTTTCTGTTTTGTAATTCAGTTCATGTGTAGCCAAGTTTACATTCCGTGTATTAGTCATATCTTATGATGTTTCTTTTTCTGTGTGACTTATTTCTCGTAGAATCATCGTACCGGAATCCACTCATTATGGCGCTACGGGCCTGATGACATAGATTTCATTGCTGTGTGATATTCCATTGTACGTACGTAGCACTACTTCTTTATCCATTTTTTGCTTTCTCGGATATTTAACTTGTACCGTAGACGAGGTTCCTGTAAACGGAGCCGTCCCAAACTTTGGGGTGGCTGTGTGTTTTTGATTTTAATTTCCCTAAGCTACAGATCCATAAGTGGATGTGCCATAGGCTGTGTTGTTTTGTTTCCTACGTGTTTCAGGAAACACCATACACTTCTCCAGAGTGGCTGTTGGCAATTTACATCCTGCCCAGCAGCATAACAAGGCTCCCTGTTCTCCATGACCTGTCCTGCCTTTCTGGATTTTACACTTTTTTCAGATGGCCCTTTTGACCGGGGGGCAGTGAAACTTCATTGTAGTGCAGATTTCCTTTACACACTTGCTTGGTTGACCAAAAAGTGCGTATGCGTTTTTTCCTGACTATATTCAGGAAAAAACACATACGGCCTTTTTGGCCAAGTGCATCATTGTCGACATTCTGCCTCATTTCCTATGCTTTAAGTGCAATTCCAGTCTACCCCCTGAAATCGTTTTCCAGAAATTCTGCCCCGCTTTCAAGTCCTCTTCGAAGGCTTACTTCAATACAATTTTGGACGATAGCTGTCATTCATAACTCTGAAGGTTTGTGAATTTCAGTGACCCTGAGCTCCTTTCTTCAACTCACTTTCTTGTGAGCTGGCTGCAAAGCGAAGGATTGCTTCAGGCCCTAATCTGTTTCCGGAGGGCACTCTGAGCCTTTGCTTAATTCGTCTTCCTGGTGGGAAATGAGCGTTCCATTTGCCCGTGCAGACACCTACAGGTAGTCTCTCATTGGTTCTCCCTATTCCTGTTCATCTTGCGCAGAAATTGCAAACTGTGCCAAACAGGAGTTTAAAGGCACTGACTCTCCAAGTGGGGAGAGTGTTAGTAAAGCATCTGGAATGATGAACCCGAGTACCAGCGTCCGAAAACTGAGATGCATTTGAAAACGTTTCCCAATCACACGGTTAACCATACTCTGGGTTTCCCATGCATGTTTTAGCTGAAGGAAGATTCCCTTAAACCTGGAGAGTTGGGACCCATGGAATGGGTACCATGCAGTATGACTTCAAAGGGTCTGCGTTTGCTCACCGAACCTCACCAAAGCTATCCGCCCGAAGTGTCCAGCCTTATGTCTCACCCAGCTCTGGGTGTACATGTGGTAAATCCAGGTTTCATCACAAGCCCTGAATGAATTATTTAAGAATTGCTCTCTACTTCACTGTCATTGTGTTTTGTTTTTGAAATTTATTTTGATAATGGGATTTATCGGATATTCACTGCTGTGTTTATGCCGCTGTACACACGCTTGATTTCCTTGTGGAGACATATAAATCCATGGGTTTTAAGATTCTTACTTTTCAGGTATATTCCCAGGCGTTGAATATGGAGTGTTGAGTCCATTTCGTTGAGCAAGGAGTAGGTCTTGTCTATTATATATTTGGCTTATGGAAAGGTATCTGTGCTAATTTCAATCTCTGGTTTTATGCAGCACCCCAACTCACCTTTCCCCATAAGCAAACATAAGTTGGTTTTCTAAATTTGATACCATGTTCTGTTTTGTAATTCAGTTCATGTGTAGTCAAATTTACATTCCGTGTATTAGTGATATCTTATGATGTTTCTCTTTCTGTGTGACTTATTTCTCGTAGAATCATCGTACCTGAACCCACTCGTTTTGCCGATATGGGCCTGATGACGTAGATTTCATTGCTGAGTGATATTCCATTGTACGTGCATACCACAACTTCTTTATCCATTTTTTGCTTTCTCGGATATTTAACTTGTACCGTAGACGAGGTTCTTGTAAACAGAGACGTCCCAAACATTGGGGTGGCTTTGTGTTTTTGATTTTAATTTCCATAAGCTATAGGACCATAAGTGGAAGTGCCATAGGCTGTGTTGCTTTGTTTCCTATGTGTTTCAGGAAACACCATACACTTCTCCAGAGTGGCTGTTGGCAATTTACATCCCGCCCATCAGCATAACAAGGCTTCCTGTTCTCCATGACCTGTCCTGCCTTTCTGGATTTTACACTTTTTTCAGATGGCCCTTTTGACCGGGGGGCAGTGAGACTTCATTGTAGTGCAGATTTCCTTTACACGCCTGCTTGGTTGGCCAAAAAGGGCGTATGCGTTTTTTCCTGTATATATTCAGGAAAAAACGCATACGCCCTTTTTGGCCAAGTGCATCATTGTCGACATTCTGCCTCTTTTCCTATGCTTTAAGTGCAATTCCAGTCTACCCCCTGAAATCGTTTTCCTGAAATTCTGCCCCACTTTCAAGTCCTCTTCGAAGACTTACTTCAGTACATTTTTGGACGATAGCTGTCATTCATAACTCTGCAGGTTTGTGAATTATAGTGCCCCTGAGCTCCTTTCCTCAACTCGGTTTCTCGTGAGCTGGCTGCAAAACCGCAGGATTGCTTCAGGCCCTAATCTGTTTCCGGCAGGGCACGCTGAGCCTTTGGTTACTTCGTCTTCCTGGTGGGAAATGAGCGTTCCATTTGCCCGTGCAGACACCTACAGCTAATTCTCTCATTGGTTCTCCCTATTCCTGTTCATCTTGCGCAGAAATTGCAAACTGTGCCAAACAGGTGGTTAAAGGCACTGACTCTCCAAGTGGGGAGAATGTTAGTAAAGCGTCTGGAATGGTGAACCCGAGTACCAGGGTTAGAAAACTGAGATGCATTTGAAAACGTTTCCCAATCACACGGTGGACCATACTCTGCGTTTCCCATGTGTGATTTAGCTGAAGGAAGAATCCCTTAAACCTGGAAAGTTGGGACCCATGGAATGGGTACCAGGCAGTATGACTTCAAAGGGTCTGCGTTTGCTCACCGAACCTCACCAATGCTATCAGCCTGAAGTGTCCAGCCTTATGTCTCACACAGCTCTGGGTGTAGATGTGGTAAATCCAGGTTGCATCACAAGCCCTGAATGAATTATTTAAGAATTGCTCTCTATTTCACTGTCATTGTGTTTTGTTTTTGAAATTTATTTTGATAATGGGATTTATCGGATATTCACTGCTGCGTTTATGCCGCTGTACACACGCTTGATTTCCTTGTGGAGACATATAAATCCATGGGTTTTAAGATTCTTACTTTTCAGGTATACTCCCAGGCGTTGAATATGGAGTGTTGAGTCCATTTCGTTGAGCAAGGAGTAGGTCTTGTCTATTATATATTTGGCTTATGGAAAGGTATCTGTGCTAATTTCAATCTCTGGTTTTATGCAGCACCCCAACTCACCTTTCCCCATAAGCAAACATAAGTTGGTTTTCTAAATTTGATACCATGTTCTGTTTTGTAATTCAGTTCATGTGTAGTCAAATTTACATTCCGTGTATTAGTGATATCTTATGATGTTTCTCTTTCTGTGTGACTTATTTCTCGTAGAATCATCGTACCTGAACCCACTCATTATGCCGATATGGGCCTGATGACGTAGATTTCATTGCTGAGTGATATTCCATTGTACGTGCATACCACAACTTCTTTATCCATTTTTTGCTTTCTCGGATATTTAACTTGTACCGTAGACGAGGTTCTTGTAAACAGAGACGTCCCAAACATTGGGGTGGCTGTGTGTTTTTGATTTTAATTTCCATAAGCTATAAGACCATAAGTGGAAGTGCCATAGGCTGTGTTGCTTTGTTTCCTATGTGTTCCAGGAAACACCATACACTTCTCCAGAGTGGCTGTTGGCAATTTACATCCCGCCCATCAGCATAACAAGGCTTCCTGTTCTCCATGACCTGTCCTGCCTTTCTGGATTTTACACTTTTTTCAGATGGCCCTTTTGACCGGGGGGCAGTGAGACTTCATTGTAGTGCAGATTTCTTTACACGCCTGCTTGGTTGGCCAAAAAGTGCGTATGCGTTTTTACCTGAATATATTCAGGAAAAAACGCATACGCCCTTTTTGGCCAAGTGCATCATTGTCGACATTCTGCCTCTTTTCCTATGCTTTAAGTGCAATTCCAGTCTACCCCCTGAAATCGTTTTCCTGAAATTCTGCCCCACTTTCAAGTCCTCTTCGAAGACTTACTTCAGTACAATTTTGGACGATAGCTGTCATTCATAACTCTGCAGGTTTGTGAATTACATTGCCCCTGAGCTCCTTTCCTCAACTCGCTTTCTCGTGAGCTGGCTGCAAAACCGCAGGATTGCTTCAGGCCCTAATCTGTTTCCGGCAGGGCACGCTGAGCCTTTGCTTAATTCGTCTTCCTGGTGGGAAATGAGCGTTCCATTTGCCCGTGCAGACACCTACAGCTAGTCTCTCATTGGTTCTCCCTATTCCTGTTCATCTTGCGCAGAAATTGCAAACTGTGCCAAACAGGAGTTTAAAGGCACTGACTCTCCAAGTGGGGAGAGTGTTAGTAAAGCGTCTGGAATGGTGAACCCGAGTACCAGGGTTCGAAAACTGAGATGCATTTGAAAACGTTTCCCAATCACACGGTGGACCATACTCTGGGTTTCCCATGCATGTTTTAGCTGAAGGAAGATTCCCTTAAACCTGGAGAGTTGGGACCCATGGAATGGGTACCATGCAGTATGACTTCAAAGGGTCTGCGTTTGCTCACCGAACCTCACCAAAGCTATCCGCCCGAAGTGTCCAGCCTTATGTCTCACCCAGCTCTGGGTGTATATGTGGTAAATCCAGGTTTCATCACAAGCCCTGAATGAATTATTTAAGAATTGCTCTCTATTTCACTGTCATTGTGTTTTGTTTTTGAAATTTATTTTGATAATGGGATTTATCGGATATTCACTGCTGCGTTTATGCCGCTGTACACACGCTTGATTTCCTTGTGGAGACATATAAATCCATGGGTTTTAAGATTCTTACTTTTCAGGTATATTCCCAGGCGTTGAATATGGAGTGTTGAGTCCATTTCGTTGAGCAAGGAGTAGGTCTTGTCTATTATATATTTGGCTTATGGAAAGGTATCTGTGCTAATTTCAATCTCTGGTTTTATGCAGCACCCCAACTCACCTTTCCCCATAAGCAAACATAAGTTGGTTTTCTAAATTTGATACCATGTTCTGTTTTGTAATTCAGTTCATGTGTAGTCAAATTTACATTCCGTGTATTAGTGATATCTTATGATGTTTCTCTTTCTGTGTGACTTATTTCTCGTAGAATCATCGTACCTGAACCCACTCATTATGCCGATACGGGCCTGATGACGTAGATTTCATTGCTGAGTGATATTCCATTGTACGTGCATACCACAACTTCTTTATCCATTTTTTGCTTTCTCGGATATTTAACTTGTACCGTAGACGAGGTTCTTGTAAACAGAGACGTCCCAAACATTGGGGTGGCTGTGTGTTTTGATTTTAATTTCCATAAGCTATAAGACCATAAGTGGAAGTGCAATAGGCTGTGTTGCTTTGTTTCCTATGTGTTTCAGGAAACACCATACACTTCTCCAGAGTGGCTGTTGGCAATTTACATCCCGCCCATCAGCATAACAAGGCTTCCTGTTCTCCATGACCTGTCCTGCCTTTCTGGATTTTACACTTTTTTCAGATGGCCCTTTTGACCGGGGGGCAGTGAGACTTCATTGTAGTGCAGATTTCTTTACACGCCTGCTTGGTTGGCCAAAAAGTGCGTATGCGTTTTTACCTGAATATATTCAGGAAAAAACGCATACGCCCTTTTTGGCCAAGTGCATCATTGTCGACATTCTGCCTCTTTTCCTATGCTTTAAGTGCAATTCCAGTCTACCCCCTGAAATCGTTTTCCTGAAATTCTGCCCCGATTTCAAGTCCTCTTCGAAGACTTACTTCAATACATTTTTGGACGATAACTGTCATTCATAACTCTGCAGGTTTGTGAATTACATTGCCCCTGAGCTCCTTTCCTCAACTCGCTTTCTCGTGAGCTGGCTGCAAAACCGCAGGATTGCTTCAGGCCCTAATCTGTTTCCGGCAGGGCACGCTGAGCCTTTGGTTAATTCCTCTTCCTGGTGGGAAATGAGCGTTCCATTTGCCCGTGCAGACACCTACAACTAGTCTCTCATTGGTTCTCCCTATTCCTGTTCATCTTGCGCAGAAATTGCAAACTGTGCCAAACAGGAGGTTAAAGGCACTGACTCTCCAAGTGGGGAGAATGTTAGTAAAGCGTCTGGAATGGTGAACCCGAGTACCAGGGGACGAAAACTGCGATGCATTTGAAAACGTTTCCCAATCACATGGTGGACCATACTCTGGGTTTCCCATGCATGTTTTAGCTGAAGGAAGAATCCCTTAAACCTGGAGATTTAAGACCCTTGGAATGGGTACCAGGCAGTATGATTTCAAAGGGTCTGCGTTTGCTCACCGAACCTCACCAATGCTATCAGCCCAATGTGTCCAGCCTTATGTCTCACACAGCTCTGGGTGTAGATGTGGTAAATCCAGGTTGCATCACAAGCCCTGAGTGAATTATTTAAGAATTTCTCTCTATTTCACTGTCATTGTGTTTTGTTTTCAAAATTTATTTTGATAATGGGATTTATCGGATTTTCACTGCTGCATTTAGTCCGCTGTACACTCGTTTGATTTCCTTATGGAGACATATAAATCCATGGGTTTTAAGATTCTTACTTGTCAGGTATGTTCCCAGGCGTTGAATATGGGGTGTTGAGTACATTTCACTGAGCAAGGAGTAGGTCTTGTCTATTATATATTTGGCTTATGGAACGGTATCTGTGTTAATTTCAATCTCTGGTTTGATGCAGCACCCCAACTCACCTTTCCCCATAATCAAGCATAAGTTGGTTTTCTAAATTTGAGACCCTGTTCTGTGTTGTAATTCAATTCATGTGTAGCCAAGTTTACATTCCGTGTATTAGTGATATCTTATGATGTTTCTTTTTCTGTGTGACTTATTTCTCGTAGAATCATCGTACCTGGATCCACTCGTTATGCCGCTACGGGCCTGATGACGTAGATTTCATTGCTGAGTGATATTCCATTGTACGTGCGTACCACAACTTCTTTATCCATTTTTTGCTTTCTCGGATATTTAACATGTACCGTAGATGAGGTTCTTGTAAACAGAGCCGTCCCAAACTTTGGGGTGGCTGTGTGTTTTTGATTTTAATTTCCCTAAGCTATAGGACCATAAGTGGAAGTGCCATAGGCTGTGTTGCTTTGTTTCCTACGTGTTTCAGGAAACACCATACACTTCTCCAGAGTGGCTGTTGGCAATTGACATCCTGCCCAGCAGCATAACAAGGCTCCCTGTTCTCCATGACCTGTCCTGCCTTTCTGGATTTTACACTTTTTTCAGATGGCCCTTTTGACCGGGGGGCAGTGAGACTCCATTGTAGTGCAGATTTCCTTTACACGCATGCTTGGTTGGCCAAAAAGGGCGTATGCGTTTTTTCCTGAATATATTCAGGAAAAAACGCATACGCCCTTTTTGGCCAAGTGCATCATGGTCGACATTCTGCCTCTTTTCCTATGCTTTAAGTGCAATTCCAGTCTACCCCCTGAAATCGTTTTCCTGAAATTCTTCCCCGCTTTCAAGTCCTCTTCGAAGAATTACTTCAATACATTTTTGGACGATAGCTGTCATTCATAACTCTGCAGGTTTGTGAATTACAGTGCCCCAGAACTCCTTTCCTCAACTCGCTTTCATGTGAACTGGCCGCAAAACCGCAGGATTGTTTCAGGCCCTAATCTGTTTCCGGCATGGCACGCTGAGCCTTTGGTTAATTCCTCTTCCTGGTGGGAAATGAGCATTCCATTTGCCCGTGCAGACACCTACAGGTAGTCTCTCATTGGTTCTCCCTATTCCTGTTCATCTTGCGCAGAAATTGCAAACTGTGCCAAACAGGAGGTTAAAGGCACTGACTCTCCAAGTGGGGAGAGTTTTAGTAAAGCGTCTGGAATGGTGAACCCGAGTACCAGGGTTCGAAAACTGAGATGCATTTGGAAACGTTTCCCAATCACACGGTGGACCATACTCTGGGTTTCCCATGCATGTTTTAGCTGAAGGAAGAATCCCTTAAACCTGGAGAGTTGGGACCCATGGAATGAGTACCATGCAGTATGACTTCAAAGGGTCTGCGTTTGCTCACCGAACCTCACCAATGCTATCAGCTTGAAGTGCCCAGCCTTATGTCTCACCCAGCTCTGGTTGTAGATGTGGTAAATCCAGGTTGCATCACAAGCCCTGAATGAATTATTTAAGAATTGCTCTCTATTTCACTGTCATTGTGTTTTGTTTTTGAAATTTATTTTGATAATGGGATTTATCGGATTTTCACTGCTGCATTTAGGCCGATGTACAGACATTTGATTTCCTTATGGAGACATATAAATCCATGGGTTTTAAGATTCTTACTTGTCAGGTATATTCCCAGGCGTTGAATATGGGGTGTTGAGTCTATTTCGCTGACCAAGGAGTAGGTCTTCTCTATTATATATTTGGCTTATGGAATGGTATCTGTGCTAATTTCAATCTCTGTTTTTATGCAGCACCCCAACTCACCTTTCCCCATAAGCAAGCATAAGTTGGTTGTCTCAATTTGAGACCCTTTTCTGTTTTGTAATTCAGTTCATGTGTAGCCAAGTTTACATTCCGTGTATTAGTCATATCTTATGATGTTTCTTTTTCTGTGTGACTTATTTCTCGTAGAATCATCGTACCTGAATCCACTCATTATGGCGCTACGGGCCTGATGACGTAGATTTCATTGCTGTGTGATATTCCATTGTACGTACGTAGCACTACTTCTTTATCCATTTTTTGCTTTCTCGGATATTTAACTTGTACCGTAGACGAGGTTCCTGTAAACGGAGCCGTCCCAAACTTTGGGGTGGCTGTGTGTTTTTGATTTTAATTTCCCTAAGCTATAGGACCATAAGTGGAAGTGCCATAGGCTGTGTTGTTTTGTTTCCTACGTGTTTCAGGAAACACCATACACTTCTCCAGAGTGGCTGTTGGCAATTTACATCCTGCCCATCAGCATAACAAGGCTCCCTGTTCTCCATGACCTGTCCTGCCTTTCTGGATTTTACACTTTTTTCAGATGGCCCTTTTGACCGGGGGGCAGTGAGACTTCATTGTAGTGCAGATTTCCTTTACATGCTTGCTTGGTTGACCAAAAAGTGCGTATGCGTTTTTTCCTGAATATATTCAGGAAAAAACACATACGCCCTTTTTGGCCAAGTGCATCATTGTCCACATTCTGCCTCATTTCCTATGCTTTAAGTGCAATTCCAGTCTACCCCCTGAAATCGTTTTCCAGAAATTCTGCCCCGCTTTCAAGTCCTCTTCGAAGACTTACTTCAGTACATTTTTGGACGATAGCTGTCATTCATAACTCTGCAGGTTTGTGAATTTCAGTGACCCTGAGCTCCTTTCTTCAACTCATTTTCTTGTGAGCTGGCTGCAAAACCGCAGGATTGCTTCAGGCCCTAATCTGTTTCCGGCAGGGCACGCTGAGCCTTTGGTTAATTCGTCTTCCTGGTGGGAAATGAGCGTTCCATTTGCCCGTGCAGACACCTACATCTAGTCTCTCATTGGTTTTCCCTATTCCTGTTCATCTTGCGCAGAAATTGCAAACTGTGCCAAACAGGAGTTTAAAGGCACTGACTCTCCAAGTGAGGAGAGTGTTAGTAAAGCGTCTGGAATGGTGAACCCGAGTACCAGCGTTCGAAAACTGAGATGCATTTGAAAACGTTTCCCAATCACACGGTGGACCATACTCTGGGTTTCCCATGCATGTTTTAGCTGAAGGAAGAATCCCTTAAACCTGGAGAGTTGGGACCCATGGAATGGGTACCAGGCAGTATGACTTCAAAGGGTCTGCGTTTGCTCACCGAACCTCACCAAAGCTATCAGCCCGAAGTGTCCAGCCTTATGTCTCACCCAGCTCTGGGTGTAGATGTGGTAAATCCAGGTTTCATCACAAGCCCTGAATGAATTATTTAAGAATTGCTCTCTATTTCACTGTCATTGTGTTTTGTTTTTGAAATTTATTTTGATAATGGGATTTATCGGATTTTCACTGCTGCGTTTAGGCCGCTGTACACACGCTTGTTTTCCTTGTGGAGACATATAAATCCATGGGTTTTAAGATTCTTACTTGTCAGGTATATTCCCAGGCGTTGAATATGGAGTGTTGAGTCCATTTCGTTGAGCAAGGAGTAGGTCTTGTCTATTATATGTTTGGCTTATGGAAAGGTATCTGTGCTAATTTCAATCTCTGGTTTTATGCAGCACCCCAACTCACCTTTCCCCATAAGCAAACATAAGTTGGTTTTCTAAATTTGATACCATGTTCTGTTTTGTAATTCAGTTCATGTGTAGCCAAGTTTACATTCCGTGTATTAGTCATATCTTATGATGTTTCTTTTTCTGTGTGACTTATTTCTCGTAGAATCATCGTACCTGAACCCACTCATTATGCCGATACGGGCCTGATGACGTAGATTTCAATGCTGAGTGATATTCCATTGTACGTGCATACCACAACTTCTTTATCCATTTTTTGCTTTCTCGGATATTTAACTTGTACCGTAGACGAGGTTCTTGTAAACAGAGACGTCCCAAACATTGGGGTGGCTGTGTGTTTTTGATTTTAATTTCCCTAAGCTATAGGACCATAAGTGGAAGTGCCATAGGCTGTGTTGCTTTGTTTCCTATGTGTTTCAGGAAACACCATACACTTCTCCAGAGTGGCTGTTGGCAATTTACATCCCGCCCATCAGCATAACAAGTCTTCCTGTTCTCCATGACCTGTCCTGCCTTTCTGGATTTTACACTTTTTTCAGATGGCCCTTTTGACCGGGGGGCAGTGAGACTTCATTGTAGTGCAGATTTCCTTTACACGCCTGCTTGGTTGGCCAAAAAGGCCGTATGCAGGAAAAAACGCATACGCCCTTTTTGGCCAAGTGCATCATTGTCGACATTCTGCCTCTTTTCCTATGCTTTAAGTGCAATTCCAGTCTACCCCCTGAAATCGTTTTCCTGAAATTCTGCCCCACTTTCAAGTCCTCTTCGAAGACTTACTTCAGTACATTTTTGGACGATAGCTGTCATTCATAACTCTGCAGGTTTGTGAATTACAGTGCCCCTGAGCTCCTTTCCTCAACTCGCTTTCTTGTGAGCTGGCTGCAAAACCGCAGGATTGCTTCAGGCCCTAATCTGTTTCCGGCAGGGCACGCTGAGCCTTTGCTTAATTCGTCTTCCTGGTGGGAAATGAGCGTTCCATTTGCCCGTGCAGACACCTACAGCTAGTCTCTCATTGGTTCTCCCTATTCCTGTTCATCTTGCGCAGAAATTGCAAACTGTGCCAAACAGGAGGTTAAAGGCACTGACTCTCCAAGTGGGGAGAATGTTAGTAAAGCGTCTGGAATGGTGAACCCGAGTACCAGGGTTCGAAAACTGAGATGCATTTGAAAACGTTTCCCAATCACACGGTGGACCATACTCTGGGTTTCCCATGCATGATTTAGCTGAAGGACGAATCCCTTAAACCTCGAAAGTTGGGACCCATGGAATGGGTACCATGCAGTATGACTTTAAAGGGTCTGCGTTTGCTCACCGAACCTCACCAATGCTATCAGCCTGAAGTGTCCAGCCTTATGTCTCACACAGCTCTGGGTGTAGATGTGGTAAATCCAGGTTGCATCACAAGCCCTGAATGAATTATTTAAGAATTGCTCTCTATTTCACTCTCATTGTGTTTTGTTTTTGAAATTTATCTTGATAATTGGATTTATCTGATTTTCACTGCTGCGTTTAGGCCGCTGTACACATGCTTGATTTCCTTATGGAGACATATAAATCCATGGGTTTTAAGATTCTTACTTGTCAGGTATGTTCCCAGGCGTTGAATATGGGCTGTTCAGTCCATTTCGCTGAGCAAGGAGTAGGTCTTGTCTATTATATATTTGGCTTATGGAATGGTATCTGTGCTAATTTCAATCTCTGGTTTTATACAGCACCCAAATTCACCTTTCCCCATAAGCAAGCATAAGTTGGTTTTCTAAACTTGAGACCCTGTTCTGTTTTGTAATTCAGTTCATGTGTAGTCAGTTTACATTCCGTGTATTAGTGATATCTTATGATGTTTCTTATTCTGTGTGACTTATTTCCCATAGAATCATCGTACTTGGATCCACTCATTATGCCGCTACGGGCCTGATGACGGAGATTTCATTGCTGAGTGATATTCCATTGTACGTGCATAGCACAACTTCTTTATCCATTTTTTGCTTTCTCGGATATTTAACTTGTACCGTAGACGAGGTTCTTGTAAACAGAGACGTCCCAAACATTGGGGTGGCTGTGTGTTTTTGATTTTAATTTCCATAAGCTATAGGACCATAAGTGGAAGTGCCATAGGCTGTGTTGCTTTGTTTCCTATGTGTTTCAGGAAACACCATACACTTCTCCAGAGTGGCTGTTGGCAATTTCCATCCCGCCCATCAGCATAACAAGGCTCCCTGTTCTCCATGACCTGTCCTGCCTTTCTGGACACTTTTTTCAGATGGCGCTTTTGACCGGGAGGCAGTGAGACTTCATTGTAGTGCAGATTTCTTTTACACGCCTGCTTGGTTGGCCAAAAAGTGCGTATGCGTTTTTTCCTGAATATATTCAGGAAAAAACGCATACGCCCTTGTTGGCCAAGTGCATTATTGTCGACATTCTGCCTCTTTTCCTATGCTTTAAGTGCAATTCCAGTCTACCCCCTGAAATCGTTTTCCTGAAATTCTGCCCCACTTTCAAGTCCTCTTCGAAGACTTACTTCAGTACATTTTTGGACGATAGCTGTCATTCATAACTCTGCAGGTTTGTGAATTTCAGGGGCCCTGAACTCCTTTCTTCAACTCACTTTCTTGTGAGCTGGCTGCAAAACCGTAGGATTGCTTCAGGCCCTAATCTGTTTCCGGCAGGGCACGCTGAGCCTTTGGTTAATTCGTCTTCCTGGTGGGACATGAGCGTTCCATTTGCCCGTGCAGACACCTACAGCTAGTCTCTCATTGGTTCTCCGTATTCCTGTTTATCTTGCGCAGAAATTGCAAAATGTGCCAAACAGGACTTTAAAGGCACTGACTCTCCAAGTGGGGAGAATGTTAGTAAAGCGTCTGGAATGGTGAACCCGAGTACCAGGGTTCGAAAACTGAGATGCATTTGAAAACGTTTCCCAATCACACGGTGGACCATACTCTGCGTTTCCCATGCGTGATTTAGCTGAAGGAAGAATCCCTTAAACCTGGAAAGTTGGGACCCATGGAATGGGTACCAGGCAGTATGACTTCAAAGGGTCTGCGTTTGCTCACCGAACCTCACCAATGCTATCAGCCTGAAGGGTCCAGCCTTATGTCTCACACAGCTCTGCTTGTAGATGTGGTAAATCCAGGTTGCATCACAAGCCCTGAATGAATTATTTAAGAATTGCTCTCTATTTCACTGTCATTGTGTTTTGTTTTCGAAATTTATCTTGATAATTGGATTTATCTGATTTTCACTGCTGCGTTTAGGCCGCTGTACACATGCTTGATTTCCTTATGGAGACATATAAATCCATGGGTTTTAAGATTCTTACTTGTCAGGTATGTTCCCAGGCGTTGAATATGGGCTGTTGAGTCCATTTCGCTGAGCAAGGAGTAGGTCTTGTCTATTATATATTTGGCTTATGGAATGGTATCTGTGCTAATTTCAATCTCTGGTTTTATACAGCACCCAAATTCACCTTTCCCCATAAGCAAGCATAAGTTGGTTTTCCAAATTTCAGACCCTCTTCTGTTTAGTAATTCAGTTCATGTGTAGTCAAGTTTACATTCCGTCTATTAGTGATATCTTATGATGTTTCTTATTCTGTGTGACTTATTTCCCGCAGAATCATCGTACTTGGATCCACTCATTATGCCGCTATGGGCCTCATGACGGAGATTTCATTGCTGAGTGATATTCCATTGTACGTGCGTACCACAACTTCTTTATCCATTTTTTGCTTTCTCGGATATTTAACTTGTACCGTAGATGATGTCCTTGTAAACAGAGCCGTCCCAAACTTTGGGGTGGCTGTGTGTTTTTGATTTTAATTTCCCTAAGCTATAGGACCATAAGTGGAAGTGCAATGGGCTGTGTTGCTTTGTTTCCTACGTGTTGCAGGAAACACCATACACTTCTCCAGAGTGGCTGTTGGCAATTGACATCCTGCCCAGCAGCATAACAAGGCTCCCTGTTCTCCATGACCTGTCCTGCCTTTCTGGATTTTACACTTTTTTCAGATGGCCCTTTTGACCGGGGGGCTGTGAGACTCCATTGTAGTGCAGATTTCCTTTACACGCATGCTTGGTTGGCCAAAAAGGGCGTATGCGTTTTTTCCTGAATATATTCAGGAAAAAACGCATACGCCCTTTTTGGCCAAGTGCATCATTGTCGACATTCTGCCTCATTTCCTATGCTTTAAGTGCAATTCCAGTCTACCCCCTGAAATCGGTTTCCAGAAAGTCTGCCCCGCTTTCAAGTCCTCTTCGAAGACTTACTTCAATACATTTTTGGACGATAGCTGTCATTCATAACTCTGCAGGTTTGTGAATTTCAGTGCCCCTGATCTCCTTTCTTCAACTCACTTTCTTGTGAGCTGGCTGCAAAACCGCAGGATTGCTTCAGGCCCTAATCTGTTTCCGGCAGGGCACGCTGAGCCTTTGTTTAATTCGTCTTCCTGGTGGGACATGAGCGTTCCATTTTCCCGTGCAGACACCTACAGCTAGTCTCTCGTTGGTTCTCCCTATTCCTGTTCATCTTGCGCAGAAATTGCAAACTGTGCCAAACAGGAGTTTAAAGGCACTGACTCTCCAAGTGGGGAGAGTGTGAGTAAAGCGTCTGGAATGGTGAACCCGAGTACCAGCGTTCGAAAACTGAGATGCATTTGAAAACGTTTCCCAATCACACGGTGGACCATACTCTGGGTTTCCCATGCATGTTTTAGCTGAAGGAAGAATCCCTTAAACCTGGAGAGTTGGGACCCATGGAATGGGTACCATGCAGTATGACTTCAATGGGTCTGCGTTTGCTCACCGAACCTCACCAAAGCTATCAGCCCGAAGTGTCCAGCCTTATGTCTCACCCAGCTCTGGGTGTAGATGTGGTAAATCCAGGTTTCATCACAAGCCCTGAATGAATTATTTAAGAATTGCTCTCTATTTCACTGTCGTTGTGTTTTGTTTTTGAAATTTATTTTGATAATGGGATTTATCGGATTTTCACTGCTGCGTTTATGCCGCTCTACACACGCTTGATTTCCTTGTGGAGACATATAAATCCATGGGTTTTAAGATTCTTACTTGTCAGGTATATTCCCAGGCGTTGAATATGGAGTGTTGAGTCCATTTCGTTGAGCAAGGAGTAGGTCTTGTCTATTATATATTTGGCTTATGGAAAGGTATCTGTGCTAATTTCAATCTCTGGTTTTATGCAGCACCCCAACTCACCTTTCCCCATAAGCAAACATAAGTTGGTTTTCTAAATTTGATACCATGTTCTGTTTTGTAATTCAGTTCATATGTTGTCAAATTTACATTCCGTGTATTAGTGATATCTTATGATGTTTCTTTTTCTGTGTGACTTATTTCTCGTAGAATCATCGTACCTGAACCCACTCATTATGCCGATACGGGCCTGATGACATACATTTCATTGCTGAGTGATATTCCATTGTACGTGCATACCACAACTTCTTTATCCATTTTTTGCTTTCTCGGATATTTAACTTGTACCGTAGACGAGGTTCTTGTAAACAGAGACGTCCCAAACATTGGGGTGGCTGTGTGTTTTTGATTTTAATTTCCATAAGCTATAGGACCATAAGTGGAAGTGCCATAGGCTGTGTTGCTTTGTTTCCTATGTGTTTCAGGAAACACCATACACTTCTCCAGAGTGGCTGTTGGCAATTTACATCCCGCCCATCAGCATAACAAGGCTCCGTGTTCTCCATGACCTGTCCTGCCTTTCTGGATTTTACACTTTTTTCAGATGGCCCTTTTGACCGGGGGGCAGTGAGACTTCATTTTAGTGCAGATTTCCTTTACACGCCTCCTTGGTTGGCCAAAAAGTGCGTATGCGTTTTTTCCTGAATATATTCAGGAAAAAACACATACGCCCTTTTTGGCCAAGTGCATTATTGTCGACATTCTGCCTCTTTTCCTATGCTTTAAGTGCAATTCCAGTCTACACCCTGAAATCGTTTTCCTGAAATTTTGCCGCACTTTCAAGTCCTCTTCGAAGACTTACTTCAGTATATTTTTGGACGATACCTGTCATTCATAACTCTGCAGGTTTGTGAATTACAGTGCCCCTGAGCTCCTTTCCTCAACGCGCTTTCTCGTGAGCTGGCTGCAAAACCGCAGGATTGCTTCAGGCCCTAATCTGTTTCCGGCAGGGCACGCTGAGCCTTTGGTTAATTCGTCTTCCTGGTGGGAAATGAGCGTTCCATTTGCCCGTGCAGACACCTACAGCTAGTCTCCCATTGGTTCTCCCTATTCCTGTTCATCTTGCGCAGAAATTGCAAACTGTGCCAAACAGGAGTTTAAAGGCACTGACTCTCCAAGTGGGGAGAGTGTTAGTAAAGCGTCTGGAATGGTGAACCCGAGTACCAGTGTTCGAAAACTGAGATGCATTTGAAAACGTTTCCCAATCACACAGTGGACCATACTCTGGGTTTCCCATGCATGTTTTAGCTGAAGGAAGAATCCCTTAAACCTGGAGAGTTGGGACCCATGGAATGGGTACCATGCACTATGACTTCAAAGGGTCTGCATTTGCGCACCGAACCTCACCAAAGCTATCAGCCCGAAGTGTCCAGCCTTATGTCTCACCCAGCTCTGGGTGTAGATGTGGTAAATCCAGGTTTCATCCCAAGCCCTGAATGAATTATTGAAGAATTGCTCTCTATTTCACTGTCATTGTGTTTTGTTTTTGAAATTTATTTTGATAATGAGATTTATCGGATTTTCACTGCTGTGTTTATGCTGCTGTACACACGCTTGATTTCCTTGTGGAGACATATAAATCCATGGGTTTTAAGATTCTTACTTGTCAGGTATATTCCCAGGCATTGAATATGGAGTGTTGAGTCCATTTCATTGAGCAAGGAGTAGGTCTTGTCTATTATATATTTGGCTTATGGAGAGGTATCTGTGCTAATTTCAATCTCTGGTTTTATGCAGCACCCCAACTCACCTATATATTCAGGAATATATATTCAGGTATATTACCAGGCGTTGAATATGGGGTGTTGAGTCTATTTCGCTGAGTAAGGCGTAGGTCTTGTCTATTATATATTTGGCTTATGGAACGGTATCTGTGCTAATTTCAATCTCTGTTTTTATGCAGCACCCCAACTCACCTTTCCCCATAAGCAAGCATAAGTTGGTTTTCTAAATTTGAGACCCTGTTCTGTTTTGTAATTCAGTTCATGTGTAGCCAAGTTTACATTCCGTGTATTAGTGATATCTTATGATGTTTCTTTTTCTGTGTGACTTATTTCTCGTAGAATCATCGTTCCTGAATCCACTCATTATGCCGCTATGGACCTGATGACGTAGATTTCATTGCTGAGTGATATTCCATTGTACGTGAGTACCACAACTTCTTTATCCGTTTTTTGCTTTCTCGGATAGTTAACTTATACCGTAGACGAGGTTCTTGTTAACAGAGCCGTCCCAAACTTTGGGGTGGCTCTGTGTTTTTGATTTTAATTTCCCTAAGCTATAGGACCATAAGTGGAAGTGCCATAGGCTGTGTTGCTTTGTTTCCTACGTGTTTCAGGAAACACCATACACTTCTCCAGAGTGGCTGTTGGCAATTTATATCCCGCACATCAGCATAACAAAGCTGCCTGTTCTCCATGACCTGTCCTGCCTTTCTGGATTTTACACTTTTTTCAGATGGCCCTTTTGACCGGGGGGCAGTGACACTTCATTGTAGTGCAGATTTCCTTTACACGCTTGCTTGGTTGGCCAAAAAGGGCGTATGCGTTTTTTCCTGAATATATTCAGGAAATATATTCAGGAAAAAACGCATACGCCCTTTTTGGCCAAGTGCATCATTGTCGACGTTCTGCCTCTTTTCCTATGCTTTAAATGCAATTCCAGTCTACCCCCTGAAATCGTTTTCTTGCAATTCTGCCCCGCTTTCAAGTCCTTTTCGCAGCCTTCCTTCAATATATTTTTGGGTGATAGCTGTCATTTATAACTCTGCAGGTTTGTGAATTACAGTGTCCCTGAGCTCCTTTCTTCAACTCGCTTTCTTGTGAGCTGGCCGCAAACCCGCAGGATTGCTTCAGGCCCTAATCTGGTTCCGGCACGGCATGCTGAGCCTTTGGTTAATTCCTCTTCCTGGTGGGAAATGAGCGTTAAATTTGCCCGTGCAGACACCTTCACACGAGTCGTCATGGTGCCACTTTGCCCCGGTTATCTCTATGGAGGTTGGAGTTGGAGGGCCTCCTCACTCAAGGTCAGTGTGCCCATGGAGCCAACCCTGCAACTTCAGGGCATGGTTGGGTGTTAGGATCACCACGTGGGGTCCTTTTCCCTTAGGAGGGAGGTGGCCTTTTGGGCTGCTGATTTCCAGGTTTTCAGATACTGCCAGTATCTTGGCCAGATGTGGCGGTGGGCCAAGCCCCTTGGTGACCACAGTTTATCCTACCTGGATCGCATTCTTGCATTGTTCCATCTCAAGTGGTCCCAGGTTTTGCACTAATATTCCAATGGCGATTCACCGTTCACCAGGAATGTAAAGGTCAAAGGGTTTAGCTAAATTAGGGAGTTCCAGGGCAAGGGTCTGAATTGACTGCTCTTTCCATTCTTGAAAGGCCACTTCTGCATTCTATTCAAAAGGATCATCATCTTTTCCTTTCAGTGTTTCATATAGAGGCCGAGCTAGTAGACTGTAGTTAGGGATCCAGAAGCAGCAAACCCTGGCCTCCCCAGGAACCCCTAAGCTGTCTTCTAGTTTCAGAAATGGGTAAGGCTGTAAATTGTTTTTTCCCTTTCCTGGGATGGGCTTCTCCGACCTTCTGTGAGAATGAAGCCCAGGCAGGTCACCGTAGTCTGTGATATTTGAGCTTTGTCTTGGACAACTTGTATCCTTTATTGGCTTGGTAGTTCAGAGGTCTCCTTAGTAGGGCTGGCGATCAGAATGTCGTCTGCATATTGAAGGAGTGTTTCCTTTTCCAGAGGTAGAACTTTTAGTTCTTTAGCTGAGCTTTCCCCAAAGATGGTGTGGGAATTTTTGAACCCTTGGGGCAACACGGCCCGGAAGTATTGTTTTAGTTGTATGTTGAGTCCTGCCACTCACAAGCCAAAATTTCTTGTGACTCTGGGACTAATAGAATACAAAAGAAGGCATCATTGAAGACTAATACAGAATACCATGTCCTGGTGGTTGGTAGAATGACCAGCAGGGTGTAGGATTTAGGAACTACTGGAGGTATATCCTCGGTGGCTTCACTGACTGTCCTGACATCCTTTACCAGGACTCCAGCAGCCCATGGGGCTCTCGAGGTCAGGCCAATCCCAGGATATGGAGCTCACCTGGGCAGGTACCCCACCCCCACCCCAGCCCACGGGGCTCTCGTGTTCAGGCCCCTCCCAGGATATGGGGTTCCCTGGGCAGGTTCCCCTGCAGCCCATGGGGCTCTCGTGGTCAGGCCCCTCCCAGGATACAGAGCTACCCTTGCAGGTACCATGGCAGGGCTGGGAACACAGGAACCGTGCATATCGCCCTCATTGCAGAGCACTCCCAGCTCACCTGTCACTCAGATCTGACACAGAGCACCTCAGAGCAGGACTTGAACTAACAAACAGCAGCTCCGACAGGTCTGTGACCCTGGGCATCACTCTGTGTGGCCTCCCTCCACCTGGTCTTCCAGAGACTTCCACTGCACCCGGGGCACCAGGCCTCTGTCTCCACCCACCAGCCACCCCTCCTCTCCCTGACTCCTGGGTTCCTCTCATTAGGAGAGGGTTTTCTTGAAGTTGTCTCCCACTCATGGGCCAGATAATATAATTAGAAAACAAGCCAGAGCTGCAGCCCCTTGTCTATCCTGACTCTCAGGAGCCCACACCTGTTCCTTGGACCTGGCCGATTCAGCAAGTTCCAGTTTCTGCAACTGTGAGCCCCTGAGGGGTGATTATTGGCTGGCCTGGGAAGCCCGACCGTGCCGGCCAGACCTCCCCAGGTGTGCCTGGGTTCAGATCAATATAAACACCGCTCCAGGCAGCAAGAGCCCCTGCAGCTGTGCCTGACGCCATTTTCTCTGCCCTGTCAGCAGTCTTGGGGCTGGACTGGTGGGAGGGAGTGAGAGGCCACGGCTTTGTGGGTGGCCCAGTGTGAGTGGGGCTCTGCTGGACTTTCTGCAGCAGTTGCCAAGATGCCACCTGCTAAAGGAGAGGATGTGTCACCCATACCTGCCGCTGGAATTTCTCCCTGGGCAGAGGTGAGTGAGGAAGAAAGCAGTGGGGGCCGGGACAGCAGGGGTATCTCAGGCAGGGAAATGGAAAGCTTCCAGAAGAGCACCCAGGGCCAGGACCATCCTGGCTGGCCTGCAGGCACCAAGTCGGCTGGCATGCTGTCACTCATGTGGCTCCATGGCCCTTCCTCTAGGCTTTCAAGTCCTTGTACATATTCAGGTGTTTTACCTGGGAAGGGTGGGAACATTTCAGCAGCAGCTGGCCTGGGGCTCAGCCCACGTTTACTCACAGATGCCTCGGCACGGTCCCCCAGCTTTGCAATGAGGACGCTTGTTGCGTGGGGCCTGCTGGCTGAATGGGAGATGATTCCCCACCACTGACCAACTTCAGAATTGTTTACAACTGGAGCAAGTGCCCTGATACGGTTTTCCTCTGTGTAACTGGTGGGTTCTGTTTTTTTTTCTTTTTTTCGTTTTTGGTTCAAGGTAGATTTTATTCCTCTTTTTTGTATTTACAGATATAAGCATGGAAATAATTTATTCATATAAATACATGTATGTGAAGGGAAGAATATTTTTTCTGTTTTACTTTTTGTAATTTGAATTTTATTTTATTTTTTTATACAGCAGGTTCTTTTTGGTTATCTATTTTATACATATAAATGTATACATGCCAATCCCAATCTCTCAACTCCTCCCACCACCACCCCCCAACAGCTTTCCCCCCTTGGTGTCCATACGTTTGTTGTCTACATCTGTTGCTCTATTTCTGCCTGGCAAAACGGTTCATCTGTACAATTTTTCTAGGTTCCACATATAGGCATTAATAGACAAGATTTGTTTTTCTCTTTCTGACTTACTTCACTCTGTATGACAGTCTCTAGATCCATCAACGTCTCTACAAATGACCCAATTTCATTCCTTTTTATGGCTTAGTAATATTCCATTTTATATATGTACCACATCTTTATGCATTCGTCTGTCTGTGGGCATTTAGGTTGCTTCCATTACCTGGATATTGTAAATAGTGATGCAATGAACATTGCGGTGAATGTCTCTTTTTGATTTATGGTTTTGTCTGGGTATATGCCCAGTAGTGGGATTGCTGTATCATATGGTAATTCTATTCTTAGTTTTATAAGAAACTCCATAATGTTCTCCACAGTGACTGTATCAATTTACATTCCCAAAAATAGTGGAAGAGGGTTCCTTATCTCCACACCCTTTCCAGCATTTGTTGTTTGTAGATTTTCTGATGATGCCCATTCTAACAGGTGTGAGGTGATACACCATGGATGAGTCTATTTCGTTGAGCAAAGAGTAGGTCTTGTCTATTACATATTTGGCTTATGGAACGGTATGTGTGCTAATTTCAATCTCTGGTTTTATACAGCACCCCAACTCAACTTTCCCCTTAAGCAAGCATAAGTTTTTATCTAAATGTGAGACTCTGTTCGGTTTTGGAATTCAGTTTATGTGTAGCCAAGTTTACACTCTCTCTATTAGTGATATCTCATGATAATTATCTTTCTCTGTGTGACCTATTTCTCTTAGAATCATCATACTTAAATCCACTCAATTTGCTGCTACAGGCCTGATGACATTGATTTCATTGCTGAGTGATATTCCGTTGTACGTAAGTAGCACAACTCCTTTATCCATTTTTTTCTTTCTGGGATATTTAATTTGTACTGGACTCAAGGTTCTTGTAAACACAGCAGCCCTAAATTTGGTGTTGGCTGTGTCTTGTTGATTTTAATTTTCCTAAGCTATAGGGCCAAAAGTGGAAGTGCCCTAGGGTCTGTAGCTTTGTTTTTCAGATGTTTCAGGATACACCATACACATCTCCAGAGTGTCTGTTGGCAATTTACATCCCGCCCATCAGCATAACAAGGCTCCCTGTTCTCCATGGCCTGTCCTGTGTTTCTGGTTTTTACACTTTTTTCAGATGGCCCTTTTGACGAATGGGAAATGAGACTTCATTGTAGTGCGGATTTCCATTTCTCGAGTGCTTGGTTGGCCAAAAAGGGCATATGTGTTTTTTCCTGAATATATTCAGGAAAAAATGTTTATGCACTTTTGTCCAAGTGCATCACTGTCAAAGATCTGCCGCTTTTCACATGCTTTAAATGCAATTCCAATCTACCTCCTGAAATATGATTCCTGCAATTCTGCCTCGTTTTCAAGTCCTCTTTGCAGACTTACTTCCATATAATTTTGCCAATAGCTGTCATTTATAACACTGCAGGTTTGTGAATTACAGTGCCCGTGATTTCCTTTCTTAACTCGTTTCCTTGAAAACTGGCCACAGAACCGCAGGTTTGCTTCAGGCCGTAATCAGGGTCCGGCACGGCACTCTGAGACTTTGGTTCATTCCACTTCCTGGTGGGAAATTAGAGTTAAATGTGCCCCTCCAGACACCTGCCTCACTCCTAGCCCCTTGGTGATGTGTGTCCTGTGGTTTGAGGCCACATGTGCTGGGTTCCTCACCTTTGGCTGATGTAGCCCCACTGGTGTGAGGACACTCCTGCCTGGTTCCCATCCCCTTGGTGATGTGGGCCCTCCGGTGAGAGTCTGATCCTGGTTGGGTTCCTCACACTTATGTGAGGTGGGCCCTCTTCTCTGAGGTCACTCCTGCCTGGCTGGCACACCCCGCCTTGGTGACGTCGGCCCTCTGGTGGGATTTGGTGCCTGCTGGGTGTCTCCTCCCCTCGGAAATGAGGGCCCTCTGGCGTCAGGCCCTAACTCCTGGGCTCCCAATATTTTCTGATATGCGCCCTGTGGTTCGAGTACACTCCTGCCAGGTTCCCAACCCCATGGGAATGTGGGCCTTCTGCTCTGAGGTCCCAACCGTGGGTTGCTCAGTTTCATGATGAGGGCCCTCTGCTGTGAGTTCTCTCCGGCCTGGATCCCAGAGCCTCGCTGCTCCTGGCCACCTGCTGGGAGGTTCCAACTGCGGGATTCCTCACCTTTTTTCTTCTATGGGCCCTCTGTTTTGAGACTCCTCCTGCCTGCCTCACTCCCAGCCCCTTGGTGATGTGTGTCCTCTGGTTTGAGGCCACGTATGCTGGGTCCCTCGCCTTTCGATGATGTGGCCCCACTGGTGTGAGGACACTCCTGCCTGGTTCCTATCCCCTTGATGATGTGGGCCCTCTGGTGAGAGTCTGATCCTGGCTGGGTTCCTCACCCTTCTGTGAGGGGGGCCCTCTGCTGTGAGGTCACTCCTGCCTGGCTGGCACACCCCACCTGGGCAACATCGGCCCTCTTGTGGCAGTTGGAGCCTGCTGGGAACCTCCCCTCGGTGATGGGGGCCCTCTTGCCTCAGGCCCTAACTGCTGGGTACCCACATTTTCTGATACGTGCTAAGTGGTGCGAGGACACTCCTGCGAGGTTCCCATCCCCATGGGCATGTGGGCCTTCTGCTCTAAGGTCCCAACACCTGTGTTGTTCACCGTTTCATGATGTTGGCTCTCTGGTGTTAGTTCACCCAGGCCTAGATCCCATAGCCTCTGTGCTCTGAGCGGCCTGCTGTGAGGTTCCTACTGCTGGATTCCTTACCTTTTTTATTCCTTGGGTCCTGTGTTTTCATGTTCCTACTTCCTGACTCACTCCCAGCCCATTTGTGATGTAGGTCCTCTTGTTTAAGGCCACATGTACCAGTTTCCTCACCTTTATTGATGTGGCCCCACTGGTGTGAGGACACTCCTGCCTGGTTCCCATCCCCTTGGTGATGTGGGCCCTCTGGTGAGAGTCTGATCCTGTCTGGATTCCTCACACTTCTGTGAGGTGGGCCCTCTGCTGTGAGGTAACTCCTGCCTGGCTTGCTCCCATTGCCTTGGTGACGTCGGCCCTCTGGTGGCATTTGGAGCCTGCTGGTAGCCTCCTCTCCTCCGTGATGAGGGCCCTCTGGCGCCAGGCCATAACTGCTGGGTTCCCACATTTTCTGATACGTGCTAAGTTGTGCGAGGACACTCCTGCGAGGTTCCCATCCCCATGGGGATGTGGGCCTTCTGCTCTGAGGTCCCACTGGCTGGGTTGCTCACAGTTTCATGATGTGGGCCCTCTGCTGTGAGTTCACTGTGGCCTGGATCCCATAGACTCCATGCTCTGGGCCACCTGCTGGGAGGTTCAAACTGCTGGATTCCTCACATTTTTTATTCTGTGGGCCCTGTGTTGTTAGGCTACTCCTGCCTGCCTCACTCGGAGCACCTTGGAAATGTGGGTCCTCTGGTTTAGGCCACATGTGCTGGGTTCCTCACCTTTCTATAATGTGGCCACACTGGGGTGAGGACACTCCTGCCTTGTTCCGATCCCCTTGGTGATGTGGGCCCTCTGGTGAGAGTCTTATCCTGGCTGGGTTCCTCACCCTTCTGTGAGGTAGGCCCTCTGCTGTGAGGTCACTCCTGCCTGGCTGGCACACGTCAACGTGGCGACGTGGGCCCTCAGTTGGGAGTTGGTGCCTGCTGGGAGTCTCCTCCCCTCGGTAATGAGGGCCCTCTGGCGTCAGACCCTAACTCCTGGGCTCCCAAAATTTTCTGATGTGCGCCCTGTGGTGCGAGTACACTCCTGCCAGGATCCCAACCCCATGGGAATGTGGGCCTTCTGCTCTAAGGTCCCAACGGCTGGGTTGCTCACAGTTTCATAATGAGGGCCCTCTGTTTTGAGTTCAGTCAGGCCTGGATCCCATAGCCTCGCTGCTCCTGGCCACCTGCTGGGAGGTTCCAACTGCGGGATTCCTCACCTTTTTTACGCTATGGGCCCTCTGTTTGGAGGCTCCTCCTGCCTGCCTCACTCCCAGCCCCTTGGTGATGTGTGTCCTGTAATTTGAGGCCACGTGTGCTGGGTCCGTCACATTTCGGTGATGTGACCACACTGGTGTGAGAACACTCCTGCCTGGTTTCCATTCCCTTGGTGATGTGGGCCCTCCGGTGAGAGTCTGATCCTCTTTGGGTTCCTCACACTTTTGTGTGGTTGGCCCTCTGCTCTGAGGTCACTCCTGCCTGGCTGGCACACCCTGCATTGGCGACGTCGGCCTTCTGGTAGCAGTTGGAGCTTGCTGGGAGCCTCCTCTCCTCAGTGATGAGGGCCCTCTGGCGTCCGGCCCTAACTGCTGGGCTCCCCAACTTTTCTGATGTGTGCCCACTGGTGCGATGACACTCTTGCTTGGTTCCCTTCCCCATGGGGATGTGGGCCTTGTGCTCTGAGGTTACAACGGCTGGGTTGCTTACAGTATCACGATGAGGGCCCTCTGTTGTGAGTTCATCACTGCCTGGATCCCATAGCCTCGGTGCTCTGGGCCGCCTGCTGGGATGTTCCAACTGCTGGATTCCTCACCTTTTTTATACAATGGGCCATGTGTTTTGAGGTTAATCCTGCCTGCCTCGCTCCGAGACCCATGGTGATGTGGGTCCTCTGGTTTGAGGCCACATGTGCTGGGTACCTCAACTTTCGATGATGTGGCCCCACGGGTGTGAGGACACTCCTGCCTGGTTCCCAGCCCCTTGCTTATGTGGGCACTCTGGTGAGAGTCTGATCTTGACTGGGTTCCTTACCCTTCTGTGAGGTGGGCCCTCTGATGTGAGGTCACTCCTGCCTGGATGGCTCATGTCGCCTTGGTGACGTAGGCCCTCTGTTGGCCACTGAAGCATGCTGGGAGCCTCCTACCCTCTTTAATAAGGGCCCTGGAAGAAACGCATATGCCCTTTTTGACCAAGTGCATCATTGTCGAGGTTCTGCCTCTTCTCCTATACTTTCAGAGGACTTCCCGTCTACCTCCTGAAATCGTATTCCTGGAATTCTGCCCCGCGTTCAAGTCCTCTTTGCAGCCTTACTTCAATATATTTTTGGACGATAGCTGTCATTTATAACTCTGCAGGTTTGTGAATTACAGTGCCCCTGAGCTCCTTTCTTCAACTCGCTTTCTTGTGAGCTGGCCGCAAGCCCGCAGGATTGCTTCAGGCCCTAATCTGGTTCCGACACGGCATGCTGAGCCTTTGGCTAATTCCTCTTCCTGGTGGGAAATGAGCGTTAAATTTGTTCGTGCAGACACCTACAGCTAATCTCTCATTGGTTCTCCCTATTCCTGTTCATCTTGCGCAGAAATTCCAAACTGTGCCAAACAGGAGGTTAAAGGCACTGACTCTCCAAGTGGGGAGAGTGTTAGTAAAGCGTCTGGAATGGTAAAACCGAGTACGAGGGGACGAAAACTGAGACGCATTTAAAAAGTTTTCCCGGTCACACGGTGGACCATATTCTGGGTTGCCCATGCATGTTTTACCTGAAGGAAGAATCCCTTCAACCTGGAGAGTTGGGACCCATGGAATGGGTACCACGCAGTATGACTTCAAAGGGTTGCCTTTGCTCACCGAACGTCACCAATGCTATCAGCCCGAAGTGTCCAGCCTTATGTCTCACTCAGCTCGGGGTGTAGATGTGGTAAATCCACGTTGCATCACAAGCCCTGAATGAATTATTTAAGAATTGCTCTCTATTTCACTGTCATTGTGTTTTGTTTTTGTAATTTATTTTGATAATGGGATTTATCGGATTTTCACTGCTGCGTTTATGCCGCTGTACACATGCTTGATTCTCTTATGGAGACATATAAATCCATGGGTTTTCAGATTCTTACTAGTCAGGTATATTCCTAGGCATTGAATATGGGGTGTTGAGTCCATTTCGTGGAGCAAGGAGTAGGTCCTGACTATTACATATTTGCTTATGGAAAGGTATCTGTGCTAATTTCAATCTCTGGTTTTATGCAGCACCACAACTCACCTTTCCCCTTAAGCAAGCATAAGTTGGTTTTCTAAATTTGAGACCCTTTTCTGTTTTGTAATTGAGTTCATGTGCAGCCATGTTTGCATTCCGTGTATTTGAGATATCTTATGGTGTTTCTTTTTCTGTGTGACTTAGTTAACTTAGAATGATCGTACCTGAATCCACTCATTATGCCGCGACGGGCCTCATGACATAGATTTCATTGCTGAGTGATATTCCATTGTACGTACGTACAACAACTTCTTTATCCATTTTTCACATTCTGGGATATTTAACTTGTACCGTAAATGAGGTTCTTGTAAGCAGAGCCGTCCAAAATTTATGGGTGGCTGTGTCTTTTTGATTTTAATTTCCCTAAGCTATAGAACCATAAGTTGAAGTGCCGTAGGCTCCGTTGCTTAGTTTTTTAGGTGTTTGAGGAAACACCATACACTTCTCCAGAGTGGCTGTTGGCAATTTACATCCCGCCCATCAGCATAACAAGGCTCCCTGTTCTCCATGGCCTGTCCTGCCTTTTTGGATTTTTCACTTTTTTCAGATGTCCCTTTTGACAGGGGGGCAGTGAGACTTCATTGTAATGCAGATTTCTTTACAGGCTTGCTTGTTTGGCCAAAAAGGGCGTATGTGTTTTTTCTTGAATATATTCAGGAAAAAACGCATACGCCCTTTTTGACCAAGTGCATCATTGTCGACTTTCTGTCTCTTTCCTTATGCTTTAAATGCAATTCCAGTCTGCCCCTGAACTCGTTTTCCTGCAATTCTGCCCCGCTTTCAAGTCCTCTACGCAGCCTTACTTCAATACATTTTTGGACAATAGCTGACATTTATAACTCTGCAAGTTTGTGAATGACAGTGCGCCTGAGCTCCTTTCTTCTACTCGCTTTCTTGTGAGCTGGCCGCAAACCCGCAGGATTGCTTCATGCCCTAATCTGGTTCCGGCACAGCATGCTGATCCTTTGGTAAATTCCTCTTCCTGGTGGGAAATGAGTGTTATATTTGAACGTGCAGACACCTAGAGCTAGTCTCTCATTGGTTCTCCCTATTCTTGTTCATCTTGCGCAGAAATTGCAAACTGTGCCAAACAGGAGGTTAAAGGCACTGACTCTCTAAGTGGGGAGAGTATTAGTAAAGGGTCTTCAATCGTGAACCCGAGTAAAAGGGGACGAAAACTGAGATGCATTTGAAAAGGTTTCCCGGTCACACGGTGCACCATACTGTGGGTTTCCCATGCATGTTTTAGCTGAAGGAAGAATCCCTTAAACCTGGAGAGTTGGGACCCATGGAATGGGTACCATGCAGTATGACTTCAAAGGGCCTGCATTTTCTCAACGAACCTCACCAATGCTATCAGGCCGAAGTGTACAGCCTTATGTCTCACTCAGCTCTGGTTGTAGATGTGGTAAATCCAGGTTGCATCACAAGCCCTGAATGAATTATTTAAGAATTGCTCTCTATTTCACTGTCATTGTGTTTGTTTTTGTAATTCATTTTGATAATGGGATTTATCGGATTTTCTCTGCTGCATTCATGCCGCTGTACACACACTTGAGTCTCTTATGGAGACATATAAATCCATGGGTTTGAAGATACTTACTAGTCAGGTGTATTCCTAGGCGTTGAATATGGGGTGTTTAGTCCATTTCGTTGAGCAAGGGCTAGGTCTTGACTATTACATATTTGGCTTATGGAAAGGTATCTGTGCTAATTTCTATCTCTGGTTTTATGCAGCACCCCAACTCACTTTTCCCCTTAAGCAAGCATAAGGTGGTTTTCTAAATTTGAGACCCTGTTCTGTTTTGTAATTCAGTTCATGTGTAGCCAAGTTTACATTCCGTGTATTAGTGATATCTTATGATGTTTCATTTTCTGTGTGACTTATTTCACTTAGAATCATCGTACCTGAATCCACTCATTATGACACGATGGGCCTGATGACATAGATTTCATTGCTGAGTGATATTCCATTGAATGTGTGTACCACAACTTCTTTATCCATTTTTCACATTCTGGGATATTTAACTTGTACCGTAGACGAGATTCCTGTAAACAGAGCCGTCTGAAACTTTGGGGTGGCTGTCTGTTTTTGATTTTAATTTCCGTGATCTATAAGACCATAAGTGGAAGTGCCGTAGTCTCCGTTGCTTTGTTTCTTAGGTGTTTCAGGAAACACCATACACTTCTCCAGAGTGGCTGTTGGCAATTTACATCCCGCCCATCAGCATAACAAGGCTCCCTGTTCTCCATGGCCTGTGCTGTGTTTCTGGATTTTACACTTTTTTCAGATGGCCCTTTTGACCTGGGGGCAGTGAGACTTCTTTGTAGTGCAGATTTCTTTAACATGCTGGCTTGGTTGGCCAAAAAGGGCGTATGCGTTTTTTCCTGAATATATTCAGGAAAAAACGCATACGCCCTTTTTGGCCAAGTGCATCATTGTCGACGTTCTGCCTCTTTTCCTATGCTTTAAATGCAATTCCAGTCTACCCCCTGAAATCGTTTTCCTGCAATTCTGCCCCGCTTTCCAGTCCTCTTCGCAGCCTTCCTTCAATATATTTTTGGACGATAGCTGTCATTTATAACTCTGCAGGTTTGTGAATTACAGTGCCCCTGAGCTCCTTTCTTCAACTCGCTTTCTTGTGAGCTGGCCGCAAACCCGCAGGAATGCTTCAGGCCCTAATCTGGTTCCGGCACGGCATGCTGAGCCTTTGGTTAATTCCTCTTCCTGGTGGGAAATGAGCGTTCCATTTGCCCGTCCAGACACCTACAGCTAGTCTCTCATTGGTTCTCCCTATTCCTGTTCATCTTGCGCAGAAATTGCAAACTGTGCCAAACAGGAGGTTAAAGGCACTGACTCTCCAAGTGGGGAGAGTGTTAGTAAACGGTCTGGAGTGGTGAACCCGAGTAAAAGGGGACGAAAACTGAGATGCATTTGAAAACGTTTCCCGGTCACACAGTGCACTGTATTGTGGGTTTCCCATGCATGTTTTAGCTGAAGGAAGAATCCCTTAAACCTGGAGAGTTGGGACCCATGGAATGGGTACCATGCAGTATGACTTCAAAGGGTCTGCATTTGCTCATCGAACCTCACCAATGCTATCAGCCCGAAGTGTCCAGCCTTATGTCTCACTCAGCTCTGGGTGTAGATGTGGTAAATCCAGGTTGCATCACAAGCCCTGAATGAATTATTTAAGAATTGCTCTCTATTTCACTGTCATTGTGTTTGTTTTTGTAATTCATTTTGATAATGGGTTTTATCGGATTTTCTCTGCTGCATTCATGCCGCTGTACACACACTTGAGTCTCTTACGGAGACATATAAATCCATGGGTTTGAAGATTCTTACTAGTCATGTGTAATCCTAGGCGTTGAATATGGGGTGTTTAGTCCATTTCGTTGAGCAAGGGCTAGGTCTTGACTATTACATATTTGGCTTATGGAAAGGTATCTGTGCTAATTTCTATCTCTGGTTTTATGCAGCACCCCAACTCACCTTTCCCCTTAAGCAAGCATAAGTTGGTTTTCTAAATTTGAGACCCTGTTCTGTTTTGTAATTCAGTTCATGTGTAGCCAAGTTTACATTCCGTGTATTAGTGATATCTTATGATGTTTCATTTTCTGTGTGACTTATTTCACTTAGAATCATCGTACCTGAATCCACTCATTATGCCGCGACGGGCCTGATGACATAGATTTCATTGGTGAGTGATATTCCTTTGTACGTACGTACCACACTTCTTTATCCATTTTTCGCTTTCTGGGATATTTAACTTGTACCGTAGACGAGGTTCTTGTAAACAGAGCCGTAAACAGAAATTTTGCGGTGGCTGTGTGTTTTTGATTTTAATTTCCCTAAGCTAAAGGAAAATAAGTGGTAATGCCGTAGGCTCCATTGCTTTGTTTTTTAGGTTTTTGAGGAAACACCATACACATCTCCAGAGTGGCTGTTGGCAATTTACATCCCGCCCATCAGCAAAACAAGGCTCCCTGTTCTCCATGGCCTGTGCTGCCTTTCTGGATTTTACACTTTTTTCAGATGGCCCTTTTGAACGGGGGGCAGAGAGACTTCATTGTAGTGCAGATTTCTTTAACATGCTTGCTTGGTTGGCCAAAAAGGGCGTATGCGTTTTTTCCTGAATATATTCAGGAAAAAACGCATACGCCCCTTTTGGCCAAGTGCATCATTGTCGACGTTCTGCCTCTTTTCCTATGCTTTAAATGCAATTCCAGTCTACCCCCTGAAATCGTTTTCTTGCAATTCTGCCCCGCTTTCAAGTCCTCTTCGCAGCCTTCCTTCAATATATTTTTGGGTGATAGCTGTCATTTATAACTCTGCAGGTTTGTGAATTACAGTGTCCCTGAGATCCTTTCTTCAACTCGCTTTCTTGTGAGCTGGCCGCAAACCCACAGGATTGCTTCAGGCCCTAATCTTGTTCCGGCATGGCATGCTGAGCCTTTGGTTAATTCCTCTTCCTGGTGGGAAATGAGCATTAAATTTGCCCGTGCAGACACCTTCACACGAGTCTTCATGGTGCCACTTTGCCCCGGTTATCTCTATGGAGGTTGGTGTTGGAGGGCCTCCTCGCTCAAGGTCAGTGTGCCCACGGAGCCAACCCTGCAACTTCAGGGCATGGTTGGGTGTTAGGATCACCACGTGGGGTTCTTTTCCCTTAGGAGGGAGGTGGCCTTTTGGGCTGCTGATTTCCAGGTTTTCAGATACTGCCAGTATCTTGGCCAGATGTGGCGGTGGGCCAAGCCCCTTGGTGACCACAGTTTATCCTACCTGGATCGCATTCTTGCATTGTTCCATCTCAAGTGGTCCCAGGTTTTGCACTAATATTCCAATGGCGATTCACCGTTCACCAGGAATGTAAAGGTCAAAGGGTTTAGCTAAATTAGGGAGTTCCAGGGCAAGGGTCTGAATTGACTGCTCTTTCCATTCTTGAAAGGCCACTTCTGCATTCTATTCAAAAGGATCATCATCTTTTCCTTTCAGTGTTTCATATAGAGGCCGAGCTAGTAGACTGTAGTTAGGGATCCAGAAGCAGCAAACCCTGGCCTCCCCAGGAACCCCTAAGCTGTCTTCTAGTTTCAGAAATGGGTAAGGCTGTAAATTGTTTTTTCCCTTTCCTGGGATGGGCTTCTCCGACCTTCTGTGAGAATGAAGCCCAGGCAGGTCACCGTAGTCTGTGATATTTGAGCTTTGTCTTGGACAACTTGTATCCTTTATTGGCTTGGTAGTTCAGAGGTCTCCTTAGTAGGGCTGGCGATCAGAATGTCGTCTGCATATTGAAGGAGTGTTTCCTTTTCCAGAGGTAGAACTTTTAGTTCTTTAGCTGAGCTTTCCCCAAAGATGGTGTGGGAATTTTTGAACCCTTGGGGCAACACGGCCCGGAAGTATTGTTTTAGTTGTATGTTGAGTCCTGCCACTCACAAGCCAAAATTTCTTGTGACTCTGGGACTAATAGAATACAAAAGAAGGCATCATTGAAGACTAATACAGAATACCATGTCCTGGTGTTTGGTAGAATGACCAGCAGGGTGTAGGATTTAGGAACTACTGGAGGTATATCCTCGGTGGCTTCACTGACTGTCCTGACATCCTTTACCAGGACTCCAGCAGCCCATGGGGCTCTCGAGGTCAGGCCAATCCCAGGATATGGAGCTCACCTGGGCAGGTACCCCACCCCCACCCCAGCCCATGGGGCTCTCGTGTTCAGGCCCCTCCCAGGATATGGGGTTCCCTGGGCAGGTTCCCCTGCAGCCCATGGGGCTCTCGTGGTCAGGCCCCTCCCAGGATACAGAGCTACCCTTGCAGGTACCATGGCAGGGCTGGGAACACAGGAACCGTGCATATCGCCTTCATTGCAGAGCACTCCCAGCTCACCTGTCACTCAGATCTGACACAGAGCACCTCAGAGCAGGACTTGAACTAACAAACAGCAGCTCCGACAGGTCTGTGACCCTGGGCATCACTCTGTGTGGCCTCCCTCCACCTGGTCTTCCAGAGACTTCCACTGCACCCGGGGCACCAGGCCTCTGTCTCCACCCACCAGCCACCCCTCCTCTCCCTGACTCCTGGGTTCCTCTCATTAGGAGAGGGTTTTCTTGAAGTTGTCTCCCACTCATGGGCCAGATAATATAATTAGAAAACAAGCCAGAGCTGCAGCCCCTTGTCTATCCTGACTCTCAGGAGCCCACACCTGTTCCTTGGACCTGGCCGATTCAGCAAGTTCCAGTTTCTGCAACTGTGAGCCCCTGAGGGGTGATTATTGGCTGGCCTGGGAAGCCCGACCGTGCCGGCCAGACCTCCCCAGGTGTGCCTGGGTTCAGATCAATATAAACACCGCTCCAGGCAGCAAGAGCCCCTGCAGCTGTGCCTGACGCCATTTTCTCTGCCCTGTCAGCAGTCTTGGGGCTGGACTGGTGGGAGGGAGTGAGAGGCCACGGCTTTGTGGGTGGCCCAGTGTGAGTGGGGCTCTGCTGGACTTTCTGCAGCAGTTGCCAAGATGCCACCTGCTAAAGAAGAGGATGTGGCACCCATACCTGCCGCTGGAATTTCTCCCTGGGCAGAGGTGAGTGAGGAAGAAAGCAGTGGGGGCCGGGACAGCAGGGGTATCTCAGGCAGGGAAATGGAAAACTTCCAGAAGAGCACCCAGGGCCAGGACCATCCTGGCTGGCCTGCAGGCACCAAGTCGGCTGGCATGCTGTCACTCATGTGGCTCCATGGCCCTTCCTCTAGGCTTTCAAGTCCTTGTACATATTCAGGTGATTTACCTGGGAAGGGTGGGAACATTTCAGCAGCAGCTGGCCTGGGGCTCAGCCCACGTTTACTCACAGATGCCTCGGCACGGTCCCCCAGCTTTGCAATGAGGACGCTTGTTGCGTGGGGCCTGCTGGCTGAATGGGAGATGATTCCCCACCACTGACCAACTTCAGAATTGTTTACAACTGGAGCAAGTGCCCTGATACGGTTTTCCTCTGTGTAACTGGTGGGTTCTGTTTTGTTTTCTTTTTTTCGTTTTTGGTTCAAGGTAGATTTTATTCCTCTTTTTTGTATTTACAGATATAAGCATGGAAATAATTTATTCATATAAATACATGTATGTGAAGGGAAGAATATTTTTTCTGTTTTACTTTTTGCAATTTGAATTTTATTTATTTTTTTATACAGCAGGTTCTTTTTGGTTATCTATTTTATACATATAAATGTATACATGCCAATCCCAATCTCTCAACTCCTCCCACCACCACCCCCCAACAGCTTTCCCCCCTTGGTGTCCATACGTTTGTTGTCTACATCTGTTGCTCTATTTCTGCCTTGCAAAACGGTTCATCTGTACAATTTTTCTAGGTTCCACATATATGCATTAATAGACAAGATTTGTTTTTCTCTTTCTGACTTACTTCACTCTGTATGACAGTCTCTAGATCCATCAACGTCTCTACAAATGACCCAATTTCATTCCTTTTTATGGCTTAGTAATATTCCATTTTATATATGTACCACATCTTTATGCATTCGTCTGTCTGTGGGCATTTAGGTTGCTTCCATTACCTGGATATTGTAAATAGTGATGCAATGAACATTGCGGTGAATGTCTCTTTTTGATTTATGGTTTTGTCTGGGTATATGCCCAGTAGTGGGATTGCTGTATCATATGGTAATTCTATTCTTAGTTTTATAAGAAACTCCATAATGTTCTCCACAGTGACTGTATCAATTTACATTCCCAACAATAGTGGAAGAGGGTTCCTTATCTCCACACCCTTTCCAGCATTTGTTGTTTGTAGATTTTCTGATGATGCCCATTCTAACAGGTGTGAGGTGATACACCATGGATGAGTCTATTTCGTTGAGCAAAGAGTAGGTCTTGTCTATTACATATTTGGCTTATGGAACGGTATGTGTGCTAATTTCAATCTCTGGTTTTATACAGCACCCCAACTCAACTTTCCCCTTAAGCAAGCATAAGTTTTTATCTAAATGTGAGACTCTGTTCGGTTTTGGAATTCAGTTTATGTGTAGCCAAGTTTACACTCTCTCTATTAGTGATATCTTATGATAATTATCTTTCTCTGTGTGACCTATTTCTCTTAGAATCATCATACTTAAATCCACTCAATTTGCTGCTACAGGCCTGATGACATTGATTTCATTGCTGAGTGATATTCTGTTGTACGTAAGTAGCACAACTCCTTTATCCATTTTTTTCTTTCTGGGATATTTAATTTGTACTGGACTCAAGGTTCTTGTAAACACAGCAGCCCTAAATTTTGTGTTGGCTGTGTCTTGTTGATTTTAATTTTCCTAAGCTATAGGGCCAAAAGTGGAAGTGCCCTAGGGTCTGTAGCTTTGTTTTTCAGATGTTTCAGGATACACCATACACATCTCCAGAGTGTCTGTTGGCAATTTACATCCCGCCCATCAGCATAACAAGGCTCCCTGTTCTCCATGGCCTGTCCTGTGTTTCTGGTTTTTACACTTTTTTCAGATGGCCCTTTTGACGAATGGGAAATGAGACTTCATTGTAGTGCGGATTTCCATTTCTCGAGTGCTTGGTTGGCCAAAAAGGGCATATGTGTTTTTTCCTGAATATATTCAGGAAAAAATGTTTACGCACTTTTGTCCAAGTGCATCACTGTCAAAGATCTGCCGCTTTTCACATGCTTTAAATGCAATTCCAATCTACCTCCTGAAATATGATTCCTGCAATTCTGCCTCGTTTTCAAGTCCTCTTTGCAGACTTACTTCCATATATTTTTGCCAATAGCTGTCATTTATAACTCTGCAGGTTTGTGAATTACAGTGCCCGTGATTTCCTTTCTTAACTCGTTTCCTTGAAAACTGGCGACAGAACCGCAGGTTTGCTTCAGGCCGTAATCAGGGTCCGGCACGGCACTCTGAGACTTTGGTTCATTCCACTTCCTGGTGGGATATTAGAGTTAAATGTGCCCCTCCAGACACCTGCCTCACTCCTAGCCCCTTGGTGATGTGTGTCCTGTGGTTTGAGGCCACATGTGCTGGGTTCCTCACCTTTGGCTGATGTGGCCCCACTGGTGTGAGGACACTCCTGCCTGGTTCCCATCCCCTTGGTGATGTGGGCCCTCCGGTGAGAGTCTGATCCTGGTTGGGTTCCTCACACTTCTGTGAGGTGGGCCCTCTTCTCTGAGGTCACTCCTGCCTGGCTGGCACACCCCGCCTTGGCGACGTCGGCCCTCTGGTGGGATTTGGTGCCTGCTGGGTGTCTCCTCCCCTCGGTAATGAGGGCCCTCTGGCGTCAGGCCCTAACTCCTGGGCTCCCAATATTTTCTGATATGCGCCCTGTGGTTCGAGTACACTCCTGCCAGGTTCCCAACCCCATGGGAATGTGGGCCTTCTGCTCTGAGGTCCCAACCGTGGGTTGCTCAGTTTCATGATGAGGGCCCTCTGCTGCGAGTTCTCTCCGGCCTGGATCCCAGAGCCTCGCTGCTCTTGGCCACCTGCTGGGAGGTTCCAACTGCGGGATTCCTCACCTTTTTTCTTCTATGGGCCCTCTGTTTTGAGACTCCTCCTGCCTGCCTCACTCCCAGCCCCTTGGTGATGTGTGTCCTCTGGTTTGAGGCCACGTATGCTGGGTCCCTCGCCTTTCGATGATGTGGCCCCACTGATGTGAGGACACTCCTGCCTGGTTCCTATCCCCTTGATGATGTGGGCCCTCTGGTGAGAGTCTGATCCTGGCTGGGTATCTCACTCTTCTGTGAGGGGGGCCCTCTGCTGTGAGGTCACTCCTGCCTGGCTGGCACACCCCACCTGGGCAACATCGGCCCTCTTGTGGCAGTTGGAGCCTGCTGGGAACCTCCCCTCGGTGATGGGGGCCCTCTTGCCTCAGGCCCTAACTGCTGGGTACCCACATTTTCTGATACGTGCTAAGTGGTGCGAGGACACTCCTGCGAGGTTCCCATCCCCATGGGCATGTGGGCCTTCTGCTCTAAGGTCCCAACACCTGTGTTGTTCACCGTTTCATGATGTTGGCTCTCTGGTGTTAGTTCACCCAGGCCTAGATCCCATAGACTCTGTGCTCTGAGCGGCCTGCTGGGAGGTTCCTACTGCTGGATTCCTTACCTCTTTTATTATTTGTGTCCTGTGTTTTCATGCTCCTACTTCCTGACTCACTTCCAGCCCATTTGTGATGTAGGTCCTCTGGTTTAAAGCCACATGTACCGGTTTCCTCACATTTATTGATGTGGCCCCACTGGTGTGAGGACACTCCTGCCTGGTTCCCATCCCCTTGGTGATGGGGGCCCTCTGGTGAGAGTCTGATCCTGTCTGGATTCCTCACACTTCTGGGAGGTGGGCCCTCTGCTGTGAGGTCACTCCTGCCTGGCTGGCACACGTCACCTTGGCGATGTGGGCCCTCAGTTGGGAGTTGGTGCCTGCTGGGAGTCTCCTCCCCTCGGTAATGAGGGCCCTCTGGCGTCAGGCCCTAACTCATGGGCTCCCAAAATTTTCTGATGTGCGCCCTGTCGTGCGAGTACACTCCAGCCAGGGTCCCATCCCCATGGGGATGTGGGCTTTCTGCTCTGAGGTCCCAACGTCTGGGTTGCTCACAGTGTCAGAATGTGGGCCCTCTGCTGTGAGTTCACTCCGGCATGGATCCCATAGCCTCGGTGCTCTGGGCCACCTGCTTGGAGCTTCCAACTGCGGGGTTCCTCACCTTTTTTATTCTATGGGCGCTCTGTTGTGAGTCTCCTCCTGCATGCCTCACTCCCAGCCCTTTCGTGATGTGTGTCCCCTTGTTTGAGGCCACATGTGCTGTGTTCCTCACCTTTCGCTGATGTGGCCCCACTGGTGTGAGGACACTCCTGCCTGGTTTCCATCCCCTTGGTGATGTGGGCGCTCTGGTTAGAGTCTGATCCTGTTTGGGCTCCTCACACTTCTGTGAGGTGGGCCCTCTGCTGTGAGGTAACTCCTGCCTGGCTTGCTCCCATTGCCGTGGTGACGTCGGCCCTCTGGTGGCATTTGGAACCTGCTGGTAGCCTCCTCTCCTCAGTGATGAGGGCCCTCTGGCGTCAGGCCATAACTGCTGGGTTCCCACATTTTCTGATACGTGCTAAGTTGTGCGAGGACACTCCTGCGAGGTTCCCATCCCCATGGGGATGTGGGCCTTCTGCTCTGAGGTCCCACTGGCTGGGTTGCTCACAGTTTCATGATGTGGGCCCTCTGCTGTGAGTTCACTGTGGCCTGGATCCCATAGACTCCATACTCTGGGCCACCTGCCGGGAGGTTCAAACTGCTGGATTCCTCACATTTTTTATTCTGTGGGCCCTGTGTTGTTAGGCTACTCCTGCCTGCCTCACTCGGAGCACCTTGGAAATGTGGGTCCACTGGTTTAGGCCACATGTGCTGGGTTCCTCACCTTTCTATAATGTGGCCGCACTGGTGTGAGGACACTCCTGCCTTGTTCCGATCCCCTTGGTGATGTGGGCCCTCTGGTGAGAGTCTTATCCTGGCTGGGTTCCTCACCCTTCTGTGAGGTAGGCCCTCTGCTGTGAGGTCACTCCTGCCTGGCTGGCACACGTCAACTTGGCGACGTGGGCCCTCAGTTGGGAGTTGGTGCCTGCTGGGAGTCTCCTCCCCTCGGTAATGAGGGCCCTCTGGCGTCAGACCCTAACTCCTGGGCTCCCAAAATTTTCTGATGTGCGCCCTGTGGTGCGAGTACACTCCTGCCAGGATCCCAACCCCATGGGAATGTGGGCCTTCTGCTCTAAGGTCCCAACGGCTGGGTTGCTCACAGTTTCATAATGAGGGCCCTCTGTTTTGAGTTCAGTCAGGCCTGGATCCCATAGCCTCGCTGCTCCTGGCCACCTGCTGGGAGGTTCCAACTGCGGGATTCCTCACCTTTTTTACGCTATGGGCCCTCTGTTTGGAGGCTCCTCCTGCCTGCCTCACTCCCAGCCCCTTGGTGATGTGTGTCCTGTAGTTTGAGGCCACGTGTGCTGGGTCCGTCACATTTCGGTGATGTGACCACACTGGTGTGAGAACACTCCTGCCTGGTTTCCATTCCCTTGGTGATGTGGGCCCTCCGGTGAGAGTCTGATCCTCTTTGGGTTCCTCACACTTTTTTGTGGTTGGCCCTCTGCTCTGAGGTCACTCCTGCCTGGCTGGCACACCCTGCATTGGCGACGTCGGCCTTCTGGTAGCAGTTGGAGCTTGCTGGGAGCCTCCTCTCCTCAGTGATGAGGGCCCTCTGGCGTCCGGCCCTAACTGCTGGGCTCCCCACCTTTTCTGATGTGTGCCCACTGGTGCGATGACACTCCTGCTTGGTTCCCTTCCCCATGGGGATGTGGGCCTTGTGCTCTGAGGTTACAACGGCTGGGTTGCTTACAGTATCACGATGAGGGCCCTCTGTTGTGAGTTCATCACTGCCTGGATCCCATAGCCTCGGTGCTCTGGGCCGCCTGCTGGGATGTTCCAACTGCTGGATTCCTCACCTTTTTTATACAATGGGCCATGTGTTTTGAGGTTAATCCTGCCTGCCTCGCTCCGAGACCCATGGTGATGTGGGTCCTCTGGTTTGAGGCCACATGTGCTGGGTACCTCAACTTTCGATGATGTGGCCCCACGGGTGTGAGGACACTCCTGCCTGGTTCCCAGCCCCTTGCTTATGTGGGCACTCTGGTGAGAGTCTGATCTTGACTGGGTTCCTTACCCTTCTGTGAGGTGGGCCCTCTGATGTGAGGTCACTCCTGCCTGGATGGCTCATGTCGCCTTGGCGACGTAGGCCCTCTGTTGGCCACTGAAGCATGCTGGGAGCCTCCTACCCTCTTTAATAAGGGCCCTGGAAGAAACGCATATGCCCTTTTTGACCAAGTGCATCATTGTCGAGGTTCTGCCTCTTCTCCTATACTTTCAGAGGACTTCCCGTCTACCTCCTGAAATCGTATTCCTGGAATTCTGCCCCGCGTTCAAGTCCTCTTTGCAGCCTTACTTCAATATATTTTTGGACGATAGCTGTCATTTATAACTCTGCAGGTTTGTGAATTACAGTGCCCCTGAGCTCCTTTCTTCAACTCGCTTTCTTGTGAGCTGGCCGCAAAACCGCAGGATTGCTTCAGGCCCTAATCTGGTTCCCACACGGCATGCTGAGCCTTTGGCTAATTCCTCTTCCTGGTGGGAAATGAGCGTTAAATTTGTTCGTGCAGACACCTACAGCTAATCTCTCATTGGTTCTCCCTATTCCTGTTCATCTTGCGCAGAAATTCCAAACTGTGCCAAACAGGAGGTTAAAGGCACTGACTCTCCAAGTGGGGAGAGTGTTAGTAAAGCGTCTGGAATGGTAAAACCGAGTACGAGGGGACGAAAACTGAGACGCATTTAAAAAGTTTTCCCGGTCACACGGTGGACCATATTCTGGGTTGCCCATGCATGTTTTACCTGAAGGAAGGATCCCTTCAACCTGGAGAGTTGGGACCCATGGAATGGGTACCACGCAGTATGACTTCAAAGGGTTGCCTTTGCTCACCGAACGTCACCAATGCTATCAGCCCGAAGTGTCCAGCCTTATGTCTCACTCAGCTCGGGGTGTAGATGTGGTAAATCCACGTTGCATCACAAGCCCTGAATGAATTATTTAAGAATTGCTCTCTATTTCACTGTCATTGTGTTTTGTTTTTGTAATTTATTTTGATAATGGGATTTACCGGATTTTCACTGCTGCGTTTATGCCGCTGTACACATGCTTGATTCTCTTATGGAGACATATAAATCCATGGGTTTTCAGATTCTTACTAGTCAGGTATATTCCTAGGCATTGAATATGGGGTGTTGAGTCCATTTCGTGGAGCAAGGAGTAGGTCCTGACTATTACATATTTGCTTATGGAAAGGTATCTGTGCTAATTTCAATCTCTGGTTTTATGCAGCACCACAACTCACCTTTCCCCTTAAGCAAGCATAAGTTGGTTTTCTAAATTTGAGACCCTTTTCTGTTTTGTAATTGAGTTCATGTGCAGCCATGTTTGCATTCCGTGTATTTGAGATATCTTATGGTGTTTCTTTTTCTGTGTGACTTAGTTAACTTAGAATGATCGTACCTGAATCCACTCATTATGCCGCGACGGGCCTCATGACATAGATTTCATTGCTGAGTGATATTCCATTGTACGTACGTACTACAACTTCTTTATCCATTTTTTGCTTTCTGGGATATTTCACTTGTACCGTAAATGAGGTTCTTGTAAGCAGAGCCGTCCAAAATTTATGGGTGGCTGTGTCTTTTTGATTTTAATTTCCCTAAGCTATAGAACCATAAGTTGAAGTGCCGTAGGCTCCGTTGCTTAGTTTTTTAGGTGTTTGAGGAAACACCATACACTTCTCCAGAGTGGCTGTTGGCAATTTACATCCCGCCCATCAGCATAACAAGGCTCCCTGTTCTCCATGGCCTGTCCTGCCTTTCTGGATTTTTCACTTTTTTCAGATGTCCCTTTTGACAGGGGGGCAGTGAGACTTCATTGTAATGCAGATTTCTTTACAGGCTTGCTTGTTTGGCCAAAAAGGGCGTATGTGTTTTTTCTTGAATATATTCAGGAAAAAACGCATACGCCCTTTTTGACCAAGTGCATCATTGTCGACTTTCTGTCTCTTTCCTTATGCTTTAAATGCAATTCCAGTCTGCCCCTGAACTCGTTTTCCTGCAATTCTGCCCCGCTTTCAAGTCCTCTACGCAGCCTTACTTCAATACATTTTTGGACAATAGCTGACATTTATAACTCTGCAGGTTTGTGAATGACAGTGCGCCTGAGCTCCTTTCTTCTACTCGCTTTCTTGTGAGCTGGCCGCAAACCCGCAGGATTGCTTCATGCCCTAATCTGGTTCCGGCACAGCATGCTGATCCTTTGGTAAATTCCTCTTCCTGGTGGGAAATGAGTGTTATATTTGAACGTGCAGACACCTAGAGCTAGTCTCTCATTGGTTCTCCCTATTCTTGTTCATCTTGCGCAGAAATTGCAAACTGTGCCAAACAGGAGGTTAAAGGCACTGACTCTCTAAGTGGGGAGAGTATTAGTAAAGGGTCTTCAATCGTGAACCCGAGTAAAAGGGGACGAAAACTGAGATGCATTTGAAAAGGTTTCCCAGTCACACGGTGCACCATACTGTGGGTTTCCCATGCATGTTTTAGCTGAAGGAAGAATCCCTTAAACCTGGAGAGTTGGGACCCATGGAATGGGTACCATGCAGTATGACTTCAAAGGGCCTGCATTTTCGCAACGAACCTCACCAATGCTATCAGGCCGAAGTGTACAGCCTTATGTCTCACTCAGCTCTGGTTGTAGATGTGGTAAATCCAGGTTGCATCACAAGCCCTGAATGAATTATTTAAGAATTGCTCTCTATTTCACTGTCATTGTGTTTGTTTTTGTAATTCATTTTGATAATGGGATTTATCGGATTTTCTCTGCTGCATTCATGCCGCTGTACACACACTTGAGTCTCTTATGGAGACATATAAATCCATGGGTTTGAAGATACTTACTAGTCAGGTGTATTCCTAGGCGTTGAATATGGGGTGTTTAGTCCATTTCGTTGAGCAAGGGCTAGGTCTTGACTGTTACATATTTGGCTTATGGAAAGGTATCTGTGCTAATTTCTATCTCTGGTTTTATGCAGCACCCCAACTCACTTTTCCCCTTAAGCAAGCATAAGGTGGTTTTCTAAATTTGAGACCCTGTTCTGTTTTGTAATTCAGTTCATGTGTAGCCAAGTTTACATTCCGTGTATTAGTGATATCTTATGATGTTTCATTTTCTGTGTGACTTATTTCACTTAGAATCATCGTACCTGAATCCACTCATTATGCCACGATGGGCCTGATGACATAGATTTCATTGCTGAGTGATATTCCATTGAATGTGTGTACCACAACTTCTTTATCCATTTTTCACATTCTGGGATATTTAACTTGTACCGTAGACGAGATTCCTGTAAACAGAGCCGTCTGAAACTTTGGGGTGGCTGTCTGTTTTTGATTTTAATTTCCGTGATCTATAAGACCATAAGTGGAAGTGCCGTAGTCTCCGTTGCTTTGTTTCTTAGGTGTTTCAGGAAACACCATACACTTCTCCAGAGTGGCTGTTGGCAATTTACATCCCGCCCATCAGCATAACAAGGCTCCCTGTTCTCCATGGCCTGTGCTGTGTTTCTGGATTTTACACTTTTTTCAGATGGCCCTTTTGACCTGGGGGCAGTGAGACTTCTTTGTAGTGCAGATTTCTTTAACATGCTGGCTTGGTTGGCCAAAAAGGGCGTATGCGTTTTTTCCTGAATATATTCAGGAAAAAACGCATACGCCCTTTTTGGCCAAGTGCATCATTGTCGACGTTCTGCCTCTTTTCCTATGCTTTAAATGCAATTCCAGTCTACCCCCTGAAATCGTTTTCCTGCAATTCTGCCCCGCTTTCCAGTCCTCTTCGCAGCCTTCCTTCAATATATTTTTGGACGATAGCTGTCATTTATAACTCTGCAGGTTTGTGAATTACAGTGCCCCTGAGCTCCTTTCTTCAACTCGCTTTCTTGTGAGCTGGCCGCAAACCCGCAGGAATGCTTCAGGCCCTAATCTGGTTCCGGCACGGCATGCTGAGCCTTTGGTTAATTCCTCTTCCTGGTGGGAAATGAGCGTTCCATTTGCCCGTCCAGACACCTACAGCTAGTCTCTCATTGGTTCTCCCTATTCCTGTTCATCTTGCGCAGAAATTGCAAACTGTGCCAAACAGGAGGTTAAAGGCACTGACTCTCCAAGTGGGGAGAGTGTTAGTAAACGGTCTGGAGTGGTGAACCCGAGTAAAAGGGGACGAAAACTGAGATGCATTTGAAAACGTTTCCCGGTCACACAGTGCACTGTATTGTGGGTTTCCCATGCATGTTTTAGCTGAAGGAAGAATCCCTTAAACCTGGAGAGTTGGGACCCATGGAATGGGTACCATGCAGTATGACTTCAAAGGGTCTGCATTTGCTCATCGAACCTCACCAATGCTATCAGCCCGAAGTGTCCAGCCTTATGTCTCACTCAGCTCTGGGTGTAGATGTGGTAAATCCAGGTTGCATCACAAGCCCTGAATGAATTATTTAAGAATTGCTCTCTATTTCACTGTCATTGTGTTTGTTTTTGTAATTCATTTTGATAATGGGTTTTATCGGATTTTCTCTGCTGCATTCATGCCGCTGTACACACACTTGAGTCTCTTACGGAGACATATAAATCCATGGGTTTGAAGATTCTTACTAGTCATGTGTAATCCTAGGCGTTGAATATGGGGTGTTTAGTCCATTTCGTTGAGCAAGGGCTAGGTCTTGACTATTACATATTTGGCTTATGGAAAGGTATCTGTGCTAATTTCTATCTCTGGTTTTATGCAGCACCCCAACTCACCTTTCCCCTTAAGCAAGCATAAGTTGGTTTTCTAAATTTGAGACCCTGTTCTGTTTTGTAATTCAGTTCATGTGTAGCCAAGTTTACATTCCGTGTATTAGTGATATCTTATGATGTTTCATTTTCTGTGTGACTTATTTCACTTAGAATCATCGTACCTGAATCCACTCATTATGCCGCGACGGGCCTGATGACATAGATTTCATTGGTGAGTGATACTCCTTTGTACGTACGTACCACACTTCTTTATCCATTTTTCGCTTTCTGGGATATTTAACTTGTACCGTAGACGAGGTTCTTGTAAACAGAGCCGTAAACAGAAATTTTGCGGTGGCTGTGTGTTTTTGATTTTAATTTCCCTAAGCTAAAGGAAAATAAGTGGTAATGCCGTAGGCTCCATTGCTTTGTTTTTTAGGTTTTTGAGGAAACACCATACACATCTCCAGAGTGGCTGTTGGCAATTTACATCCCGCCCATCAGCAAAACAAGGCTCCCTGTTCTCCATGGCCTGTGCTGCCTTTCTGGATTTTACACTTTTTTCAGATGGCCCTTTTGAACGGGGGGCAGAGAGACTTCATTGTAGTGCAGATTTCTTTAACATGCTTGCTTGGTTGGCCAAAAAGGGCGTATGCGTTTTTTCCTGAATATATTCAGGAAAAAACGCATACGCCCCTTTTGGCCAAGTGCATCATTGTCGACGTTCTGCCTCTTTTCCTATGCTTTAAATGCAATTCCAGTCTACCCCCTGAAATCGTTTTCTTGCAATTCTGCCCCGCTTTCAAGTCCTCTTCGCAGCCTTCCTTCAATATATTTTTGGGTGATAGCTGTCATTTATAACTCTGCAGGTTTGTGAATTACAGTGTCCCTGAGATCCTTTCTTCAACTCGCTTTCTTGTGAGCTGGCCGCAAACCCACAGGATTGCTTCAGGCCCTAATCTTGTTCCGGCATGGCATGCTGAGCCTTTGGTTAATTCCTCTTCCTGGTGGGAAATGAGCATTAAATTTGCCCGTGCAGACACCTTCACACGAGTCTTCATGGTGCCACTTTGCCCCGGTTATCTCTATGGAGGTTGGTGTTGGAGGGCCTCCTCGCTCAAGGTCAGTGTGCCCACGGAGCCAACCCTGCAACTTCAGGGCATGGTTGGGTGTTAGGATCACCACGTGGGGTTCTTTTCCCTTAGGAGGGAGGTGGCCTTTTGGGCTGCTGATTTCCAGGTTTTCAGATACTGCCAGTATCTTGGCCAGATGTGGCGGTGGGCCAAGCCCCTTGGTGACCACAGTTTATCCTACCTGGATCGCATTCTTGCATTGTTCCATCTCAAGTGGTCCCAGGTTTTGCACTAATATTCCAATGGCGATTCACCGTTCACCAGGAATGTAAAGGTCAAAGGGTTTAGCTAAATTAGGGAGTTCCAGGGCAAGGGTCTGAATTGACTGCTCTTTCCATTCTTGAAAGGCCACTTCTGCATTCTATTCAAAAGGATCATCATCTTTTCCTTTCAGTGTTTCATATAGAGGCCGAGCTAGTAGACTGTAGTTAGGGATCCAGAAGCAGCAAACCCTGGCCTCCCCAGGAACCCCTAAGCTGTCTTCTAGTTTCAGAAATGGGTAAGGCTGTAAATTGTTTTTTCCCTTTCCTGGGATGGGCTTCTCCGACCTTCTGTGAGAATGAAGCCCAGGCAGGTCACCGTAGTCTGTGATATTTGAGCTTTGTCTTGGACAACTTGTATCCTTTATTGGCTTGGTAGTTCAGAGGTCTCCTTAGTAGGGCTGGCGATCAGAATGTCGTCTGCATATTGAAGGAGTGTTTCCTTTTCCAGAGGTAGAACTTTTAGGTCTTTAGCTGAGCTTTCCCCAAAGATGGTGTGGGAATTTTTGAACCCTTGGGGCAACACGGCCCGGAAGTATTGTTTTAGTTGTATGTTGAGTCCTGCCACTCACAAGCCAAAATTTCTTGTGACTCTGGGACTAATAGAATACAAAAGAAGGCATCATTGAAGACTAATACAGAATACCATGTCCTGGTGTTTGGTAGAATGACCAGCAGGGTGTAGGATTTAGGAACTACTGGAGGTATATCCTCGGTGGCTTCACTGACTGTCCTGACATCCTTTACCAGGACTCCAGCAGCCCATGGGGCTCTCGAGGTCAGGCCAATCCCAGGATATGGAGCTCACCTGGGCAGGTACCCCACCCCCACCCCAGCCCATGGGGCTCTCGTGTTCAGGCCCCTCCCAGGATATGGGGTTCCCTGGGCAGGTTCCCCTGCAGCCCATGGGGCTCTCGTGGTCAGGCCCCTCCCAGGATACAGAGCTACCCTTGCAGGTACCATGGCAGGGCTGGGAACACAGGAACCGTGCATATCGCCCTCATTGCAGAGCACTCCCAGCTCACCTGTCACTCAGATCTGACACAGAGCACCTCAGAGCAGGACTTGAACTAACAAACAGCAGCTCCGACAGGTCGGTGACCCTGGGCATCACTCTGTGTGGCCTCCCTCCACCTGGTCTTCCAGAGACTTCCACTGCACCCGGGGCACCAGGCCTCTGTCTCCACCCACCAGCCACCCCTCCTCTCCCTGACTCCTGGGTTCCTCTCATTAGGAGAGGGTTTTCTTGAAGTTGTCTCCCACTCATGGGACAGATAATATAATTAGAAAACAAGCCAGAGCTGCAGCCCCTTGTCTATCCTGACTCTCAGGAGCCCACACCTGTTCCTTGGACCTGGCCGATTCAGCAAGTTCCAGTTTCTGCAACTGTGAGCCCCTGAGGGGTGATTATTGGCTGGCCTGGGAAGCCCGACCGTGCCGGCCAGACCTCCCCAGGTGTGCCTGGGTTCAGATCAATATAAACACCGCTCCAGGCAGCAAGAGCCCCTGCAGCTGTGCCTGACGCCATTTTCTCTGCCCTGTCAGCAGTCTTGGGGCTGGACTGGTGGGAGGGAGTGAGAGGCCACGGCTTTGTGGGTGGCCCAGTGTGAGTGGGGCTCTGCTGGACTTTCTGCAGCAGTTGCCAAGATGCCACCTGCTAAAGAAGAGGATGTGTCACCCATACCTGCCGCTGGAATTTCTCCCTGGGCAGAGGTGAGTGAGGAAGAAAGCAGTGGGGGCCGGGACAGCAGGGGTATCTCAGGCAGGGAAATGGAAAACTTCCAGAAGAGCACCCAGGGCCAGGACCATCCTGGCTGGCCTGCAGGCACCAAGTCGGCTGGCATGCTGTCACTCATGTGGCTCCATGGCCCTTCCTCTAGGCTTTCAAGTCCTTGTACATATTCAGGTGTTTTACCTGGGAAGGGTGGGAACATTTCAGCAGCAGCTGGCCTGGGGCTCAGCCCACGTTTACTCACAGATGCCTCGGCACGGTCCCCCAGCTTTGCAATGAGGACGCTTGTTGCGTGGGGCCTGCTGGCTGAATGGGAGATGATTCCCCACCACTGACCAACTTCAGAATTGTTTACAACTGGAGCAAGTGCCCTGATACGGTTTTCCTCTGTGTAACTGGTGGGTTCTGTTTTTTTTTCTTTTTTTCGTTTTTGGTTCAAGGTAGATTTTATTCCTCTTTTTTGTATTTACAGATATAAGCATGGAAATAATTTATTCATGTAAATACATGTATGTGAAGGGAAGAATATTTTTTCTGTTTTACTTTTTGTAATTTGAATTTTATTTTATTTTTTTATACAGCAGGTTCTTTTTGGTTATCTATTTTATACATATAAATTTATACATGCCAATCCCAATCTCTCAACTCCTCCCACCACCACCCCCCAACAGCTTTCCCCCCTTGGTGTCCATACGTTTGTTGTCTACATCTGTTGCTCTATTTCTGCCTTGCAAAACGGTTCATCTGTACAATTTTTCTAGGTTCCACATATATGCATTAATAGACAAGATTTGTTTTTCTCTTTCTGACTTACTTCACTCTGTATGACAGTCTCTAGATCCATCAACGTCTCTACAAATGACCCAATTTCATTCCTTTTTATGGCTTAGTAATATTCCATTTTATATATGTACCACATCTTTATGCATTCGTCTGTCTGTGGGCATTTAGGTTGCTTCCATTACCTGGATATTGTAAATAGTGATGCAATGAACATTGCGGTGAATGTCTCTTTTTGATTTATGGTTTTGTCTGGGTATATGCCCAGTAGTGGGATTGCTGTATCATATGGTAATTCTATTCTTAGTTTTATAAGAAACTCCATAATGTTCTCCACAGTGACTGTATCAATTTACATTCCCAACAATAGTGGAAGAGGGTTCCTTATCTCCACACCCTTTCCAGCATTTGTTGTTTGTAGATTTTCTGATGATGCCCATTCTAACAGGTGTGAGGTGATACACCATGGATGAGTCTATTTCGTTGAGCAAAGAGTAGGTCTTGTCTATTACATATTTGGCTTATGGAACGGTATGTGTGCTAATTTCAATCTCTGGTTTTATACAGCACCCCAACTCAACTTTCCCCTTAAGCAAGCATAAGTTTTTATCTAAATGTGAGACTCTGTTCGGTTTTGGAATTCAGTTTATGTGTAGCCAAGTTTACACTCTCTCTATTAGTGATATCTTATGATAATTATCTTTCTCTGTGTGACCTATTTCTCTTAGAATCATCATACTTAAATCCACTCAATTTGCTGCTACAGGCCTGATGACATTGATTTCATTGCTGAGTGATATTCTGTTGTACGTAAGTAGCACAACTCCTTTATCCATTTTTTTCTTTCTGGGATATTTAATTTGTACTGGACTCAAGGTTCTTGTAAACACAGCAGCCCTAAATTTTGTGTTGGCTGTGTCTTGTTGATTTTAATTTTCCTAAGCTATAGGGCCAAAAGTGGAAGTGCCCTAGGGTCTGTAGCTTTGTTTTTCAGATGTTTCAGGATACACCATACACATCTCCAGAGTGTCTGTTGGCAATTTACATCCCGCCCATCAGCATAACAAGGCTCCCTGTTCTCCATGGCCTGTCCTGTGTTTCTGGTTTTTACACTTTTTTCAGATGGCCCTTTTGACGAATGGGAAATGAGACTTCATTGTAGTGCGGATTTCCATTTCTCGAGTGCTTGGTTGGCCAAAAAGGGCATATGTGTTTTTTCCTGAATATATTCAGGAAAAAATGTTTATGCACTTTTGTCCAAGTGCATCACTGTCAAAGATCTGCCGCTTTTCACATGCTTTAAATGCAATTCCAATCTACCTCCTGAAATATGATTCCTGCAATTCTGCCTCGTTTTCAAGTCCTCTTTGCAGACTTACTTCCATATATTTTTGCCAATAGCTGTCATTTATAACTCTGCAGGTTTGTGAATTACAGTGCCCGTGATTTCCTTTCTTAACTCGTTTCTTTGAAAACTGGCCACAGGACCGCAGGTTTGCTTCAGGCCGTAATCAGGGTCCGGCACGGCACTCTGAGACTTTGGTTCATTCCACTTCCTGGTGGGAAATTAGAGTTAAATGTGCCCCTCCAGACACCTGCCTCACTCCTAGCCCCTTGGTGATGTGTGTCCTGTGGTTTGAGGCCACATGTGCTGGGTTCCTCACCTTTGGCTGATGTGGCCCCACTGGTGTGAGGACACTCCTGCCTGGTTCCCATCCCCTTGGTGATGTGGGCCCTCCGGTGAGAGTCTGATCCTGGTTGGGTTCCTCACACTTCTGTGAGGTGGGCCCTCTTCTCTGAGGTCACTCCTGCCTGGCTGGCACACCCCGCCTTGGCGACGTCAGCCCTCTGGTGGGATTTGGTGCCTGCTGGGTGTCTCCTCCCCTCGGTAATGAGGGCCCTCTGGCGTCAGGCCCTAACTCCTGGGCTCCCAATATTTTCTGATATGCGCCCTGTGGTTCGAGTACACTCCTGCCAGGTTCCCAACCCCATGGGAATGTGGGCCTTCTGCTCTGAGGTCCCAACCGTGGGTTGCTCAGTTTTATGATGAGGGCCCTCTGCTGTGAGTTCTCTCCGGCCTGGATCCCATAGCCTCGCTGCTCCTGGCCACCTGCTGGGAGGTTCCAACTGCGGGATTCCTCACCTTTTTTCTTCTATGGGCCCTCTGTTTTGAGACTCCTCCTGCCTGCCTCACTCCCAGCCCCTTGGTGATGTGTGTCCTCTGGTTTGAGGCCACGTATGCTGGGTCCCTCGCCTTTCGATGATGTGGCCCCACTGGTGTGGGGACACTCCTGCCTGGTTCCTATCCCTTTGATGATGTGGGCCCTCTGGTGAGAGTCTGATCCTGGCTGGGTTCCTCACCCTTCTGTGAGGGGGGCCCTCTGCTGTGAGGTCACTCCTGCCTGGCTGGCACACCCCACCTGGGCAACATCGGCCCTCTTGTGGCAGTTGGAGCCTGCTGGGAACCTCCCCTCGGTGATGGGGGCCCTCTTGCCTCAGGCCCTAACTGCTGGGTACCCACATTTTCTGATACGTGCTAAGTGGTGCGAGGACACTCCTGCGAGGTTCCCATCCCCATGGGCATGTGGGCCTTCTGCTCTAAGGTCCCAACACCTGTGTTGTTCACCGTTTCATGATGTTGGCTCTCTGGTGTTAGTTCACTCAGGCCTAGATCCCATAGACTCTGTGCTCTGAACGGCCTGCTGGGAGGTTCCTACTGCTGGATTCCTTACCTTTTTATTCTTTGGGTCCTGTGTTTTCATGCTCCTACTTCCTGCCTCACTCCCAGCCCATTTGTGATGTAGGTCCTCTGTTTTAAGGCCACATGTACCGGTTTCCTCACCTTTATTGATGTGGCCCCACTGGTGTGAGGACACTCCTGCCTGGTTCCCATCCCCTTGGTGATGGGGGCCCTCTGGTGAGAGTCTTATCCTGGCTGGATTCCTCACACTTCTGGGAGGTGGGCCCTCTGCTGTGAGGTCACTCCTGCCTGGCTGGCACACGTCACCTTGGCGATGTGGGCCCTCAGTTGGGAGTTGGTGCCTGCTGGGAGTCTCCTCCCCTCGGTAATGAGGGCCCTCTGGCGTCAGGCCCTAACTCATGGGCTCCCAAAATTTTCTGATGTGCGTCCTGTCGTGCGAGTACACTCCAGCCAGGGTCCCATCCCCATGGGGATGTGGGCTTTCTGCCCTGAGGTCCCAACGGCTGGGTTGCTCACAGTGTCAGAATGTGGGCCCTCTGCTGTGAGTTCACTTCGGCATGATCCCATAGCCTCGGTGCTCTGGGCCACCTGCTTGGAGCTTCCAACTGCGGGGTTCCTCACCTTTTTTATTCTATGGGCGCTCTGTTCTGAGTCTCCTCCTGCATGCCTCACTCCCAGCCCTTTTGTGATGTGTGTCCCCTTGTTTGAGGCCACATGTGCTGTGTTCCTCACCTTTCACTGATGTGGCCCCACTGGTGTGAGGACACTCCTGCCTGGTTTCCATCCCCTTGGTGATGTGGGCGCTCTGGTTAGAGTCTGATCCTGTTTGGGCTCCTCACACTTCTGTGAGGTGGGCCCTCTGCTGTGAGGTAGCTCCTGCCTGGCTTGCTCCCGTTCCATTGGTGACGTCGGCCCTCTGGTGGCATTTGGAGCCTGCTGGTAGCCTCCTCTCCTCCGTGATGAGGGCCCTCTGGCGTCAGGCCATAACTGCTGGGTTCCCACATTTTCTGATATGTGCTAAATTGTGCGAGGACACTCCTGCGAGGTTCCCATCCCCATGGGGATGTGGGCCTTCTGCTCTGAGGTCCCACTGGCTGGGTTGCTCACAGTTTCATGATGTGGGCCCTCTGCTGTGAGTTCACTGTGGCCTGGATCCCATAGACTCCATGCTCTGGGCCACCTGCTGGGAGGTTCAAACTGCTGGATTCCTCACATTTTTTATTCTGTGGGCCCTGTGTTGTTAGGCTACTCCTGCCTGCCTCACTCGGAGCACCTTGGAAATGTGGGTCCTCTGGTTTAGGCCACATGTGCTGGGTTCCTCACCTTTCTATAATGTGGCCACACTGGTGTGAGGTCACTCCTGCCTTGTTCCGATCCCCTTGGTGATGTGGGCCCTCTGGTGAGAGTCTTATCCTGGCTGGGTTCCTCACCCTTCTGTGAGGTAGGCCCTCTGCTGTGAGGTCACTCCTGCCTGGCTGGCACACGTCAACTTGGCGACGTGGGCCCTCAGTTGGGAGTTGGTGCCTGCTGGGAGTCTCCTCCCCTCGGTAATTAGGGCCCTCTGGCGTCAGACCCTAACTCCTGGGCTCCCAAAATTTTCTGATGTGCGCCCTGTGGTGCGAGTACACTCCTGCCAGGATTCCAACCCCATGGGAATGTGGGTCTTCTGCTCTGAGGTCCCAATGATACGTTGCTCAGTTTCATGATGAGGGCCCTCTGGTGTGAGTTCACTCCGGCATGGACCCCATAGCCTCGCTGCTCCAGGCCACCTGTGGGGAGGTTCCCACTGCGGGATTCCTCACCTTTTTCCTTCTATGGGCCCTCTGTTTTAAGACTCCTCCTGCCTGCCTCACTCCCAGCCCCTTGGTGATGTGTGTCCTCTGGTTTGAGGCCACGTGTGCTGGGTCCCTCACCTTTCGATGATGTGGCCCCACTGGTGTGAGGACACTCCTGCCTGGTTCCTATCCCCTTGGTGATGTGGGCCCTCTGGTGAGAGTCTGATCCTGGCTGCGTTCCTCCCACTTCTGTGAGGTGGGCCCTCTGCTGTGAGGTCACCCCTGCCTGGCTGGCACACCCCGCCTTGGCAATGTCGGCCCTCTTGTGGCAGTTGGAGCCTGCTCGGAGCCTCCTCCCCTCGGTGATGAGGGCCCTCTGGCGTCAGGCCCTAACTGCTGGGTACCCACATTTTCTGATACGTGCTAAGTGGTGCAAGGACACTCGTGCCATGTTCCCAACCCCATGGGGATGTGGGCCTTCTGCTCTGAGGTCCCAACGGCTGGATTGCTCACAGTTTCATGATGTGGGCCCTCTGCTGTGAGTTCACTGCGGCCTGGATCGCATAGACTCGGTGCTCTGGGCCAACTGCTGGGAGGTTCCCACTGCAGGATTCCTCAGCTTTTTTATTCTATTGGCCCTGTGTTGTGAGGCTACTCCTGCCTGCCTCACTCCGAGCCCCTTGGAGATCTGGATCCTCTGGTTTAGGCCACATGTGCTGGGTTCCTCACCTTTCTATGATGTGGTCACCCTGGTGTGAAGACAGTCCTGCCTGGTTCTGATGCTCTTGGTGATGTGGGCCCTCTGGTGAGAGTCTTACCCTGGCTGGGTTCCTCACCCTTCTGTGAGGTAGGCCCTCAGCTGTGAGGTCACTCCTGCCTGGCTGTTGCACGTCACCTTGGCGACATGGGCCCTCAGTTGGGAGTTGGTGCCTGCTTGGGGTCTCCTCCCCTTGGTAATGAGGGCCCTCTGGCGTCAGGCCCTAACTCCTGGGCTCCCAAAATTTTCTGATGTGCGCCCTGTGGTGTGAGTACACTCCTGCCAGGATCCCAACCACATGGGAATGTGGGCCTTCTGCTCTGAGGTCCCAACGGCTGGGTTGCTCACAGTTTCATAATGAGGGCCCTCTGTTTTGAGTTCAGTCAGGCCTGGATCCCATAGCCTCGCTGCTCCTGGCCACCTGCTGGGAGGTTCCAACTGCGGGATTCCTCACCTTTTTTATGCTATGGGCCCTCTGTTTGGAGGCTCCTCCTGCCTGCCTCACTCCCAGCCCCTTGGTGATGTGTGTCCTGTAGTTTGAGGCCACGTGTGCTGGGTCCGTCACATTTCGGTGATATGACCACACTGGTGTGAGAACACTCCTGCCTGGTTTCCATTCCCTTGGTGATGTGGGCCCTCCGGTGAGAGTCTGATCCTCTTTGGGTTCCTCACACTTTTGTGTGGTTGGCCCTCTGCTCTGAGGTCACTCCTGCCTGGCTGGCACACCCTGCATTGGCGACGTCGGCCTTCTGGTAGCAGTTGGAGCTTGCTGGGAGCCTCCTCTCCTCAGTGATGAGGGCCCTCTGGCGTCCGGCCTTAACTGCTGGGCTCCCCATATTTTCTGATGTGTGCCCACTGGTGCGATGACACTCCTGCTTGGTTCCCTTCCCCATGGGGATGTAGGCCTTGTGCTCTGAGGTTACAACGGCTGGGTTGCTTACAGTATCACGATGAGGGCCCTCTGTTGTGAGTTCATCACTGCCTGGATCCCATAGCCTCGGTGCTCTGGGCCGCCTGCTGGGATGTTCCAACTGCTGGATTCCTCACCTTTTTTATACAATGGGCCATGTGTTTTGAAGTTAATCCTGCCTGCCTCGTTCCGAGACCCATGGTGATGTGGGTCCTCTGGTTTGAGGCCACATGTGCTGGGTACCTCAACTTTCGATGATGTGCCCCACGGGTGTGAGGACACTCCTGCCTGGTTCCCAGCCCCTTGCTTATGTGGGCACTCTGGTGAGAGTCTGATCTTGACTGAGTTCCTTACCCTTCTGTGAGGTGGGCCCTCTGATGTGAGGTCACTCCTGCCTGGATGGCTCATGTCACCTTGGCGACGTAGGCCCTCTGTTGGCCACTGAAGCATGCTGGGAGCCTCCTACCCTCTTTAATAAGGGCCCTGGAAGAAACGCATATGCCCTTTTTGACCAAGTGCATCATTGTCGAGGTTCTGCCTCTTCTCCTATACTTTCAGAGGACTTCCCGTCTACCTCCTGAAATCGTATTCCTGGAATTCTGCCCCGCGTTCAAGTCCTCTTTGCAGCCTTACTTCAATATATTTTTGGACGATAGCTGTCATTTATAACTCTGCAGGTTTGTGAATTACAGTGCCCCTGAGCTCCTTTCCTCAACTCGCTTTCTTGTGAGCTGGCCGCAAAACCGCAGGATTGCTTCAGGCCCTAATCTGGTTCCGGCACGGCATGCTGAGCCTTTGGCTAATTCCTCTTCCTGGTGGGAAATGAGCGTTAAATTTGATCGTGCAGACACCTACAGCTAATCTCTCATTGGTTCTCCCTATTCCTGTTCATCTTGCGCAGAAATTCCAAACTGTGCCAAACAGGAGGTTAAAGGCACTGACTCTCCAAGTGGGGAGAGTGTTAGTAAAGCGTCTGGAATAGTAAAACCGAGTACGAGGCGACGAAAACTGAGACGCATTTAAAAAGTTTTCCCGGTCACACGGTGGACCATATTCTGGGTTTCCCATGCATGTTTTAGCTGAAGGAAGAATCCCTTAAGCCTGGAGAGTTGGGACCCATGGAATGGGTACCATGCAGTATGACTGCAAAGGGTCTGCGTTTGCTCACCGAACCTCACCAATGCTATCAGCGCGAAGTGTCCAGCCTTATGTCTCACCCAGCTCTGGGTGTAGATGTGGTAAATCCAGCTTGCCACACAATCCCTGAATGAATTATTTAAGAATTGCTCTCTATTTCACTGTCATTGTGTTTTGTTTTTGAAATTTATTTTGGTAATGGGATTTATCAGATTTTCACTGCTGCGTTTAGGCCGCTGTACACACGATTGATTTCCTTATGGAGACATATAAATCCATGGGTTTTAAGATTCTTACTTGTCAGGTGTCTTCCCAGGCGTTGAATATGGGGTGTTGAGTCCATTTCGTTGAGCAAGGAGTAGGTCTTGTCTATTATATATTTGGCTTATGGAAGGGTATCTGTGCTAATTTCAAAATCTGGTTTTATGCAGCACCCCAACTCACCTTTCCCCATAAGCAAGCATAAGTTGGTTTTCTAAATTTGAGACCCTGTTCTGTTTTGTAATTCAGTTCATGTGTAGCCAAGTTTAAATTCCGTGTATTAGTGATATCTTATGATGTTTCTTTTTCTGTGTGACTTATTTCTCGTAGAATCATCGTACCTGAATCCACTCATTATGCCGCTACGGGCCTGATGACGTAGATTTCATTGCTGAGTGATATTCCATTTTACGTGCGTACCACAACTTCTTTATCCATTTTTTACTTTCTCGGATATTTAACTTGTACCGTAGACGAAGTTCTTGTAAACAGAGCCATCCCAAACATTGGGGTGGCTGTGTGTTTTTGATTTTAATTTCCCTAAGCTATAGGACCATAAGTGGAAGTGCCATAGGCTGTGTTGCTTTGTTTCCTACGTGTTTCAGGAAACACAATACACTTTTCCAGAGTGTCTGTTGGCAATTTACATCCCGCCCATCAGCATAAAAAGGCTCCCTGTTCTCCATGACCTGTCCTGCCTTTCTGGATTTTACACTTTTTCAGATGTTCCTTTGGACCGGGGGGCAGTGAGACTTCATTTTAGTGCAGATTTCTTTACACACTTGCTTGTTTGGACAAAAAGGGCGTATGCGTTTTTTCCTGAATATATTCAGGAAAAAACGCATACGCCCTTTTTGGCCAAGTGCATCATTGTCGACATTCTGCCTCTTTTCCTATGCTTTAAGTGCAATTCCAGTCTACCCCCTGAAATATTTTTCCTGAAATTCTGCCCCGCTTTCAAGTCCTCTTCGAAGATTTACTTCAGTAAATTTTTGGACGATAGCTGTCATTCATAACTCTGCAGGTTTGTGAATTACAGTGCCCCTGAGCTCCTTTCTTCAACTCGCTTTCTTGTGAGCTGGCCGCAAAACCGCAGGATTGCTTCAGGCCCTAATCTGGTTCCGGCAGGGCACGCTGAGCTTTTGGTTAATTCCTCTTCCTGGTGGGAAATGAGCATTCCATTTGCCCGTGCAGACACCTACAGCTAGTCTCTCATTGGTTCTCCCTCTTCCTGTTCATCTTGCGCAGAAATTGCAAACTGTGCCAATCAGGAGGTTAAAGGCACTGACTCTCCAAGTGGGGAGAGTGTTAGTAAAGCGTCTGGAATGGTGAACCCGAGTACTAGGGTTTGAAAACTGAGATGCATTTGAAAACGTTTCCCAATCACACGGTGAACCATACTCTGGGTTTCCCATGCATGTTTTAGATGAAGAAGAATCCCTTAAACCTCGAGAGTTGGGACCCATGGAATGGGTACCAGGCAGTATGACTTCAAAGTGTCTGCGTTTGCTCACCGAACCTCACCAATGCTATCAGCCCGAAGTGTCCAGCCTTATGTCTCACCCAGCTCTGGGTGTAGATGTGGAAAATCCAGGTTGCATCACAAGCCCTGAATGAATTATTTAAGAATTGCTCTCTATTTCACTGTCATTGTGTTTTGTTTTGAAATTTATTTTGATAATGGGATTTATCGGATTTTCACTGCTGCATTGAGGCCGCTGTACACACGCTTGATTTCCTTATGGAGACATATAAATCCATGGGTTTTAAGATTCTTACTTGTCAGGTATATTCCCAGGCGTTGAATATGGGGTGTTGAGTCCATTTCGTTGAGCAAGGAGTAGGTCTTGTCTATTATATATTTGGCTTATGGAACGGTATCTGTGCTAATTTCGATCTCTGGTTTTAAGTAGCACCCCAACTCACCTTTCCCCATAAGCAAGCATAAGTTGGTTTTCTCAATTTGAGACCCTGTTCTGTTTTGTAATTCAGTTCATGTGTAGCCAAGTTTACATTCCGTGTATTAGGGATATCTTATGAGGTTTCTTTTTCTGTGTGACTTATTTCTCGTAGAATCATCGTACCTGAATCCACTCATTATGCTGCTACGGGCCTGATGACGTAGATTTCATTGCTGAGTGATATTCCACTGTACGTGCGTACCACAGTTTCTTTATCCATTTTTTGGTTTCTCAGATATTTAACATGTACGGTAGATGAGGTTCTTGTAAAGAGAGCCGTCCCAAACTTTGGGGTGGCTGTGGGGTTTTGATTTTAATTTCCCTAAGCTATAGGACCATAAGTGGAAGGGCCATAGGCTGTGTTGCTTTGTTTCGTACATCTTTCAGGAAACACCATACACTTCTCCGGAGTGGCTCCTGGCCATTTACATCCCGCCCATCAGCATAACGTGGCTCCCTGTTCTCCATGACCTGTCCTGCCTTTCTGGATTTTACAATTTTTTCAGATGGCCCTTTTGACCGGGGGGCAGTGAGACTCCATTGTAGTGCAGATTTCCTTTACACGCATGCTTGGTTGGCCAAAAAGGGCGTATGCGTTTTTTCCTGAATATATTCAGGAAAAAACGCATACGCCCTTTTTGGCCAAGTGCATCATTGTCGACATTCTGCCTCTTTTCCTATGCTTTAAGTGCAATTCCAGTCTACACCCTGAAATCGTTTTCCTGAAATTCTGCCCCGCTTTCAAGTCCTCTTCGAAGATTTACTTCAATACATTTTTGGACGATAGCTGTCATTCATAACTCTGCAGGTTTGTGAATTACAGTGCCCCAGAACTCCTTTCCTCAACTCGATTTCATGTGAAGTGGCCGCAAAACCGCAGGATTGTTTCAAGCCCTAATATGTTTCCGGCATGGCACGCTGAGCCTTTGGTTAATTCCTCTTCCTGGTGGGAAATGAGCATTCCATTTGCCCGTGCAGACACCTACAGGTAGTCTCTCATTGGTTCTCCCTATTCCTGTTCATCTTGCGCAGAAATTGCAAACTGTGCCAAACAGGGGGTTAAAGACACTGACTCTCCAAGTGGGGAGAGTTTTAGTAAAGCGTCTGGAATGGTGAACCCGAGTACCAGGGTTCGAAAACTGAGATGCATTTGGAAACGTTTCCCAATCACACGGTGGACGATAGTCTGGGTTTCCCATGCATGTTTTAGCTGAAGGAAGAATCCCTTAAACCTGGAGAGTTTGGACCCATGGAATGAGTACCATGCAGTATGACTTCAAAGGGTCTGCGTTTGCTCACCGAACCTCACCAATGATATCAGCCCGAAGTGCCCAGCCTTATGTCTCACCCAGCTCTGGGTGTAGATGTGGTAAATCCAGGTTGCATCACAAGCCCTGAATCAATTATTTAAGAATTGCTCTCTATTTCACTGTCATTGTGTTTTGTTTTTGAAATTTATTTTGATAATGGGATTTATCGGATTTTCACTGCTGCGTTTAGGCCGATGTACAGACATTTGATTGCCTTATGGAGACATATAAATCCATGGGTTTTAAGATTCTTACTTGTCAGGTATATTCCCAGGCGTTGAATATGGGGTGTTGAGTCTATTTCGCTGAGCAAGGAGTAGGTCTTGTCTATTATATATTTGGCTTATGGAAAGGTATCTGTGCTAATTTCAATCTCTGGTTTTATGCAGCACCCCAACTCACCTTTCCCCATAAGCAAGCATCAGTTCGTTTTCTAAATTTGAGACCCTGTTCTGTTTTGTAATTCAGTTCATGTGTAGCCAAGTTTACATTCCGTGTATTAGTGATATCTTATGATGTTTCTTTTTCTGTGTGACTTATTTCTCGTAGAATCATCGTACCTGAATCCACTCATTATGCCGCTACGGGCCTGATGACGTAGATATCATTGCTGAGTGATATTCCATTGTACGTGCGTAGCACAACTTCTTTATGCATTTTTTGCTTTCTCGGATATTTAACTTGTACAGTAGACGAGGTTCTTGTAAACAGAGCCGTCCCAAACTTTGGGGTCGCTGTGTGTTTTTGATTTTAATTTCCCTAAGCTATAGGACAATAAGTGGAAGTGCCATAGGCGGTGTTGCTTTGTTTCGTACGTGTTTCAGGATACACCATACACTTCTGCAGAGTGGCTGTTGGCAATTTACATCCCGCCCATCAGCATAACAAGGCTCCCTGTTCTCCATGACCTGTCCTGCCTTTCTGGATTTTACACTTTTTTCAGATGGCCCTTTTGACCGGGGCATAATGAGACTTCATTGTAGTGCAGATTTCCTTTACACGCTTGCTTGGTTGGCCAAAAATTGCGTATGCGTTTTTTCCTGAATATATTCAGGAAAAAACGCATACGCCCTTTTATGCCAAGTGCATCATTGTCGACATTCTGCCTCTTTTCCTATGCTTTAAGTGCAATTCCAGCCTACCCCCTGAAATCGTTTTCCTGAAGTTCTGCCGCGCTTTCAAGTCCTCTTCGAAGACTTACTTCAGTACATTTTTGGACAATAGGTGTCATTCATAACTCTGCAGGATTGTGACTTACAGTGCCCCGAGCTCCTTTCTTCAACTCTCTTTCTTGTGAGCTGACCGCAAAACCGCAGGATTGCTTCAGGCCCTAATCTGTTTCTGGCAGGGCACGCTGAGACTTTGGTTAATTCCTCTTCCTGGTGGGAAACGAGCGTTCCATTTTCCCGTGCAGAGACCTACAGCTAGTCTCTCATTGGTTCTCCCTATTCCTGTTCATCTTGCGCAGAAATTGCAAACTGTGCCAAACAGGAGGTTAAAGGCACTGACTCTCCAAGTGGGGAGAGTGTTAGTAAAGCGTCTGGAATGGTGAACCCGAGTACCAGGGGAAGAAAACTGAGATGCATTTGAAAACGTTTCCCAATCACACGGTGGACCATACTCTGGGTTTCCCATGCATGTTCTAGCTGAAGGAAGAATCCCTTAAACCTGGAGAGTTGGGACCCATGGAATGGGTACCATGCAGTATGACTTCAAAGGGTCTGCGTTTGCTCACCGAACCTCACCAATGCTATCAGTCCGAAGTGTCCAGCCTTATGTCTCACCCAGCTCTGGGTGTAGATGTGGTAAATCCAGGTGGCATCACAAGCCCTGAATGAATTATTTAAGAATTGCTCTCTATTTCACTGTCATTCTGTTTTGTTTTTGAAATTCATTTTGATAATGGGATTTATCGGATGTTCACTGCTGCGTTTAGGCCGTTGTACACACGCTTGATTTCCTTATGGAGACATATAAATCCATGGGTTTTAAGATTCTTACTTGTCAAGTATCTTGCCAGGCGTTGAATATGGGGTGTTGAGTCCATTTCGTTGAGCAAGGAGTAGGTCTTGTCTATTATATATTTGGCTTATGGAACGGTATCTGTGCTAATTTCAATCTCTGGTATTATGCAGCACCCCAACTCACCTTTCCCCATAAGCAAGCATAAGTTGGTTTTCTAAATTTGAGACCCTGTTCTGTTTTGTAATTCAGTTCATGTGTGGCCAAGGTGACATTCCGTGTATTAGTGATATCTTATGATGTTTCTTTTTCTGTGTGACTTATTTCTCGTAGAATCATCGTACCTGAATCCACTCATTATGCCGATAGGACCTGATGACGTAGATTTCATTGCTGAGTGATATTCCACTGTACGTGCGTACCACAACTTCTTTATGCATTTTTTGCTTTCTTGGATATTTAACTTGTACTGTAGACGAGGTTCTTGTAAACAGAGCCGTCCCAAACTTTGGCGTGGCTGTGTGTTTTTGATTTTAATTTCCCTAAGCTATAGGACCATAAGTGGAAGTGCCATAGGCTGTGTTGCTTTGTTTCCTACGTGTTTCAGGAAACACCATACACTTCTCCAGAGTGGCTGTTGGCAATTTACATCCCGCCCATCAGCATAACAAGGCTCCCTGTTCTCCATGACCTGTCCTGCCTTTCTGGATTTTACACTTTTTTCAGATGGCCCTTTTGACCGGGAGGCAGTGAGACTTCATTGTAGTGCAGATTTCCTTTACACGCTTGCTTGGTTGGCCAAAAAGGGCGTATGCGTTTTTTCCTGAATATATTCAGGAAAAAACGCATACGCCCTTTTTAACCAAGTGCATCATTGTCGACATTCTGCCTTATTCCTATGCTTTAAGTGCAATTCCAGTCTACCCCCTGAAATCGTTTTCCTGAAATTCTGCCCCGCTTTCAAGTCCTCTTCGAAGACTTACTTCAGTACATTTTTGGACGATAGCTGTCATTCATAACTCTGCAGGTTTGTGATTTACAGTGCCCCTGAGCTCCTTTCTCCATCTCTCTTTCTTGTGAGCTGGCCGCAAAACCGCAGGATTGCTTCAGGCCCTAATCTGTTTCCGGCAGGGCACGCTGAGCCTTTGGTTAATTCCTCTTCCTGGTGGGAAATGAGCGTTCCATTTGCCAGTGCAGACACCTACAGCTAGTCTCTCATTGGTTCTCCCTATTCCTGTTCATCTTGCGCAGAAATTGCCAACTGTGCCAAAAAGGAGGTTAAAGGCACTGACTCTCCAAGTGGGGAGAGTGTTAGTAAAGCGTCTGGAATTGTGAACCTGAGTGCCAGGGGACGAAAACTGAGTTGCATTTGAAAACGTTTCCCAATCACACGGTGGACCATACTCTGGGTTTCCCATGCATGTTTTACCTGAAGGTAGAATCCCTTAAACCTGGAGAGTTGGGACCCTTGGAATGGGTACCATGCAGTATGACTTCAAAGGGTCTGCGTTTGCTCACCGAACCTCACCAATGGTATCAGCCCGAAGTGCCCAGCCTTATGTCTCACCCAGCTCTGGGTGTAGATGTGGTAAATCCAGGTTGCATCACAAGCCCTGAATGAATTATTTAAGAATTGCTCTCTATTTCACTGTCATTGTGTTTTGTTTTTGAAATTTATTTTGATAATGGGATTTATCGGATTTTCACTGCTGCGTTTAGGCCGCTGTACACACGCTGGATTTCCTTATGGAGACATATAAATCCATGCGTTTTAAGATTCTTACTTGTCAGGTATCTTCCCAGGCGTTGAATATGGGATGATGAGTGCATTTTGTTGAGCAAGGAGTAGGTCTTGTCTATTATACATTTGGCTTATGGAAAGGTATCTGTGCTAATTTCAATCTCTGGTTTTATGCAGCACCCCAACTCACCTTTCCCCATAAGCAAGCATAAGTTGGTTTTCTAAATTTGAGACCCTGTTCTGTTTTGTAATTCAGTTCATGTGTAGCCAAGTATACATTCCGTGTATTAGTGATATCTTATGATGTTTCTTTTTCTGTGTGACTTATTTCTCGTAGAATCATCGTACCTGAATCCACTCATTATGCCGCTACGGGCCTGATGACGTAGATATCATTGCTGAGTGATATTCCATTGTACGTGCGTAGCACAACTTCTTTATGCATTTTTTGCTTTCTCGGATATTTAACTTGTACAGTAGACGAGGTTCTTGTAAACAGAGCCGTCCCAAACTTTGGGGTCGCTGTGTGTTTTTGATTTTAATTTCCCTAAGCTATAGGACAATAAGTGGAAGTGCCATAGGCAGTGTTGCTTTGTTTCGTACGTGTTTCAGGATACACCATACACTTCTCCAGAGTGGCTGTTGGCAATTTACATCCCGCCCATCAGCATAACAAGGCTCCCTGTTCTCCATGACCTGTCCTGCCTTTCTGGATTTTACACTTTTTTCGGATGGCCCTTTTGACCGGGGCATAATGAGACTTCATTGTAGTGCAGATTTCCTTTACACGCTTGCTTGGTTGGCCAAAAATTGCGTATGCGTTTTTTCCTGAATATATTCAGGAAAAAACGCATACGCCCTTTTATGCCAAGTGCATCATTGTCGACATTCTGCCTCTTTCCCTATGCTTTAAGTGCAATTCCAGCCTACCCCCTGAAATCGTTTTCCTGAAGTTCTGCCGCGCTTTCAAGTCCTCTTCGAAGACTTACTTCAGTACATTTTTGGACGATAGGTGTCATTCATAACTCTGCAGGATTGTGACTTACAGTGCCCCTGAGCTCCTTTCTTCAACTCTCTTTCTTGTGAGCTGACCGCAAAACCGCAGGATTGCTTCAGGCCCTAATCTGTTTCTGGCAGGGCACGCTGAGACTTTGGTTAATTCCTCTTCCTGGTGGGAAACGAGCGTTCCATTTTCCCGTGCAGAGACCTACAGCTAGTCTCTCATTGGTTCTCCCTATTCCTGTTCATCTTGCGCAGAAATTGCAAACTGTGCCAAACAGGAGGTTAAAGGCACTGACTCTCCAAGTGGGGAGAGTGTTAGTAAAGCGTCTGGAATGGTGAACCCGAGTACCAGGGGAAGAAAACTGAGATGCATTTGAAAACGTTTCCCAATCACACGGTGGACCATACTCTGGGTTTCCCATGCATGTTCTAGCTGAAGGAAGAATCCCTTAAACCTGGAGAGTTGGGACCCATGCAATGGGTACCATGCAGTATGACTTCAAAGGGTCTGCGTTTGCTCACCGAACCTCACCAATGCTATCAGCCCGAAGTGTCCAGCCTTATGTCTCACCCAGCTCTGGGTGTAGATGTGGTAAATCCAGGTGGCATCACAAGCCCTGAATGAATTATTTAAGAATTGCTCTCTATTTCACTGTCATTCTGTTTTGTTTTTGAAATTCATTTTGATAATGGGATTTATCGGATGTTCACTGCTGCGTTTAGGCCGTTGTACACACGCTTGATTTCCTTATGGAGACATATAAATCCATGGGTTTTAAGATTCTTACTTGTCAAGTATCTTGCCAGGCGTTGAATATGGGGTGTTGAGTCCATTTCGTTGAGCAAGGAGTAGGTCTTGTCTATTATATATTTGGCTTATGGAACGGTATCTGTGCTAATTTCAATCTCTGGTATTATGCAGCACCCCAACTCACTTTTCCCCATAAGCAAGCATAAGTTGGTTTTCTAAATTTGAGACCCTGTTCTGTTTTGTAATTCAGTTCATGTGTGGCCAAGGTGACATTCCGTGTATTAGTGATATCTAATGATGTTTCTTTTTCTGTGTGACTTATTTCTCGTAGAATCATCGTACCTGAATCCACTCATTATGCCGATAGGACCTGATGACGTAGATTTCATTGCTGAGTGATATTCCACTGTACGTGCGTACCACAACTTCTTTATGCATTTTTTGCTTTCTTGGATATTTAACTTGTACTGTAGACGAGGTTCTTGTAAACAGAGCCGTCCCAAACTTTGGCGTGGCTGTGTGTTTTTGATTTTAATTTCCCTAAGCTATAGGACCATAAGTGGAAGTGCCATAGGCTGTGTTGCTTTGTTTCCTACGTGTTTCAGGAAACACCATACACTTCTCCAGAGTGGCTGTTGGCAATTTACATCCCGCCCATCAGCATAACAAGGCTCCCTGTTCTCCATGACCTGTCCTGCCTTTCTGGATTTTACACTTTTTTCAGATGGCCCTTTTGACCACGGGGCAGTGAGACTTCATTGTAGTGACGATTTCATTTACACGCTTGCTTGGTTGGCCAAAAAGTGCGTTTGCGTTTTTTCCTGAATATATTCAGGAAAAAACGCATATGCCCTTTTTAGCCAAGTGCATCATTGTCGACATTCTGCCTCTGTTCCTATGCTTTAAGCGCAATTCCAGTCTACCCCCTGAAATCGTGTTCCTGAAATTCTGCCCCGCTTTCAAGTCCTCTTCGAAGACTTACTTCAGTACATTTTGGACGATAGCTGTCATTCATAACTCTGCAGGTTTGTGAATTACAGTGCCCCTGAGCTCCTTTCTTCAACTCGCTTTCTTGTGAGCTGGCCGCAAAACTGCAGGATTGCTTCAGGCCCTAATCTGTATCCGGCAGGGCACGCTGAGCCTTTGGTTAATTCCTCTTCCTGGTGGGAAATGAGCGTTCCATTTGCCCGTGCAGACACCTACAGCTAGTCTCTAATTGGTTCTCTCTATTCCTGTTCATCTTGCGAAGAAATTGCAAACTGTGCCAAACAGGAGGTTAAAGTCCCTGACTTTCCAAGTGGGGAGAGAGTTAGTAAAGCGTCTGGAATGGTGAACCCGACTACCAGGGGACGAAAACTGAGATGCATTTGAAAACGTTTCCCAATCACATGGTGGACCATACTCTGTGTTTCCCATGCACGTTTTAGCTGAAGGTAGAATCCCTTAAACCTGGAGAGTTGGGACCCATGCAATGGGTACCATGCACTATGACTTCAAAGGGTCTGCGTTTGCTCACCGAACCTCACCAATGCTATCAGCCTGAAGTGTCCAGCCTTATGTCTCACCCAGCTCTGGGTGTAGATGTGGTAAATCCAGGTTGCATCACAAGCCCTGAATGAATTGTTTAAGAATTGCTCTCTATTTCACTGTCATTTTGTTTTGTTTTTGAAATTTATTTTGATAATGGGATTTATCGGATTTTCACTGCTGCGTTTAGGCCGCTGTACACACGCTTGATTTCCTTATGGAGACATATAAATACATGGGTTTTAAGATTCTTACTTGTCATGTATCTTCCCAGGCGTTGAATATGTGATGTTGAGTCCATTTCATTGAGCAAGGAGTAGGACTTGTGTATTATATATTTGGCTTATGGAACGGTATCTGTGCTAATTTCAATCTCTGGTTTTATGCAGCACCCCAACTCACCTTTCCCCATAAGCAAGCATCAGTTGGTTTTCTAAATTTGAGACCCTGTTCTGTTTTGTAATTCAGTTCATGTGTAGCCAAGTTTACATTCCGTCTATTAATGATATCTTATGATGTTTCTTTTTCTGTGTGACTTATTTCTCGTAGAATAATCGTACCTGAATCCACTCATTATGCCGCTACGGGCCTGATGACATAGATTTCATTGCTGAGTGATATTCCATTGTACGTGCGTACCACAACTTCTTTATCCATTTTTTGCTTTCTCGGATATTTAACTTGTACCGTAGACGAGGTTCTTGTAAACAGAGCCATCCCAAACTTTGGGGTGGCTGTGTGTTTTTGATTTTAATTTCCCTAAGCTATAGGACCATAAGTGGAAGTGCCATAGGCTGTGTTGCTTTGTTTCCTAAGTGTTTCAGGAAACACCATACACTTCTCCAGAGTGGCTATTGGCAGTTTACATCCCGCCCATCAGCATAACAAATCTCCCTGTTCTCAATGACCTGTCCTGCCTTTCTGGATTTTACACTTTTTTCAGATGGCCCTTTTGACCGGGAGGCAGTGAGACTTCATTGTAGTGCAGATTTCCTTTACACGCTTGCTTGGTTGGCCAAAAAGGGCGTATGCGTTTTTTCCTGAATATATTCAGGAAAAAACGCATACGCCCTTTTTAACCAAGTGCATCATTGTCGACATTCTGCCTTATTCCTATGCTTTAAGTGCAATTCCAGTCTACCCCCTGAAATCGTTTTCCTGAAATTCTGCCCCGCTTTCAAGTCCTCTTCGAAGACTTACTTCAGTACATTTTTGGACGATAGCTGTCATTCATAACTCTGCAGGTTTGTGATTTACAGTGCCCCTGAGCTCCTTTCTCCATCTCTCTTTCTTGTGAGCTGGCCGCAAAACCGCAGGATTGCTTCAGGCACTAATCTGTTTCCGGCAGGGCACGCTGAGCCTTTGGTTAATTCCTCTTCCTGGTGGGAAATGAGCGTTCCATTTGCCAGTGCAGACACCTACAGCTAGTCTCTCATTGGTTCTCCCTATTCCTGTTCATCTTGCGCAGAAATTGCCAACTGTGCCAAAAAGGAGGTTAAAGGCACTGACTCTCCAAGTGGGGAGAGTGTTAGTAAAGCGTCTGGAATGGTGAACCCGAGTGCCAGGGGACGAAAACTGAGTTGCATTTGAAAACGTTTCCCAATCACACGGTGGACCATACTCTGGGTTTCCCATGCATGTTTTACCTGAAGGTAGAATCCCTTAAACCTGGAGAGTTGGGACCCTTGGAATGGGTACCATGCAGTATGACTTCAAAGGGTCTGCGTTTGCTCACTGAACCTCACCAATGGTATCAGCCCGAAGTGCCCAGCCTTATGTCTCACCCAGCTCTGGGTGTAGATGTGGTAAATCCAGGTGGCATCACAAGCCCTGAATGAATTATTTAAGAATTGCTCTCTATTTCACTGTCATTGTGTTTTGTTTTTGAAATTTATTTTGATAATGGGATTTATCGGATTTTCACTGCTGCGTTTAGGCCGCTGTACACACGCTGGATTTCCTTATGGAGACATATAAATCCATGCGTTTTAAGATTCTTACTTGTCAGGTATCTTCCCAGGCGTTGAATATGGGGTGATGAGTGCATTTTGTTGAGCAAGGAGTAGGTCTTGTCTATTATATATTTGGCTTATGGAAAGGTATCTGTGCTAATTTCAATCTCTGGTTTTATGCAGCACCCCAACTCACCTTTCCCCATAAGCAAGCATAAGTTGGTTTTCTAAATTTGAGACCCTGTTCTGTTTTGTAATTCAGTTCATGTGTAGCCAAGTATACATTCCGTGTATTAGTGATATCTTATGATGTTTCTTTTTCTGTGTGACTTATTTCTCGTAGAATCATCGTACCTGAATCCACTCATTATGCCGCTACGGGCCTGATGACGTAGATATCATTGCTGAGTGATATTCCATTGTACGTGCGTAGCACAACTTCTTTATGCATTTTTTGCTTTCTCGGATATTTAACTTGTACAGTAGACGAGGTTCTTGTAAACAGAGCCGTCCCAAACTTTGGGGTCGCTGTGTGTTTTTGATTTTAATTTCCCTAAGCTATAGGACAATAAGTGGAAGTGCCATAGGCGGTGTTGCTTTGTTTCGTACGTGTTTCAGGATACACCATACACTTCTGCAGAGTGGCTGTTGGCAATTTACATCCCGCCCATCAGCATAACAAGGCTCCCTGTTCTCCATGACCTGTCCTGCCTTTCTGGATTTTACACTTTTTTCAGATGGCCCTTTTGACCGGGGCATAATGAGACTTCATTGTAGTGCAGATTTCCTTTACACGCTTGCTTGGTTGGCCAAAAATTGCGTATGCGTTTTTTCCTGAATATATTCAGGAAAAAACGCATACGCCCTTTTATGCCAAGTGCATCATTGTCGACATTCTGCCTCTTTTCCTATGGTTTAAGTGCAATTCCAGCCTACCCCCTGAAATCGTTTTCCTGAAGTTCTGCCGCGCTTTCAAGTCCTCTTCGAAGACTTACTTCAGTACATTTTTGGACGATAGGTGTCATTCATAACTCTGCAGGATTGTGACTTACAGTGCCCCGAGCTCCTTTCTTCAACTCTCTTTCTTGTGAGCTGACCGCAAAACCGCAGGATTGCTTCAGGCCCTAATCTGTTTCTGGCAGGGCACGCTGAGACTTTGGTTAATTCCTCTTCCTGGTGGGAAACGAGCGTTCCATTTTCCCGTGCAGAGACCTACAGCTAGTCTCTCATTGGTTCTCCCTATTCCTGTTCATCTTGCGCAGAAATTGCAAACTGTGCCAAACAGGAGGTTAAAGGCACTGACTCTCCAAGTGGGGAGAGTGTTAGTAAAGCGTCTGGAATGGTGAACCCGAGTACCAGGGGAAGAAAACTGAGATGCATTTGAAAACGTTTCCCAATCACACGGTGGACCATACTCTGGGTTTCCCATGCATGTTCTAGCTGAAGGAAGAATCCCTTAAACCTGGAGAGTTGGGACCCATGCAATGGGTACCATGCAGTATGACTTCAAAGGGTCTGCGTTTGCTCACCGAACCTCACCAATGCTATCAGCCCGAAGTGTCCAGCCTTATGTCTCACCCAGCTCTGGGTGTAGATGTGGTAAATCCAGGTGGCATCACAAGCCCTGAATGAATTATTTAAGAATTGCTCTCTATTTCACTGTCATTCTGTTTTGTTTTTGAAATTCATTTTGATAATGGGATTTATCGGATGTTCACTGCTGCGTTTAGGCCGTTGTACACACGCTTGATTTCCTTATGGAGACATATAAATCCATGGGTTTTAAGATTCTTACTTGTCAAGTATCTTGCCAGGCGTTGAATATGGGGTGTTGAGTCCATTTCGTTGAGCAAGGAGTAGGTCTTGTCTATTATATATTTGGCTTATGGAACGGTATCTGTGCTAATTTCAATCTCTGGTATTATGCAGCACCCCAACTCACTTTTCCCCATAAGCAAGCATAAGTTGGTTTTCTAAATTTGAGACCCTGTTCTGTTTTGTAATTCAGTTCATGTGTGGCCAAGGTGACATTCCGTGTATTAGTGATATCTAATGATGTTTCTTTTTCTGTGTGACTTATTTCTCGTAGAATCATCGTACCTGAATCCACTCATTATGCCGATAGGACCTGATGACGTAGATTTCATTGCTGAGTGATATTCCACTGTACGTGCGTACCACAACTTCTTTATGCATTTTTTGCTTTCTTGGATATTTAACTTGTACTGTAGACGAGGTTCTTGTAAACAGAGCCGTCCCAAACTTTGGCGTGGCTGTGTGTTTTTGATTTTAATTTCCCTAAGCTATAGGACCATAAGTGGAAGTGCCATAGGCTGTGTTGCTTTGTTTCCTACGTGTTTCAGGAAACACCATACACTTCTCCAGAGTGGCTGTTGGCAATTTACATCCCGCCCATCAGCATAACAAGGCTCCCTGTTCTCCATGACCTGTCCTGCCTTTCTGGATTTTACACTTTTTTCAGATGGCCCTTTTGACCACGGGGCAGTGAGACTTCATTGTAGTGACGATTTCATTTACACGCTTGCTTGGTTGGCCAAAAAGTGCGTTTGCGTTTTTTCCTGAATATATTCAGGAAAAAACGCATATGCCCTTTTTAGCCAAGTGCATCATTGTCGACATTCTGCCTCTGTTCCTATGCTTTAAGCGCAATTCCAGTCTACCCCCTGAAATCGTGTTCCTGAAATTCTGCCCCGCTTTCAAGTCCTCTTCGAAGACTTACTTCAGTACATGTTGGACGATAGCTGTCATTCATAACTCTGCAGGTTTGTGAATTACAGTGCCCCTGAGCTCCTTTCTTCAACTCGCTTTCTTGTGAGCTGGCCGCAAAACTGCAGGATTGCTTCAGGCCCTAATCTGTATCCGGCAGGGCACGCTGAGCCTTTGGTTAATTCCTCTTCCTGGTGGGAAATGAGCGTTCCATTTGCCCGTGCAGACACCTACAGCTAGTCTCTAATTGGTTCTCTCTATTCCTGTTCATCTTGCGAAGAAATTGCAAACTGTGCCAAACAGGAGGTTAAAGTCCCTGACTTTCCAAGTGGGGAGAGAGTTAGTAAAGCGTCTGGAATGGTGAACCCGACTACCAGGGGACGAAAACTGAGATGCATTTGAAAACGTTTCCCAATCACACGGTGGACCATACTCTGTGTTTCCCATGCACGTTTTAGCTGAAGGTAGAATCCCTTAAACCTGGAGAGTTGGGACCCATGCAATGGGTACCATGCACTATGACTTCAAAGGGTCTGCGTTTGCTCACCGAACCTCACCAATGCTATCAGCCTGAAGTGTCCAGCCTTATGTCTCACCCAGCTCTGGGTGTAGATGTGGTAAATCCAGGTGGCATCACAAGCCCTGAATGAATTGTTTAAGAATTGCTCTCTATTTCACTGTCATTTTGTTTTGTTTTTGAAATTTATTTTGATAATGGGATTTATCGGATGTTCACTGCTGCGTTTAGGCCGCTGTACACACGCTTGATTTCCTTATGGAGACATATAAATACATGGGTTTTAAGATTCTTACTTGTCATGTATCTTCCCAGGCGTTGAATATGTGATGTTGAGTCCATTTCATTGAGCAAGGAGTAGGACTTGTGTATTATATATTTGGCTTATGGAACGGTATCTGTGCTAATTTCAATCTCTGGTTTTATGCAGCACCCCAACTCACCTTTCCCCATAAGCAAGCATCAGTTGGTTTTCTAAATTTGAGACCCTGTTCTGTTTTGTAATTCAGTTCATGTGTAGCCAAGTTTACATTCCGTCTATTAATGATATCTTATGATGTTTCTTTTTCTGTGTGACTTATTTCTCGTAGAATAATCGTACCTGAATCCACTCATTATGCCGCTACGGGCCTGATGACATAGATTTCATTGCTGAGTGATATTCCATTGTACGTGCGTACCACAACTTCTTTATCCATTTTTTGCTTTCTCGGATATTTAACTTGTACCGTAGACGAGGTTCTTGTAAACAGAGCCATCCCAAACTTTGGGGTGGCTGTGTGTTTTTGATTTTAATTTCCCTAAGCTATAGGACCATAAGTGGAAGTGCCATAGGCTGTGTTGCTTTGTTTCCTAAGTGTTTCAGGAAACACCATACACTTCTCCAGAGTGGCTATTGGCAGTTTACATCCCGCCCATCAGCATAACAAATCTCCCTGTTCTCAATGACCTGTCCTGCCTTTCTGGATTTTACACTTTTTTCAGATGGCCCTTTTGACCGGGAGGCAGTGAGACTTCATTGTAGTGCAGATTTCCTTTACACGCTTGCTTGGTTGGCCAAAAAGGGCGTATGCGTTTTTTCCTGAATATATTCAGGAAAAAACGCATACGCCCTTTTTAACCAAGTGCATCATTGTCGACATTCTGCCTTATTCCTATGCTTTAAGTGCAATTCCAGTCTACCCCCTGAAATCGTTTTCCTGAAATTCTGCCCCGCTTTCAAGTCCTCTTCGAAGACTTACTTCAGTACATTTTTGGACGATAGCTGTCATTCATAACTCTGCAGGTTTGTGATTTACAGTGCCCCTGAGCTCCTTTCTCCATCTCTCTTTCTTGTGAGCTGGCCGCAAAACCGCAGGATTGCTTCAGGCCCTAATCTGTTTCCGGCAGGGCACGCTGAGCCTTTGGTTAATTCCTCTTCCTGGTGGGAAATGAGCGTTCCATTTGCCAGTGCAGACACCTACAGCTAGTCTCTCATTGGTTCTCCCTATTCCTGTTCATCTTGCGCAGAAATTGCCAACTGTGCCAAAAAGGAGGTTAAAGGCACTGACTCTCCAAGTGGGGAGAGTGTTAGTAAAGCGTCTGGAATGGTGAACCCGAGTGCCAGGGGACGAAAACTGAGATGCATTTGAAAACGTTTCCCAATCACACGGTGGACCATACTCTGGGTTTCCCATGCATGTTTTACCTGAAGGTAGAATCCCTTAAACCTGGAGAGTTGGGACCCTTGGAATGGGTACCATGCAGTATGACTTCAAAGGGTCTGCGTTTGCTCACCGAACCTCACCAATGGTATCAGCCCGAAGTGCCCAGCCTTATGTCTCACCCAGCTCTGGGTGTAGATGTGGTAAATCCAGGTTGCATCACAAGCCCTGAATGAATTATTTAAGAATTGCTCTCTATTTCACTGTCATTGTGTTTTGTTTTTGAAATTTATTTTGATAATGGGATTTATCGGATTTTCACTGCTGCGCTTAGGCCGCTGTACACACGCTGGATTTCCTTATGGAGACATATAAATCCATGCGTTTTAAGATTCTTACTTGTCAGGTATCTTCCCAGGCGTTGAATATGGGGTGATGAGTGCATTTTGTTGAGCAAGGAGTAGGTCTTGTCTATTATATATTTGGCTTATGGAAAGGTATCTGTGCTAATTTCAATCTCTGGTTTTATGCAGCACCCCAACTCACCTTTCCCCATAAGCAAGCATAAGTTGGTTTTCTAAATTTGAGACCCTGTTCTGTTTTGTAATTCAGTTCATGTGTAGCCAAGTATACATTCCGTGTATTAGTGATATCTTATGATGTTTCTTTTTCTGTGTGACTTATTTCTCGTAGAATCATCGTACCTGAATCCACTCATTATGCCGCTACGGGCCTGATGACGTAGATATCATTGCTGAGTGATATTCCATTGTACGTGCGTAGCACAACTTCTTTATGCATTTTTTGCTTTCTCGGATATTTAACTTGTACAGTAGACGAGGTTCTTGTAAACAGAGCCGTCCCAAACTTTGGGGTCGCTGTGTGTTTTTGATTTTAATTTCCCTAAGCTATAGGACAATAAGTGGAAGTGCCATAGGCGGTGTTGCTTTGTTTCGTACGTGTTTCAGGATACACCATACACTTCTCCAGAGTGGCTGTTGGCAATTTACATCCCGCCCATCAGCATAACAAGGCTCCCTGTTCTCCATGACCTGTCCTGCCTTTCTGGATTTTACACTTTTTTCAGATGGCCCTTTTGACCGGGGCATAATGAGACTTCATTGTAGTGCAGATTTCCTTTACACGCTTGCTTGGTTGGCCAAAAATTGCGTATGCGTTTTTTCCTGAATATATTCAGGAAAAAACGCATACGCCCTTTTATGCCAAGTGCATCATTGTCGACATTCTGCCTCTTTTCCTATGCTTTAAGTGCAATTCCAGCCTACCCCCTGAAATCGTTTTCCTGAAGTTCTGCCGCGCTTTCAAGTCCTCTTCGAAGACTTACTTCAGTACATTTTTGGACGATAGGTGTCATTCATAACTCTGCAGGATTGTGACTTACAGTGCCCCTGAGCTCCTTTCTTCAACTCTCTTTCTTGTGAGCTGACCGCAAAACCGCAGTATTGCTTCAGGCCCTAATCTGTATCTGGCAGGGCACGCTGAGACTTTGGTTAATTCCTCTTCCTGGTGGGAAACGAGCGTTCCATTTTCCCGTGCAGAGACCTACAGCTAGTCTCTCATTGGTTCTCCCTATTCCTGTTCATCTTGCGCAGAAATTGCAAACTGTGCCAAACAGGAGGTTAAAGGCACTGACTCTCCAAGTGGGGAGAGTGTTAGTAAAGCGTCTGGAATGGTGAACCCGAGTACCAGGGGAAGAAAACTGAGATGCATTTGAAAACGTTTCCCAATCACACGGTGGACCATACTCTGGGTTTCCCATGCATGTTCTAGCTGAAGGAAGAATCCCTTAAACCTGGAGAGTTGGGACCCATGGAATGGGTACCATGCAGTATGACTTCAAAGGGTCTGCGTTTGCTCACCGAACCTAACCAATGCTATCAGCCCGAAGTGTCCAGCCTTATGTCTCACCCAGCTCTGGGTGTAGATGTGGTAAATCCAGGTGGCATCACAAGCCCTGAATGAATTATTTAAGAATTGCTCTCTATTTCACTGTCATTCTGTTTTGTTTTTGAAATTCATTTTGATAATGGGATTTATCGGATGTTCACTGCTGCGTTTAGGCCGTTGTACACACGCTTGATTTCCTTATGGAGACATATAAATCCATGGGTTTTAAGATTCTTACTTGTCAAGTATCTTGCCAGGCGTTGAATATGGGGTGTTGAGTCCATTTCGTTGAGCAAGGAGTAGGTCTTGTCTATTATATATTTGGCTTATGGAACGGTATCTGTGCTAATTTCAATCTCTGGTATTATGCAGCACCCCAACTCACTTTTCCCCATAAGCAAGCATCAGTTGGTTTTCTAAATTTGAGACCCTGTTCTGTTTTGTAATTCAGTTCATGTGTGGCCAAGGTGACATTCCGTGTATTAGTGATATCTAATGATGTTTCTTTTTCTGTGTGACTTATTTCTCGTAGAATCATCGTACCTGAATCCACTCATTATGCCGATAGGACCTGATGACGTAGATTTCATTGCTGAGTGATATTCCACTGTACGTGCGTACCACAACTTCTTTATGCATTTTTTGCTTTCTTGGATATTTAACTTGTACTGTAGACGAGGTTCTTGTAAACAGAGCCGTCCCAAACTTTGGCGTGGCTGTGTGTTTTTGATTTTAATTTCCCTAAGCTATAGGACCATAAGTGGAAGTGCCATAGGCTGTGTTGCTTTGTTTCCTACGTGTTTCAGGAAACACCATACACTTCTCCAGAGTGGCTGTTGGCAATTTACATCCCGCCCATCAGCATAACAAGGCTCCCTGTTCTCCATGACCTGTCCTGCCTTTCTGGATTTTACACTTTTTTCAGATGGCCCTTTTGACCACGGGGCAGTGAGACTTCATTGTAGTGACGATTTCATTTACACGCTTGCTTGGTTGGCCAAAAAGTGCGTTTGCGTTTTTTCCTGAATATATTCAGGAAAAAACGCATATGCCCTTTTTAGCCAAGTGCATCATTGTCGACATTCTGCCTCTGTTCCTATGCTTTAAGCGCAATTCCAGTCTACCCCCTGAAATCGTATTCCTGAAATTCTGCCCCGCTTTCAAGTCCTCTTCGAAGACTTACTTCAGTACATTTTGGACGATAGCTGTCATTCATAACTCTGCAGGTTTGTGAATTACAGTGCCCCTGAGCTCCTTTCTTCAACTCGCTTTCTTGTGAGCTGGCCGCAAAACTGCAGGATTGCTTCAGGCCCTAATCTGTATCCGGCAGGGCACGCTGAGCCTTTGGTTAATTCCTCTTCCTGGTGGGAAATGAGCGTTCCATTTGCCCGTGCAGACACCTACAGCTAGTCTCTAATTGGTTCTCTCTATTCCTGTTCATCTTGCGAAGAAATTGCAAACTGTGCCAAACAGGAGGTTAAAGTCCCTGACTTTCCAAGTGGGGAGAGAGTTAGTAAAGCGTCTGGAATGGTGAACCCGACTACCAGGGGACGAAAACTGAGATGCATTTGAAAACGTTTCCCAATCACACGGTGGACCATACTCTGTGTTTCCCATGCACGTTTTAGCTGAAGGTAGAATCCCTTAAACCTGGAGAGTTGGGACCCATGCAATGGGTACCATGCACTATGACTTCAAAGGGTCTGCGTTTGCTCACCGAACCTCACCAATGCTATCAGCCTGAAGTGTCCAGCCTTATGTCTCACCCAGCTCTGGGTGTAGATGTGGTAAATCCAGGTGGCATCACAAGCCCTGAATGAATTGTTTAAGAATTGCTCTCTATTTCACTGTCATTTTGTTTTGTTTTTGAAATTTATTTTGATAATGGGATTTATCGGATGTTCACTGCTGCGTTTAGGCCGCTGTACACACGCTTGATTTCCTTATGGAGACATATAAATACATGGGTTTTAAGATTCTTACTTGTCATGTATCTTCCCAGGCGTTGAATATGTGATGTTGAGTCCATTTCATTGAGCAAGGAGTAGGACTTGTGTATTATATATTTGGCTTATGGAACGGTATCTGTGCTAATTTCAATCTCTGGTTTTATGCAGCACCCCAACTCACCTTTCCCCATAAGCAAGCATCAGTTGGTTTTCTAAATTTGAGACCCTGTTCTGTTTTGTAATTCAGTTCATGTGTAGCCAAGTTTACATTCCGTCTATTAATGATATCTTATGATGTTTCTTTTTCTGTGTGACTTATTTCTCGTAGAATAATCGTACCTGAATCCACTCATTATGCCGCTATGGGCCTGATGACATAGATTTCATTGCTGAGTGATATTCCATTGTACGTGCGTACCACAACTTCTTTATCCATTTTTTGCTTTCTCGGATATTTAACTTGTACCGTAGACGAGGTTCTTGTAAACAGAGCCATCCCAAACTTTGGGGTGGCTGTGTGTTTTTGATTTTAATTTCCCTAAGCTATAGGACCATAAGTGGAAGTGCCATAGGCTGTGTTGCTTTGTTTCCTAAGTGTTTCAGGAAACACCATACACTTCTCCAGAGTGGCTATTGGCAGTTTACATCCCGCCCATCAGCATAACAAATCTCCCTGTTCTCAATGACCTGTCCTGCCTTTCTGGATTTTACACTTTTTTCAGATGGCCCTTTTGACCGGGAGGCAGTGAGACTTCATTGTAGTGCAGATTTCCTTTACACGCTTGCTTGGTTGGCCAAAAAGGGCGTATGCGTTTTTTCCTGAATATATTCAGGAAAAAACGCATACGCCCTTTTTAACCAAGTGCATCATTGTCGACATTCTGCCTTATTCCTATGCTTTAAGTGCAATTCCAGTCTACCCCCTGAAATCGTTTTCCTGAAATTCTGCCCCGCTTTCAAGTCCTCTTCGAAGACTTACTTCAGTACATTTTTGGACGATAGCTGTCATTCATAACTCTGCAGGTTTGTGATTTACAGTGCCCCTGAGCTCCTTTCTCCATCTCTCTTTCTTGTGAGCTGGCCGCAAAACCGCAGGATTGCTTCAGGCCCTAATCTGTTTCCGGCAGGGCACGCTGAGCCTTTGGTTAATTCCTCTTCCTGGTGGGAAATGAGCGTTCCATTTGCCAGTGCAGACACCTACAGCTAGTCTCTCATTGGTTCTCCCTATTCCTGTTCATCTTGCGCAGAAATTGCCAACTGTGCCAAAAAGGAGGTTAAAGGCACTGACTCTCCAAGTGGGGAGAGTGTTAGTAAAGCGTCTGGAATGGTGAACCCGAGTGCCAGGGGACGAAAACTGAGTTGCATTTGAAAACGTTTCCCAATCACACGGTGGACCATACTCTGGGTTTCCCATGCATGTTTTACCTGAAGGTAGAATCCCTTAAACCTGGAGAGTTGGGACCCTTGGAATGGGTACCATGCAGTATGACTTCAAAGGGTCTGCGTTTGCTCACCGAACCTCACCAATGGTATCAGCCCGAAGTGCCCAGCCTTATGTCTCACCCAGCTCTGGGTGTAGATGTGGTAAATCCAGGTTGCATCACAAGCCCTGAATGAATTATTTAAGAATTGCTCTCTATTTCACTGTCATTGTGTTTTGTTTTTGAAATTTATTTTGATAATGGGATTTATCGGATTTTCACTGCTGCGTTTAGGCCGCTGTACACACGCTGGATTTCCTTATGGAGACATATAAATCCATGTGTTTTAAGATTCTTACTTGTCAGGTATCTTCCCAGGCGTTGAATATGGGGTGATGAGTGCATTTTGTTGAGCAAGGAGTAGGTCTTGTCTATTATATATTTGGCTTATGGAAAGGTATCTGTGCTAATTTCAATCTCTGGTTTTATGCAGCACCCCAACTCACCTTTCCCCATAAGCAAGCATAAGTTGGTTTTCTAAATTTGAGACCCTGTTCTGTTTTGTAATTCAGTTCATGTGTAGCCAAGTATACATTCCGTGTATTAGTGATATCTTATGATGTTTCTTTTTCTGTGTGACTTATTTCTCGTAGAATCATCGTACCTGAATCCACTCATTATGCCGCTATGGGCCTGATGACGTAGATATCATTGCTGAGTGATATTCCATTGTACGTGCGTAGCACAACTTCTTTATGCATTTTTTGCTTTCTCGGATATTTAACTTGTACAGTAGACGAGGTTCTTGTAAACAGAGCCGTCCCAAACTTTGGGGTCGCTGTGTGTTTTTGATTTTAATTTCCCTAAGCTATAGGACAATAAGTGGAAGTGCCATAGGCGGTGTTGCTTTGTTTCGTACGTGTTTCAGGATACACCATACACTTCTCCAGAGTGGCTGTTGGCAATTTACATCCCGCCCATCAGCATAACAAGGCTCCCTGTTCTCCATGACCTGTCCTGCCTTTCTGGATTTTACACTTTTTTCAGATGGCCCTTTTGACCGGGGCATAATGAGACTTCATTGTAGTGCAGATTTCCTTTACACGCTTGCTTGGTTGGCCAAAAATTGCGTATGCGTTTTTTCCTGAATATATTCAGGAAAAAACGCATACGCCCTTTTATGCCAAGTGCATCATTGTCGACATTCTGCCTCTTTTCCTATGCTTTAAGTGCAATTCCAGCCTACCCCCTGAAATCGTTTTCCTGAAGTTCTGCCGCGCTTTCAAGTCCTCTTCGAAGACTTACTTCAGTACATTTTTGGACGATAGGTGTCATTCATAACTCTGCAGGATTGTGACTTACAGTGCCCCTGAGCTCCTTTCTTCAACTCTCTTTCTTGTGAGCTGACCGCAAAACCGCAGGATTGCTTCAGGCCCTAATCTGTTTCTGGCAGGGCACGCTGAGACTTTGGTTAATTCCTCTTCCTGGTGGGAAACGAGCGTTCCATTTTCCCGTGCAGAGACCTACAGCTAGTCTCTCATTGGTTCTCCCTATTCCTGTTCATCTTGCGCAGAAATTGCAAACTGTGCCAAACAGGAGGTTAAAGGCACTGACTCTCCAAGTGGGGAGAGTGTTAGTAAAGCGTCTGGAATGGTGAACCCGAGTACCAGGGGAAGAAAACTGAGATGCATTTGAAAACGTTTCCCAATCACACGGTGGACCATACTCTGGGTTTCCCATGCATGTTCTAGCTGAAGGAAGAATCCCTTAAACCTGGAGAGTTGGGACCCATGGAATGGGTACCATGCAGTATGACTTCAAAGGGTCTGCGTTTGCTCACCGAACCTCACCAATGCTATCAGCCTGAAGTGTCCAGCCTTATGTCTCACCCAGCTCTGGGTGTAGATGTGGTAAATCCAGGTGGCATCACAAGCCCTGAATGAATTATTTAAGAATTGCTCTCTATTTCACTGTCATTGTGTTTTGTTTTTGAAATTCATTTTGATAATGGGATTTATCGGATGTTCACTGCTGCGTTTAGGCCGTTGTACACACGCTTGATTTCCTTATGGAGACATATAAATCCATGGGTTTTAAGATTCTTACTTGTCAAGTATCTTGCCAGGCGTTGAATATGGGGTGTTGAGTCCATTTCGTTGAGCAAGGAGTAGGTCTTGTCTATTATATATTTGGCTTATGGAACGGTATCTGTGCTAATTTCAATCTCTGGTTTTATGCAGCACCCCAACTCACTTTTCCCCATAAGCAAGCATCAGTTGGTTTTCTAAATTTGAGACCCTGTTCTGTTTTGTAATTCAGTTCATGTGTGGCCAAGGTGACATTCCGTGTATTGGTGATATCTAATGATGTTTCTTTTTCTGTGTGACTTATTTCTCGTAGAATCATCGTACCTGAATCCACTCATTATGCCGATAGGACCTGATGACGTAGATTTCATTGCTGAGTGATATTCCATTGTACGTGCGTACCACAACTTCTTTATGCATTTTTTGCTTTCTTGGATATTTAACTTGTACTGTAGACGAGGTTCTTGTAAACAGAGCCGTCCCAAACTTTGGCGTGGCTGTGTGTTTTTGATTTTAATTTCCCTAAGCTATAGGACCATAAGTGGAAGTGCCATAGGCTGTGTTGCTTTGTTTCCTAAGTGTTTCAGGAAACACCATACACTTCTCCAGAGTGGCTATTGGCAGTTTACATCCCGCCCATCAGCATAACAAATCTCCCTGTTCTCAATGACCTGTCCTGCCTTTCTGGATTTTACACTTTTTTCAGATGGCCCTTTTGACCGGGAGGCAGTGAGACTTCATTGTAGTGCAGATTTCCTTTACACGCTTGCTTGGTTGGCCAAAAAGGGCGTATGCGTTTTTTCCTGAATATATTCAGGAAAAAACGCATACGCCCTTTTTAACCAAGTGCATCATTGTCGACATTCTGCCTTATTCCTATGCTTTAAGTGCAATTCCAGTCTACCCCCTGAAATCGTTTTCCTGAAATTCTGCCCCGCTTTCAAGTCCTCTTCGAAGACTTACTTCAGTACATTTTTGGACGATAGCTGTCATTCATAACTCTGCAGGTTTGTGATTTACAGTGCCCCTGAGCTCCTTTCTCCATCTCTCTTTCTTGTGAGCTGGCCGCAAAACCGCAGGATTGCTTCAGGCCCTAATCTGTTTCCGGCAGGGCACGCTGAGCCTTTGGTTAATTCCTCTTCCTGGTGGGAAATGAGCGTTCCATTTGCCAGTGCAGACACCTACAGCTAGTCTCTCATTGGTTCTCCCTATTCCTGTTCATCTTGCGCAGAAATTGCCAACTGTGCCAAAAAGGAGGTTAAAGGCACTGACTCTCCAAGTGGGGAGAGTGTTAGTAAAGCGTCTGGAATGGTGAACCCGAGTGCCAGGGGACGAAAACTGAGTTGCATTTGAAAACGTTTCCCAATCACACGGTGGACCATACTCTGGGTTTCCCATGCATGTTTTACCTGAAGGTAGAATCCCTTAAACCTGGAGAGTTGGGACCCTTGGAATGGGTACCATGCAGTATGACTTCAAAGGGTCTGCGTTTGCTCACCGAACCTCACCAATGGTATCAGCCCGAAGTGCCCAGCCTTATGTCTCACCCAGCTCTGGGTGTAGATGTGGTAAATCCAGGTTGCATCACAAGCCCTGAATGAATTATTTAAGAATTGCTCTCTATTTCACTGTCATTGTGTTTTGTTTTTGAAATTTATTTTGATAATGGGATTTATCGGATTTTCACTGCTGCGTTTAGGCCGCTGTACACACGCTGGATTTCCTTATGGAGACATATAAATCCATGCGTTTTAAGATTCTTACTTGTCAGGTATCTTCCCAGGCGTTGAATATGGGGTGATGAGTGCATTTTGTTGAGCAAGGAGTAGGTCTTGTCTATTATATATTTGGCTTATGGAAAGGTATCTGTGCTAATTTCAATCTCTGGTTTTATGCAGCACCCCAACTCACCTTTCCCCATAAGCAAGCATAAGTTGGTTTTCTAAATTTGAGACCCTGTTCTGTTTTGTAATTCAGTTCATGTGTAGCCAAGTATACATTCCGTGTATTAGTGATATCTTATGATGTTTCTTTTTCTGTGTGACTTATTTCTCGTAGAATCATCGTACCTGAATCCACTCATTATGCCGCTATGGGCCTGATGACGTAGATATCATTGCTGAGTGATATTCCATTGTACGTGCGTAGCACAACTTCTTTATGCATTTTTTGCTTTCTCGGATATTTAACTTGTACAGTAGACGAGGTTCTTGTAAACAGAGCCGTCCCAAACTTTGGGGTCGCTGTGTGTTTTTGATTTTAATTTCCCTAAGCTATAGGACAATAAGTGGAAGTGCCATAGGCGGTGTTGCTTTGTTTCGTACGTGTTTCAGGATACACCATACACTTCTCCAGAGTGGCTGTTGGCAATTTACATCCCGCCCATCAGCATAACAAGGCTCCCTGTTCTCCATGACCTGTCCTGCCTTTCTGGATTTTACACTTTTTTCAGATGGCCCTTTTGACCGGGGCATAATGAGACTTCATTGTAGTGCAGATTTCCTTTACACGCTTGCTTGGTTGGCCAAAAATTGCGTATGCGTTTTTTCCTGAATATATTCAGGAAAAAACGCATACGCCCTTTTATGCCAAGTGCATCATTGTCGACATTCTGCCTCTTTTCCTATGCTTTAAGTGCAATTCCAGCCTACCCCCTGAAATCGTTTTCCTGAAGTTCTGCCGCGCTTTCAAGTCCTCTTCGAAGACTTACTTCAGTACATTTTTGGACGATAGGTGTCATTCATAACTCTGCAGGATTGTGACTTACAGTGCCCCTGAGCTCCTTTCTTCAACTCTCTTTCTTGTGAGCTGACCGCAAAACCGCAGGATTGCTTCAGGCCCTAATCTGTTTCTGGCAGGGCACGCTGAGACTTTGGTTAATTCCTCTTCCTGGTGGGAAACGAGCGTTCCATTTTCCCGTGCAGAGACCTACAGCTAGTCTCTCATTGGTTCTCCCTATTCCTGTTCATCTTGCGCAGAAATTGCAAACTGTGCCAAACAGGAGGTTAAAGGCACTGACTCTCCAAGTGGGGAGAGTGTTAGTAAAGCGTCTGGAATGGTGAACCCGAGTACCAGGGGAAGAAAACTGAGATGCATTTGAAAACGTTTCCCAATCACACGGTGGACCATACTCTGGGTTTCCCATGCATGTTCTAGCTGAAGGAAGAATCCCTTAAACCTGGAGAGTTGGGACCCATGGAATGGGTACCATGCAGTATGACTTCAAAGGGTCTGCGTTTGCTCACCGAACCTCACCAATGCTATCAGCCCGAAGTGCCCAGCCTTATGTCTCACCCAGCTCTGGGTGTAGATGTGGTAAATCCAGGTGGCATCACAAGCCCTGAATGAATTATTTAAGAATTGCTCTCTATTTCACTGTCATTCTGTTTTGTTTTTGAAATTCATTTTGATAATGGGATTTATCGGATGTTCACTGCTGCGTTTAGGCCGTTGTACACACGCTTGATTTCCTTATGGAGACATATAAATCCATGGGTTTTAAGATTCTTACTTGTCAAGTATCTTGCCAGGCGTTGAATATGGGGTGTTGAGTCCATTTCGTTGAGCAAGGAGTAGATCTTGTCTATTATATATTTGGCTTATGGAACGGTATCTGTGCTAATTTCAATCTCTGGTATTATGCAGCACCCCAACTCACTTTTCCCCATAAGCAAGCATAAGTTGGTTTTCTAAATTTGAGACCCTGTTCTGTTTTGTAATTCAGTTCATGTGTGGCCAAGGTGACATTCCGTGTATTAGTGATATCTAATGATGTTTCTTTTTCTGTGTGACTTATTTCTCGTAGAATCATCGTACCTGAATCCACTCATTATGCCGATAGGACCTGATGACGTAGATTTCATTGCTGAGTGATATTCCACTGTACGTGCGTACCACAACTTCTTTATGCATTTTTTGCTTTCTTGGATATTTAACTTGTACTGTAGACGAGGTTCTTGTAAACAGAGCCGTCCCAAACTTTGGCGTGGCTGTGTGTTTTTGATTTTAATTTCCCTAAGCTATAGGACCATAAGTGAAAGTGCCATAGGCTGTGTTGCTTTGTTTCCTACGTGTTTCAGGAAACACCATACACTTCTCCAGAGTGGCTGTTGGCAATTTACATCCCGCCCATCAGCATAACAAGGCTCCCTGTTCTCCATGACCTGTCCTGCCTTTCTGGATTTTACACTTTTTTCAGATGGCCCTTTTGACCACGGGGCAGTGAGACTTCATTGTAGTGACGATTTCATTTACACGCTTGCTTGGTTGGCCAGAAAGTGCATTTGCGTTTTTTCCTGAATATATTCAGGAAAAAACGCATATGCCCTTTTTAGCCAAGTGCATCATTGTCGACATTCTGCCTCTGTTCCTATGCTTTAAGCGCAATTCCAGTCTACCCCCTGAAATCGTGTTCCTGAAATTCTGCCCCGCTTTCAAGTCCTCTTCGAAGACTTACTTCAGTACATTTTGGACGATAGCTGTCATTCATAACTCTGCAGGTTTGTGAATTACAGTGCCCCTGAGCTCCTTTCTTCAACTCGCTTTCTTGTGAGCTGGCCGCAAAACTGCAGGATTGCTTCAGGCCCTAATCTGTATCCGGCAGGGCACGCTGAGCCTTTGGTTAATTCCTCTTCCTGGTGGGAAATGAGCGTTCCATTTGCCCGTGCAGACACCTACATCTAGTCTCTAATTGGTTCTCTCTATTCCTGTTCATCTTGCGAAGAAATTGCAAACTGTGCCAAACAGGAGGTTAAAGTCCCTGACTTTCCAAGTGGGGAGAGAGTTAGTAAAGCGTCTGGAATGGTGAACCCGACTACCAGGGGACGAAAACTGAGATGCATTTGAAAACGTTTCCCAATCACACGGTGGACCATACTCTGTGTTTCCCATGCACGTTTTAGCTGAAGGTAGAATCCCTTAAACCTGGAGAGTTGGGACCCATGCAATGGGTACCATGCACTATGACTTCAAAGGGTCTGCGTTTGCTCACCGAACCTCACCAATGCTATCAGCCTGAAGTGTCCAGCCTTATGTCTCACCCAGCTCTGGGTGTAGATGTGGTAAATCCAGGTTGCATCACAAGCCCTGAATGAATTGTTTAAGAATTGCTCTCTATTTCACTGTCATTTTGTTTTGTTTTTGAAATTTATTTTGATAATGGGATTTATCGGATTTTCACTGCTGCGTTTAGGCCGCTGTACACACGCTTGATTTCCTTATGGAGACATATAAATACATGGGTTTTAAGATTCTTACTTGTCATGTATCTTCCCAGGCGTTGAATATGTGATGTTGAGTCCATTTCATTGAGCAAGGAGTAGGACTTGTGTATTATATATTTGGCTTATGGAACGGTATCTGTGCTAATTTCAATCTCTGGTTTTATGCAGCACCCCAACTCACCTTTCCCCATAAGCAAGCATCAGTTGGTTTTCTAAATTTGAGACCCTGTTCTGTTTTGTAATTCAGTTCATGTGTAGCCAAGTTTACATTCCGTCTATTAATGATATCTTATGATGTTTCTTTTTCTGTGTGACTTATTTCTCGTAGAATAATCGTACCTGAATCCACTCATTATGCCGCTACGGGCCTGATGACATAGATTTCATTGCTGAGTGATATTCCATTGTACGTGCGTACCACAACTTCTTTATCCATTTTTTGCTTTCTCGGATATTTAACTTGTACCGTAGACGAGGTTCTTGTAAACAGAGCCATCCCAAACTTTGGGGTGGCTGTGTGTTTTTGATTTTAATTTCCCTAAGCTATAGGACCATAAGTGGAAGTGCCATAGGCTGTGTTGCTTTGTTTCCTAAGTGTTTCAGGAAACACCATACACTTCTCCAGAGTGGCTATTGGCAGTTTACATCCCGCCCATCAGCATAACAAATCTCCCTGTTCTCAATGACCTGTCCTGCCTTTCTGGATTTTACACTTTTTTCAGATGGCCCTTTTGACCGGGAGGCAGTGAGACTTCATTGTAGTGCAGATTTCCTTTACACGCTTGCTTGGTTGGCCAAAAAGGGCGTATGCGTTTTTTCCTGAATATATTCAGGAAAAAACGCATACGCCCTTTTTAACCAAGTGCATCATTGTCGACATTCTGCCTTATTCCTATGCTTTAAGTGCAATTCCAGTCTACCCCCTGAAATCGTTTTCCTGAAATTCTGCCCCGCTTTCAAGTCCTCTTCGAAGACTTACTTCAGTACATTTTTGGACGATAGCTGTCATTCATAACTCTGCAGGTTTGTGATTTACAGTGCCCCTGAGCTCCTTTCTCCATCTCTCTTTCTTGTGAGCTGGCCGCAAAACCGCAGGATTGCTTCAGGCCCTAATCTGTTTCCGGCAGGGCACGCTGAGCCTTTGGTTAATTCCTCTTCCTGGTGGGAAATGAGCGTTCCATTTGCCAGTGCAGACACCTACAGCTAGTCTCTCATTGGTTCTCCCTATTCCTGTTCATCTTGCGCAGAAATTGCCAACTGTGCCAAAAAGGAGGTTAAAGGCACTGACTCTCCAAGTGGGGAGAGTGTTAGTAAAGCGTCTGGAATGGTGAACCCGAGTGCCAGGGGACGAAAACTGAGTTGCATTTGAAAACGTTTCCCAATCACACGGTGGACCATACTCTGGGTTTCCCATGCATGTTTTACCTGAAGGTAGAATCCCTTAAACCTGGAGAGTTGGGACCCTTGGAATGGGTACCATGCAGTATGACTTCAAAGGGTCTGCGTTTGCTCACCGAACCTCACCAATGGTATCAGCCCGAAGTGCCCAGCCTTATGTCTCACCCAGCTCTGGGTGTAGATGTGGTAAATCCAGGTTGCATCACAAGCCCTGAATGAATTATTTAAGAATTGCTCTCTATTTCACTGTCATTGTGTTTTGTTTTTGAAATTTATTTTGATAATGGGATTTATCGGATTTTCACTGCTGCGTTTAGGCCACTGTACACACGCTGGATTTCCTTATGGAGACATATAAATCCATGCGTTTTAAGATTCTTACTTGTCAGGTATCTTCCCAGGCGTTGAATATGGGGTGATGAGTGCATTTTGTTGAGCAAGGAGTAGGTCTTGTCTATTATATATTTGGCTTATGGAAAGGTATCTGTGCTAATTTCAATCTCTGGTTTTATGCAGCACCCCAACTCACCTTTCCCCATAAGCAAGCATAAGTTGGTTTTCTAAATTTGAGACCCTGTTCTGTTTTGTAATTCAGTTCATGTGTAGCCAAGTATACATTCCGTGTATTAGTGATATCTTATGATGTTTCTTTTTCTGTGTGACTTATTTCTCGTAGAATCATCGTACCTGAATCCACTCATTATGCCGCTATGGGCCTGATGACGTAGATATCATTGCTGAGTGATATTCCATTGTACGTGCGTAGCACAACTTCTTTATGCATTTTTTGCTTTCTCGGATATTTAACTTGTACAGTAGACGAGGTTCTTGTAAACAGAGCCGTCCCAAACTTTGGGGTCGCTGTGTGTTTTTGATTTTAATTTCCCTAAGCTATAGGACAATAAGTGGAAGTGCCATAGGCGGTGTTGCTTTGTTTCGTACGTGTTTCAGGATACACCATACACTTCTCCAGAGTGGCTGTTGGCAATTTACATCCCGCCCATCAGCATAACAAGGCTCCCTGTTCTCCATGACCTGTCCTGCCTTTCTGGATTTTACACTTTTTTCAGATGGCCCTTTTGACCGGGGCATAATGAGACTTCATTGTAGTGCAGATTTCCTTTACACGCTTGCTTGGTTGGCCAAAAATTGCGTATGCGTTTTTTCCTGAATATATTCAGGAAAAAACGCATACGCCCTTTTATGCCAAGTGCATCATTGTCGACATTCTGCCTCTTTTCCTATGCTTTAAGTGCAATTCCAGCCTACCCCCTGAAATCGTTTTCCTGAAGTTCTGCCGCGCTTTCAAGTCCTCTTCGAAGACTTACTTCAGTACATTTTTGGACGATAGGTGTCATTCATAACTCTGCAGGATTGTGACTTACAGTGCCCCTGAGCTCCTTTCTTCAACTCTCTTTCTTGTGAGCTGACCGCAAAACCGCAGGATTGCTTCAGGCCCTAATCTGTTTCTGGCAGGGCACGCTGAGACTTTGGTTAATTCCTCTTCCTGGTGGGAAACGAGCGTTCCATTTTCCCGTGCAGAGACCTACAGCTAGTCTCTCATTGGTTCTCCCTATTCCTGTTCATCTTGCGCAGAAATTGCAAACTGTGCCAAACAGGAGGTTAAAGGCACTGACTCTCCAAGTGGGGAGAGTGTTAGTAAAGCGTCTGGAATGGTGAACCCGAGTACCAGGGGAAGAAAACTGAGATGCATTTGAAAACGTTTCCCAATCACACGGTGGACCATACTCTGGGTTTCCCATGCATGTTCTAGCTGAAGGAAGAATCCCTTAAACCTGGAGAGTTGGGACCCATGGAATGGGTACCATGCAGTATGACTTCAAAGGGTCTGCGTTTGCTCACCGAACCTCACCAATGCTATCAGCCCGAAGTGCCCAGCCTTATGTCTCACCCAGCTCTGGGTGTAGATGTGGTAAATCCAGGTGGCATCACAAGCCCTGAATGAATTATTTAAGAATTGCTCTCTATTTCACTGTCATTCTGTTTTGTTTTTGAAATTCATTTTGATAATGGGATTTATCGGATGTTCACTGCTGCGTTTAGGCCGTTGTACACACGCTTGATTTCCTTATGGAGACATATAAATCCATGGGTTTTAAGATTCTTACTTGTCAAGTATCTTGCCAGGCGTTGAATATGGGGTGTTGAGTCCATTTCGTTGAGCAAGGAGTAGGTCTTGTCTATTATATATTTGGCTTATGGAACGGTATCTGTGCTAATTTCAATCTCTGGTATTATGCAGCACCCCAACTCACTTTTCCCCATAAGCAAGCATAAGTTGGTTTTCTAAATTTGAGACCCTGTTCTGTTTTGTAATTCAGTTCATGTGTGGCCAAGGTGACATTCCGTGTATTAGTGATATCTAATGATGTTTCTTTTTCTGTGTGACTTATTTCTCGTAGAATCATCGTACCTGAATCCACTCATTATGCCGATAGGACCTGATGACGTAGATTTCATTGCTGAGTGATATTCCACTGTACGTGCGTACCACAACTTCTTTATGCATTTTTTGCTTTCTTGGATATTTAACTTGTACTGTAGACGAGGTTCTTGTAAACAGAGCCGTCCCAAACTTTGGCGTGGCTGTGTGTTTTTGATTTTAATTTACCTAAGCTATAGGACCATAAGTGGAAGTGCCATAGGCTGTGTTGCTTTGTTTCCTACGTGTTTCAGGAAACACCATACACTTCTCCAGAGTGGCTGTTGGCAATTTACATCCCGCTCATCAGCATAACAAGGCTCCCTGTTCTCCATGACCTGTCCTGCCTTTCTGGATTTTACACTTTTTTCAGATGGCCCTTTTGACCACGGGGCAGTGAGACTTCATTGTAGTGACGATTTCATTTACACGCTTGCTTGGTTGGCCAAAAAGTGCATTTGCGTTGTTTCCTGAATATATTCAGGAAAAAACGCATATGCCCTTTTTAGCCAAGTGCATCATTGTCGACATTCTTCCTCTGTTCCTATGCTTTAAGCGCAATTCCAGTCTACCCCCTGAAATCGTGTTCCTGAAATTCTGCCCCGCTTTCAAGTCCTCTTCGAAGACTTACTTCAGTACATTTTGGACAATAGCTGTCATTCATAACTCTGCAGGTTTGTGAATTACAGTGCCCCTGAGCTCCTTTCTTCAACTCGCTTTCTTGTGAGCTGGCCGCAAAACTGCAGGATTGCTTCAGGCCCTAATCTGTATCCGGCAGGGCACGCTGAGCCTTTGGTTAATTCCTCTTCCTGGTGGGAAATGAGCGTTCCATTTGCCCGTGCAGACACCTACAGCTAGTCTCTAATTGGTTCTCTCTATTCCTGTTCATCTTGCGAAGAAATTGCAAACTGTGCCAAACAGGAGGTTAAAGTCCCTGACTTTCCAAGTGGGGAGAGAGTTAGTAAAGCGTCTGGAATGGTGAACCCGACTACCAGGGGACGAAAACTGAGATGCATTTGAAAACGTTTCCCAATCACACGGTGGACCATACTCTGTGTTTCCCATGCACGTTTTAGCTGAAGGTAGAATCCCTTAAACCTGGAGAGTTGGGACCCATGCAATGGGTACCATGCACTATGACTTCAAAGGGTCTGCGTTTGCTCACCGAACCTCACCAATGCTATCAGCCTGAAGTGTCCAGCCTTATGTCTCACCCAGCTCTGGGTGTAGATGTGGTAAATCCAGGTTGCATCACAAGCCCTGAATGAATTGTTTAAGAATTGCTCTCTATTTCACTGTCATTTTGTTTTGTTTTTGAAATTTATTTTGATAATGGGATTTATCGGATGTTCACTGCTGCGTTTAGGCCGCTGTACACACGCTTGATTTCCTTATGGAGACATATAAATACATGGGTTTTAAGATTCTTACTTGTCATGTATCTTCCCAGGCGTTGAATATGTGATGTTGAGTCCATTTCATTGAGCAAGGAGTAGGACTTGTGTATTATATATTTGGCTTATGGAACGGTATCTGTGCTAATTTCAATCTCTGGTTTTATGCAGCACCCCAACTCACCTTTCCCCATAAGCAAGCATCAGTTGGTTTTCTAAATTTGAGACCCTGTTCTGTTTTGTAATTCAGTTCATGTGTAGCCAAGTTTACATTCCGTCTATTAATGATATCTTATGATGTTTCTTTTTCTGTGTGACTTATTTCTCGTAGAATAATCGTACCTGAATCCACTCATTATGCCGCTACGGGCCTGATGACATAGATTTCATTGCTGAGTGATATTCCATTGTACGTGCGTACCACAACTTCTTTATCCATTTTTTGCTTTCTCGGATATTTAACTTGTACCGTAGACGAGGTTCTTGTAAACAGAGCCATCCCAAACTTTGGGGTGGCTGTGTGTTTTTGATTTTAATTTCCCTAAGCTATAGGACCATAAGTGGAAGTGCCATAGGCTGTGTTGCTTTGTTTCCTAAGTGTTTCAGGAAACACCATACACTTCTCCAGAGTGGCTATTGGCAGTTTACATCCCGCCCATCAGCATAACAAATCTCCCTGTTCTCAATGACCTGTCCTGCCTTTCTGGATTTTACACTTTTTTCAGATGGCCCTTTTGACCGGGAGGCAGTGAGACTTCATTGTAGTGCAGATTTCCTTTACACGCTTGCTTGGTTGGCCAAAAAGGGCGTATGCGTTTTTTCCTGAATATATTCAGGAAAAAACGCATACGCCCTTTTTAACCAAGTGCATCATTGTCGACATTCTGCCTTATTCCTATGCTTTAAGTGCAATTCCAGTCTACCCCCTGAAATCGTTTTCCTGAAATTCTGCCCCGCTTTCAAGTCCTCTTCGAAGACTTACTTCAGTACATTTTTGGACGATAGCTGTCATTCATAACTCTGCAGGTTTGTGATTTACAGTGCCCCTGAGCTCCTTTCTCCATCTCTCTTTCTTGTGAGCTGGCCGCAAAACCGCAGGATTGCTTCAGGCCCTAATCTGTTTCCGGCAGGGCACGCTGAGCCTTTGGTTAATTCCTCTTCCTGGTGGGAAATGAGCGTTCCATTTGCCAGTGCAGACACCTACAGCTAGTCTCTCATTGGTTCTCCCTATTCCTGTTCATCTTGCGCAGAAATTGCCAACTGTGCCAAAAAGGAGGTTAAAGGCACTGACTCTCCAAGTGGGGAGAGTGTTAGTAAAGCGTCTGGAATGGTGAACCCGAGTGCCAGGGGACGAAAACTGAGTTGCATTTGAAAACGTTTCCCAATCACACGGTGGACCATACTCTGGGTTTCCCATGCATGTTTTACCTGAAGGTAGAATCCCTTAAACCTGGAGAGTTGGGACCCTTGGAATGGGTACCATGCAGTATGACTTCAAAGGGTCTGCGTTTGCTCACCGAACCTCACCAATGGTATCAGCCCGAAGTGCCCAGCCTTATGTCTCACCCAGCTCTGGGTGTAGATGTGGTAAATCCAGGTTGCATCACAAGCCCTGAATGAATTATTTAAGAATTGCTCTCTATTTCACTGTCATTGTGTTTTGTTTTTGAAATTTATTTTGATAATGGGATTTATCGGATTTTCACTGCTGCGTTTAGGCCGCTGTACACACGCTGGATTTCCTTATGGAGACATATAAATCCATGCGTTTTAAGATTCTTACTTGTCAGGTATCTTCCCAGGCGTTGAATATGGGGTGATGAGTGCATTTTGTTGAGCAAGGAGTAGGTCTTGTCTATTATATATTTGGCTTATGGAACGGTATCTGTGCTAATTTCAATCTCTGGTTTTATGCAGCACCCCAACTCACCTTTCCCCATAAGCAAGCATAAGTTGGTTTTCTAAATTTGAGACCCTGTTCTGTTTTGTAATTCAGTTCATGTGTAGCCAAGTATACATTCCGTGTATTAGTGATATCTTATGATGTTTCTTTTTCTGTGTGACTTATTTCTCGTAGAATCATCGTACCTGAATCCACTCATTATGCCGCTACGGGCCTGATGACGTAGATATCATTGCTGAGTGATATTCCATTGTACGTGCGTAGCACAACTTCTTTATGCATTTTTTGCTTTCTCGGATATTTAACTTGTACAGTAGACGAGGTTCTTGTAAACAGAGCCGTCCCAAACTTTGGGGTCGCTGTGTGTTTTTGATTTTAATTTCCCTAAGCTATAGGACAATAAGTGGAAGTGCCATAGGCGGTGTTGCTTTGTTTCGTACGTGTTTCAGGATACACCATACACTTCTCCAGAGTGGCTGTTGGCAATTTACATCCCGCCCATCAGCATAACAAGGCTCCCTGTTCTCCATGACCTGTCCTGCCTTTCTGGATTTTACACTTTTTTCAGATGGCCCTTTTGACCGGGGCATAATGAGACTTCATTGTAGTGCAGATTTCCTTTACACGCTTGCTTGGTTGGCCAAAAATTGCGTATGCGTTTTTTCCTGAATATATTCAGGAAAAAACGCATACGCCCTTTTATGCCAAGTGCATCATTGTCGACATTCTGCCTCTTTTCCTATGCTTTAAGTGCAATTCCAGCCTACCCCCTGAAATCGTTTTCCTGAAGTTCTGCCGCGCTTTCAAGTCCTCTTCGAAGACTTACTTCAGTACATTTTTGGACGATAGGTGTCATTCATAACTCTGCAGGATTGTGACTTACAGTGCCCCTGAGCTCCTTTCTTCAACTCTCTTTCTTGTGAGCTGACCGCAAAACCGCAGGATTGCTTCAGGCCCTAATCTGTTTCTGGCAGGGCACGCTGAGACTTTGGTTAATTCCTCTTCCTGGTGGGAAACGAGCGTTCCATTTTCCCGTGCAGAGACCTACAGCTAGTCTCTCATTGGTTCTCCCTATTCCTGTTCATCTTGCGCAGAAATTGCAAACTGTGCCAAACAGGAGGTTAAAGGCACTGACTCTCCAAGTGGGGAGAGTGTTAGTAAAGCGTCTGGAATGGTGAACCCGAGTACCAGGGGAAGAAAACTGAGATGCATTTGAAAACGTTTCCCAATCACACGGTGGACCATACTCTGGGTTTCCCATGCATGTTCTAGCTGAAGGAAGAATCCCTTAAACCTGGAGAGTTGGGACCCATGGAATGGGTACCATGCAGTATGACTTCAAAGGGTCTGCGTTTGCTCACCGAACCTCACCAATGCTATCAGCCCGAAGTGTCCAGCCTTATGTCTCACCCAGCTCTGGGTGTAGATGTGGTAAATCCAGGTGGCATCACAAGCCCTGAATGAATTATTTAAGAATTGCTCTCTATTTCACTGTCATTCTGTTTTGTTTTTGAAATTCATTTTGATAATGGGATTTATCGGATGTTCACTGCTGCGTTTAGGCCGTTGTACACACGCTTGATTTCCTTATGGAGACATATAAATCCATGGGTTTTAAGATTCTTACTTGTCAAGTATCTTGCCAGGCGTTGAATATGGGGTGTTGAGTCCATTTCGTTGAGCAAGGAGTAGGTCTTGTCTATTATATATTTGGCTTATGGAACGGTATCTGTGCTAATTTCAATCTCTGGTATTATGCAGCACCCCAACTCACTTTTCCCCATAAGCAAGCATAAGTTGGTTTTCTAAATTTGAGACCCTGTTCTGTTTTGTAATTCAGTTCATGTGTGGCCAAGGTGACATTCCGTGTATTAGTGATATCTAATGATGTTTCTTTTTCTGTGTGACTTATTTCTCGTAGAATCATCGTACCTGAATCCACTCATTATGCCGATAGGACCTGATGACGTAGATTTCATTGCTGAGTGATATTCCACTGTACGTGCGTACCACAACTTCTTTATGCATTTTTTGCTTTCTTGGATATTTAACTTGTACTGTAGACGAGGTTCTTGTAAACAGAGCCGTCCCAAACTTTGGCGTGGCTGTGTGTTTTTGATTTTAATTTCCCTAAGCTATAGGACCATAAGTGGAAGTGCCATAGGCTGTGTTGCTTTGTTTCCTACGTGTTTCAGGAAACACCATACACTTCTCCAGAGTGGCTGTTGGCAATTTACATCCCGCCCATCAGCATAACAAGGCTCCCTGTTCTCCATGACCTGTCCTGCCTTTCTGGATTTTACACTTTTTTCAGATGGCCCTTTTGACCACGGGGCAGTGAGACTTCATTGTAGTGACGATTTCATTTACACGCTTGCTTGGTTGGCCAAAAAGTGCGTTTGCGTTTTTTCCTGAATATATTCAGGAAAAAACGCATATGCCCTTTTTAGCCAAGTGCATCATTGTCGACATTCTGCCTCTGTTCCTATGCTTTAAGCGCAATTCCAGTCTACCCCCTGAAATCGTGTTCCTGAAATTCTGCCCCGCTTTCAAGTCCTCTTCGAAGACTTACTTCAGTACATTTTGGACGATAGCTGTCATTCATAACTCTGCAGGTTTGTGAATTACAGTGCCCCTGAGCTCCTTTCTTCAACTCGCTTTCTTGTGAGCTGGCCGCAAAACTGCAGGATTGCTTCAGGCCCTAATCTGTATCCGGCAGGGCACGCTGAGCCTTTGGTTAATTCCTCTTCCTGGTGGGAAATGAGCGTTCCATTTGCCCGTGCAGACACCTACAGCTAGTCTCTAATTGGTTCTCTCTATTCCTGTTCATCTTCCGAAGAAATTGCAAACTGTGCCAAACAGGAGGTTAAAGTCCCTGACTTTCCAAGTGGGGAGAGAGTTAGTAAAGCGTCTGGAATGGTGAATCCGACTACCAGGGGACGAAAACAGAGATGCATTTGAAAACGTTTCCCAATCACACGGTGGACCATACTCTGTGTTTCCCATGCACGTTTTAGCTGAAGGTAGAATCCCTTAAACCTGGAGAGTTGGGACCCATGCAATGGGTACCATGCACTATGACTTCAAAGGGTCTGCGTTTGCTCACCGAACCTCACCAATGCTATCAGCCTGAAGTGTCCAGCCTTATGTCTCACCCAGCTCTGGGTGTAGATGTGGTAAATCCAGGTGGCATCACAAGCCCTGAATGAATTGTTTAAGAATTGCTCTCTATTTCACTGTCATTTTGTTTTGTTTTTGAAATTTATTTTGATAATGGGATTTATCGGATTTTCACTGCTGCGTTTAGGCCGCTGTACACACGCTTGATTTCCTTATGGAGACATATAAATACATGGGTTTTAAGATTCTTACTTGTCATGTATCTTCCCAGGCGTTGAATATGTGATGTTGAGTCCATTTCATTGAGCAAGGAGTAGGACTTGTGTATTATATATTTGGCTTATGGAACGGTATCTGTGCTAATTTCAATCTCTGGTTTTATGCAGCACCCCAACTCACCTTTCCCCATAAGCAAGCATCAGTTGGTTTTCTAAATTTGAGACCCTGTTCTGTTTTGTAATTCAGTTCATGTGTAGCCAAGTTTACATTCCGTCTATTAATGATATCTTATGATGTTTCTTTTTCTGTGTGACTTATTTCTCGTAGAATAATCGTACCTGAATCCACTCATTATGCCGCTACGGGCCTGATGACATAGATTTCATTGCTGAGTGATATTCCATTGTACGTGCGTACCACAACTTCTTTATCCATTTTTTGCTTTCTCGGATATTTAACTTGTACCGTAGACGAGGTTCTTGTAAACAGAGCCATCCCAAACTTTGGGGTGGCTGTGTGTTTTTGATTTTAATTTCCCTAAGCTATAGGACCATAAGTGGAAGTGCCATAGGCTGTGTTGCTTTGTTTCCTAAGTGTTTCAGGAAACACCATACACTTCTCCAGAGTGGCTATTGGCAGTTTACATCCCGCCCATCAGCATAACAAATCTCCCTGTTCTCAATGACCTGTCCTGCCTTTCTGGATTTTACACTTTTTTCAGATGGCCCTTTTGACCGGGAGGCAGTGAGACTTCATTGTAGTGCAGATTTCCTTTACACGCTTGCTTGGTTGGCCAAAAAGGGCGTATGCGTTTTTTCCTGAATATATTCAGGAAAAAACGCATACGCCCTTTTTAACCAAGTGCATCATTGTCGACATTCTGCCTTATTCCTATGCTTTAAGTGCAATTCCAGTCTACCCCCTGAAATCGTTTTCCTGAAATTCTGCCCCGCTTTCAAGTCCTCTTCGAAGACTTACTTCAGTACATTTTTGGACGATAGCTGTCATTCATAACTCTGCAGGTTTGTGATTTACAGTGCCCCTGAGCTCCTTTCTCCATCTCTCTTTCTTGTGAGCTGGCCGCAAAACCGCAGGATTGCTTCAGGCCCTAATCTGTTTCCGGCAGGGCACGCTGAGCCTTTGGTTAATTCCTCTTCCTGGTGGGAAATGAGCGTTCCATTTGCCAGTGCAGACACCTACAGCTAGTCTCTCATTGGTTCTCCCTATTCCTGTTCATCTTGCGCAGAAATTGCCAACTGTGCCAAAAAGGAGGTTAAAGGCACTGACTCTCCAAGTGGGGAGAGTGTTAGTAAAGCGTCTGGAATGGTGAACCCGAGTGCCAGGGGACGAAAACTGAGTTGCATTTGAAAACGTTTCCCAATCACACGGTGGACCATACTCTGGGTTTCCCATGCATGTTTTACCTGAAGGAAGAATCCCTTAAACCTGGAGAGTTGGGACCCTTGGAATGGGTACCATGCAGTATGACTTCAAAGGGTCTGCGTTTGCTCACCGAACCTCACCAATGGTATCAGCCCGAAGTGCCCAGCCTTATGTCTCACCCAGCTCTGGGTGTAGATGTGGTAAATCCAGGTTGCATCACAAGCCCTGAATGAATTATTTAAGAATTGCTCTCTATTTCACTGTCATTGTGTTTTGTTTTTGAAATTTATTTTGATAATGGGATTTATCGGATTTTCACTGCTGCGTTTAGGCCGCTGTACACACGCTGGATTTCCTTATGGAGACATATAAATCCATGCGTTTTAAGATTCTTACTTGTCAGGTATCTTCCCAGGCGTTGAATATGGGGTGATGAGTGCATTTTGTTGAGCAAGGAGTAGGTCTTGTCTATTATATATTTGGCTTATGGAAAGGTATCTGTGCTAATTTCAATCTCTGGTTTTATGCAGCACCCCAACTCACCTTTCCCCATAAGCAAGCATAAGTTGGTTTTCTAAATTTGAGACCCTGTTCTGTTTTGTAATTCAGTTCATGTGTAGCCAAGTATACATTCCGTGTATTAGTGATATCTTATGATGTTTCTTTTTCTGTGTGACTTATTTCTCGTAGAATCATCGTACCTGAATCCACTCATTATGCCGCTATGGGCCTGATGACGTAGATATCATTGCTGAGTGATATTCCATTGTACGTGCGTAGCACAACTTCTTTATGCATTTTTTGCTTTCTCGGATATTTAACTTGTACAGTAGACGAGGTTCTTGTAAACAGAGCCGTCCCAAACTTTGGGGTCGCTGTGTGTTTTTGATTTTAATTTCCCTAAGCTATAGGACAATAAGTGGAAGTGCCATAGGCGGTGTTGCTTTGTTTCGTACGTGTTTCAGGATACACCATACACTTCTCCAGAGTGGCTGTTGGCAATTTACATCCCGCCCATCAGCATAACAAGGCTCCCTGTTCTCCATGACCTGTCCTGCCTTTCTGGATTTTACACTTTTTTCAGATGGCCCTTTTGACCGGGGCATAATGAGACTTCATTGTAGTGCAGATTTCCTTTACACGCTTGCTTGGTTGGCCAAAAATTGCGTATGCGTTTTTTCCTGAATATATTCAGGAAAAAACGCATACGCCCTTTTATGCCAAGTGCATCATTGTCGACATTCTGCCTCTTTTCCTATGCTTTAAGTGCAATTCCAGCCTACCCCCTGAAATCGTTTTCCTGAAGTTCTGCCGCGCTTTCAAGTCCTCTTCGAAGACTTACTTCAGTACATTTTTGGACGATAGGTGTCATTCATAACTCTGCAGGATTGTGACTTACAGTGCCCCTGAGCTCCTTTCTTCAACTCTCTTTCTTGTGAGCTGACCGCAAAACCGCAGGATTGCTTCAGGCCCTAATCTGTTTCTGGCAGGGCACGCTGAGACTTTGGTTAATTCCTCTTCCTGGTGGGAAACGAGCGTTCCATTTTCCCGTGCAGAGACCTACAGCTAGTCTCTCATTGGTTCTCCCTATTCCTGTTCATCTTGCGCAGAAATTGCAAACTGTGCCAAACAGGAGGTTAAAGGCACTGACTCTCCAAGTGGGGAGAGTGTTAGTAAAGCGTCTGGAATGGTGAACCCGAGTACCAGGGGAAGAAAACTGAGATGCATTTGAAAACGTTTCCCAATCACACGGTGGACCATACTCTGGGTTTCCCATGCATGTTCTAGCTGAAGGAAGAATCCCTTAAACCTGGAGAGTTGGGACCCATGGAATGGGTACCATGCAGTATGACTTCAAAGGGTCTGCGTTTGCTCACCAAACCTCACCAATGCTATCAGCCCGAAGTGTCCAGCCTTATGTCTCACCCAGCTCTGGGTGTAGATGTGGTAAATCCAGGTGGCATCACAAGCCCTGAATGAATTATTTAAGAATTGCTCTCTATTTCACTGTCATTCTGTTTTGTTTTTGAAATTCATTTTGATAATGGGATTTATCGGATGTTCACTGCTGCGTTTAGGCCGTTGTACACACGCTTGATTTCCTTATGGAGACATATAAATCCATGGGTTTTAAGATTCTTACTTGTCAAGTATCTTGCCAGGCGTTGAATATGGGGTGTTGAGTCCATTTCGTTGAGCAAGGAGTAGGTCTTGTCTATTATATATTTGGCTTATGGAACGGTATCTGTGCTAATTTCAATCTCTGGTATTATGCAGCACCCCAACTCACTTTTCCCCATAAGCAAGCATAAGTTGGTTTTCTAAATTTGAGACCCTGTTCTGTTTTGTAATTCAGTTCATGTGTGGCCAAGGTGACATTCCGTGTATTAGTGATATCTAATGATGTTTCTTTTTCTGTGTGACTTATTTCTCGTAGAATCATCGTACCTGAATCCACTCATTATGCCGATAGGACCTGATGACGTAGATTTCATTGCTGAGTGATATTCCACTGTACGTGCGTACCACAACTTCTTTATGCATTTTTTGCTTTCTTGGATATTTAACTTGTACTGTAGACGAGGTTCTTGTAAACAGAGCCGTCCCAAACTTTGGCGTGGCTGTGTGTTTTTGATTTTAATTTCCCTAAGCTATAGGACCATAAGTGGAAGTGCCATAGGCTGTGTTGCTTTGTTTCCTACGTGTTTCAGGAAACACCATACACTTCTCCAGAGTGGCTGTTGGCAATTTACATCCCGCCCATCAGCATAACAAGGCTCCCTGTTCTCCATGACCTGTCCTGCCTTTCTGGATTTTACACTTTTTTCAGATGGCCCTTTTGACCACGGGGCAGTGAGACTTCATTGTAGTGACGATTTCATTTACACGCTTGCTTGGTTGGCCAAAAAGTGCGTTTGCGTTTTTTCCTGAATATATTCAGGAAAAAACGCATATGCCCTTTTTAGCCAAGTGCATCATTGTCGACATTCTGCCTCTGTTCCTATGCTTTAAGCGCAATTCCAGTCTACCCCCTGAAATCGTGTTCCTGAAATTCTGCCCCGCTTTCAAGTCCTCTTCGAAGACTTACTTCAGTACATTTTGGACGATAGCTGTCATTCATAACTCTGCAGGTTTGTGAATTACAGTGCCCCTGAGCTCCTTTCTTCAACTCGCTTTCTTGTGAGCTGGCCGCAAAACTGCAGGATTGCTTCAGGCCCTAATCTGTATCCGGCAGGGCACGCTGAGCCTTTGGTTAATTCCTCTTCCTGGTGGGAAATGAGCGTTCCATTTGCCCGTGCAGACACCTACAGCTAGTCTCTAATTGGTTCTCTCTATTCCTGTTCATCTTGCGAAGAAATTGCAAACTGTGCCAAACAGGAGGTTAAAGTCCCTGACTTTCCAAGTGGGGAGAGAGTTAGTAAAGCATCTGGAATGGTGAACCCGACTACCAGGGGACGAAAACTGAGATGCATTTGAAAACGTTTCCCAATCACACGGTGGACCATACTCTGTGTTTCCCATGCACGTTTTAGCTGAAGGTAGAATCCCTTAAACCTGGAGAGTTGGGACCCATGCAATGGGTACCATGCACTATGACTTCAAAGGGTCTGCGTTTGCTCACCGAACCTCACCAATGCTATCAGCCTGAAGTGTCCAGCCTTATGTCTCACCCAGCTCTGGGTGTAGATGTGGTAAATCCAGGTTGCATCACAAGCCCTGAATGAATTGTTTAAGAATTGCTCTCTATTTCACTGTCATTTTGTTTTGTTTTTGAAATTTATTTTGATAATGGGATTTATCGGATTTTCACTGCTGCGTTTAGGCCGCTGTACACACGCTTGATTTCCTTATGGAGACATATAAATACATGGGTTTTAAGATTCTTACTTGTCATGTATCTTCCCAGGCGTTGAATATGTGATGTTGAGTCCATTTCATTGAGCAAGGAGTAGGACTTGTGTATTATATATTTGGCTTATGGAACGGTATCTGTGCTAATTTCAATCTCTGGTTTTATGCAGCACCCCAACTCACCTTTCCCCATAAGCAAGCATCAGTTGGTTTTCTAAATTTGAGACCCTGTTCTGTTTTGTAATTCAGTTCATGTGTAGCCAAGTTTACATTCCGTCTATTAATGATATCTTATGATGTTTCTTTTTCTGTGTGACTTATTTCTCGTAGAATAATCGTACCTGAATCCACTCATTATGCCGCTACGGGCCTGATGACATAGATTTCATTGCTGAGTGATATTCCATTGTACGTGCGTACCACAACTTCTTTATCCATTTTTTGCTTTCTCGGATATTTAACTTGTACCGTAGACGAGGTTCTTGTAAACAGAGCCATCCCAAACTTTGGGGTGGCTGTGTGTTTTTGATTTTAATTTCCCTAAGCTATAGGACCATAAGTGGAAGTGCCATAGGCTGTGTTGCTTTGTTTCCTAAGTGTTTCAGGAAACACCATACACTTCTCCAGAGTGGCTATTGGCAGTTTACATCCCGCCCATCAGCATAACAAATCTCCCTGTTCTCAATGACCTGTCCTGCCTTTCTGGATTTTACACTTTTTTCAGATGGCCCTTTTGACCGGGAGGCAGTGAGACTTCATTGTAGTGCAGATTTCCTTTACACGCTTGCTTGGTTGGCCAAAAATTGCGTATGCGTTTTTTCCTGAATATATTCAGGAAAAAACGCATACGCCCTTTTATGCCAAGTGCATCATTGTCGACATTCTGCCTCTTTTCCTATGCTTTAAGTGCAATTCCAGCCTACCCCCTGAAATCGTTTTCCTGAAGTTCTGCCGCGCTTTCAAGTCCTCTTCGAAGACTTACTTCAGTACATTTTTGGACGATAGGTGTCATTCATAACTCTGCAGGATTGTGACTTACAGTGCCCCTGAGCTCCTTTCTTCAACTCTCTTTCTTGTGAGCTGACCGCAAAACCGCAGGATTCCTTCAGGCCCTAATCTGTTTCTGGCAGGGCACGCTGAGACTTTGGTTAATTCCTCTTCCTGGTGGGAAACGAGCGTTCCATTTTCCCGTGCAGAGACCTACAGCTAGTCTCTCATTGGTTCTCCCTATTCCTGTTCATCTTGCGCAGAAATTGCAAACTGTGCCAAACAGGAGGTTAAAGGCACTGACTCTCCAAGTGGGGAGAGTGTTAGTAAAGCGTCTGGAATGGTGAACCCGAGTACCAGGGGAAGAAAACTGAGATGCATTTGAAAACGTTTCCCAATCACACGGTGGACCATACTCTGGGTTTCCCATGCATGTTCTAGCTGAAGGAAGAATCCCTTAAACCTGGAGAGTTGGGACCCATGGAATGGGTACCATGCAGTATGACTTCAAAGGGTCTGCGTTTGCTCACCGAACCTCACCAATGCTATCAGCCCGAAGTGTCCAGCCTTATGTCTCACCCAGCTCTGGGTGTAGATGTGGTAAATCCAGGTGGCATCACAAGCCCTGAATGAATTATTTAAGAATTGCTCTCTATTTCACTGTCATTCTGTTTTGTTTTTGAAATTCATTTTGATAATGGGATTTATCGGATGTTCACTGCTGCGTTTAGGCCGTTGTACACACGCTTGATTTCCTTATGGAGACATATAAATCCATGGGTTTTAAGATTCTTACTTGTCAAGTATCTTGCCAGGCGTTGAATATGGGGTGTTGAGTCCATTTCGTTGAGCAAGGAGTAGGTCTTGTCTATTATATATTTGGCTTATGGAACGGTATCTGTGCTAATTTCAATCTCTGGTATTATGCAGCACCCCAACTCACTTTTCCCCATAAGCAAGCATAAGTTGGTTTTCTAAATTTGAGACCCTGTTCTGTTTTGTAATTCAGTTCATGTGTGGCCAAGGTGACATTCCGTGTATTAGTGATATCTAATGATGTTTCTTTTTCTGTGTGACTTATTTCTCGTAGAATCATCGTACCTGAATCCACTCATTATGCCGATAGGACCTGATGACGTAGATTTCATTGCTGAGTGATATTCCACTGTACGTGCGTACCACAACTTCTTTATGCATTTTTTGCTTTCTTGGATATTTAACTTGTACTGTAGACGAGGTTCTTGTAAACAGAGCCGTCCCAAACTTTGGCGTGGCTGTGTGTTTTTGATTTTAATTTCCCTAAGCTATAGGACCATAAGTGGAAGTGCCATAGGCTGTGTTGCTTTGTTTCCTACGTGTTTCAGGAAACACCATACACTTCTCCAGAGTGGCTGTTGGCAATTTACATCCCGCCCATCAGCATAACAAGGCTCCCTGTTCTCCATGACCTGTCCTGCCTTTCTGGATTTTACACTTTTTTCAGATGGCCCTTTTGACCACGGGGCAGTGAGACTTCATTGTAGTGACGATTTCATTTACACGCTTGCTTGGTTGGCCAAAAAGTGCGTTTGCGTTTTTTCCTGAATATATTCAGGAAAAAACGCATATGCCCTTTTTAGCCAAGTGCATCATTGTCGACATTCTGCCTCTGTTCCTATGCTTTAAGCGCAATTCCAGTCTACCCCCTGAAATCGTGTTCCTGAAATTCTGCCCCGCTTTCAAGTCCTCTTCGAAGACTTACTTCAGTACATTTTGGACGATAGCTGTCATTCATAACTCTGCAGGTTTGTGAATTACAGTGCCCCTGAGCTCCTTTCTTCAACTCGCTTTCTTGTGAGCTGGCCGCAAAACTGCAGGATTGCTTCAGGCCCTAATCTGTATCCGGCAGGGCACGCTGAGCCTTTGGTTAATTCCTCTTCCTGGTGGGAAATGAGCGTTCCATTTGCCCGTGCAGACACCTACAGCTAGTCTCTAATTGGTTCTCTCTATTCCTGTTCATCTTGCGAAGAAATTGCAAACTGTGCCAAACAGGAGGTTAAAGTCCCTGACTTTCCAAGTGGGGAGAGAGTTAGTAAAGCGTCTGGAATGGTGAACCCGACTACCAGGGGACGAAAACTGAGATGCATTTGAAAACGTTTCCCAATCACACGGTGGACCATACTCTGTGTTTCCCATGCACGTTTTAGCTGAAGGTAGAATCCCTTAAACCTGGAGAGTTGGGACCCATGCAATGGGTACCATGCACTATGACTTCAAAGGGTCTGCGTTTGCTCACCGAACCTCACCAATGCTATCAGCCTGAAGTGTCCAGCCTTATGTCTCACCCAGCTCTGGGTGTAGATGTGGTAAATCCAGGTTGCATCACAAGCCCTGAATGAATTGTTTAAGAATTGCTCTCTATTTCACTGTCATTTTGTTTTGTTTTTGAAATTTATTTTGATAATGGGATTTATCGGATGTTCACTGCTGCGTTTAGGCCGCTGTACACACGCTTGATTTCCTTATGGAGACATATAAATACATGGGTTTTAAGATTCTTACTTGTCATGTATCTTCCCAGGCGTTGAATATGTGATGTTGAGTCCATTTCATTGAGCAAGGAGTAGGACTTGTGTATTATATATTTGGCTTATGGAACGGTATCTGTGCTAATTTCAATCTCTGGTTTTATGCAGCACCCCAACTCACCTTTCCCCATAAGCAAGCATCAGTTGGTTTTCTAAATTTGAGACCCTGTTCTGTTTTGTAATTCAGTTCATGTGTAGCCAAGTTTACATTCCGTGTATTAGTGATATCTTATGATGTTTCTTTTTCTGTGTGACTTATTTCTCGTAGAATCATCGTACCTGAATCCACTCATTATGCCGCTATGGGCCTGATGACGTAGATATCATTGCTGAGTGATATTCCATTGTACGTGCGTAGCACAACTTCTTTATGCATTTTTTGCTTTCTCGGATATTTAACTTGTACAGTAGACGAGGTTCTTGTAAACAGAGCCGTCCCAAACTTTGGGGTCGCTGTGTGTTTTTGATTTTAATTTCCCTAAGCTATAGGACAATAAGTGGAAGTGCCATAGGCGGTGTTGCTTTGTTTCGTACGTGTTTCAGGATACACCATACACTTCTCCAGAGTGGCTGTTGGCAATTTACATCCCGCCCATCAGCATAACAAGGCTCCCTGTTCTCCATGACCTGTCCTGCCTTTCTGGATTTTACACTTTTTTCAGATGGCCCTTTTGACCGGGGCATAATGAGACTTCATTGTAGTGCAGATTTCCTTTACACGCTTGCTTGGTTGGCCAAAAATTGCGTATGCGTTTTTTCCTGAATATATTCAGGAAAAAACGCATACGCCCTTTTATGCCAAGTGCATCATTGTCGACATTCTGCCTCTTTTCCTATGCTTTAAGTGCAATTCCAGCCTACCCCCTGAAATCGTTTTCCTGAAGTTCTGCCGCGCTTTCAAGTCCTCTTCGAAGACTTACTTCAGTACATTTTTGGACGATAGGTGTCATTCATAACTCTGCAGGATTGTGACTTACAGTGCCCCTGAGCTCCTTTCTTCAACTCTCTTTCTTGTGAGCTGACCGCAAAACCGCAGGATTGCTTCAGGCCCTAATCTGTTTCTGGCAGGGCACGCTGAGACTTTGGTTAATTCCTCTTCCTGGTGGGAAACGAGCGTTCCATTTTCCCGTGCAGAGACCTACAGCTAGTCTCTCATTGGTTCTCCCTATTCCTGTTCATCTTGCGCAGAAATTGCAAACTGTGCCAAACAGGAGGTTAAAGGCACTGACTCTCCAAGTGGGGAGAGTGTTAGTAAAGCGTCTGGAATGGTGAACCCGACTACCAGGGGAAGAAAACTGAGATGCATTTGAAAACGTTTCCCAATCACACGGTGGACCATACTCTGGGTTTCCCATGCATGTTCTAGCTGAAGGAAGAATCCCTTAAACCTGGAGAGTTGGGACCCATGCAATGGGTACCATGCAGTATGACTTCAAAGGGTCTGCGTTTGCTCACCGAACCTCACCAATGCTATCAGCCCGAAGTGTCCAGCCTTATGTCTCACCCAGCTCTGGGTGTAGATGTGGTAAATCCAGGTGGCATCACAAGCCCTGAATGAATTATTTAAGAATTGCTCTCTATTTCACTGTCATTCTGTTTTGTTTTTGAAATTCATTTTGATAATGGGATTTATCGGATGTTCACTGCTGCGTTTAGGCCGTTGTACACACGCTTGATTTCCTTATGGAGACATATAAATCCATGGGTTTTAAGATTCTTACTTGTCAAGTATCTTGCCAGGCGTTGAATATGGGGTGTTGAGTCCATTTCGTTGAGCAAGGAGTAGGTCTTGTCTATTATATATTTGGCTTATGGAACGGTATCTGTGCTAATTTCAATCTCTGGTATTATGCAGCACCCCAACTCACTTTTCCCCATAAGCAAGCATAAGTTGGTTTTCTAAATTTGAGACCCTGTTCTGTTTTGTAATTCAGTTCATGTGTGGCCAAGGTGACATTCCGTGTATTAGTGATATCTAATGATGTTTCTTTTTCTGTGTGACTTATTTCTCGTAGAATCATCGTACCTGAATCCACTCATTATGCCGATAGGACCTGATGACGTAGATTTCATTGCTGAGTGATATTCCACTGTACGTGCGTACCACAACTTCTTTATGCATTTTTTGCTTTCTTGGATATTTAACTTGTACTGTAGACGAGGTTCTTGTAAACAGAGCCGTCCCAAACTTTGGCGTGGCTGTGTGTTTTTTATTTTAATTTCCCTAAGCTATAGGACCATAAGTGGAAGTGCCATAGGCTGTGTTGCTTTGTTTCCTACGTGTTTCAGGAAACACCATACACTTCTCCAGAGTGGCTGTTGGCAATTTACATCCCGCTCATCAGCATAACAAGGCTCCCTGTTCTCCATGACCTGTCCTGCCTTTCTGGATTTTACACTTTTTTCAGATGGCCCTTTTGACCACGGGGCAGTGAGACTTCATTGTAGTGACGATTTCATTTACACGCTTGCTTGGTTGGCCAAAAAGTGCGTTTGCGTTTTTTCCTGAATATATTCAGGAAAAAACGCATACGCCCTTTTTAGCCAAGTGCATCATTGTCGACATTCTGCCTCTGTTCCTATGCTTTAAGCGCAATTCCAGTCTACCCCCTGAAATCGTGTTCCTGAAATTCTGCCCCGCTTTCAAGTCCTCTTCGAAGACTTACTTCAGTACATTTTGGACGATAGCTGTCATTCATAACTCTGCAGGTTTGTGAATTACAGTGCCCCTGAGCTCCTTTCTTCAACTCGCTTTCTTGTGAGCTGGCCGCAAAATTGCAGGATTGCTTCAGGCCCTAATCTGTATCCGGCAGGGCACGCTGAGCCTTTGGTTAATTCCTCTTCCTGGTGGGAAATGAGCGTTCCATTTGCCCGTGCAGACACCTACAGCTAGTCTCTAATTGGTTCTCTCTATTCCTGTTCATCTTGCGAAGAAATTGCAAACTGTGCCAAACAGGAGGTTACAGTCCCTGACTTTCCAAGTGGGGAGAGAGTTAGTAAAGCGTCTGGAATGGTGAACCCGACTACCAGGGGACGAAAACTGAGATGCATTTGAAAAAGTTTCCCAATCACACGGTGGACCATACTCTGTGTTTCCCATGCACGTTTTAGCTGAAGGTAGAATCCCTTAAACCTGGAGAGTTGGGACCCATGCAATGGGTACCATGCACTATGACTTCAAAGGGTCTGCGTTTGCTCACCGAACCTCACCAATGCTATCAGCCTGAAGTGTCCAGCCTTATGTCTCACCCAGCTCTGGGTGTAGATGTGGTAAATCCAGGTTGCATCACAAGCCCTGAATGAATTGTTTAAGAATTGCTCTCTATTTCACTGTCATTTTGTTTTGTTTTTGAAATTTATTTTGATAATGGGATTTATCGGATTTTCACTGCTGCGTTTAGGCCGCTGTACACACGCTTGATTTCCTTATGGAGACATATAAATACATGGGTTTTAAGATTCTTACTTGTCATGTATCTTCCCAGGCGTTGAATATGGGATGTTGAGTCCATTTCATTGAGCAAGGAGTAGGACTTGTGTATTATATATTTGGCTTATGGAACGGTATCTGTGCTAATTTCAATCTCTGGTTTTATGCAGCACCCCAACTCACCTTTCCCCATAAGCAAGCATCAGTTGGTTTTCTAAATTTGAGACCCTGTTCTGTTCTGTAATTCAGTTCATGTGTAGCCAAGTTTACATTCCGTCTATTAATGATATCTTATGATGTTTCTTTTTCTGTGTGACTTATTTCTCGTAGAATAATCGTACCTGAATCCACTCATTATGCCGCTACGGGCCTGATGACATAGATTTCATTGCTGAGTGATATTCCATTGTACGTGCGTACCACAACTTCTTTATCCATTTTTTGCTTTCTCGGATATTTAACTTGTACCGTAGACGAGGTTCTTGTAAACAGAGCCATCCCAAACTTTGGGGTGGCTGTGTGTTTTTGATTTTAATTTCCCTAAGCTATAGGACCATAAGTGGAAGTGCCATAGGCTGTGTTGCTTTGTTTCCTAAGTGTTTCAGGAAACACCATACACTTCTCCAGAGTGGCTATTGGCAGTTTACATCCCGCCCATCAGCATAACAAATCTCCCTGTTCTCAATGACCTGTCCTGCCTTTCTGGATTTTACACTTTTTTCAGATGGCCCTTTTGACCGGGAGGCAGTGAGACTTCATTGTAGTGCAGATTTCCTTTACACGCTTGCTTGGTTGGCCAAAAAGGGCGTATGCGTTTTTTCCTGAATATATTCAGGAAAAAACGCATACGCCCTTTTTAACCAAGTGCATCATTGTCGACATTCTGCCTTATTCCTATGCTTTAAGTGCAATTCCAGTCTACCCCCCTGAAATCGTTTTCCTGAAATTCTGCCCCGCTTTCAAGTCCTCTTCGAAGACTTACTTCAGTACATTTTTGGACGATAGCTGTCATTCATAACTCTGCAGGTTTGTGATTTACAGTGCCCCTGAGCTCCTTTCTCCATCTCTCTTTCTTGTGAGCTGGCCGCAAAACCGCAGGATTGCTTCAGGCCCTAATCTGTTTCCGGCAGGGCACGCTGAGCCTTTGGTTAATTCCTCTTCCTGGTGGGAAATGAGCGTTCCATTTGCCAGTGCAGACACCTACAGCTAGTCTCTCATTGGTTCTCCCTATTCCTGTTCATCTTGCGCAGAAATTGCCAACTGTGCCAAAAAGGAGGTTAAAGGCACTGACTCTCCAAGTGGGGAGAGTGTTAGTAAAGCGTCTGGAATGGTGAACCCGAGTGCCAGGGGACGAAAACTGAGTTGCATTTGAAAACGTTTCCCAATCACACGGTGGACCATACTCTGGGTTTCCCATGCATGTTTTACCTGAAGGTAGAATCCCTTAAACCTGGAGAGTTGGGACCCTTGGAATGGGTACCATGCAGTATGACTTCAAAGGGTCTGCGTTTGCTCACCGAACCTCACCAATGGTATCAGCCCGAAGTGCCCAGCCTTATGTCTCACCCAGCTCTGGGTGTAGATGTGGTAAATCCAGGTTGCATCACAAGCCCTGAATGAATTATTTAAGAATTGCTCTCTATTTCACTGTCATTGTGTTTTGTTTTTGAAATTTATTTTGATAATGGGATTTATCGGATTTTCACTGCTGCGTTTAGGCCGCTGTACACACGCTGGATTTCCTTATGGAGACATATAAATCCATGCGTTTTAAGATTCTTACTTGTCAGGTATCTTCCCAGGCGTTGAATATGGGGTGATGAGTGCATTTTGTTGAGCAAGGAGTAGGTCTTGTCTATTATATATTTGGCTTATGGAAAGGTATCTGTGCTAATTTCAATCTCTGGTTTTATGCAGCACCCCAACTCACCTTTCCCCATAAGCAAGCATAAGTTGGTTTTCTAAATTTGAGACCCTGTTCTGTTTTGTAATTCAGTTCATGTGTAGCCAAGTATACATTCCGTGTATTAGTGATATCTTATGATGTTTCTTTTTCTGTGTGACTTATTTCTCGTAGAATCATCGTACCTGAATCCACTCATTATGCCGCTACGGGCCTGATGACGTAGATATCATTGCTGAGTGATATTCCATTGTACGTGCGTAGCACAACTTCTTTATGCATTTATTGCTTTCTCGGATATTTAACTTGTACAGTAGACGAGGTTCTTGTAAACAGAGCCGTCCCAAACTTTGGGGTCGCTGTGTGTTTTTGATTTTAATTTCCCTAAGCTATAGGACAATAAGTGGAAGTGCCATAGGCGGTGTTGCTTTGTTTCGTACGTGTTTCAGGATACACCATACACTTCTCCAGAGTGGCTGTTGGCAATTTACATCCCGCCCATCAGCATAACAAGGCTCCCTGTTCTCCATGACCTGTCCTGCCTTTCTGGATTTTACACTTTTTTCAGATGGCCCTTTTGACCGGGGCATAATGAGACTTCATTGTAGTGCAGATTTCCTTTACACGCTTGCTTGGTTGGCCAAAAATTGTGTATGCGTTTTTTCCTGAATATATTCAGGAAAAAACGCATACGCCCTTTTATGCCAAGTGCATCATTGTCGACATTCTGCCTCTTTTCCTATGCTTTAAGTGCAATTCCAGCCTACCCCCTGAAATCGTTTTCCTGAAGTTCTGCCGCGCTTTCAAGTCCTCTTCGAAGACTTACTTCAGTACATTTTTGGACGATAGGTGTCATTCATAACTCTGCAGGATTGTGACTTACAGTGCCCCTGAGCTCCTTTCTTCAACTCTCTTTCTTGTGAGCTGACCGCAAAACCGCAGGATTCCTTCAGGCCCTAATCTGTTTCTGGCAGGGCACGCTGAGACTTTGGTTAATTCCTCTTCCTGGTGGGAAACGAGCGTTCCATTTTCCCGTGCAGAGACCTACAGCTAGTCTCTCATTGGTTCTCCCTATTCCTGTTCATCTTGCGCAGAAATTGCAAACTGTGCCAAACAGGAGGTTAAAGGCACTGACTCTCCAAGTGGGGAGAGTGTTAGTAAAGCGTCTGGAATGGTGAACCCGAGTACCAGGGGAAGAAAACTGAGATGCATTTGAAAACGTTTCCCAATCACACGGTGGACCATACTCTGGGTTTCCCATGCATGTTCTAGCTGAAGGAAGAATCCCTTAAACCTGGAGAGTTGGGACCCATGGAATGGGTACCGTGCAGTATGACTTCAAAGGGTCTGCGTTTGCTCACCGAACCTCACCAATGCTATCAGCCCGAAGTGTCCAGCCTTATGTCTCACCCAGCTCTGGGTGTAGATGTGGTAAATCCAGGTGGCATCACAAGCCCTGAATGAATTATTTAAGAATTGCTCTCTATTTCACTGTCATTCTGTTTTGTTTTTGAAATTCATTTTGATAATGGGATTTATCGGATGTTCACTGCTGCGTTTAGGCCGTTGTACACACGCTTGATTTCCTTATGGAGACATATAAATCCATGGGTTTTAAGATTCTTACTTGTCAAGTATCTTGCCAGGCGTTGAATATGGGGTGTTGAGTCCATTTCGTTGAGCAAGGAGTAGGTCTTGTCTATTATATATTTGGCTTATGGAACGGTATCTGTGCTAATTTCAATCTCTGGTATTATGCAGCACCCCAACTCACTTTTCCCCATAAGCAAGCATAAGTTGGTTTTCTAAATTTGAGACCCTGTTCTGTTTTGTAATTCAGTTCATGTGTGGCCAAGGTGACATTCCGTGTATTAGTGATATCTAATGATGTTTCTTTTTCTGTGTGACTTATTTCTCGTAGAATCATCGTACCTGAATCCACTCATTATGCCGATAGGACCTGATGACGTAGATTTCATTGCTGAGTGATATTCCACTGTACGTGCGTACCACAACTTCTTTATGCATTTTTTGCTTTCTTGGATATTTAACTTGTACTGTAGACGAGGTTCTTGTAAACAGAGCCGTCCCAAACTTTGGCGTGGCTGTGTGTTTTTGATTTTAATTTCCCTAAGCTATAGGACCATAAGTGGAAGTGCCATAGGCTGTGTTGCTTTGTTTCCTACGTGTTTCAGGAAACACCATACACTTCTCCAGAGTGGCTGTTGGCAATTTACATCCCGCCCATCAGCATAACAAGGCTCCCTGTTCTCCATGACCTGTCCTGCCTTTCTGGATTTTACACTTTTTTCAGATGGCCCTTTTGACCACGGGGCAGTGAGACTTCATTGTAGTGACGATTTCATTTACACGCTTGCTTGGTTGGCCAAAAAGTGCGTTTGCGTTTTTTCCTGAATATATTCAGGAAAAAACGCATATGCCCTTTTTAGCCAAGTGCATCATTGTCGACATTCTGCCTCTGTTCCTATGCTTTAAGCGCAATTCCAGTCTACCCCCTGAAATCGTGTTCCTGAAATTCTGCCCCGCTTTCAAGTCCTCTTCGAAGACTTACTTCAGTACATTTTGGACGATAGCTGTCATTCATAACTCTGCAGGTTTGTGAATTACAGTGCCCCTGAGCTCCTTTCTTCAACTCGATTTCTTGTGAGCTGGCCGCAAAACTGCAGGATTGCTTCAGGCCCTAATCTGTATCCGGCAGGGCACGCTGAGCCTTTGGTTAATTCCTCTTCCTGGTGGGAAATGAGCGTTCCATTTGCCCGTGCAGACACCTACAGCTAGTCTCTAATTGGTTCTCTCTATTCCTGTTCATCTTGCGAAGAAATTGCAAACTGTGCCAAACAGGAGGTTAAAGTCCCTGACTTTCCAAGTGGGGAGAGAGTTAGTAAAGCGTCTGGAATGGTGAACCCGACTACCAGGGGACGAAAACTGAGATGCATTTGAAAACGTTTCCCAATCACACGGTGGACCATACTCTGTGTTTCCCATGCACGTTTTAGCTGAAGGTAGAATCCCTTAAACCTGGAGAGTTGGGACCCATGCAATGGGTACCATGCACTATGACTTCAAAGGGTCTGCGTTTGCTCACCGAACCTCACCAATGCTATCAGCCTGAAGTGTCCAGCCTTATGTCTCACCCAGCTCTGGGTGTAGATGTGGTAAATCCAGGTTGCATCACAAGCCCTGAATGAATTGTTTAAGAATTGCTCTCTATTTCCCTGTCATTGTGTTTTGTTTTTGAAATTTATTTTGATAATGGGATTTATCGGATTTTCACTGCTGCGTTTAGGCCGCTGTACACACGCTTGATTTCCTTATGGAGACATATAAATACATGGGTTTTAAGATTCTTACTTGTCATGTATCTTCCCAGGCGTTGAATATGTGATGTTGAGTCCATTTCATTGAGCAAGGAGTAGGACTTGTGTATTATATATTTGGCTTATGGAACGGTATCTGTGCTAATTTCAATCTCTGGTTTTATGCAGCACCCCAACTCACCTTTCCCCATAAGCAAGCATCAGTTGGTTTTCTAAATTTGAGACCCTGTTCTGTTTTGTAATTCAGTTCATGTGTAGCCAAGTTTACATTCCGTCTATTAATGATATCTTATGATGTTTCTTTTTCTGTGTGACTTATTTCTCGTAGAATAATCGTACCTGAATCCACTCATTATGCCGCTACGGGCCTGATGACATAGATTTCATTGCTGAGTGATATTCCATTGTACGTGCGTACCACAACTTCTTTATCCATTTTTTGCTTTCTCGGATATTTAACTTGTACCGTAGACGAGGTTCTTGTAAACAGAGCCATCCCAAACTTTGGGGTGGCTGTGTGTTTTTGATTTTAATTTCCCTAAGCTATAGGACCATAAGTGGAAGTGCCATAGGCTGTGTTGCTTTGTTTCCTAAGTGTTTCAGGAAACACCATACACTTCTCCAGAGTGGCTATTGGCAGTTTACATCCCGCCCATCAGCATAACAAATCTCCCTGTTCTCAATGACCTGTCCTGCCTTTCTGGATTTTACACTTTTTTCAGATGGCCCTTTTGACCGGGAGGCAGTGAGACTTCATTGTAGTGCAGATTTCCTTTACACGCTTGCTTGGTTGGCCAAAAATTGCGTATGCGTTTTTTCCTGAATATATTCAGGAAAAAACGCATACGCCCTTTTATGCCAAGTGCATCATTGTCGACATTCTGCCTCTTTTCCTATGCTTTAAGTGCAATTCCAGCCTACCCCCTGAAATCGTTTTCCTGAAGTTCTGCCGCGCTTTCAAGTCCTCTTCGAAGACTTACTTCAGTACATTTTTGGACGATAGGTGTCATTCATAACTCTGCAGGATTGTGACTTACAGTGCCCCTGAGCTCCTTTCTTCAACTCTCTTTCTTGTGAGCTGACCGCAAAACCGCAGGATTGCTTCAGGCCCTAATCTGTTTCTGGCAGGGCACGCTGAGCCTTTGGTTAATTCCTCTTCCTGGTGGGAAACGAGCATTCCATTTTCCCGTGCAGAGACCTACAGCTAGTCTCTCATTGGTTCTCCCTATTCCTGTTCATCTTGCGCAGAAATTGCAAACTGTGCCAAACAGGAGGTTAAAGGCACTGACTCTCCAAGTGGGGAGAGTGTTAGTAAAGCGTCTGGAATGGTGAACCCGACTACCAGGGGAAGAAAACTGAGATGCATTTGAAAACGTTTCCCAATCACACGGTGGACCATACTCTGGGTTTCCCATGCATGTTCTAGCTGAAGGAAGAATCCCTTAAACCTGGAGAGTTGGGACCCATGCAATGGGTACCATGCAGTATGACTTCAAAGGGTCTGCGTTTGCTCACCGAACCTCACCAATGCTATCAGCCCGAAGTGTCCAGCCTTATGTCTCACCCAGCTCTGGGTGTAGATGTGGTAAATCCAGGTGGCATCACAAGCCCTGAATGAATTATTTAAGAATTGCTCTCTATTTCACTGTCATTCTGTTTTGTTTTTGAAATTCATTTTGATAATGGGATTTATCGGATGTTCACTGCTGCGTTTAGGCCGTTGTACACACGCTTGATTTCCTTATGGAGACATATAAATCCATGGGTTTTAAGATTCTTACTTGTCAAGTATCTTGCCAGGCGTTGAATATGGGGTGTTGAGTCCATTTCGTTGAGCAAGGAGTAGGTCTTGTCTATTATATATTTGGCTTATGGAACGGTATCTGTGCTAATTTCAATCTCTGGTATTATGCAGCACCCCAACTCACTTTTCCCCATAAGCAAGCATAAGTTGGTTTTCTAAATTTGAGACCCTGTTCTGTTTTGTAATTCAGTTCATGTGTGGCCAAGGTGACATTCCGTGTATTAGTGATATCTAATGATGTTTCTTTTTCTGTGTGACTTATTTCTCGTAGAATCATCGTACCTGAATCCACTCATTATGCCGATAGGACCTGATGACGTAGATTTCATTGCTGAGTGATATTCCACTGTACGTGCGTACCACAACTTCTTTATGCATTTTTTGCTTTCTTGGATATTTAACTTGTACTGTAGACGAGGTTCTTGTAAACAGAGCCGTCCCAAACTTTGGCGTGGCTGTGTGTTTTTGATTTTAATTTCCCTAAGCTATAGGACCATAAGTGGAAGTGCCATAGGCTGTGTTGCTTTGTTTCCTACGTGTTTCAGGAAACACCATACACTTCTCCAGAGTGGCTGTTGGCAATTTACATCCCGCCCATCAGCATAACAAGGCTCCCTGTTCTCCATGACCTGTCCTGCCTTTCTGGATTTTACACTTTTTTCAGATGGCCCTTTTGACCACGGGGCAGTGAGACTTCATTGTAGTGACGATTTCATTTACACGCTTGCTTGGTTGGCCAAAAAGTGCGTTTGCGTTTTTTCCTGAATATATTCAGGAAAAAACGCATATGCCCTTTTTAGCCAAGTGCATCATTGTCGACATTCTGCCTCTGTTCCTATGCTTTAAGCGCAATTCCAGTCTACCCCCTGAAATCGTGTTCCTGAAATTCTGCCCCGCTTTCAAGTCCTCTTCGAAGACTTACTTCAGTACATTTTGGACGATAGCTGTCATTCATAACTCTGCAGGTTTGTGAATTACAGTGCCCCTGAGCTCCTTTCTTCAACTCGCTTTCTTGTGAGCTGGCCGCAAAACTGCAGGATTGCTTCAGGCCCTAATCTGTATCCGGCAGGGCACGCTGAGCCTTTGGTTAATTCCTCTTCCTGGTGGGAAATGAGCGTTCCATTTGCCCGTGCAGACACCTACAGCTAGTCTCTAATTGGTTCTCTCTATTCCTGTTCATCTTGCGAAGAAATTGCAAACTGTGCCAAACAGGAGGTTAAAGACCCTGACTTTCCAAGTGGGGAGAGAGTTAGTAAAGCGTCTGGAATGGTGAACCCGACTACCAGGGGACGAAAACTGAGATGCATTTGAAAACGTTTCCCAATCACACGGTGGACCATACTCTGTGTTTCCCATGCACGTTTTAGCTGAAGGTAGAATCCCTTAAACCTGGAGAGTTGGGACCCATGCAATGGGTACCATGCACTATGACTTCAAAGGGTCTGCGTTTGCTCACCGAACCTCACCAATGCTATCAGCCTGAAGTGTCCAGCCTTATGTCTCACCCAGCTCTGGGTGTAGATGTGGTAAATCCAGGTTGCATCACAAGCCCTGAATGAATTGTTTAAGAATTGCTCTCTATTTCACTGTCATTTTGTTTTGTTTTTGAAATTTATTTTGATAATGGGATTTATCGGATTTTCACTGCTGCGTTTAGGCCGCTGTACACACGCTTGATTTCCTTATGGAGACATATAAATACATGGGTTTTAAGATTCTTACTTGTCATGTATCTTCCCAGGCGTTGAATATGTGATGTTGAGTCCATTTCATTGAGCAAGGAGTAGGACTTGTGTATTATATATTTGGCTTATGGAACGGTATCTGTGCTAATTTCAATCTCTGGTTTTATGCAGCACCCCAACTCACCTTTCCCCATAAGCAAGCATCAGTTGGTTTTCTAAATTTGAGACCCTGTTCTGTTTTGTAATTCAGTTCATGTGTAGCCAAGTTTACATTCCGTCTATTAATGATATCTTATGATGTTTCTTTTTCTGTGTGACTTATTTCTCGTAGAATAATCGTACCTGAATCCACTCATTATGCCGCTACGGGCCTGATGACATAGATTTCATTGCTGAGTGATATTCCATTGTACGTGCGTACCACAACTTCTTTATCCATTTTTTGCTTTCTCGGATATTTAACTTGTACCGTAGACGAGGTTCTTGTAAACAGAGCCATCCCAAACTTTGGGGTGGCTGTGTGTTTTTGATTTTAATTTCCCTAAGCTATAGGACCATAAGTGGAAGTGCCATAGGCTGTGTTGCTTTGTTTCCTAAGTGTTTCAGGAAACACCATACACTTCTCCAGAGTGGCTATTGGCAGTTTACATCCCGCCCATCAGCATAACAAATCTCCCTGTTCTCAATGACCTGTCCTGCCTTTCTGGATTTTACACTTTTTTCAGATGGCCCTTTTGACCGGGAGGCAGTGAGACTTCATTGTAGTGCAGATTTCCTTTACACGCTTGCTTGGTTGGCCAAAAAGGGCGTATGCGTTTTTTCCTGAATATATTCAGGAAAAAACGCATACGCCCTTTTTGGCCAAGTGCATCATTGTCGTCGTTCTGCCTCTTTTCCTATGCTTTAAATGCAATTCCAGTCTACCCCCTGAAATCGTTTTCCTGAAATTCTGCCCCACTTTCAAGTCCTCTTCGCAGCCTTCCTTCAATATATTTTTAGACCATAGCTGTCATTTATAACTCTGCAGGTTTGTGAATTACAGTGCCCCTGAGCTCCTTTCTTCAACTCGCTTTCTTGTGAACTGGCCGCAAACCCACAGGAATGCTTCAGGCCCTAATCTGGTTCCGGCACGGCATGCTGAGCCTTTGGTTAATTCCTCTTCCTGGTGGGAAATGAGCGTTAAATTTGCCCGTGCAGACACCTTCACACGAGTCGTCATGGTGCCCCTTTGCCCCGGTTATCTCTATGGAGGTTGGAGTTGGAGGGCCTCCTCACTCAAGGTCAGTGTGCCCACGGAGCCAACCCTGCAACTTCAGGGCATGTTTGGTGGTTAGGATCACCACGTGGGGTCCTTTTACCTTAGCAGGGAGGTGGCCTTTTGGGCTGCTGATTTCCAGGTTTTCAGATACTGCCAGTATCTTGGCCAGATGTGGCGGTGGGCCAAGCCCCTTGGTGACTGTAGTTTATCCTACCTGGATCGCATTCTTGCATTGTTCCATTTCAAGTGGTCCCAGGTTTTGCACTAATACTCCAATGGCGATTCACCGTTCACCAGGAATATAAAGGTAAAGGGTTTAGCTAAATTAGGGAGTTCCTGTGCAAGGGTCTGAATTGACTGCTCTTTCCATTCTTGAAAGGCCACTTCTGCATTCTATTCAAAAGGATCATCACCTTTTCCTTTCAGTGTTTCATATAGAGGCCGAGCTAGTAGACTGTAGTTAGGGATCCAGAAGCAGCAAACCCTGGCCTCCCCAGGAACCCCTAAGCTGTCTTCTAGTTTTAGAAATGGGTAAGGCTGTAAATTGTTTCTTCCCTTTCCTGGGATGGGCTTCTCCGACCTTCTGTGAGAATGAAGCCCAGGCAGGTCACCGTAGTCTCTGATATTTGAGCTTTTTCTTGGACAACTTGTATCCTTTATTGGCTTCGTAGTTCAGAGGTCTCCTTAGTAGGGCTGGCGATCAGAATGTCGTCTGCATATTGAAGGAGTGTTTCCTTTTCCAGAGGTAGAACTTTTAGGTCTTTAGCTGAGCTTTCCCCAAAGATGGTGTGGGAATTTTTGAACCCTTGGGACAACACGGCACGGAAGTATTGTTTTAGTTGTATGTTGAGTCCTGCCACTCACAAGCCAAAATTTCTTGTGACTCTGGGACTAATAGAATACAAAAGAAGGCATCATTGAAGACTAATACAGAATACCATGTCCTGGTGGTTGGTAGAATGACCAGCAGGGTGTAGGATTTAGGAACTACTGGAGGTATATCCTCAGTGGCTTAACTGACTGTCCTGACATCCTTTACCAGGAATCCAGCAGCCCATGGGGCTCTCGAGGTCAGGCCAATCCCAGGATATGGAGCTCACCTGGGCAGGTACCCCACCCCAGCCCACGGGGCTCTCATGTTCAGGACCCTCCCAGGATATGGTGTTCCCTGGGCAGGTCCCCCTGCAGCCCATGGGGCTCTCGTGTTCAGGCCCCTCTCAGGATACAGAGCTACCCTTGCAGGTACCATGGCAGGGCTGGGAACAAAGGAACCCTGCATATCGCCCTCATTGCAGAGCACTCCCAGCTCACCTGTCACTCAGATCTGACACAGAGCACCTCAGAGCAGGACTTGAACTAACAAACAGCAGCTCCGACAGGTCTGTGACCCTGGGCATCACTCTGTGTGGCCTCCCTCCACCTGGTCTTCCAGAGACTTCCACTGCACCCGGGGCACCAGGCCTCTGTCTCCACCCACCAGCCACCCCTCCTCTCCCTGACTCCTGGGTTCCTCTCATTAGGAGAGGGTTTTCTTGAAGTTGTCTCCCACTCATGGGCCAGATAATATAATTAGAAAACAAGCCAGAGCTGCAGCCCCTTGTCTATCCTGACTCTCAGGAGCCCACACCTGTTCCTTGGAGCTGGCCGATTCAGCAAGTTCCAGTTTCTGCAACTGTGAGCCCCTGAGGGGTGATTATTGGCTGGCCTGGGAAGCCTGACCGTGCCGGCCAGCCCTCCCCAGGTGTGCCTGGGTTCAGATCAATATAAACACCGCTCCAGGTAGCAAGAGCCCCTGCAGCTGTGCCTGACGCCATTTTCTCTGCCCTGTCAGCAGTCTTGGGGCTGGACTGGTGGGAGGGAGTGAGAGGCCACGGCTTTGTGGGTGGCCCAGTGTGAGTGGGGCTCTGCTGGACTTTCTGCAGCAGTTGCCAAGATGCCACCTGCTAAAGAAGAGGATGTGTCACCCATACCTGCCGCTGGAATTTCTCCCTGGGCAGAGGTGAGTGAGGAAGAAAGCAGTGGGGGCCGGGACAGCAGGGGTATCTCAGGCAGGGAAATGGAAAGCTTCCAGAAGAGCACCCAGGGCCAGGACCACCCTGGCTGGCCTGCAGGCACCAAGTCGGCTGGCATGCTGTCGCTCATGTGGCTCCATGGCCCTTCCTCTAGGCTTTCAAGTCCTTGTACATATTCAGGTGTTTTACCTGGGAAGGGTGGGAACATTTCAGCAGCAGCTGGCCTGGGGCTCAGCCCACGTTTACTCACAGATGCCTCGGCACGGTCCCCCAGCTTTGCAATGAGGACGCTTGTTGCGTGGGGCCTGCTGGCTGAATGGGAGATGATTCCCCACCACTGACCAACTTCAGAATTGCTTACAACTGGAGCAAGTGCCCTGATACGGTTTTCCTCTGTGTAACTGGTGGGTTCTGTTTTTTTTTCTTTTTTTCGTTTTTGGTTCAAGGTAGATTTTATTCCTCTTTTTTGTATTTACAGATATAAGCATGGAAATAATTTATTCATATAAATACATGTATGTGAAGGGAAGAATATTTTCTCTGTTTTACTTTTTGTAATTTGAATTTTATTTTATTTTTTTATACAGCAGGTTCTTTTTGGTTATCTCTTTTATACATATAAATGTATATATGCCAATCCCAATCTCTCAACTCCTCCCACCACCACCCCCCAACAGCTTTCCCCCCTTGGTGTCCATACGTTTGTTGTCTACATCTGTTGCTCTATTTCTGCCTTGCAAAACGGTTCATCTGTACAATTTGTCTAGGTTCCCCATATAGGCATTAATATACAAGATTTGTTTTTCTATTTCTGACTTACTTCACTCTGTATGACAGTCTCTAGATCCATCAACGTCTCTACAAATGACCCAATTTCATTCCTTTTTATGGCTTAGTAATATTCCATTTTATATATGTACCACATCTTTATGCATTCGTCTGTCTGTGGGCATTTAGGTTGCTTCCATTACCTGGATATTGTAAATAGTGATGCAATGAACATTGCGGTGAATGTCTCTTTTTGATTTATGGTTTTGTCTGGGTATATGCCCAGTAGTGGGATTGCTGTATCATATGGTAATTCTATTCTTAATTTTATAAGAAACTCCATAATGTTCTCCACAGTGACTGTATCAATTTACATTCCCAACAATAGTGGAAGAGGGTTCCTTATCTCCACACCCTTTCCAGCATTTGTTGTTTGTAGATTTTCTGATGATGCCCATTCTAACATGTGTGAGGTGATACACCATGGATTAGTCTATTTCGTTGAGCAAAGAGTAGGTCTTGTCTAGTACATATTTGGCTTATGGAACGGTATGTGTGCTAATTTCAATCTCTGGTTTTATACAGCACCCCAACTCAACATTCCCCTTAAGCAAGCATAAGTTTTTATCTAAATGTGAGACTCTGTTCGGTTTTGTATTTCAGTTTATGTGTAACCAAGTTTACACTCCCTCTATTAGTGATATCTTATGATACTTATCTTTCTCTGTGTGACGTATTTCTCTTAGAATCATCATATTTAAATCCACTCAATTTGCTGCTACAGGCCTGATGACATTGATTTCATTGCTGAGTGATATTCCGTTGTACGTAAGTAGCACAACTCCTTTATCCATTTTTTTCTTTCTGAGATATTTAATTTGTACTGGACTCGAGTTTCTTGTAAACACAGCAGCCCTAAATTTTGTGCTGGCTGTGTCTTGTTGATTTTAATTTTCCTAAGCTATAGGGCTAAAAGTGGAAGTACCCTAGGCTCTGTAGCTTTGTTTTTCAGATGTTTCAGGATACACCATAAACATCTCCAGAGTGTCTGTTGGCAATTTACATCCCGCCCATCAGCATAACAAGGCTCCCTGTTCTCCATGGCCTGTCCTGTGTTTCTGGTTTTTACACTTTTTTCAGATGGCCCTTTTGACGAATGGGAAATGAGACTTCATTGTAGTGCGGATTTCCATTGCTGGAGTGCTTGGTTGGCCAAAAAGGGCATATGCGTTTTTTCCTGAATATATTCAGGAAAAAATGTTTACGCACTTTTGTCCAAGTGCATCAGTGTCAAAGATCTGCCGCTTTTCACATGCTTTAAATGCAATTCCAATCTACCTCCTGAAATATGATTCCTGCAATTCTGCCTCGTTTTCAAGTCCTCTTTGCAGACTTACTTCAATATATTTTTGCCAATAGCTGTCATTTATATCTCTGCAGGTTTGTGAATTACAGTGCCCGTGATTTCCTTTCTTAACTCGTTTCCTTGAAAGCTGGCCACAGAACCGCAGGTTTGCTTTAGGCCATAATCAGGATCCGACACGGCACTCTGAGCCTTTGGTTAATTCCTCTTCCTGGTGGGAAATTAGAGTTAAATGTGCCCCTCCGGACACCTGCCTCACTCCCAGCCCCTTGGTTATGTGTGTCCTGTAGTTTGAGGCCACATGTGCTGGGTTCCTCACCTTTGGCTGATGTGGCCCCACTGGTGTGAGGACACTCCTGCCTGGTTCCCATCCCCTTGGTGATGTGGACCCTCCGGTGAGAGTCTGATCCTGGCTGGGTTCCTCACACTTCTGAGAGGTGGGCCCTCTTCTCTGAGGTCACTCCTGCCTGGCTGGCCCACCCCGCCTTGACGACGTCGGCTCTCTCGTGGGAGTTGGTGCCTGCTGCGAGTCTCCTCCCCTTGGTAATGAGGGCCCTCTGGCGTCAGGCCCTAACTCCTGGCCTCCCAAAATTTTCTGATGTGCGCCCTGTGGTGCGAGTACACTCCTGCCAGGTTCCCAACACCATGGGAATGTGGGCCTTCTGCTCTGAGGTCCCAACGGTGGGTTGCTCAGTTTCATGATGAGGGCCCTCTGGTGTGAGTTCACTCCGGCCTGGATCCCATAGCCTCGCTGCTCCTGGCCACCTGCGGGGAGGTTACAACTGCGGGATTCCTCACCTTTTTTCTTCTATGGGCCCTCTGTTTTGAGACTCCTCCTGCCTGCCTCACTCCCAGCCCCTTGGTGATGTGTGTCCTCTGGTTTGAGGCCACGTGTGCTGGGTCCCTCACCTTTCGATGATGTGGCCCCACTGGTGTGAGGACACTCTTGCCTGGTTCCTATCCCCTTGAAGATGTGGGCTCTCTGGTGAGAGTCTGATCCTGGCTGGGTTCCTCACCCTTCTGTGAGGTGGGCCCTCTGCTGTGAGGTCACTCCTGCCTGGCTGGCACACCCCGCCTGGGCAACATCGGCCCTCTTGTGGCAGTTGGAGCATGCTGGGAGCCTCCTCCCCTTGGTGATGAGGGCCCTCTTGCGTCAGGCCCTAACTGCTGGGTACCCACATTTTCTGATACGTGCTAAGTGGTGCGAGGACACTCCTGCGAGGTTCCCATCCGCATGGGGATGTGGGCCTTCTGCTCTGAGGTCCCAATGGCTGGGTTGCTCACAGTTTCATGATGTGAGCCCTCTGCTGTGAGTTCACTGCAGCCTGGATCACATAGACTCGGTGCTCTGGGCTGCCTGCTGGGAGGTTCCCACTGCAGGATTCCTCACCTTTTTTATTCTATTGGCCCTGTGTTGTGAGGCTACTCATGCCTGCCTCAATCCGAGCCCCTTGGAGATGTGGGTCCTCTGGTTTAGGCCTCATGTGCTGGTTTCCTCACCTTTCTATGATGTGGTCACCCTGGTGTGAAGACAGTCCTGCCTGGTTCTGATCCCCTTGGTGATGTGGGCCCTCTGGTGAGAGTCTTATCCTGGCTGGGTTCCTCACCCTTCTGTGAGGTAGGCCCTCTGCTGTGAGGTCACTCCTGCCTGGCTGTCACACGTCACCTTGTCGACATGGGCCCTCAGTTGGGAGTTGGTGCCTGCTTGGAGTCTCCTCCCCTTGGTAATGAGGGCCCTCTGGCGTCAGACCCTAACTTCTGGGCTCCCAAAATTCTCTGATGTGTGCCCTGAGGTGCGAGTACACTTATGCCATGTTCCCAACCACATAGGAATGTGGGCCTTCTGCTCTGAGGTCCCAAAGCCTGGGTTGCTCACAGTTTCATGATGAGGGCCCTCTGTTTTGAGTTCAGTCAGGTCTGGATCCCATAGCCTCGCTGCTCCTGGCCGCCTGCTGGGAGGTTCCAACTGCGGGATTCCTCACCTTTTTTCTTCTATGGGCCCTCTGTTTTGAGACTCCTCCTGCCTGCCTCACTCCCAGCCCCTTGGTGATGTGTGTCCTCTGGTTTGAGGCCACGTGTGCTGGGTCACTCACATTTCGTTGATGAGGTCCCACTGGTGTGAGGACACTCCAGCCTGGTTCCCATTCTCTTGGTGATGTGGGCCCTCTGGTGAGAGTCTGATCCTCCTTGGGTTCCTCACACTTTTGTGAGGTGGGCCCTCTGCTCTGAGGTCACTCTTGCCTGGCTGGCACACCCCGCATTGGTGACGGCGGCCCACTGGTAGCAGTTGGAGCCTGCTGGGAGCCTCCTCTCCTCGGTGATGAGAGCCCTCTGGTGTGAGGCCCTAACTGCTGGGCTCCCCACCTTTTCTGATGTGTGCCCACTGGTGCGATGACACTCCTACTTGGTTCCCTTCCCCATGGGGATGTGGGCCTTGTGCTCTGAGGTCACAACGGCTGGTTTGCTCACAGTTTCATGATGAGGGCCCTCTGTTGTGAGTTCATCACTGCCTGGATCCCATAGCCTCGGTGCTCTGGGCCGCCTGCTGGGATGTTCCAACTGCTGGATTCCTCACCTTTTTTATACAATGGGCCATGTGTTGTGAGGTTAATCCTGCCTGCCTCGCTCCAAGACCCATGGTGATGTGGGTCCTCTGGTTTGAGGCCACATTTTCTTGTTACCTCAACTTTTGATGATATGGCCCCACAGGTGTGATGACACTCCTGCCTGGTTCACAGCCCCTTGCTGATGTGGGCACTCTGGTGAGAGTCTGATCCTGGCTGGGTTCCTTCCCCTTCTGTGAGGTGGGCCCTCTGATGTGAGGTCACTCCTGCCTGGCTGGCTCACGTCGCCTTGATGATGTGGGCCCTCTGTTGGCCACTAAAGCATTCTGGGAGCCTCCTACCCTCTTTAATGAGGGCCCTGGAAAAAACGCATATGCACATTTTGACCAAGTGCATCATTGTCCAGGATCTGCCTCTTCTCCTATGCTTTCAGAGCACTTCCCGTCTACGTCCTGAAATCATATTCCAGGAATACTGCCCCGCTTTCAAGTCCTCCTCGCAGCCTTACTTCAATATATTTTTGTATGATACCTGTCATTAATAACTCTGCAGGTTTGTTAAATACAGTGTCCCTGAGCTCCTTTCTTCAACATGCTTTCTTGTGAGCTGGCCGCAAAACCGCAGGATTGCTTCAGGCCGTAATCTGGTTTCGGCACGGCACGCTGAGCCTTTGGTAAATTCCTCTTTCTGGTGAGAAATGAGCATTCAATTTGCCCGTGGAGACACCTACAGCTAGTCTCTCATTGGTTCTCCCTATTCCTGTTCATCTTGTGCAGAAATTGCAAACTGTGCCAAACAGGAGGTTAAAGGCACTGACTCTCCAAGTGGGTAGAGGGTTAGTAAAGCATCTGGAATGGTGAACCCGAGTACCAGGGAACGAAACCTGAGAGCCATTTAAAATGGTTTCCCAGTCTCACAGTGGACAATACTCTGGGTTTCCCATGCATGTTTTAGCTGAAGGAAGAATTCCTTAAACCTGGAGATTATTGACCCATGGAATGGGTACCATGCAGTATGACTAAAAAGGGTCTGAATTTGCTCACCGAACCTCACCAATGCTATCAGTTCGAAGTGTCCAGCCTTATGCCTCACCCAGCTCTGGGTGTAGATGTGGTAAATCCAGGTTTCATCACAAGCCCTGAATCAATTATTTAAGAATTGCTGTCTCTTTCACTGTCATTGTGTTTTGTTTTTGTAATTTAGTTTGATAATGGGATTTATCGGATTTTCACTGCTGCGTTCATGCCCCTGTACAAACGCTTGATTCTCCTACAGAGAAATATAAATCCACGGGTTTTAAGATTCTTACTAGTCAGGTATATTCCTAGGCGTTGAATATGTGGTGTTGAGTTCATGTCGTTGAAAAAGGAGTAGGTCTTCACTATTACATATTTGGCTTATGGAACGGTATCTGTGCTATTTTCAATCTCTGGTTTTATGCAGCACCCCAACTCACCTTTGCCCTTAAGCAAGCATAAGTTGGTTTTCTAAATTTGAGACCCTGTTCTGTTTTGTAATTCAGTTCATGTGTAGCCAAGTTTACATTCCTTGTATTAGTGATATCTTATGATGTTTCATTTTCTGTGTGACTTATTTCACTTAGAATCATCGTACCTGAAACCACTCATTATGCCGCAATGGGCCTGATGACATAGATTTCATTGGTGAGTGATATTCCATTGTACGTACGTACCACAATTTCTTTATCCATTTTTCGCTTTCTTGGATATTTAACTTGTACCGTAGACGAGGTTCTTGTAAACAGAGCCGTCCAAAACTTTGGGGTGGCTGTGTGTTTTTGATTTTAATTTCCCTAAGCTATAGGACCATAAGTGGAAGTGCCATAGGCTGTGTTGCTTTGTTTCCTACGTGTTTCTGGAAACACCATACACTTCTCCAGAGTGGTTGTTGGCAATTTACATCCCGCCCATCAGCATGACAAGGCTCCCTCTTCTCCATGGTCTGTGCTGCCTTTCTGGATTTTACACTTTTTTCAGATGGCCCTTTTGACCGGGGGGCAGTGAGACTTCATTGTGGTGCAGATTTCCTTTACATGCTTGCTTGGTTGTCCAAAAAGGGCGTATGCGTTTTTTCCTGAATATATTCAGGAAAAAACGCATACGCCCTTTTTGGCCAAGTGCATCATTGTCGTCGTTCTGCCTCTTTTCCTATGCTTTAAATGCAATTCCTGTCTACCCCCTGAAGTCGTTTTCCTGAAATTCTGCCCCAATTTCAAGTCCTCTTCGCAGCCTTCCTTCAATATATTTTTAGACCATAGCTGTCATTTATAACTCTGCAGGTTTGTGAATTACAGTGCCCCTGAGCTCCTTTCTTCAACTCGCTTTCTTGTGAGCTGGCCGCAAACCTGCAGGAATGCTTCAGGCCCTAATCTGGTTCCGGCACGGCATGCTGAGCCTTTGGTTAATTCCTCTTCCTGGTGGGAAATGAGCGTTAAATTTGCCCGTGCAGACACCTTCACACGAGTCGTCATGGTGACCCTTTGCCCCGGTTATCTCTATGGAGGTTGGAGTTGGAGGGCCTCCTCACTCAAGGTCAGTGTGCCCACGGAGCCAACCCTGCAACTTCAGGGCATGTTTGGTGGTTAGGATCACCACGTGGGGTCCTTTCACCTTAGGAGGGAGGTGGCCTTTTGGGCTGCTGATTTCCAGGTTTTCAGATACTGCCAGTATCTTGGCCAGATGTGGCGGTGGGCCAAGCCCCTTGGTGACCACAGTTTATCCTACCTGGATCGCATTCTTGCATTGTTCCATTTCAAGTGGTCCCAGGTTTTGCACTAATACTCCAATGGCGATTCACCGTTCACCAGGAATGTAAAGGTCAAAGGGTTTAGCTAAATTAGGGAGTTCCTGTTCAAGGGACTGAATTGACTGCTCTTTCCATTCTTGAAAGGCCACTTCTGCATTCTATTCAAAAGGATCATCACCTTTTCCTTTCAGTGTTTCATATAGAGGCCGAGCTAGTAGACTGTAGTTAGGGATCCAGAAGCAGCAAACCCTGGCCTCCCCAGGAACCCCTAAGCTGTCTTCTAGTTTTAGAAATGGGTAAGGCTGTAAATTGTTTCTTCCCTTTCCTGGGATGGGCTTCTCCGACCTTCTGTGAGAATGAAGCCCAGGCAGGTCACCGTAGTCTCTGATATTTGAGCTTTTTCTTGGACAACTTGTATCCTTTATTGGCTTCGTAGTTCAGAGGTCTCCTTAGTAGGGCTGGCGATCAGAATGTCGTCTGCATATTGAAGGAGTGTTTCCTTTTCCAGAGGTAGAATTCTTAGGTCTTTAGCTGAGCTTTCCCCAAAGATGGTGTGGGAATTTTTGAACCCTTGGGGCAACACGGCACGGAAGTATTGTTTTAGTTGTATGTTGAGTCCTGCCACTCACAAGCCAAAATTTCTTGTGACTCTGGGACTAATAGAATACAAAAGAAGGCATCATTGAAGACTAATACAGAATACCATGTCCTGGTGGTTGGTAGAATGACCAGCAGGGTGTAGGGTTTAGGAACTACTGGAGGTATATCCTCAGTGGCTTAACTGACTGTCCTGACATCCTTTACCAGGACTCCAGCAGCCCATGGGGCTCTCGAGGTCAGGCCAATCCCAGGATATGGAGCTCACCTGGGCAGGTACCCCCACCCAGCTCACGGGGCTCTCATGTTCAGGACCCTCCCAGGATATGGTGTTCCCTGGGCAGGTCCCCCTGCAGCCCATGGGGCTCTCGTGGTCAGGCCCCTCCCAGGATACAGAGCTACCCTTGCAGGTACCATGGCAGGGCTGGGAACACAGGAACCGTGCATATCGCCCTCATTGCAGAGCACTCCCAGCTCACCTGTCACTCAGATCTGACACAGAGCACCTCAGAGCAGGACTTGAACTAACAAACAGCAGCTCCGACAGGTCTGTGACCCTGGGCATCACTCTGTGTGGCCTCCCTCCACCTGGTCTTCCAGAGACTTCCACTGCACCCGGGGCACCAGGCCTCTGTCTCCACCCACCAGCCACCCCTCCTCTCCCTGACTCCTGGGTTCCTCTCATTAGGAGAGGGTTTTCTTGAAGTTGTCTCCCACTCATGGGCCAGATAATATAATTAGAAAACAAGCCAGAGCTGCAGCCCCTTGTCTATCCTGACTCTCAGGAGCCCACACCTGTTCCTTGGACCTGGCCGATTCAGCAAGTTCCAGTTTCTGCAACTGTGAGCCCCTGAGGGGTGATTATTGGCTGGCCTGGGAAGCCTGACCGTGCCGGCCAGCCCTCCCCAGGTGTGCCTGGGTTCAGATCAATATAAACACCGCTCCAGGCAGCAAGAGCCCCTGCAGCTGTGCCTGACGCCATTTTCTCTGCCCTGTCAGCAGTCTTGGGGCTGGACTGGTGGGAGGGAGTGAGAGGCCACGGCTTTGTGGGTGGCCCAGTGTGAGTGGGGCTCTGCTGGACTTTCTGCAGCAGTTGCCAAGATGCCACCTGCTAAAGAAGAGGATGTGTCACCCATACCTGCCGCTGGAATTTCTCCCTGGGCAGAGGTGAGTGAGGAAGAAAGCAGTGGGGGCCGGGACAGCAGGGGTATCTCAGGCAGGGAAATGGAAAGCTTCCAGAAGAGCACCCAGGGCCAGGACCACCCTGGCTGGCCTGCAGGCACCAAGTCGGCTGGCATGCTGTCGCTCATGTGGCTCCATGGCCCTTCCTCTAGGCTTTCAAGTCCTTGTACATATTCAGGTGTTTTACCTGGGAAGGGTGGGAACATTTCAGCAGCAGCTGGCCTGGGGCTCAGCCCACGTTTACTCACAGATGCCTCAGCACGGTCCCCCAGCTTTGCAATGAGGACGCTTGTTGCGTGGGGCCTGCTGGCTGAATGGGAGATGATTCCCCACCACTGACCATCTTCAGAATTGCTTACAACTGGAGCAAGTGCCCTGATACGGCTTTCCTCTGTGTAACTGGTGGGTTCTGTTTTTTTTTCTTTTTTTCGTTTTTGGTTCAAGGTAGATTTTATTCCTCTTTTTTGTATTTACAGATATAAGCATGGAAATAATTTATTCATATAAATACATGTATGTGAAGGGAAGAATATTTTCTCTGTTTTACTTTTTGTAATTTGAATTTTATTTTTTTTTTTTATACAGCAGGTTCTTTTTGGTTATCTCTTTTATACATATAAATGTATATATGCCAATCCCAATCTCTCAACTCCTCCCACCACCACCCCCCAACAGCTTTCCCCCCTTGGTGTCCATACGTTTGTTGTCTACATCTGTTGCTCTATTTCTGCCTTGCAAAACGGTTCATCTGTAAAATTTGTCTAGGTTCCACATATAGGCATTAATATACAAGATTTGTTTTTCTATTTCTGACTTACTTCACTCTGTATGACAGTCTCTAGATCCATCAACGTCTCTACAAATGACCCAATTTCATTCCTTTTTATGGCTTAGTAATATTCCATTTTATATATGTACCACTTCTTTATGCATTCGTCTGTCTGTGGGCATTTAGGTTGCTTCCATTACCTGGATATTGTAAATAGTGATGCAATGAACATTGCGGTGAATGTCTCTTTTTGATTTATGGTTTTGTCTGGGTATATGCCCAGTAGTGGGATTGCTGTATCATATGGTAATTCTATTCTTAATTTTATAAGAAACTCCATAATGTTCTCCACAGTGACTGTATCAATTTACATTCCCAACAATAGTGGAAGAGGGTTCCTTATCTCCACACCCTTTCCAGCATTTGTTGTTTGTAGATTTTCTGATGATGCCCATTCTAACATGTGTGAGGTGATACACCATGGATGAGTCTATTTCGTTGAGCAAAGAGTAGGTCTTGTCTAGTACATATTTGGCTTATGGAACGGTATGTGTGCTAATTTCAATCTCTGGTTTTATACAGCACCCCAACTCAACATTCCCCTTAAGCAAGCATAAGTTTTTATCTAAATGTGAGACTCTGTTCGGTTTTGTATTTCAGTTTATGTGTAACCAAGTTTACACTCCCTCTATTAGTGATATCTTATGATACTTATCTTTCTCTGTGTGACGTATTTCTCTTAGAATCATCATATTTAAATCCACTCAATTTGCTGCTACAGGCCTGATGACATTGATTTCATTGCTGAGTGATATTCCGTTGTACGTAAGTAGCACAACTCCTTTATCCATTTTTTTCTTTCTGAGATATTTAATTTGTACTGGACTCGAGTTTCTTGTAAACACAGCAGCCCTAAATTTTGTGCTGGCTGTGTCTTGTTGATTTTAATTTTCCTAAGCTATAGGGCTAAAAGTGGAAGTACCCTAGGCTCTGTAGCTTTGTTTTTCAGATGTTTCAGGATACACCATAAACATCTCCAGAGTGTCTGTTGGCAATTTACATCCCGCCCATCAGCATAACAAGGCTCCCTGTTCTCCATGGCCTGTCCTGTGTTTCTGGTTTTTACACTTTTTTCAGATGGCCCTTTTAACGAATGGGAAATGAGACTTCATTGTAGTGCGGATTTCCATTGCTGGAGTGCTTGGTTGGCCAAAAAGGGCATATGCGTTTTTTCCTGAATATATTCAGGAAAAAATGTTTACGCACTTTTGTCCAAGTGCATCAGTGTCAAAGATCTGCCGCTTTTCACATGCTTTAAATGCAATTCCAATCTACCTCCTGAAATATGATTCCTGCAATTCTGCCTCGTTTTCAAGTCCTCTTTGCAGACTTACTTCAATATATTTTTGCCAATAGCTGTCATTTATATCTCTGCAGGTTTGTGAATTACAGTGCCCGTGATTTCCTTTCTTAACTCGTTTCCTTGAAAGCTGGCCACAGAACCGCAGGTTTGCTTTAGGCCATAATCAGGGTCCGACACGGCACTCTGAGCCTTTGGTTAATTCCTCTTCCTGGTGGGAAATTAGAGTTAAATGTGCCCCTCCGGACACCTGCCTCACTCCCAGCCCCTTGGTTATGTGTGTCCTGTAGTTTGAGGCCACATGTGCTGGGTTCCTCACCTTTGGCTGATGTGGCCCCACTGGTGTGAGGACACTCCTGCCTGGTTCCCATCCCCTTGGTGATGTGGACCCTCCGGTGAGAGTCTGATCCTGGCTGGGTTCCTCACACTTCTGAGAGGTGGGCCCTCTTCTCTGAGGTCACTCCTGCCTGGCTGGCCCACCCCGCCTTGATGACGTCGGCTCTCTCGTGGGAGTTGGTGCCTGCTGCGAGTCTCCTCCCCTTGGTAATGAGGGCCCTCTGGCGTCAGGCCCTAACTCCTGGCCTCCCAAAATTTTCTGATGTGTGCCCTGTGGTGCGAGTACACTCCTGCCAGGTTCCCAACACCATGGGAATGTGGGCCTTCTGCTCTGAGGTCCCAACGATGGGTTGCTCAGTTTCATGATGAGGGCCCTCTGGTGTGAGTTCACTCCGGCCTGGATCCCATAGCCTCGCTGCTCCTGGCCACCTGCGGGGAGCTTACAACTGCGGGATTCCTCACCTTTTTTCTTCTATGGGCCCTCTGTTTTGAGACTCCTCCTGCCTGCCTCACTCCCAGCCCCTTGGTGATGTGTGTCCTCTGGTTTGAGGCCACGTGTGCTGGGTCCCTCACCTTTCGATGATGTGGCCCCACTGGTGTGAGGACACTCTTGCCTGGTTCCTATCCCCTTGAAGATGTGGGCTCTCTGGTGAGAGTCTGATCCTGGCTGGGTTCCTCACCCTTCTGTGAGGTGGGCCCTCTGCTGTGAGGTCACTCCTGCCTGGCTGGCACACCCCGCCTGGGCAACATCGGCCCTCTTGTGGCAGTTGGAGCATGCTGGGAGCCTCCTCCCCTTGGTGATGAGGGCCCTCTTGCGTCAGGCCCTAACTGCTGGGTACCCACATTTTCTGATACGTGCTAAGTGGTGCGAGGACACTCCTGCGAGGTTCCCATCCGCATGGGGATGTGGGCCTTCTGCTCTGAGGTCCCAATGGCTGGGTTGCTCACAGTTTCATGATGTGGGCCCTCTGCTGTGAGTTCACTGCAGCCTGGATCACATAGACTCGGTGCTCTGGGCCGCCTGCTGGGAGGTTCCCACTGCAGGATTCCTCACCTTTTTTATTCTATTGGCCCTGTGTTGTGAGGCTACTCATGCCTGCCTCAATCCGAGCCCCTTGGAGATGTGGGTCCTCTGGTTTAGGCCTCATGTGCTGGTTTCCTCACCTTTCTATGATGTGGTCACCCTGGTGTGAAGACAGTCCTGCCTGGTTCTGATCCCCTTGGTGATGTGGGCCCTCTGGTGAGAGTCTTATCCTGGCTGGGTTCCTCACCCTTCTGTGAGGTAGGCCCTCTGCTGTGAGGTCACTCCTGCCTGGCTGTCACACGTCACCTTGTCGACATGGGCCCTCAGTTGGGAGTTGGTGCCTGCTTGGAGTCTCCTCCCCTTGGTAATGAGGGCCCTCTGGCGTCAGACCCTAACTTCTGGGCTCCCAAAATTCTCTGATGTGTGCCCTGAGGTGCGAGTACACTTATGCCATGTTCCCAACCACATAGGAATGTGGGCCTTCTGCTCTGAGGTCCCAAAGCCTGGGTTGCTCACAGTTTCATGATGAGGGCCCTCTGTTTTGAGTTCAGTCAGGTCTGGATCCCATAGCCTCGCTGCTCCTGGCCGCCTGCTGGGAGGTTCCAACTGCGGGATTCCTCACCTTTTTTCTTCTATGGGCCCTCTGTTTTGAGACTCCTCCTGCCTGCCTCACTCCCAGCCCCTTGGTGATGTGTGTCCTCTGGTTTGAGGCCACGTGTGCTGGGTCACTCACATTTCGTTGATGAGGTCCCACTGGTGTGAGGACACTCCAGCCTGGTTCCCATTCTCTTGGTGATGTGGGCCCTCTGGTGAGAGTCTGATCCTCCTTGGGTTCCTCACACTTTTGTGAGGTGGGCCCTCTGCTCTGAGGTCACTCTTGCCTGGCTGGCACACCCCGCATTGGCGACGGCGGCCCACTGGTAGCAGTTGGAGCCTGCTGGGAGCCTCCTCTCCTCGGTGATGAGAGCCCTCTGGTGTCAGGCCCTAACTGCTGGGCTCCCCACCTTTTCTGATGTGTGCCCACTGGTGCGATGACACTCCTACTTGGTTCCCTTCCCCATGGGGATGTGGGCCTTGTGCTCTGAGGTCACAACGGCTGGTTTGCTCACAGTTTCATGATGAGGGCCCTCTGTTGTGAGTTCATCACTGCCTGGATCCCATAGCCTCGGTGCTCTGGGCCGCCTGCTGGGATGTTCCAACTGCTGGATTCCTCACCTTTTTTATACAATGGGCCATGTGTTGTGAGGTTAATCCTGCCTGCCTCGCTCCAAGACCCATGGTGATGTGGGTCCTCTGGTTTGAGGCCACATTTTCTTGTTACCTCAACTTTTGATGATATGGCCCCACAGGTGTGATGACACTCCTGCCTGGTTCACAGCCCCTTGCTGATGTGGGCACTCTGGTGAGAGTCTGATCCTGGCTGGGTTCCTTCCCCTTCTGTGAGGTGGGCCCTCTGATGTGAGGTCACTCCTGCCTGGCTGGCTCACGTCGCCTTGATGATGTGGGCCCTCTGTTGGCCACTAAAGCATTCTGGGAGCCTCCTACCCTCTTTAATGAGGGCCCTGGAAAAAACGCATATGCACATTTTGACCAAGTGCATCATTGTCCAGGATCTGCCTCTTCTCCTATGCTTTCAGAGCACTTCCCGTCTACGTCCTGAAATCATATTCCAGGAATACTGCCCCGCTTTCAAGTCCTCCTCGCAGCCTTACTTCAATATATTTTTGTATGATACCTGTCATTAATAACTCTGCAGGTTTGTTAAATACAGTGTCCCTGAGCTCCTTTCTTCAACATGCTTTCTTGTGAGCTGGCCGCAAAACCGCAGGATTGCTTCAGGCCGTAATCTGGTTTCGGCACGGCACGCTGAGCCTTTGGTAAATTCCTCTTTCTGGTGAGAAATGAGCATTCAATTTGCCCGTGGAGACACCTACAGCTAGTCTCTCATTGGTTCTCCCTATTCCTGTTCATCTTGTGCAGAAATTGCAAACTGTGCCAAACAGGAGGTTAAAGGCACTGACTCTCCAAGTGGGTAGAGGGTTAGTAAAGCATCTGGAATGGTGAACCCGAGTACCAGGGAACGAAACCTGAGAGCCATTTAAAATGGTTTCCCAGTCTCACAGTGGACAATACTCTGGGTTTCCCATGCATGTTTTAGCTGAAGGAAGAATTCCTTAAACCTGGAGATTATTGACCCATGGAATAGGTACCATGCAGTATGACTAAAAAGGGTCTGAATTTGCTCACCGAACCTCACCAATGCTATCAGTTCGAAGTGTCCAGCCTTATGCCTCACCCAGCTCTGGGTGTAGATGTGGTAAATCCAGGTTTCATCACAAGCCCTGAATCAATTATTTAAGAATTGCTGTCTCTTTCACTGTCATTGTGTTTTGTTTTTGTAATTTAGTTTGATAATGGGATTTATCGGATTTTCACTGCTGCGTTCATGCCCCTGTACAAACGCTTGATTCTCCTACAGAGAAATATAAATCCACGGGTTTTAAGATTCTTACTAGTCAGGTATATTCCTAGGCGTTGAATATGTGGTGTTGAGTCCATGTCGTTGAACAAGGAGTTGGTCTTGACTATTACATATTTGGCTTATGGAAAGGTATCTGTGCTATTTTCAATCTCTGGTTTTATGCAGCACCCCAACTCACCTTTGCCCTTAAGCAAGCATAAGTTGGTTTTCTAAATTTGAGACCCTGTTCTGTTTTGTAATTCAGTTCATGTGTAGCCAAGTTTACATTCCATGTATTAGTGATATCTTATGATGTTTCATTTTCTGTGTGACTTATTTCACTTAGAATCACTGTAGCTGAATCCACTCATTATGCCGTGATGGGCCTGATGACATAGATTTCATTGCTGAGTGATATTCCATTGTACGTACGAACCACAACTTCTTTATCCATTTTTCACATTCTTGGATATTTAACTTGTACCGTAGATGAGGTTCTTGTAAACAGAGCCGTCCGAAAATTTGGGGTGGCTGTGTGTTTTTGATTTTAATTTCCCTAAGCTATAGGACCATAACTGGAAGTGCCGTAGGCTCCGTTGCTTTGTTTTTTAGGTGTTTCAGGAAACACCATACACTTCTCCAGGGTGGCTGTTGGCAATTTACATCCCGCCCATCAGCATAACAAGGCTCCCTGTTCTCCATGGCCTGTGCTGTCTTTCTGGATTTTACACTTTTTTTAGATGGCCCTTTTGACCAGGGGGCTGTGAGACTTCATTGTAGTGCATAATTCTTTAACATGCTTGCATGGTTGGCCACAAAGGGCGTATGCGTTTTTTCCTGAATATATTCAGGAAAAAACGCATACGCCCTTTTTGGCCAAGTGCATCATTGTCGACGTTCTGCCTCTTTTCCTATGCTTTAAATGCAATTCCAGCCTACCCCCTGAAATCGTTTTCTTGCAATTCTGCCCACTTACAAGTCCTCTTCGCAGCCTTCCTTCAATATATTTTTGGACGATAGCTGTCATTTATAACTCTGCAGGTTTGTGAATTACAGTGCCCCTGAGCTCCTTTCTTCAACTCGCTTTCTTGTGAGCTGGCCGCAAACACACATGATTGCTTCAGGCCCTAATCTCGTTCCGGCACGGCATGCTGAGCCTTTGGTGAATTCCTCTTCCTGGTGGGAAATGAGCGTTAAATTTGCCTGTGCAGACACCTCCAGCTAGTCTCTCATTGATTCCCCCTATTCCTGTTCATCTTGCGCAGATATTGCAAAATGTGCCAAACAGGAGGTTAAAGGCACTGAGTCTCCAAGTGGGGAGAGTGTTAGTAAAGGGCCTGGAATGGTGAACCCGAGTAAAAGGGGACGAAAACTGAGATGCATTTGAAAACGTTTCCCGGTCACATGGTGCACCATACTTGGGTTTTCCATGCATGTTTTAGCTGAAGGAAGAATCCCTCAAACCTGGAGAGTTGGGACCCATGGAATGGGTACTATGCAGTATGACTTCAAAGGGTCTGCACTTGCTCATCGAACCTCACCACTGCTATCAGCCCGAAGTGTCCAACCTTATGTCTCACTCAGCTCTGGGTGTAGATGTGGTAAATCCAGGTTGCATCACAAGCCCTGAATGAATTATTTAAAAATTGCTCTCTATTTCACTGTCATTGTGTTTTGTTTCTGTAATTCATTTTGATAATGGGATTTATCGGATTTTCTCTGCTGCATTCTTGCAGCTGTACACACGCTTGATTCTCTTATGGAGACATATAAATCCATGGGTTTGAAGATTCTGATCAGTCAGGTGTATTCCTAGGCTTTGAATACGGGGTGTTTAGTCCATTTCGTTGAGCAAGGGGTAGGTCTTGAGTATTATATATTTGGCTTATGGAAAGGTATCTGTGCTAATTTCTATCTCTGGTTTTATGCAGCACCCCAACTCACATTTCCCCTTAAGCAAGCATAAGTTGGTTTTCTAAATTTGAGACCCTGTTCTGTTTTGTAATTCAGTTCATGTGTAGCCAAGTTTACATTCCTTGTATTAGTGATATCTTATGATATTTCATTTTCTGTGTGACTTATTTCACTTAGAATCATCGTACCTGAATCCACTCATTATGCCGCAATGGGCCTGATGACATAGATTTCATTGGTGAGTGATATTCCATTGTACGTACGTACCACAATTTCTTTATCCATTTTTCGCTTTCTTGGATATTTAACTTGTACCGTAGACGAGGTTCTTGTAAACAGAGCCGTCCGAAACTTTGGGGTGGCTGTGTGTTTTTGATTTTAATTTCCCTAAGCTATAGGACCATAAGTGGAAGTGCCATAGGCTGTGTTGCCTTGTTTCCTACGTGTTTCTGGAAACACCATACACTTCTCCAGAGTGGTTGTTGGCAATTTACATCCCGCCCATCAGCATGACAAGGCTCCCTCTTCTCCATGGCTGTGCTGCCTTTCTGGATTTTACACTTTTTTCAGATGGCCCTTTTGACCGGGGGGCAGTGAGACTTCATTGTAGTGCAGATTTCCATTACACGCTTGCTTGGTTGGCCAAAAAGGGCGTATGCGTTTTTTCCTGAATATATTCAGGAAAAAACGCATACGCACTTTTTGGCCAAGTGCATCATTGTCGACATTCTGCCTCTTTTCCTATGCTTTTAGTACAATTCCAGTCTACCCCCTGAAATCGTTTTCCTGAAATTCTGCCCCGCTTTCAAGTTCTCCTCGTAGACTTACTTCAATACATTTTTGGACGATAGGTGTCATTCATAACTCTGCAGGTTTGTGAATTACAGTGCCCCTGAGCTCATTTCTTCAACTCGCTTTCTTGTGAGCTGGCCGAAAACCGCAGGATTGCTTCAGGCCCTAATCTGTTTCCAGCAGGGCACTCTGAGCCTTTGGTTAATTCCACTTCCTGGTGGGAAATAAGCGTTCCATTTGCCCGTGCAGACACCTACAGCTAGTCTCTCATTGCTTCTCCCTATTCCTGTTCATCTTGCGCAGAAATTGCAAACTGTGCCAAACAGGAGGTTAATGGCACTGACTCTCCAAGTCGGGAGGGTATTAGTAAAGCGTTCAAATGTTGAACCCGAGTACCAGGGGACGAAAACTGAGATGCATTTGAAAAAATTTCCCAATCACACGGTGGACCATACTCTGGGTTTCCCATGCATGTTTTAGCTGAAGGAAGAATCTCTTAAACCTGGAGAGTTGGGACCCATAGAATGGGTACCATGCAGTATGACTTCAAAGGGTCTGCGTTTCCTCACCGAACCTCACCAATGCTATCAGCCCGAAGTGTCCAGCCTTATGTCTCACCCAGCTCTGGGTGTAGATGTGGTAAATCCAGGTTGCATCACAAGCCCTGATTGAATTATTTAAGAATTGCTCTTTATTTCATTGTCATTGTGTTTTTTTTTGAAATTTATTTTGATAATGGGATTTATCGGATTTTCACTGCTGCTTTTAGGCCGCTGTACACACGCTTGATTTCATTATGGAGACATATAAATCCATGGGTTTTAAGATTCTTACTTGTCACGTATCTTCCCAGGCGTTGAATATGTGGTGTTGAGTCCATTTCGTTGAGCAAGGACTAGGTCTTGTCTATTATATATTTGGCTTATGGAACGGTATCTGTGCTAATTTCAATCTCTGGTTTTCTGCAGCACCCCAACTCACCTTTCCCCTTAAACAAGCATAAGTTGGTTTTCTGAATTTGAGACCCTGTTCTCTTTTGTAATTCAGTTCATGTGTAGTCAATTTTACATTCCGTGTATTAGTGATATCTTATGATATTTCTTTTTCTGTGTGACTTATTTCTCGTAGAATCATCGTACCTGAATCCACTCATTATGCCGCTACGGGCCTGATGACGTAGATTTCATTGCTGAGTGATATTCCATTGTACGTGCGTACCACAACTTCTTTATCCATTTTTTGCTTTCTCGGATAGTTAACTTGTACCGTAGACGAGGTTCTTGTAAACAGAGCCGTCCCAAATTTTGGGGTGGCTGTGTGTTTTTGATTTTAATTTCCCTAAGCTATAGGACCATAAGTGGAAGTGCCATAGGCTGTGTTGCTTTTTTTCCTATGTGTTTCAGGAAACACCATACATTTCTCCAGAGTGGCTGTTGGCAATTTACATCCCGCCCATCAGCATAACAAATCTCACTGTTCTCAATGACCTGTCCTGCCTTTTGGATTTTACACTTTTTTCAGATGGCCCTTTTGATGGGGGGCAGTGAGACTTCATTGTAGTGCAGATTTCCTTTACACGCTTGCCTGGTTGGCCAAAAAGGGCGTAAGTGTTTTTTCCTGAATATATTCAGGAAAAAACGCATACGCCCTTTTTGGCCAAGTGCCTCATTGTCGACATTCTGCCTCTTTTCCTATGCTTTAAGTGCAATTCCAGTCTACCCCCTGAAATCGTTTTCCTGAAATTCTGCCCCAATTTCAAGTCCTCTTCGAAGACTTACTTCAATATATTTTTGGACGATAACTGTCATTCATAACTCTGCAGGTTTGTGAATAACTGTGCCCCTGAGCTCCTTTCCTCAACTCGCTTTCTTGTGAGTTGGCCGCAAAACTGCAGGATTGCTTCAGGCCCTAATCTGTTTCCGGCAGGGCACGCTGACCATTTTGTTAATTCCTCTTCCTGGTGGGAAATGAGCGTTCCATTTGCCCGTGCAGACACCTACAGCTAGTCTCTCATTGGTTCTCCCTATTCCTGTACATCTTGCGCAGAAATTGCAAACTGTGCCAAACAGGAAGTTATAGGCACTGACTCTCCAAGTCGGGAGAGTGTTAGTAAAGCGTCTGGAATGGTGAACCCGAGTACCAGGGTTCGAAAACTGAGATGCATTTGAAAAAATTTCCCAATCACACGGTGGACCATACTCTGGGTTTCCCATGCATGTTTTAGCTGAAGGAAGAATCTCTTAAACCTGGAGAGTTGGGACCCATAGAATGGGTACCATGCAGTATGACTTCAAAGGGTCTGCGTTTCCTCACCGAACCTCACCAATGCTATCAGCCCGAAGTGTCCAGCCTTATGTCTCACCCAGCTCTGGGTGTAGATGTGGTAAATCCAGGTTGCATCACAAGCCCTGATTGAATTATTTAAGAATTGCTCTTTATTTCATTGTCATTGTGTTTTGTTTTTGAAATTTATTTTGATAATGGGATTTATCGGATTTTCACTGCTGCTTTTAGGCCGCTGTACACACGCTTGATTTCATTATGGAGACATATAAATCCATGGGTTTTAAGATTCTTACTTGTCACGTATCTTCCCAGGCGTTGAATATGTGGTGTTGAGTCCATTTCGTTGAGCAAGGACTAGGTCTTGTCTATTATATATTTGGCTTATGGAACGGTATCTGTGCTAATTTCAATCTCTGGTTTTCTGCAGCACCCCAACTCACCTTTCCCCTTAAACAAGCATAAGTTGGTTTTCTGAATTTGAGACCCTGTTCTCTTTTGTAATTCAGTTCATGTGTAGTCAATTTTACATTCCGTGTATTAGTGATATCTTATGATATTTCTTTTTCTGTGTGACTTATTTCTCGTAGAATCATCGTACCTGAATCCACTCATTATGCCGCTACGGGCCTGATGACGTAGATTTCATTGCTGAGTGATATTCCATTGTACGTGCGTACCACAACTTCTTTATCCATTTTTTGCTTTCTCGGATAGTTAACTTGTACCGTAGACGAGGTTCTTGTAAACAGAGCCGTCCCAAATTTTGGGGTGGCTGTGTGTTTTTGATTTTAATTTCCCTAAGCTATAGGACCATAAGTGGAAGTGCCATAGGCTGTGTTGCTTTTTTTCCTATGTGTTTCAGGAAACACCATACATTTCTCCAGAGTGGCTGTTGGCAATTTACATCCCGCCCATCAGCATAACAAATCTCACTGTTCTCAATGACCTGTCCTGCCTTTTGGATTTTACACTTTTTTCAGATGGCCCTTTTGATGGGGGGCAGTGAGACTTCATTGTAGTGCAGATTTCCTTTACACGCTTGCCTGGTTGGCCAAAAAGGGCGTAAGTGTTTTTTCCTGAATATATTCAGGAAAAAACGCATACGCACTTGTTGGCCAAGTGCATCATTGTCGACATTCTGCCTCTTTTCCTATGCTTTAATTGCAATTCCAGTCTACCCCCTGAAATCGTTTTCCTGAAATTCTGCCCCGCTTTCAAATCCTCTTCGAAGACTTACTTCAGTACATTTTTTGACGATAGCTGTCATTCATAACTCTGCAGATTTGTGAATTACAGTGCCCCTGAGCTCCTTTCTTCAACTCGCTTTCTTGTTAGCTGGCCGCAGAACCGCAGGATTGCTTCAGGCCCTAATCTGTTTCCGGCAGGGCACACTGAGCCTTTGGTTAACTCCTCTTCCTGGTGGGAAATGAGCGTTCCATTTGCCCGTGCAGACACCTACAGCTAGTCTCTCATTGGTTCTCCTTATTCCTGTTCATCTTGTGCAGAAATTGCAAACTGTGCCAAACAGGAGGTTAAGGGCACTGACTCTCCAAGTGGGGAGAATGTTAGTAAAGCGTCTGGAATGGTGAACCCGAGTACCAGGGGACGAAAACTGAGATGCATTTGAAAACGTTTCCCAATCACACGGTGGACCATACTCTGTGTTTCCCATGCATGTTTTAGCTGAAGGTAGAATCCCTTAAACCTGGAGAGTTGGGACCCATGCAATGGGTACCATGCAGTATGACTTCAAAGGGTCTGCGTTTGCTCACTGAACCTCACCAATGCTATCAGCCTGAAGTGTCCAGCCTTATGTCTTACCCAGCTCTGGGTGTAGATGTGGTAAATCCAGGTTGCATCACAAGCCCTGTATGAATTATTTAAGAATTGCTCTCTATTTCACTGTCATTGTGTTTTGTTTTTGAAATTTATTTTGATAATGGGATTTATCGGATTTTCACTGCTACGTTTAGGCCGCTGTACACACGCTTGATTTCCTTTTGGAGACATATAAATCCATGGGTTTTAAGATTCTTACTTGTCAGGTATATACCTGGCGTTGAATATGGGGTGTTGAGTCCATTTCATTGAGCAAGGAGTAGGTCTTGTCTTTTATATATTTGGCTTATGGAACGGTATCTGTGCTAATTTCAATCTCTGGTTTTATGCAGCACCCCAACTCACCTTTCCCCATAAGCAAGCATAAGTTGGCTTTCTAAATTTGAGACCCTGTTCTGTTTTGTAATTCAGTTCATGTGTAGCCAAGTTTACATTCAGTGTATTAGTGATATCTTATGATGTTTCTTTTTCTGTGTGACTTATTTCTCGTAGAATCATCGTACCTGAATCCACTCATTATGCCGCTATGGGCCTGAAGACGTAGATTTCATTGCTGAGTGATATTCCATTGTACGTGCGTACCACAACTTCTTTATGCATTTTTTGCTTTCTCGGATATTTAACTTGTACCGTAGACGAGGTTCTTGTAAACAGAGCCGTCCCAAACTTTGGGGTGGCTGTGTGTTTTTGATTTTAATTTCCCTAAGCTATAGGACCATAAGTGGAAGTGCCATAGGCTGTGTTGCTTTGTTTCCTACATGTTTCAGGAAACACCATACACTTCTCCAGAGTGGGTGTTTGCAATTTCCATCCCGCCCATCAGCATAACAAGGCTCCCTGTTCTCCATGACCTGTCCTGCCTTTCTGGATTTTACACTTTTATCAGATGGCCCTTTTGACAGGGGGCAGTGAGACTTCATTGTAGTCAGATTTCTTTTACACTCTTGCTTGTTTGGCCAAAAAGTGTGCATGCGTTTTTTCCTGAATATATTCAGGAAAAAACGCATATGCCCTTTTAGGCCAAGTGCATCTTTGTCGACATTCTGCCTCTTTTCCTATGCTTTAAGTGCAATTCCAGTCTACCCCCTGAAATCGTTTTCGGGAAATTCTGCCCCGCTTTCCAGTCCTCTTCGAAGACTTACTTCAGTACATTTTTGGACGATAGCTGTCATTTATAACTCTGCAGATTTTTGAATTACAGTGCCCCTGAGCTCCTTTCTTCAACACGCTTTCTTGTGAGCTGGCTGCAAAACCGCAGGATTACTTCAGGCCCTAATCTGTTTCCGGCAGGGCACACTGAGCCTTTGGTTAATTCATCTTCCTGGTGGGAAATGAGCGTTCCATTTGCCCGTGCAGACACCTACAGCTAGTCTCTCATTGGTTCTCCCTATTCCTGTTCATCTTGCGCAGAAATTGCAAACTGTGCCAAACAGGACATTAAAGGTACAGACTCTCCAAGTGGGGAGAGTGTTAGTAAAGGGTCTGGAAGGGTGAACCCGAGTACCAGGGTTGGAAAACTGAGATGCATTTGAAAACGTTTCCCAATCACATGGTGGACCATACTCTGGGTTTCCCATGCATGTTTTAACTGAAGGAAGAATCCTTTAAACCTGGAGATTTGGGACCCATGGAATGGGTACCATGAAGTATGACTTCAAAGGGTCTGCGTTTGCTCACCGAAACTCACCAATGCTATCAGCCCAAAGTGTCCAGCCTTATGTCTCAGCCATCTCTGGGTGAAATGTGGTAGATCCAGGTTGCATCCCAAGCCCTGAATGAATTATTTAAGAATTGCTCTCTATTTCACTGTCATTGTGTTTTGTTTTTGAAATTTATTTTGAAAATGGGATTTATCGGATTTTCTCTGCTGCATTTAGGCCGCTGTACACACGCTTGATTTCCTTATGGAGACATATAAATCCATGGGTTTTAAGATTCTTACTTGTCATGTATCTTCCCAGGCGTTGAATATGGGGTGTTGAGTCCATTTCGTTGAGCAAGGAGTAGGTCTTGTCTATTATATATTTGGCTTATGGAACGGTATCTGTGCTAATTTCAATCTCTGGTTTTATGCAGCACCCCAACTTACCTTTCCCCTTAAGCAAGCATAAGTTGGTTTTCTAAATTTGAGACCCTGTTCTGTTTTGTAATTCAGTTCATGTGTAGCCAAGTTTACATTCCGTGTATTAGTGATATTTTATGATGTTTCTTTTTCTGTGTGAAGTATTTCTCGTAGAATCATCGTACCTGAATCCACTCATTATGCCGCTACGGGCCTGATGATGTAGATTTCATTGCTGAGTGATATTCCATTGTACGTGCGTACCACAACTTCTTTATCCATTTTTTGCTTTCTCGGATATTTAACTTGTGGCATAGACGAGGTTCTTGTCAACAGAGCCGTCCAAAATTTTGGGGTGCCTGTGTGTTTTTGATTTTAATTTCCCTAAGCTATAGGACCATAAGTGGAAGTGCCATAGGCTGTGTTGCTTTGTTTCCTACGTGTTTCAGGAAACACCATACACTTCTCCAGAGTGGCTGTTGGCCATTCACATCCCGCCCATCAGCCTAACAAGGCTCCCTGTTCTCCATGACCTGTCCTGCCTTTCTGGAATTTACACTTTTTTCAGATGGCGCTTTTGACCAGGGGGCAGTGAGACTTTATTGTTGTGCAGATTTCCTTTACACGCTTGCTTGGTTGGCCAAAAAGGGCGTATGCGTTTTTTCCTGAATATATTCATTAAAAAACGCATACACCCTTTTTGGCCAAGTGCATCATTGTCGACATTCTCCCTCTTTTCCTATGCTTTAAGTGCAATTCCAGTCTAACCCCTGAAATCGTTTTCCTGAAATTCTGCCCCGTTTTCCAGTCCACTTCGAAGACTTACTTCAGTACATTTTTGCACGATAGCTGTCATTCTTAACTCTGTAGTTTTTTGAATTAAAGTGACCCTGAGCTCCTTTCTTCAACTCGCTTTCTTTTGAGCTGGCCGCAAACCCGCAGGACTGCTTCAGGCCCTAATCAGTTTCCGGCAGGGCACGCTGAGCCTTTGGTTATTTCCTCTTCCTGGTGGGAAATGAGCCTTCCATTTGCCCGTGCAGAGACCTACAGCTAGTCTCTCATTGGTTCTCCCTATTCCTGTTCATCTTGCGCAGAAATTGCCAACTGTGCCAAACAGGAGGTTAAAGGCACTGACTCTGCAAGTGGGGAGAGTGTTAGTAAAGCGTCTGGAATGGTGAACCTGAGTGCCAGGGGACGAAAACTGAGATACATTTGAAAACGTTTCCCAATCACACGGTGGACCATACTCTGGGTTTCCCATGCATGTTTTAGCTGAAGGAAGAATCCCTTAAACCTGGAGAGTTGGGACCCTTGGAATGGGTATCATGCAGTATGACTTCAAAGGGTCTGCATTTGCTCACTGAACCTCACCAATGCTATCAGCCCGAAGTGTCCAGCCTTATGTCTCTCTAACCTCTGTGTGTAGATGGGGTAAATCAAGGTTGCATGACAAGCCCTGAATGAATTATTTAAGAATTGCTCTCTATTTCACTGTCATTGTGTTTTGTTTTTGAAATTTATGTTGATAATGGGATTTATCGGATTTTCACTGCTGCGTTGAGGCCGCTGTACACACGCTTGATTTCCTTATGGAGACATATAAATCCATGGGTTTTAAGATTCTTACTTGTCAGGTATCTTCCCATGCGTGGATATGGGGTGTTGAGTCCATTTCGTTGAGCAAGGAGTAGGTCTTGTCTTTTATATATTTGGCTTATGGAACGGTATCTGTGCTAATTTCAATCTCTGGTTTTATGCAGCACCCCAACTCACCTTTTCCCTTAAGCAAGCATAAGTTGGTTTTCTCAATTTGAGACCCTGTTCTGTTTTGTAATTCAGTTCATGTGTAGCCAAGTTTACATTCCTTATATTAGTGATATCTTATGATGATTCTTTTTCAGTGTGACTTATTTCTCGTAGAATCATCGTACCTGAATCCACTCATTATGCCGCTACGGGCCTGATGACGTAGATTTCATTGCTGAGTGATATTCCATTGTACGTGCGTACCACAACTTCTTTATGCATTTTTTGCTTTTTCGGATATTTAACTTGTACCGTAGACGAGGTTCTTGTAAACACAACCATCCCAAACTTTGGGGTGGCTGTGTGTTTTTGATTTTAATTTCCCTAAGCTATAGGACCATAAGTGGAAGTGCCATAGGCTGTGTTGCTTTGTTTCCTACGTGTTTCAGGAAACACCATACACTTCTCCAGAGTGGGTGTTTGCAATTTCCATCTCGCCCATCAGCATAACAAGGCTCCATGTTCTCCATGACCTGTCCTGCCTTTCTGGATTATACACTTTTATCAGATGGCCCTTTTAACCGGGGGGCAGTGAGACTTCATTGTAGTGCAGATTTCTTTACACGCTTGCTTGGTTGGCCAAAAAGCGTGTATGAGTTTTTCCTGAATATTTTCAGGAAAAACGCATACGCACTTTTTGGCCAAGTGCATCATTGTCGACATTCTGCCTCTTTTCCTATGCTTTAAGTGCAATTCCAGTCTACACCCTGAAATCGTTTTCCTGAAATTCTGCCCCGCTTTCAAGTCCTCTTCGAAGACTTACTTCAGTACATTTTTGGACGATAGCTGTCCTTCATAACTCTGCAGGTTTGTGAATTACAGTGCCCCTGAGCTCCTTTCTTCAACTCGCATTCTTGTGAGCTGGCTGCAAAACCGCAGGATTGCTTCAGGCCCTAATCTGTTTCTGGTAGGGCACACTGAGCCTTTGGTTAATTCCTCTTCCTGGTGGGAAATGAGCATTCAATTTGCCCGTGCAGACACCTACAGCTAGTCTCTCATTGGTTCCCCTATTCCTGTTCATCTTGCACAGAAATTGCAAACTGTGTCAAACAGGACATTAAAGGTACAGACTCTCCAAGTGGGGAGAGTGTTAGTAAAGGGTCTGGAATGTTGAACCCGAGTACCAGGGGACGAAAACTTAGATGCATTTGAAAACGTTTCCCAATCACACGGTGGACCATACTTTGGGTTTCCCATGCATGTTTTAGCTGAAGGAAGAATCCCTTAAACCTGGAGAGTTGGGACCCATGGAATGGGTACCATGCAGTATGACTTCAAAGGGTCTGCGTTTGCTCACCGAAACTCACCAATGCTATCAGCCCGAAGTGTCCAGCCTTATGTCTCACCCAACTCTAGGTGAAATGTGGTAAATCCAGGTTGCATCCCAAGCCCTGAATGAATTATTTAAGAATTGCTCTCTATTTCACTGTCATTGTGTTTTGTTTTTGAAATTTATTTTGATAATGGGATTTATCGGATTTTCACTGCTGCGTTTAGGCCGCTGTAAACACGCTTGATTTCCTTATGGAGACATATAAATCCATTGGTTTTAAGATTTTTACTTGTCAGGTATCTTCCCAGGCGTTGAATATGGGGTGTTGAGTCCATTTCGTTGAGCAAGGAGTAGGTCTTGTCTATTATATATTTGGCTTATGGAACGGTATCTGTGCTAATTTCAATCTCTGGTTTTATGCAGCACCCCAAGTCACCTTTCCCCATAAGCAAGCATAAGTTGGTTTTCTAAATTTGAGACCCTGTTCTGTTTTGTAATTCAGTTCATGTGTAGGCAAGTTTACATTCCATGTATTAGTGATATCTTATGATGTTTCTTTTTCTGTGTGACTTATTTCTCGTAGAATCATCGTACCTGGATCCACTCATTATGCCGCTATGGGCCTGATGACGTAGATTTCATTGCTGAGTGATATTCCATTGTACGAGCGTACCACAACTTCTTTATTCATTTTTTGCTTTCTCGGATATTTAACTTGTACCGTAGACGAGGTTCTTGTAAACACAGCCATCCCAAACTTTGGGGTGGCTGTGTGTTTTTGATTTTAATTTCCCTAAGCTATAGGACCATAAGTGGAAGTGCTATAGGCTGTGTTGCTTTGTTTCCTACGTGTTTCAGGAAACACCATACACTTCTCCAGAGTGGCTGTTGGCAATTCACATCCCGCCCATCAGCATAACAAGGCTCCGTGTTCTCCATGACCTGTCCTGCCTTTCTGGATTTTACACTTTTATCAAATGGCGCTTTTGACAAGGGGGCAGTGAGACTTTATTGTTGTGCAGAATTCCTTTACACGCTTGCTTGGTTGGCCAAAAAGTGCGTATGCGTTTTTTCCTGAATATTTTCAGGAAAAAACGCATACACCCTTTTTGGTCAAGTGCATCATTGTCGACATTCTCCCTCTTTTCGTATGCTTTAAGTGCAATTCCAGTCTAACCCCTGAAATCGTTTTCCTGAAATTCTGCCCCGCTTTCCAGTCCTCTTCGAAGACTTACTTCAGTACATTTTTGGACGATAGCTGTCATTCTTTACTCTGTAGGTTTTTGAATTACAGTGACCCTGAGCTCCTTTCTTCAACTCGCTTTCTTTTGAGCTGGCCGCAAACCCGCAGGACTGCTTCAGGCCCTAATCTGTTTCCGGCAGGGCACGCTGAGCCTTTGGTTAATTCCTCTTCCTGGTGGGAATTGAGCGTTCCGTTTGCCCGTGCAGACACCTACAGCTAGTCTCTCATTGGTTCTCCCTATTCCTGTTCATCTTGCGCAGAAATTGCCAACTGTGCCAAACAGCAGGATAAAGGCACTGACTCTCCAAGTGGGGAGAGTGTTAGTAAAGCGTCTGGAATGGTGAACCCGAGTACCAGGGGACGAAAACTGAGATGCATTTGAAAACGTTTCCCAATCACACGGTGGACCATACTCTGGGTTTCCCATGCATGTTTTAGCTGAAGGAAGAATCCCTTAATCCAGGAGAGTTGGGACCTATGGAATGGGTACCATGCTGTACGACTTCAAAGGGTCTGCATTTGCTCACCGAACCTCCCCTATGCTATCATCCTGAAGAGTCTAGCCTTATGTCTCACCCAGCTCTGGGTGTAGATGTGGTAAATCCAGGTTGCATCACAAGCCCTGAATGAATTATTTAAGAATTGCTCTCTATTTCACTGTCATTGTGTTTTGTTTTTGAAATTTATTTTGATAATGGGATTTATTGGATTTTCACTGCTGCGTTTAGGCCGCTGTACACACGCTTGATTTCCTTATGGAGACATATAAATCCATGGGTTTTAAGATTCTTACTTGTCAGGTATCTTCCCAGGCATTGAATATGGGGTGTTGAGTCCATTTCGTTGAGCAAGAAGTAGGTCTTGTCTATTATATATTTGGCTTATGGAACGGTATCTGTGCTAATTTCAATCTCTGGTTTTATGCAGCACCGCAACTCACCTTTCCCCATAAGAAAGCAAAAGTTGGTTTTCTAAATTTGAGACCCTGTTCTGTTTTGTAATTCAGTTCATGTGTAGGCAAGTTTACATTCCATGTATTAGTGATATCTTATGATGTTTCTTTTTCTGTGTGACTTATTTCTCGTAGAATCATCGTACCTGAATCCACTCATTATGCCGCTATGGGCCTGATGACGTAGATTTCATTGCTGAGTGATATTCCATTGTACGTGCGTACCACAACTTCTTTATTCATTTTTTGCTTTCTCGGATATTTAACTTGTACCGTAGACGAGGTTCTTGTAAACACAGCCATCCCAAACTTTGGGGTGGCTGTGTGTTTTTGATTTTAATTTCCCTAAGCTATAGGACCATAAGTGGAAGTGCCATAGGCTGTTTTGCTTTGTTTCCTACGTGTTTCAGGAAACACCATACACTTCTCCAGAGTGGCTGTTGGCAATTTACATAACGCCCATCAGCATAACCAGGCTCCTTGTTCTCCATGACCTGTCCTGCCTTTCTGGATTTTACACTTTTTTCAGATGCCCCTTTTGACCGGGGAGCAGGGAGATTTCATTGGAGTGCATATTGCCTTTACACGCTTGCTCGTTTGGCCAAAAAGGGCATATGAGTTTTTTCCTGAATATATTCAGGAAAAAACGCATACGCCCTTTTTGGCCAAGTGCATCATTGTCGACATTCTGCCTCTTTTCCTATGCTTTAAGTGCAATTCCAGTCTACCCCCTGAAATCATTTTCCTGAAATTCTGCCCCGCTTTCAAGTCCTCTTCGAAGACTTACTTCAGTACATTTTTGGACGATAGCTGTCATTCATAACTCTGCAGGTTTGTGAATTACAGTGCCCCTGAGCTCCTTTCTTCAACTCGCTTTCTTGTGACCTGGCTGCAAAACCGCAAGATTGCTTCAGGCCCTAATCTGTTTCCGGCAGGGCACACTGAGCCTTTGGTTAATTCGTCTTCCTGGTGGGAAATGAGCATTCCATTTGCCCGTGCAGACACCTAGATCTGGTCTCTCATTGGTTCTCCCTATTCCTGTTCATCTTGCGCAGAAATTGCCAACTGTGCCAAACAGGAGGTTAAATGCACTGACTCTCCAAGTGGGGGAGTGTTAGTAAAGCGTCTGGAATGGTGAACCCGAGTGCCAGGGGACGAAAACTGAGATGCATTTGAAAACGTTTCCCAATCACACGGTGGACCATACTCTGGGTTTCCCATGAATGTTTTACCTGAAGGTAGAATCCCTTAAACCTGGAGAGTTGGGACCCTTGGAATGGGTACCATGCAGTATGACTTCAAAGGGTCTGCATTTGCTCACCGAACCTCACCAATGCTATCAGCCCGAAGTGTCCAGCCTTATGTCTCACCCAGCTCTGGGTGTAGATGTGGTAAATCCAGGTTTCATGACAAGCCCTGAATGAATTATTTAAGAATTGCTCTCTATTTCACTGTCATTGTGTTTTGTTTTTGCAATTTATGTTCATAATGGGATTTATCGGATTTTCACTGCTGCGTTGAGGCCACTGTACACACGCTTGATTTCCTTATGGAGACATATAAATCCATGGGTTTTAAGATTCTTACTTGTCAGGTATATTCCCAGGCGTTGAATATGGGGTGTTGAGTCCATTTCGTTGAGCAAGGAGTAGGTCTTGTCTATTATATATTTGGCTTATGGAACGGTATCTGTTCTAATTTTAATCTCTGGTTTTATGCAGCACCCCAACTCACCTTTCCCCTTAAGCAAGCAAAAGTTGGTTTTCTAAATTTGAGACCCTGTTCTGTTTTGTAATTCAGTTCATGTGTAGCCAAGTTTACATTCCATGTATTAGTGATATCTTATGATGTTTCTTTTTCAGTGTGACTTATTTCTCGTAGAATCATCGTACCTCAATCCACTCATTATGCCGCTATGGGCATGATGACGTACATTTCATTGCTGAGTGATATTCCATTGTACCTGCGTACCACAACTGCTTTATGCATTTTTTGCTTTCTCGGATATTTAACTTGTACCGTAGACGAGGTTCTTGTCAACAGAGCCGTCCCAAACTTTGGGGTGGCTGTGTGTTTTTGTTTTTAATTTCCCTAAGCTATAGGACCATAAGTGGAAGTGCCATAAGCTATGTTGCTTTGTTTCCTACGTGTTTCAGGAAACACCATACACTTCTCCAGAGTGGCTGTTGGCAATTTACATAACGCCCATCAGCATAACAAGACTCCCTGTTCTCCATGACCTGTCCTGCCTTTCTGGATTTTACACTTTTTTCAGATGCCCCTTTTGACCGGGGGGCAGGGAGACTTCATTGTAGTGCATATTGCCTTTACACGCTTGCTCGGTAGGCCAAAAAGGGCGTATGCGTTTTTTCCTGAATATATTCAGGAAAAAATGCATACGCCCTTTTTGGCCAAGTGCATCATTGTCGACATTCTGCCTCTTTTCCTATGCTTTAAGTGCAATTCCAGTCTACCCCTTGAAATCGTTTTCCTGAAATTCTGCGCCGCTTTCAAGTCCTCTTCGAAGACTTACTTCAATACATTTTTGGACGATAGCTGTCATTCATAACTCTGCAAGTTTGTGAATTACAGTGCCCCTGAGATCCTTTCTTCAACTCGCTTTCTTGTGAGCTGGCCGCAAAACCGCAGGATTGCTTCAGGCCCTAATCTGTTTCCGGCAGGGCACGCTGATCCTTTGGTTAATTCCTCTTCCTGGTGGGAATTGAGCGTTCCATTTGCCCATGCAGACACCTACAGCTAGTCTCTCATTGGTTCTCCCTATTCCTGTTCATCTTGCGCAGAAATTGCCAACTGTGCGAAACAGGAGGTTAAAGGCACTGACTCTCCAAGTGGGGAGAGTGTTAGTAAAGCCTCTGGAATGGTGAACCCGAGTACCAGGGGACGAAAACTGAGATGCATTTGAAAACGTTTCCCAATCACATGGTGGACCATACTCTGGGTTTCCTATACATGATTTAGCGGAAGGAAGAATCCCTTAAACCTGGAGAGTTGGGACCCATGGAATGGGTACCATGCAGTATGAATTCAAAGGGTCTGCATTTGCTCACTGAACCTCACCAATGCTATCAGGCCGAAGTGTCCGGCCTTATGTCTCCCCAGCTCTGGGTGTAGATGTGGTAAATCCAGGTTGCATCAGAAGCCCTGAGTTAATTATTTAAGAATTGCTCTCTATTTCACTGTCATTGTGCTTTGTTTTTTGAAATTTATTTTGATAATGGGATTTATCGGATTCTCACTGCTGCGTTTAGGCCAATGAACACACGCTTGATTCTCTTATGGAGACATATAAATCCATGGGTTTTAAGATTCTTACTAGGCAGGTATATTCCTAGGCGTTGAATATGGGGTGTTGAGTCCATTTCGTTGAGCAAGGAGTAGGTCTTGTCTATTACATATTTGGCTTATGGAACGGTATCTGAGCGAATTTCAATCTCTGTTTTCATGCAGCACCCCAACTCACCTTTCCCAAAAAGCAAGCATAGGTTGGTTTCCTCCATTTGAGACCCTGTTCTCTTTTGTAATTCAGTTCATGTGTAGCCAAGTTTACATTCCGTGTATTAGTGATATCTTATGATGTTTCTTTTTCTGTGTGACCTATTTTACGTAGAATCATCGTACGTGAATCTACACATTATGCCGCTACGTGCCTGATGACATAGATTTCATTGCTGAGTGATATTGCATTGTACGTACGTACCACAGCTTCTTTATCCATTTTTCGCTCTCTGGGATATTTAGCTTGTACCATTGATGAGGTTCTTGTAAACAGAGCCGTTCCAAACGTTGAGATGGCTGTGTGGTTTTGATTTTAAGTTCCCTAACTATACAATCATAAGTGGAAGTGCCATAGGCTGTGTTGCTTTGTTTCTTACGTGTTTCAGGAAACACCATACACTTCCCCAGAGTGGCTGTTGGCAATTAACATCCCGCCCATCAGCATAACAATGCTCCCTGTTTTCCATGGCCTGTGCTGCCTTTCTGGATTTTACACTTTTTTCAGATGGCCCTTTTGACCGGGGGGCAGTGAGACTTCATTGTACTGCAGATTTCTTTAACATGTTTGCTTGGTTGGCCAAAAAGTGCGTATGCGTTTTTTCCTGGAAAAAACGCATACGCCCTTTTCGGCCAAGTGCATCATTGTCGCCGTTCTCCCTCTTTTCCTATGTTTTGAGTGCAATTCCAGTCTACCCACTGAAATCATTTTCCTGAATTTCTGCCCCGCTTTCAAGTCCTCTTCGCAGACTTACTTCAATATATTTTTGGACGAAAGCTGTCATTTATAACTCTGCAGGTTTGTGAATTACAGTGCCCCTGAGCTCCTTTCTTCAACTCGCTTTCCTGGGAGCTGGCCGCAAAACCGCAGGATTGCTTCAGGCCCTAATCTGGTTACGGCAGGGCATGCTGAGCCTATGGTTATTTCCTCTTCCTGGTGGGAAGTGAGCGTTACCTTTGCCTGTGCAGACACCTACAGCTAGTCTCTCATTGGTTCTCCCTATTCCTGTTCATCTTGCACAGAAATTGCAAACTGTGCCAAACAGGAGGTTAAAGGCACTGACTCTCCAAGTGGGGAGAGTGTTAGTTAAGCGTCTGGAATGGTGAACCCGAGTATAAAGGGACGAAAACTGAGATGCATTTGAAAATGTTTCCCAATCACATGGTGGACCATACTCTGGGTTTCCCATACATGATTTAGCGGAAGGAAGAATCCCTAAAACCTGGAGAGTTGGGACCCATGGAATGGGTACCATGCAGTATGACTTCAAAGGGTCTGCATTTGCTCACCGAACCTCACCAATGCTATCAGGCCGAAGTGTCCGGCCTTATGTCTCCCCAGCTCTGGGTGTAGATGTGGTAAATCCAGGTTGCATCAGAATCCCTGAGTGAATTATTTAAGAATTGCTCTCTATTTCACTGTCATTTTGTTTTGTTTTTGAAATTTATTTTGAAAATGGGATTTATCGGATTTTCACTACTGTGTTTTGGCCACTGAACACACGCTTGATTCACTTACAGAGACCTATAAATCCATGGGTTTTAAGATATTACTAGGCAGGTGTATTCCTAGGCATTGAATATGGGGTGTTGAGTGCATTTCGTTGAGCAAGGAGTAGGTCTGGTCTATTACATATTTGGCTTATGGAACGGTATCTGTGCGAATTTCAATCTCTGTTTTTATGCAGCACCCCAACTCACCTTTCTCAAAAAGCAAGCATAATTTGGTTTTCTAAATTGTAGACCCTGTTCTGTTTTGTAATTCAGTTCATGTGTAGCCAAGTTTACATTCCGTGTATTAGTGATATCTTATGATGTTTCTTTTTCTGTATGACCTATTTCACGTAGAATCATCGTACCTGAATCCACTCATTATGCCGCTGTGGGCCTGATGACATAGATTTCATTGCTGAGTGATATTCCATTGTACGTACGTACCACAACTTCTTTATCCATTTTTCGCTCTCTGGGATATTTAACTTGTACCGTAGACGAGGTTCTTGTAAACAGAGCCGTTCCAAACTTTGGGGTGCCTGTGTGGTTTTGATTTTAATTTCCCTAAGCTATAGGACCGTAAGTGGAAGTGCCATAGGCTGTGTTGCTTTGTATCTTATGTGTTTATGGAAACACCATACACTTCTGCAGAGTGGCTGTTGGCAATTCACATCCCGCCCATCAGCATAACAATGCTCCCTGTTCTCCATGTCCTGTCCTGCCTTTCTGGATTTTACACTATTTTCAGATGGCCCTTTTGACCGGGGGCAGTGAGACTTCATAGTAGTGCAGATTTCCTTTACACGCTTGATTGGTTGGCCAAAAATGACGTATGCGTTTTTTCCTGGAAATAACGCATACGCCCTTTTCGGCCAAGTGCATCATTGTCGCCGTTCTCCCTCTTTTCCTATGTTTTGAGTGCAATTCCAGTCTACCCACTGAAATCATTTTCCTGAATTTCTGCCCCGCTTTCAAGTCCTCTTCGCAGACTTACTTCAATATATTTTTGGACGAAAGCTGTCATTTATAACTCTGCATGTTTGTGAATTACAGTGCCCCTGAGCTCCTTTCTTCAACTCGCTTTCCTGGGAGCTGGCCGCAAAACCGCAGGATTGCTTCAGGCCCTAATCTGGTTCTGGCAGGGCATGCTGAGCCTTTGCTTATTTCCTCTTCCTGGTGGGAAATGAGCGTTAAAGTTGTCCGTGCAGACACCTACAGCTAGTCTCTCATTGGTTCTCCCTATTCCTGTTCATCTTGCGCAGAAATTGCAAACTGTGCCAAACAGGAGGTTAAAGGCACTGACTCTCCAAGAGGGGAGAGTGTTATTTAAGCTTCTGGAATGGAGAACCCGAGTACAAAGGGAAGAAAACTGAGATGCATTTGAAATCGTTTCCCAATCACATGGTGGACCATACTCTGTGTTTCCCATACATGATTTAGCGGAAGGAAGAATCCCTTAAACCTGGAGAGTTGGGACCCATGGAATGGGAACCATGCAGTATGACTACAAAGGGTCTGAATTTGCTCACCGAACCTCACCAATGCTATCAGGCCGAAGTGTCCGGCCTTATGTCTCCCCAGCTCTGGGTGTAGATGTGGTAAATCCAGGTTGCATCAGAAGCCCTGAGTGAATTATTTAAGAATTGCTCTCTATTTCACTGTCATTTTGTTTTGTTTTTGAAATTTATTTTGAAAATGGGATTTATCGGATTTTCACTACTGTGTTTAGGCCACTGAACACACGCTTGATTCACTTACGGAGACATATAAATCCATGGGTTTTAAGATATTACTAGGCAGGTGTATTCCTAGGCATTGAATATGGGGTATTGAGTCCAATTCGTTGAGCAAGTGGTAGGTCTTGTCTATTACATATATGGCTTATGGAACTGTATCTGTGCAAATTTCAATCTCTGTTTTTATGGAGCACCCCAACTCACCTTTCCCAAAAAGCAAGCATAAGTTGGTTTTCTAAATTTGAGACCCTGTTGTGTTTTGTAATTCAGTTCATATGTAGCCAAGTTTACATTCCGTGTATTAGTGATATCTTATGATGTTTCTTTTTCTGTGTGACCTATTTCACGTAGAATCTTCGTAGCTGAATCCACTCATTATGCCTCTACGGGCCTGATGACATAGATTTCATTGCTGAGTGATATTCCATTGTACGTACGTACCACAACTTCGTTATCCATTTTTCACATTCTGGGATATTTCACTTGTACCTTGGACGAGGTTCTTGTAAACAGAGCCGTCCGAAATTTTGGGGTGGCTGTGTGTTTTTGATTTTAATTTCCCTAAGCTCTAGGACCATAAGTGGAAGTGCCGTAGGCTCCGTTGCTTTGTTTTTTAGGTGTTCCAGGAAACACCATGCACTTCTCCGGAGTGGCTGTTGGCAATTTACATCCCGCCCATCAGCATAACAAGGCTCCCTGTTCTCCATGGCCTGTCCTGTGTTTCTGGTTTTTACACTTTTTTCAGATGGCCCTTTTGAACGGGGGGCAGTGAGACTTCATTGTAGTGCAGATTTCTTTAACATGCTGACTTGGTTGGCCAAAAAGGGCGTATGCGTTTTTTCTTGAATATATTCAGGAAAAAACGCATACGCCCTTTTTGGCCAAGTGCATCATTGTCGACGTTCTGCCTCTTTTCCTATGCTTTAAATGCAATTCCAGTCTACCCCCTGAAATCGTTTTCTTGCAATTCTGCCCCGCTTTCAAGTCCTTTTCGCAGCCTTCCTTCAATATATTTTTGGGTGATAGCTGTCATTTATAACTCTGCAGGTTTGTGAATTACAGTGTCCCTGAGCTCCTTTATTCAACTCGCTTTCTTGTGAGCTGGCCGCAAACCCGCAGGATTGCTTCAGGCCCTAATCTGGTTCCGGCACGGCATGCTGAGCCTTTGGTTAATTCCTCTTCCTGGTGGGAAATGAGCGTTAAATTTGCCCGTGCAGACACCTTCACACGAGCCGTCATGGTGCCACTTTGCCCCGGTTATCTCTATGGAGGTTGGAGTTGGAGGGCCTCCTCACTCAAGGTCAGTGTGCCCATGGAGCCAACCCTGCAACTTCAGGGCATGGTTGGGTGTTAGGATCACCACGTGGGGTCCTTTTCCCTTAGGAGGGAGGTGGCCTTTTGGGCTGCTGATTTCCAGGTTTTCAGATACTGCCAGTATCTTGGCCAGATGTGGCGGTGGGCCAAGCCCCTTGGTGACCGTAGTTTATCCTACCTGGATCGCATTCTTGCATTGTTCCATTTCAAGTGGTCCCAGGTTTTGCACTAATACTCCAATGGCGATTCACCGTTCACCAGGAATGTAAAGGTCAAAGGGTTTAGCTAAATTAGGGAGTTCCAGGGCAAGGGTCTGAACTGACTGCTCTTTCCATTCTTGAAAGGCCTCTTCTGCATTCTATTCAAAAGGATCATCATCTTTTCCTTTCAGTGTTTCATATAGAGGCCCAGCTAGTAGACTGTAGTTAGGGATCCAGAAGCAGCAAACCCTGGCCTCCCCAGGAACCCCTAAGCTGTCTTCTAGTTTCAGAAATGGGTAAGGCTGCAAATTGTTTCTTCCCTTTCCTGGGATGGGCTTCTCCGACCTTCTGTGAGAATGAAGCCCAGGCAGGTCACCGTAGTCTGTGATATTTGAGCTTTGTCTTGGACAACTTGTATCCTTTATTGGCTTGGTAGTTCAGAGGTCTGCTTAGTAGGGCTGGCGATCAGAATGTCGTCTGCATATTGAAGGAGTGTTTCCTTTTCCAGAGGTAGAACATTTAGGTCTTTAGCTGAGCTTTCCCCAAAGATGGTGTGGGAATTTTTGAACCCTTGGGGCAACACGGCCCGGAAGTATTGTTTTAGTTGTATGTTGAGTCCTGCCACTCACAAGCCAAAATTTCTTGTGACTCTGGGACTAATAGAATACAAAAGAAGGCATCATTGAAGACTAATACAGAATACCATGTCCTGGTGGTTGGTAGAATGACCAGCAGGGTGTAGGATTTAGGAACTACTGGAGGTATATCCTCGGTGGCTTCACAGACTGTCCTGACATCCTTTACCAGGACTCCAGCAGCCCATGGGGCTCTCGAGGTCAGGCCAATCCCAGGATATGGAGCTCACCTGGGCAGGTACCCCACCCCCACCCCAGCCCACGGGGCTCTCGTGTTCAGGCCCCTCCCAGGATATGGGGTTCCCTGGGCAGGTTCCCCTGCAGCCCATGGGGCTCTCGTGGTCAGGCCCCTCCCAGGATACAGAGCTACCCTTGCAAGTACCATGGCAGGGCTGGGAACACAGGAACCGTGCATATCGCCCTCATTGCAGAGCACTCCCAGCTCACCTGTCACTCAGACCTGACACAGAGCACCTCAGAGCAGGACTTGAACTAACAAACAGCAGCTCCGACAGGTCGGTGACCCTGGGCAACACTCTGTGTGGCCTCCTTCCACCTGGTCTTCCAGAGACTTCCACTGCACCCGGGGCACCAGGCCTCTGTCTCCACCCACCAGCCACCACTCCTCTCCCTGACTCCTGGGTTCCTCTCATTAGGAGAGGGTTTTCTTGAAGTTGTCTCCCACTCATGGGCCAGATAATATAATTAGAAAACAAGCCAGAGCTGCAGCCCCTTGTCTATCCTGACTCTCAGGAGCCCACACCTGTTCCTTGGACCTGGCCGATTCAGCAAGTTCCAGTTTCTGCAACTGTGAGCCCCTGAGGGGTGATTATTGGCTGGCCTGGGAAGCCCGACCGTGCCGGCCAGCCCTCCCCAGGTGTGCCTGGGTTCAGATCAATATAAACACCGCTCCAGGCAGCAAGAGCCCCTGCAGCTGTGCCTGACGCCATTTTCTCTGCCCTGTCAGCAGTCTTGGGGCTGGACTGGTGGGAGGGAGTGAGAGGCCACGGCTTTGTGGGTGGTCCAGTGTGAGTGGGGCTCTGCTGGACTTTCTGCAGCAGTTGCCAAGATGCCACCTGCTAAAGAAGAGGATGTGTCACCCATACCTGCCGCTGGAATTTCTCCCTGGGCAGAGGTGAGTGAGGAAGAAAGCAGTGGGGGCCGGGACAGCAGGGGTATCTCAGGCAGGGAAATGGAAAACTTCCAGAAGAGCACCCAGGGCCAGGACCATCCTGGCTGGCCTGCAGGCACCAAGTCGGCTGGCATGCTGTCACTCATGTGGCTCCATGGCCCTTCCTCTAGGCTTTCAAGTCCTTGTACATATTCAGGTGTTTTACCTGGGAAGGGTGGGAACATTTCAGCAGCAGCTGGCCTGGGGCTCAGCCCACGTTTACTCACAGATGCCTCGGCACGGTCCCCCAGCTTTGCAATGAGGACGCTTGTTGCGTGGGGCCTGCTGGCTGAATGGGAGATGATTCCCCACCACTGACCAACTTCAGAATTGTTTACAACTGGAGCAAGTGCCCTGATATGGTTTTCCTCTGTGTAACTGGTGGGTTCTGTTGTTTTTTCTTTTTTTCGTTTTTGGTTCAAGGTAGATTTTATTCCTCTTTTTTGTATTTACAGATATAAGCATGGAAATAATTTATTCATGTAAATACATGTATGTGAAGGGAAGAATATTTTTTCTGTTTTACTTTTTGCAATTTGAATTTTATTTTATTTTTTTATACAGCAGGTTCTTTTTGGTTATCTATTTTATACATATAAATGTATACATGCCAATCCCAATCTCTCAACTCCTCCCACCACCACCCCCCAACAGCTTTCCCCCCTTGGTGTCCATAGGTTTGTTGTCTACATCTGTTGCTCTATTTCTGCCTTGCAAAACGGTTCATCTGTGCAATTTTTCTAGGTTCCACATATATGCATTAATAGACAAGATTTGTTTTTCTCTTTCTGACTTACTTCACTCTGTATGACAGTCTCTAGATCCATCAACGTCTCTACAAATGACCCAATTTCATTCCTTTTTATGGCTTAGTAATATTCCATTTTGTATATGTACCACATCTTTATGCATTCGTCTGTCTGTGGGCATTTAGGTTGCTTCCATTACCTGGATATTGTAAATAGTGATGCAATGAACATTGCGGTGAATGTCTCTTTTTGATTTATGGTTTTGTCTGGGTATATGCCCAGTAGTGGGATTGCTGTATCATATGGTAATTCTATTCTTAGTTTTATAAGAAACTCCATAATGTTCTCCACAGTGACTGTATCAATTTACATTCCCAACAATAGTGGAAGAGGGTTCCTTATCTCCACACCCTTTCCAGCATTTGTTGTTTGTAGATTTTCTGATGATGCCCATTCTAACAGGTGTGAGGTGATACACCATGGATGAGTCTATTTCGTTGAGCAAAGAGTAGGTCTTGTCTATTACATATTTGGCTTATGGAACGGTATGTGTGCTAATTTCAATCTCTGGTTTTATACAGCACCCCAACTCAACGTTCCCCTTAAGCAAGCATAAGTTTTTATCTAAATGTGAGACTCTGTTCGGTTTTGGAATTCAGTTTATGTGTAGCCAAGTTTACACTCTCTCTATTAGTGATATCTTATGATAATTATCTTTCTCTGTGTGACCTATTTCTCTTAGAATCATCATACTTAAATCCACTCAATTTGCTGCTACAGGCCTGATGACATTGATTTCATTGCTGAGTGATATTCTGTTGTACGTATGTAGCACAACTCCTTTATCCATTTTTTTCTTTCTGGGATATTTAATTTGTACTGGACTCAAGGTTCTTGTAAACACAGCAGCCCTAAATTTTGTGTTGGCTGTGTCTTGTTGATTTTAATTTTCCTAAGCTATAGGGCCAAAAGTGGAAGTGCCCTAGGGTCTGTAGCTTTGTTTTTCAGATGTTTCAGGATACACCATACACATCTCCAGAGTGTCTGTTGGCAATTTACATCCCGCCCATCAGCATAACAAGGCTCCCTGTTCTCCATGGCCTGTCCTGTGTTTCTGGTTTTTACACTTTTTTCAGATGGCCCTTTTGACGAATGGGAAATGAGACTTCATTGTAGTGCGGATTTCCATTTCTCGAGTGCTTGGTTGGCCAAAAAGGGCATATGTGTTTTTTCCTGAATATATTCAGGAAAAAATGTTTACGCACTTTTGTCCAAGTGCATCACTGTCAAAGATCTGCCGCTTTTCACATGCTTTAAATGCAATTCCAATCTACCTCCTGAAATATGATTCCTGCAATTCTGCCTCGTTTTCAAGTCCTCTTTGCAGACTTACTTCCATATATTTTTGTCAATAGCTGTCATTTATAACTCTGCAGGTTTGTGAATTACAGGGCCCGTGATTTCCTTTCTTAACTCGTTTCCTTGAAAACTGGCGACAGAACCGCAGGTTTGCTTCAGGCCGTAATCAGGGTCTGGCACGGCACTCTGAGACTTTGGTTCATTCCACTTCCTGGTGGGAAATTAGAGTTAAATGTGCCCCTCCAGACACCTGCCTCACTCCTAGCCCCTTGGTGATGTGTGTCCTCTGGTTTGAGGCCACATGTGCTGGGTTCCTCACCTTTGGCTGATGTGGCCCCACTGGTGTGAGGACACTCCTGCCTGGTTCCCATCCCCTTGGTGATGTGGGCCCTCCGGTGAGAGTCTGATCCTGGTTGGGTTCCTCACACTTCTGTGAGGTGGGCCCTCTTCTCTGAGGTCACTCCTGCCTGGCTGGCACACCCCGCCTTGGCGACGTCGGCCCTCTGGTGGGATTTGGTGCCTGCTGGGTGTCTCCTCCCCTCGGTAATGAGGGCCCTCTGGCGTCAGGCCCTAACTCCTGGGCTCCCAATATTTTCTGATATGCGCCCTGTGGTTCGAGTACACTCCTGCCAGGTTCCCAACCCCATGGGAATGTGGGCCTTCTGCTCTGAGGTCCCAACCGTGGGTTACTCAGTTTCATGATGAGGGCCCTCTGCTGCGAGTTCTCTCCGGCCTGGATCCCATAGCCTCGCTGCTCTTGGCCACCTGCTGGGAGGTTACAACTGCGGGATTCCTCACCTTTTTTCTTCTATGGGCCCTCTGTTTTGAGACTCCTCCTGCCTGCCTCACTCCCAGCCCCTTGGTGATGTGTGTCCTCTGGTTTGAGGCCACGTATGCTGGGTCCCTCGCCTTTCGATGATGTGGTCCCATGATGTGAGGACACTCCTGCCTGGTTCCTATCCCCTTGATGATGTGGGCCCTCTGGTGAGAGTCTGATCCTGCCTGGGTTCCTCACCCTTCTGTGAGGGGGGCCCTCTGCTGTGAGGTCACTCCTGCCTGGCTGGCACACCCCACATGGGCAACATCGGCCCTCTTGTGGCAGTTGGAGCCTGCTGGGAACCTCCCCTCGGTGATGGGGGCCCTCTTGCCTCAGGCCCTATCTGCTGGGTACCCACATTTTCTGATACGTGCTAAGTGGTGCGAGGACACTCCTGCGAGGTTCCCATCCCCATGGGCATGTGGGCCTTCTGCTCTAAGGTCCCAACACCTGTGTTGTTCACCGTTTCATGATGTTGGCTCTCTGGTGTTAGTTCACCCAGGCCTAGATCCCATAGACTCTGTGCTCTGAGCGGCCTGCTGGGAGGTTCCTACTGCTGGATGCCTTACCTCTTTTATTCTTTGGGTCCTGTGTTTTCATGCTCCTACTTCCTGACTCACTTCCAGCCCATTTGTGATGTAGGTCCTCTGGTTTAAAGCCACATGTACCGGTTTCCTCACCTTTATTGATGTGGCCCCACTGGTGTGAGGACACTCCTGCCTGGTTCCCATCCCCTTGGTGATGGGGGCCCTCTGGTGAGAGTCTGATCCTGTCTGGATTCCTCACACTTCTGGGAGGTGGGCCCTCTGCTGTGAGGTCACTCCTGCCTGGCTGGCACACGTCACCTTGGCGATGTGGGCCCTCAGTTGGGAGTTGGTGCCTGTTGGGAGTCTCCTCCCCTCGGTAATGAGGGCCCTCTGGCGTCAGGCCCTAACTCATGGGCTCCCAAAATTTTCTGATGTGCGCCCTGTCGTGCGAGTACACTCCAGCCAGGGTCCCATCCCCATGGGGATGTGGGCTTTCTGCTCTGAGGTCCCAACGGCTGGGTTGCTCACAGTGTCAGAATGTGGGCCCTCTGCTGTGAGTTCACTCCGGCATGGATCCCATAGCCTCGGTGCTCTGGGCCACCTGCTTGGAGCTTCCAACTGCGGGGTTCCTCACCATTTTTATTCTATGGGCGCTCTGTTGTGAGTCTCCTCCTGCATGCCTCACTCCCAGCCCTTTCGTGATGTGTGTCCCCTTGTTTGAGGCCACATGTGCTGTGTTCCTCACCTTTCGCTGATGTGGCCCCACTGGTGTGAGGACTCTCCTGCCTGGTTTCCATCCCCTTGGTGATGTGGGCGCTCTGGTTAGAGTCTGATCCTGTTTGGGCTCCTCACACTTCTGTGAGGTGGGCCCTCTGCTGTGAGGTAACTCCTGCCTGGCTTGCTCCCATTGCCTTGGTGACGTCGGCCCTCTGGTGGCATTTGGAGCCTGCTGGTAGCCTCCTCTCCTCAGTGATGAGGGCCCTCTTGCGTCAGGCCATAACTGCTGGGTTCCCACATTTTCTGATACGTGCTAAGTTGTGCGAGGACAGTCCTGCGAGGTTCCCATCCCCATGGGGATGTGGGCCTTCTGCTCTGAGGTCCCACTGGCTGGGTTGCTCACAGTTTCATGATGTAGGCCCTCTGCTGTGAGTTCACTGTGGCCTGGATCCCATAGACTCCATGCTCTGGGCCACCTGCTGGGAGGTTCAAACTGCTGGATTCCTCACATTTTTTATTCTGTGGGCCCTGTGTTGTTAGGCTACTCCTGCCTGCCTCACTCGGAGCACCTTGGAAATGTGGGTCCTCTGGTTTAGGCCACATGTGCTGGGTTCCTCACCTTTCTATAATGTGGCCACAATGGTGTGAGGACACTCCTGCCTTGTTCCGATCCCCTTGGTGATGTGGGCCCTCTGGTGAGAATCTTATCCTGGCTGGGTTCCTCACCCTTCTGTGAGGTAGGCCCTCTGCTGTGAGGTCACTCCTGCCTGGCTGGCACACGTCAACTTGCCGACGTGGGCCCTCAGTTGGGAGTTGGTGCCTGCTGGGAGTCTCCTACCCTCGGTAATGAGGGCCCTCTGTCTTCAGACCCTAACTCCTGGGCTCCCAAAATTTTCTGATGTGCGCCCTGTGGTGCGAGTACACTCCTGCCAGGATCCCAACCCCATGGGAATGTGGGTCTTCTGCTCTGAGGTCCCAATGGTACGTTGCTCAGTTTCATGATGAGGGCCCTCTGGTGTGAGTTCACTCCGGCATGGACCCCATAGCCTCGCTGCTCCTGGCCACCTGCGGGGAGGTTCCAACTGCGGGATTCCTCACCTTTTTCCTTCTATGGGCCCTCTGTTTTGAGACTTCTCTTGCCTGCCTCACTCCCAGCCCCTTGGTGATGTGTGTCCTGTAGTTTGAGTCCACGTGTGCTGGGTCCGTCACATTTCGGTGATGTGGCCCCACTGGTGTGAGGACACTCCTGCCTGGTTTCCATTCCCTTGGTGTTGTGGGCCCTCCGGTGAGAGTCTGATCCTCTTTGGGTTCCTCACACTTTTGTGTGGTTGGCCCTCTGCTCTGAGGTCACTCCTGCCTGGCTGGCACACCCCGCATTGGTGACGTCGGCCTTCTGGTAGCAGTTGGAGCTTGCTGGGAGCCTCCTCTCCTCAGTGATGAGGGCCCTCTGGCGTCCGGCCCTAACTGCTGGGTTCCCCACCTTTTCTGATGTGTGCCCACTGGTGCGATGACACTCCTGCTTGGTTCCCTTCCCCATGGGGATGTGGGCATTGTGCTCTGAGGTTACAACGTCTGGATTGCTTACAGCATCACGATGAGTGCCCTCTGTTGTGAGTTCATCACTGCCTGGATCCCATAGCCTCGGTGCTCTGGGCCGCCTGCTGGGATGTTCCAACTGCTGGATTCCTCACCTTTTTTATACAATGGGCCATGTGTTTTGAGGTTAATCCTGCCTGCCTCGCTCCGAGACCCATGGTGATGTGGGTCCTCTGGTTTGTGGCCACATGTGCTGGGTACCTCAACTTTCGATGATGTGGCCCCACGGGTGTGAGGACACTCCTGCCTGGTTCCCAGCCCCTTGCTTATGTGGGCACTCTGGTGAGAGTCTGATCCTGACTGGGTTCCTTACCCTTCTGTGAGGTGGGCCCTCTGATGTGAGGTCACTCCTGCCTGGATGTCTCATGTCGCCTTGGCGACGTAGGCCCTCTGTTGGCCACTGAAGCATGCTGGGAGCCTCCTACCATCTTTAATAAGGGCCCTGGAAGAAACGCATATGCCCTTTTTAACCAAGTGCATCATTGTCGATGTTCTGCCTCTTCTCCTATACTTTCAGAGGACTTCCCGTCTACCTCCTGAAATCGTATTCCTGGAATTCTGCCCCGCGTTCAAGTCCTCTTTGCAGCCTTACTTCAATATATTTTTGGACGATAGCTGTCATTTATAACTCTGCAGGTTTGTGAATTACAGTGCCCCTGAGCTCCTTTCTTCAACTCGCTTTCTTGTGAGCTGGCCGCAAAACCGCAGGATTGCTTCAGGCCCTAATCTGGTTCCGGCACGGCATGCTGAGCCTTTGGCTAATTCCTCTTCCTGGTGGGAAATGAGCGTTAAATTTGTTCGTGCAGACACCTACAGCTAATCTCTCATTGGTTCTCCCTATTCCTGTTCATCTTGCGCAGAAATTGCAAACTGTGCCAAACAGGAGGTTAAAGGCACTGACTCTCCAAGTGGGGAGAGTGTTAGTAAAGCGTCTGGAATGGTAAAACCGAGTACGAGGGGACGAAAACTGAGATGCATTTAAAAAGGTTTCCCGGTCACACGGTGGACCATATTCTGGGTTGCCCATGCATGTTTTACCTGAAGGAAGAATCCCTTCAACCTGGAGAGTTGGGACCCATGGAATGGGTACCATGCAGTATGACTTCAAAGGGTTGCCTTTGCTCACCGAACGTCACCAATGTTATCAGCCCGAAGTGTCCAGCCTTATGTCTCACTCAGCTCGGGGTGTAGATGTGGTAAATCCACGTTGCATCACAAGCCCTGAATGAATTATTTAAGAATTGCTCTCTATTTCACTGTCATTGTGTTTTGTTTTTGTAATTTATTTTGATAATGGGATTTATCGGATTTTCACTGCTGCGTTTATGCCGCTGTACACATGCTTGATTCTCTTATGGAGACATATAAATCCATGGGTTTTCAGATTCTTACTAGTCAGGTATATCCCTAGGCATTGAATATGGGGTGTTGAGTCCATTTCGTGGAGCAAGGAGTAGGTCCTGACTATTACATATTTGCTTATGGAAAGGTATCTGTGCTAATTTCAATCTCTGGTTTTATGCAGCACCACAACTCACCTTTCCCCTTAAGCAAGCATAAGTTGGTTTTCTAAATTTGAGACCCTTTTCTGTTTTGTAATTGAGTTCATGTGCAGCCATGTTTGCATTCCGTGTATTTGAGATATCTTATGGTGTTTCTTTTTCTGTGTGACTTAGTTAACTTAGAATGATCGTACCTGAATCCACTCATTATGCCGCGACGGGCCTCATGACATAGATTTCATTGCTGAGTGATATTCCATTGTACGTACGTACAACAACTTCTTTATCCATTTTTGCTTTCTGGGATATTTCACTTGTACCGTAAATGAGGTTCTTGTAAGCAGAGCCGTCCAAAATTTATGGGTGGCTGTGTCTTTTTGATTTTAATTTCCCTAAGCTATAGAACCATAAGTTGAAGTGCTGTAGGCTCCGTTGCTTAGTTTTTTAGGTGTTTCAGGAAACACCATACACTTCTCCAGAGTGGCTGTTGGCAATTTACATCCCGCCCATCAGCATAACAAGGCTCCCTGTTCTCCATGGCCTGTCCTGCCTTTCTGGATTTTTCACTTTTTTCAGATGTCCCTTTTGACAGGGGGGCAGTGAGACTTCATTGTAATGCAGATTTCTTTACAGGCTTGCTTGTTTGGCCAAAAAGGGCATATGTGTTTTTTCTTGAATATATTCAGGAAAAAACGCATACGCCCTTTTAGACCAAGTGCATCATTGTCGACTTTCTGTCTCTTTCCCTATGCTTTAAATGCAATTCCAGTCTGCCCCTGAAATCGTTTTCCTGCAATTCTGCCCCGCTTTCCAGTCCTCTTCGCAGCCTTCCTTCAATATATTTTTGGACGATAGCTGTCATTTATAACTCTGCAGGTTTGTGAATGACAGTGCCCCTGAGCTCCTTTCTTCAACTCGCTTTCTTGTGAGCTGGCCGCAAACCCGCAGGATTGCTTCAGGCCTTAATCAGGTTCCGGCATGGCATGCTGAGCCTTTGGTTAATTCTTCTTCCTGGTGGGAAATGAGCGTTAAATTTCCAGTGCAGACACCTACAGCTAGTCTCTCATTGGTTCTCCCTATTCCTGTTCATCTTGCGCAGAAATTGCAATCTGTGCCAAACAGGAGGTTAAAGGCACTGACTCTCCAAGTGGGGAGAGTGTTAGTAAAGGTCTGGAATGGTGAACCCGAGTAAAAGGGGACGAAAACTGAGATGCATTTGAAAACGTTTCCTGGTCACACGGTGCACCATACTGTGGGTTTCCCATGCACGTTTTAGCTGAAGGAAGAATCCCTTAAAACTGGACAGTTGGGACCCATGGAATGGGTACCATGCAGTATGACTTCAAAGGGTCTGCATTTGCTCATCGAACCTCACCAATGCTATCAGCCCGAAGTGTCCAACCTTATGTCTCACTCAGCTCTGGGTGTAGATGTGGTAAATCCAGGTTGCATCACATGCCCTGAATGAATTATTTAAGAATTGCTCTCTATTTCACTGTCATTGTGTTTTGTTTTTGTAATTCATTTTGATAATGGGATTTATTGGATTTTCTCTGCTGCGTTCATGCAGCTGTACACACGCTTGATTGTCTTACGGAGACATATAAATCCATGGGTTTGAAGATTCTTACTAGTCAGGTGTATTCCTAGGTGTTGAATATGAGGTGTTTAGTCCATTTCGTTGAGCAAGGGGTAGGTCTTGACTATTACATATTTGGCTTATGGAAAGGTATCTGTGCTAATTTCTATCTCTGCTTTTATGCAGCACCCCAACTCACTTTTCCCCTTAAGCAAACATAAGGTGGTTTTCTAAATTTGAGACCCTGTTCTGTTTTGTAATTCAGTTCATGTGTAGCCAAGTTTACATTCCGTGTATTAGTGATAACTTATGATGTTTCATTTTCTGTGTGACTTATTTCACTTAGAATCATCGTACCTGAATCCACTCATTATGCCGCGACGGGCCTGATGAAATAGATTTCATTGGTGAGTGATATTCCTTTGTACGTACGTACCACACTTCTTTATCCATTTTTCGCTTTCTGGGATATTTAACTTGTACCGTAGACGAGGTTCTTGTAAACAGAGCCGTAAACAGAAACTTTGGGGTGGCTGTGTGTTTTTGATTTTAATTTCCCTAAGCTATAGGAAAATAAGTGGTAATGCCGTAGGCTCCGTTGCTTTGTTTTTTAGGTTTTTGAGGAAACACCATACACATCTCCAGAGTGGCTGTTGGCAATTTACATCCCGCCCATCAGCATAACAAGGCTCCCTGTTCTCCATGGCCTGTCCTGTGTTTCTGGTTTTTACACTTTTTTCAGATGGCCCTTTTGAACGGGGGGCAGTGAGACTTCATTGTAGTGCAGATTTCTTTAACATGCTGGCTTGGTTGGCCAAAAAGGGCGTATGCGTTTTTTCCTGAATATATTCAGGAAAAAACGCATACGCCCTTTTTGGCCAAGTGCATCATTGTCGACGTTCTGCCTCTTTTCCTATGCTTTAAATGCAATTCCAGTCTACCCCCTGAAATCGTTTTCTTGCAATTCTGCCCCGCTTTCAAGTCCTTTTCGCAGCCTTCCTTCAATGTATTTTTGGGTGATAGCTGTCATTTATAACTCTGCAGGTTTGTGAATTACAGTGTCCCTGAGCTCCTTTATTCAACTCGCTTTCTTGTGAGCTGGCCGCAAACCCGCAGGATTGCTTCAGGCCCTAATCTGGTTCCGGCACGGCATGCTGAGCCTTTGGTTAATTCCTCTTCCTGGTGGGAAATGAGCGTTAAATTTGCCCGTGCAGACACCTTCACACGAGTCGTCATGGTGCCACTTTGCCCCGGTTATCTCTATGGAGGTTGGAGTTGGAGGGCCTCCTCACTCAAGGTCAGTGTGCCCATGGAGCCAACCCTGCAACTTCAGGGCATGGTTGGGTGTTAGGATCACCACGTGGGGTCCTTTTCCCTTAGGAGGGAGGTGGCCTTTTGGGCTGCTGATTTCCAGGTTTTCAGATACTGCCAGTATCTTGGCCAGATGTGGCGGTGGGCCAAGCCCCTTGGTGACCGTAGTTTATCCTACCTGGATCGCATTCTTGCATTGTTCCATTTCAAGTGGTCCCAGGTTTTGCACTAATACTCCAATGGCGATTCACCGTTCACCAGGAATGTAAAGGTCAAAGGGTTTAGCTAAATTAGGGAGTTCCAGGGCAAGGGTCTGAATTGACTGCTCTTTCCATTCTTGAAAGGCCTCTTCTGCATTCTATTCAAAAGGATCATCATCTTTTCCTTTCAGTGTTTCATATAGAGGCCCAGCTAGTAGACTGTAGTTAGGGATCCAGAAGCAGCAAACCCTGGCCTCCCCAGGAACCCCTAAGCTGTCTTCTAGTTTCAGAAATGGGTAAGGCTGCAAATTTTTTCTTCCCTTTCCTGGGATGGGCTTCTCCGACCTTCTGTGAGAATGAAGCCCAGGCAGGTCACCGTAGTCTGTGATATTTGAGCTTTGTCTTGGACAACTTGTATCCTTTATTGGCTTGGTAGTTCAGAGGTCTGCTTAGTAGGGCTGGCGATCAGAATGTCGTCTGCATATTGAAGGAGTGTTTCCTTTTCCAGAGGTAGAACTTTTAGGTCTTTAGCTGAGCTTTCCCCAAAGATGGTGTGGGAATTTTTGAACCCTTGGGGCAACACGGCCCGGAAGTATTGTTTTAGTTGTATGTTGAGTCCTGCCACTCACAAGCCAAAATTTCTTGTGACTCTGGGACTAATAGAATACAAAAGAAGGCATCATTGAAGACTAATACAGAATACCATGTCCTGGTGGTTGGTAGAATGAGCAGCAGGGTGTAGGATTTAGGAACTACTGGAGGTATATCCTCGGTGGCTTCACTGACTGTCCTGACATCCTTTACCAGGACTCCAGCAGCCCATGGGGCTCTCGAGGTCAGGCCAATCCCAGGATATGGAGCTCACCTGGGCAGGTACCCCACCCCCACCCCAGCCCATGGGGCTCTCGTGTTCAGGCCCCTCCCAGGATATGGGGTTCCCTGGGCAGGTTCCCCTGCAGCCCATGGGGCTCTCGTGGTCAGGCCCCTCCCAGGATACAGAGCTACCCTTGCAGGTACCATGGCAGGGCTGGGAACACAGGAACCGTGCATATCGCCCTCATTGCAGAGCACTCCCAGCTCACCTGTCACTCAGATCTGACACAGAGCACCTCAGAGCAGGACTTGAACTAACAAACAGCAGCTCCGACAGGTCGGTGACCCTGGGCATCACTCTGTGTGGCCTCCCTCCACCTGGTCTTCCAGAGACTTCCACTGCACCCGGGGCACCAGGCCTCTGTCTCCACCCACCAGCCACCCCTCCTCTCCCTGACTCCTGGGTTCCTCTCATTAGGAGAGGGTTTTCTTGAAGTTGTCTCCCACTCATGGGCCAGATAATATAATTAGAAAACAAGCCAGAGCTGCAGCCCCTTGTCTATCCTGACTCTCAGGAGCCCACACCTGTTCCTTGGACCTGGCCGATTCAGCAAGTTCCAGTTTCTGCAACTGTGAGCCCCTGAGGGGTGATTATTGGCTGGCCTGGGAAGCCCGACCGTGCCGGCCAGCCCTCCCCAGGTGTGCCTGGGTTCAGATCAATATAAACACCGCTCCAGGCAGCAAGAGCCCCTGCAGCTGTGCCTGACGCCATTTTCTCTGCCCTGTCAGCAGTCTTGGGGCTGGACTGGTGGGAGGGAGTGAGAGGCCACGGCTTTGTGGGTGGCCCAGTGTGAGTGGGGCTCTGCTGGACTTTCTGCAGCAGTTGCCAAGATGCCACCTGCTAAAGAAGAGGATGTGTCACCCATACCTGCCGCTGGAATTTCTCCCTGGGCAGAGGTGAGTGAGGAAGAAAGCAGTGGGGGCCGGGACAGCAGGGGTATCTCAGGCAGGGAAATGGAAAACTTCCAGAAGAGCACCCAGGGCCAGGACCATCCTGGCTGGCCTGCAGGCACCAAGCCGGCTGGCATGCTGTCACTCATGTGGCTCCATGGCCCTTCCTCTAGGCTTTCAAGTCCTTGTACATATTCAGGTGTTTTACCTGGGAAGGGTGGGAACATTTCAGCAGCAGCTGGCCTGGGGCTCAGCCCACGTTTACTCACAGATGCCTCGGCACGGTCCCCCAGCTTTGCAATGAGGACGCTTGTTGCGTGGGGCCTGCTGGCTGAATGGGAGATGATTCCCCACCACTGACCAACTTCAGAATTGTTTACAACTGGAGCAAGTGCCCTGATACGGTTTTCCTCTGTGTAACTGGTGGGTTCTGTTTTTTTTTCTTTTTTTCGTTTTTGGTTCAAGGTAGATTTTATTCCTCTTTTTTGTATTTACAGATATAAGCATGGAAATAATTTATTCATATAAATACATGTATGTGAAGGGAAGAATATTTTTTCTGTTTTACTTTTTGCAATTTGAATTTTATTTATTTTTTTATACAGCAGGTTCTTTTTGGTTATCTATTTTATACATATAAATGTATACATGCCAATCCCAATCTCTCAACTCCTCCCACCACCACCCCCCAACAGCTTTCCCCCCTTGGTGTCCATAGGTTTGTTGTCTACATCTGTTGCTCTATTTCTGCCTTGCAAAACGGTTCATCTGTACAATTTTTCTAGGTTCCACATATATGCATTAATAGACAAGATTTGTTTTTCTCTTTCTGACTTACTTCACTCTGTATGACAGTCTCTAGATCCATCAACGTCTCTACAAATGACCCAATTTCATTCCTTTTTATGGCTTAGTAATATTCCATTTTATATATGTACCACATCTTTATGCATTCGTCTGTCTGTGGGCATTTAGGTTGCTTCCATTACCTGGATATTGTAAATAGTGATGCAATGAACATTGCGGTGAATGTCTCTTTTTGATTTATGGTTTTGTCTGGGTATATGCCCAGTAGTGGGATTGCTGTATCATATGGTAATTCTATTCTTAGTTTTATAAGAAACTCCATAATGTTCTCCACAGTGACTGTATCAATTTACATTCCCAACAATAGTGGAAGAGGGTTCCTTATCTCCACACCCTTTCCAGCATTTGTTGTTTGTAGATTTTCTGATGATGCCCATTCTAACAGGTGTGAGGTGATACACCATGGATGAGTCTATTTCGTTGAGCAAAGAGTAGGTCTTGTCTAGTACATATTTGGCTTATGGAACGGTATGTGTGCTAATTTCAATCTCTGGTTTTATACAGCACCCCAACTCAACTTTCCCCTTAAGCAAGCATAAGTTTTTATCTAAATGTGAGACTCTGTTCGGTTTTGGAATTCAGTTTATGTGTAGCCAAGTTTACACTCTCTCTATTAGTGATATCTTATGATAATTATCTTTCTCTGTGTGACCTATTTCTCTTAGAATCATCATACTTAAATCCACTCAATTTGCTGCTACAGGCCTGATGACATTGATTTCATTGCTGAGTGATATTCTGTTGTACGTAAGTAGCACAACTCCTTTATCCATTTTTTTCTTTCTGGGATATTTAATTTGTACTGGACTCAAGGTTCTTGTAAACACAGCAGCCCTAAATTTTGTGTTGGCTGTGTCTTGTTGATTTTAATTTTCCTAAGCTATAGGGCCAAAAGTGGAAGTGCCCTAGGGTCTGTAGCTTTGTTTTTCAGATGTTTCAGGATACACCATACACATCTCCAGAGTGTCTGTTGGCAATTTACATCCCGCCCATCAGCATAACAAGGCTCCCTGTTCTCCATGGCCTGTCCTGTGTTTCTGGTTTTTACACTTTTTTCAGATGGCCCTTTTGACGAATGGGAAATGAGACTTCATTGTAGTGCGCATTTCCATTTCTCGAGTGCTTGGTTGGCCAAAAAGGGCATATGTGTTTTTTCCTGAATATATTCAGGAAAAAATGTTTACGCACTTTTGTCCAAGTGCATCACTGTCAAAGATCTGCCGCTTTTCACATGCTTTAAATGCAATTCCAATCTACCTCCTGAAATATGATTCCTGCAATTCTGCCTCGTTTTCAAGTCCTCTTTGCAGACTTACTTCCATATATTTTTGCCAATAGCTGTCATTTATAACTCTGCAGGTTTGTGAATTACAGTGCCCGTGATTTCCTTTCTTAACTCGTTTCCTTGAAAACTGGCCACAGAACCGCAGGTTTGCTTCAGGCCGTAATCAGGGTCAGGCACGGCACTCTGAGACTTTGGTTCATTCCACTTCCTGGTGGGAAATTAGAGTTAAATGTGCCCCTCCAGACACCTGCCTCACTCCTAGCCCCTTGGTGATGTGTGTCCTGTGGTTTGAGGCCACATGTGCTGGGTTCCTCACCTTTGGCTGATGTGGCCCCACTGGTGTGAGGACACTCCTGCCTGGTTCCCATCCCCTTGGTGATGTGGGCCCTCCGGTGAGAGTCTGATCCTGGTTGGGTTCCTCACACTTCTGTGAGGTGGGCCCTCTTCTCTGAGGTCACTCCTGCCTGGCTGGCACAACCCGCCTTGGCGACGTCGGCCCTCTGGTGGGATTTGGTGCCTGCTGGGTGTCTCCTCCCCTCGGTAATGAGGGCCCTCTGGCGTCAGGCCCTAACTCCTGGGCTCCCAATATTTTCTGATATGCGCCCTGTGGTTCGAGTACACTCCTGCCAGGTTCCCAACCCCATGGGAATGTGGGCCTTCTGCTCTGAGGTCCCAACCGTGGGTTGCTCAGTTTCATGATGAGGGCCCTCTGCTGTGAGTTCTCTCCGGCCTGGATCCCATAGCCTCGCTGCTCCTGGCCACCTGCTGGGAGGTTACAACTGCGGGATTCCTCACCTTTTTTCTTCTATGGGCCCTCTGTTTTGAGACTCCTCCTGCCTGCCTCACTCCCAGCCCCTTGGTGGTGTGTGTCCTCTGGTTTGAGGCCACGTATGCTGGGTCCCTCGCCTTTCGATGATGTGGCCCCACTGGTGTGGGGACACTCCTGCCTGGTTCCTATCCCTTTGATGATGTGGGCCCTCTGGTGAGAGTCTGATCCTGGCTGGGTTCCTCACCCTTCTGTGAGGGGGGCCCTCTGCTGTGAGGTCACTCCTGCCTGGCTGGCACACCCCACCTGGGCAACATCGGCCCTCTTGTGGCAGTTGGAGCCTGCTGGGAACCTCCCCTCGGTGATGGGAGCCCTCTTGCCTCAGGCCCTAACTGCTGGGTACCCACATTTTCTGATACGTGCTAAGTGGTGCGAGGACACTCCTGCGAGGTTCCCATCCCCATGGGCATGTGGGCCTTCTGCTCTAAGGTCCCAACACCTGTGTTGTTCACCGTTTCATGATGTTGGCTCTCTGGTGTTAGTTCACCCAGGCCTAGATCCCATAGACTCTGTGCTCTGAGCGGCCTGCTGGGAGGTTCCTACTGCTGGATTCCTTACCTTTTTTATTCTTTGGGTCCTGTGTTTTCATGCTCCTACTTCCTGCCTCACTCCCAGCCCATTTGTGATGTAGGTCCTCTGGTTTAAGGCCACATGTACCGGTTTCCTCACCTTTATTGATGTGGCCCCACTGGTGTGAGGACACTCCTGCCTGGTTCCCATCCCCTTGGTGATGGGGGCCCTCTGGTGAGAGTCTGATCCTGTCTGGATTCCTCACACTTCTGGGAGGTGGGCCCTCTGCTGTGAGGTCACTCCTGCCTGGCTGGCACACGTCACCTTGGCGATGTGGGCCCTCAGTTGGGAGTTGGTGCCTGCTGGGAGTCTCCTCCCCTCGGTAATGAGGGCCCTCTGGCGTCAGGCCCTAACTCATGGGCTCCCAAAATTTTCTGATGTGCGCCCTGTCGTGCGAGTACACTCCAGCCAGGGTCCCATCCCCATGGGGATGTGGGCTTTCTGCTCTGAGGTCCCAACGGCTGGGTTGCTCACAGTGTCAGAATGTGGGCCCTCTGCTGTGAGTTCACTCTGGCATGGATCCCATAGCCTCGGTGCTCTGGGCCACCTGCTTGGAGCTTCCAACTGCGGGGTTCCTCACCTTTTTTATTCTATGGGCGCTCTGTTGTGAGTCTCCTCCTGCATGCCTCACTCCCAGCCCTTTCGTGATGTGTGTCCCCTTGTTTGAGGCCACATGTGCTGTGTTCCTCACCTTTCGTTGATGTGGCCCCAGTGGTGTGAGGACACTCCTGCCTGGTTTCCATCCCCTTGGTGATGTGGGCGCTCTGGTTAGAGTCTGATCCTGTTTGGGCTCCTCACACTTCTGTGAGGTGGGCCCTCTGCTGTGAGGTAACTCCTGCCTGGCTTGCTCCCATTGCCTTGGTGACGTCGGCCCTCTGGTGGCACTTGGAACCTGCTGGTAGCCTCCTCTCCTCCGTGATGAGGGCCCTCTGGCGTCAGGCCATAACTGCTGGGTTCCCACATTTTCTGATACGTGCTAAGTTGTGCGAGGACACTCCTGCGAGGTTCCCATCCCCATGGGGATGTGGGCCTTCTGCTCTGAGGTCCCACTGGCTGGGTTGCTCACAGTTTCATGATGTGGGCCCTCTGCTGTGAGTTCACTGTGGCCTGGATCCCATAGACTCCATACTCTGGGCCACCTGCTGGGAGGTTCACACTGCTGGATTCCTCACATTTTTTATTCTGTGGGCCCTGTGTTGTTAGGCTACTCCTGCCTGCCTCACTCGGAGCACCTTGGAAATGTGGGTCCTCTGGTTTAGGCCACATGTGCTGGGTTCCTCACCTTTCTATAATGTGGCCACAATGGTGTGAGGACACTCCTGCCTTGTTCCGATCCCCTTGGTGATGTGGGCCCTCTGGTGAGAGTCTTATCCTGGCTGGGTTCCTCACCCTTCTGTGAGGTAGGCCCTCTGCTGTGAGGTCACTCCTGCCTGGCTGGCACACGTCAACTTGGCGACGTGGGCCCTCAGTTGGGAGTTGGTGCCTGCTGGGAGTCTCCTCCCCTCGGTAATGAGGGCCCTCTGGCGTCAGACCCTAACTCCTGGGCTCCCAAAATTTTCTGATGTGCGCCCTGTGGTGCAAGTACACTGCTGCCAGGATCCCAACCTCATGGGAATGTGGGTCTTCTGTTCTGAGGTCCCAATGGTCCGTTGTTCAGTTTCATGATGAGGGCCCTCTGGTGTGAGTTCACTCCGGCATGGACCCCATAGCCTCGCTGCTCCTGGCCACCTGCGGGGAGGTTCCAACTGCGGGATTCCTCACCTTTTTCCTTCTATGGGCCCTCTGTTTTGAGACTTCTCTTGCCTGCCTCACTCCCAGCCCCTTGGTGATGTGTGTCCTGTAGTTTGAGTCCACGTGTGCTGGGTCCGTCACATTTCGGTGATGTGGCCCCACTGGTGTGAGGACACTCCTGCCTGGTTTCCATTCCCTTGGTGATGTGGGCCCTCCGGTGAGAGTCTGATCCTCTTTGGGTTCCTCACACTTTTGTGTCTTTGGCCCTCTGCTCTGAGGTAACTCCTGCCTGGCTGGCACACCCCGCATTGGTGACGTCGGCCTTCTGGTAGCAGTTGGAGCTTGCTGGGAGCCTCCTCTCCTCAGTGATGAGGGCCCTCTGGCGTCCGGCCCTAACTGCTGGGCTCCCCACCTTTTCTGATGTGTGCCCACTGGTGCGATGACACTCCTGCTTGGTTCCCTTCCCCATGGGGATGTGGGCATTGTGCTCTGAGGTTACAACGGCTGGGTTGCTTACAGTATCACGATGAGTGCCCTCTGTTGTGAGTTCATCACTGCCTGGATCCCATAGCCTCGGTGGTCAGGGCCGCCTGCTGGGATGTTCCAACTGCTGGATTCCTCACCTTTTTTATACAATGGGCCATGTGTTTTGAGGTTAATCCTGCCTGCCTCGCTCCGAGACCCATGGTGATGTGGGTCCTCTGGTTTGAGGCCACATGTGCTGGGTACCTCAACTTTCGATGATGTGGCCCCACGGGTGTGAGGACACTCCTGCCTGGTTCCTAGTCCCTTGCTTATGTGGGCACTCTGGTGAGAGTCTGATCCTGACTGGGTTCCTTACCCTTCTGTGAGGTGGGCCCTCTGATGTGAGGTCACTCCTGCCTGGATGTCTCATGTCGCCTTGGCGACGTAGGCCCTCTGTTGGCCACTGAAGCATGCTGGGAGCCTCCTACCCTCTTTAATAAGGGCCCTGGAAGAAACGCATATGCCCTTTTTGACCAAGTGCATCATTGTCGAGGTTCTGCCTCTTCTCCTATACTTTCAGAGGACTTCCCGTCTACCTCCTGAAATCGTATTCCTGGAATTCTGCCCCGCGTTCAAGTCCTCTTTGCAGCCTTACTTCAATATATTTTTGGACGATAGCTGTCATTTATAACTCTGCAGGTTTGTGAATTACAGTGCCCCTGAGCTCCTTTCTTCAACTCGCTTTCTTGTGAGCTGGCCGCAAAACCACAGGATTGCTTCAGGCCCTAATCTGGTTCCGGCACGGCATGCTGAGCCTTTGGCTAATTCCTCTTCCTGGTGGGAAATGAGCGTTAAATTTGTTCGTGCAGACACCTACAGCTAATCTCTCATTGGTTCTCCCTATTCCTGTTCATCTTGCGCAGAAATTGCAAACTGTGCCAAACAGGAGGTTAAAGGCACTGACTCTCCAAGTGGGGAGAGTGTTAGTAAAGCGTCTGGAATGGTAAAACCGAGTACGAGGGGACGAAAACTGAGATGCATTTAAAAAGGTTTCCCGGTCACACGGTGGACCATATTCTGGGTTGCCCATGCATGTTTTACCTGAAGGAAGAATCCCTTCAACCTGGAGAGTTGGGACCTATGGAATGGGTACCATGCAGTATGACTTCAAAGGGTTGCCTTTGCTCACCGAACGTCACCAATGTTATCAGCCCGAAGTGTCCAGCCTTATGTCTCACTCAGCTCGGGGTGTAGATGTGGTAAATCCACGTTGCATCACAAGCCCTGAATGAATTATTTAAGAATTGCTCTCTATTTCACTGTCATTGTGTTTTGTTTTTGTAATTTATTTTGATAATGGGATTTATCGGATTTTCACTGCTGCATTTATGCCGCTGTACACATGCTTGATTCTCTTATGGAGACATATAAATCCATGGGTTTTCAGATTCTTACTAGTCAGGTATATTCCTAGGCATTGAATATGGGGTGTTGAGTCCATTTCGTGGAGCAAGGAGTAGGTCCTGACTATTACATATTTGCTTATGGAAAGGTATCTGTGCTAATTTCAATCTCTGGTTTTATGCAGCACCACAACTCACCTTTCCCCTTAAGCAAGCATAAGTTGGTTTTCTAAATTTGAGACCCTTTTCTGTTTTGTAATTGAGTTCATGTGCAGCCATGTTTGCATTCCGTGTATTTGAGATATCTTATGATGTTTCTTTTTCTGTGTGACTTAGTTAACTTAGAATGATCGTACCTGAATCCACTCATTATGCCGCGACGGGCCTCATGACATAGATTTCATTGCTGAGTGATATTCCATTGTACGTACATACAACAACTTCTTTATCCATTTTTGCTTTCTGGGATATTTCACTTGTACCGTAAATGAGGTTCTTGTAAGCAGAGCCGTCCAAAATTTATGGGTGGCTGTGTCTTTTTGATTTTAATTTCCCTAAGCTATAGAACCATAAGTTGAAGTGCCATAGGCTCCGTTGCTTAGTTTTTTAGGTGTTTGAGGAAACACCATACACTTCTCCAGAGTGGCTGTTGGCAATTTACATCCCGCCCATCAGCATAACAAGGCTCCCTGTTCTCCATGGCCTGTCCTGCCTTTCTGGATTTTTCACTTTTTTCAGATGTCCCTTTTGACAGGGGGGCAGTGAGACTTCATTGTAATGCAGATTTCTTTACAGGCTTGCTTGTTTGGCCAAAAAGGGCATATGTGTTTTTTCTTGAATATATTCAGGAAAAAACGCATACGCCCTTTTAGACCAAGTGCATCATTGTCGACTTTCTGTCTCTTTCCCTATGCTTTAAATGCAATTCCAGTCTGCCCCTGAAATCGTTTTCCTGCAATTCTGCCCCGCTTTCCAGTCCTCTTCGCAGCCTTCCTTCAATATATTTTTGGACGATAGCTGTCATTTATAACTCTGCAGGTTTGTGAATGACAGTGCCCCTGAGCTCCTTTCTTCAACTCGCTTTCTTGTGAGCTGGCCGCAAACCCGCAGGATTGCTTCAGGCCTTAATCAGGTTCCGGCATGGCATGCTGAGCCTTTGGTTAATTCTTCTTCCTGGTGGGAAATGAGCGTTAAATTTCCAGTGCAGACACCTACAGCTAGTCTCTCATTGGTTCTCCCTATTCCTGTTCATCTTGCGCAGAAATTGCAAACTGTGCCAAACAGGAGGTTAAAGGCACTGACTCTCCAAGTGGGGAGAGTGTTAGTAAAGGTCTGGAATGGTGAACCCGAGTAAAAGGGGACGAAAACTGAGATGCATTTGAAAACGTTTCCTGGTCACACGGTGCACCATACTGTGGGTTTCCCATGCACGTTTTAGCTGAAGGAAGAATCCCTTAAAACTGGACAGTTGGGACCCATGGAATGGGTACCATGCAGTATGACTTCAAAGGGTCTGCATTTGCTCATCGAACCTCACCAATGCTATCAGCCCGAAGTGTCCAACCTTATGTCTCACTCAGCTCTGGGTGTAGATGTGGTAAATCCAGGTTGCATCACATGCCCTGAATGAATTATTTAAGAATTGCTCTCTATTTCACTGTCATTGTGTTTTGTTTTTGTAATTCATTTTGATAATGGGATTTATTGGATTTTCTCTGCTGCGTTCATGCAGCTGTACACACGCTTGATTGTCTTACGGAGACATATAAATCCATGGGTTTGAAGATTCTTACTAGTCAGGTGTATTCCTAGGTGTTGAATATGAGGTGTTTAGTCCATTTCGTTGAGCAAGGGGTAGGTCTTGACTATTACATATTTGGCTTATGGAAAGGTATCTGTGCTAATTTCTATCTCTGCTTTTATGCAGCACCCCAACTCACTTTTCCCCTTAAGCAAACATAAGGTGGTTTTCTAAATTTGAGACCCTGTTCTGTTTTGTAATTCAGTTCATGTGTAGCCAAGTTTACATTCCGTGTATTAGTGATAACTTATGATGTTTCATTTTCTGTGTGACTTATTTCACTTAGAATCATCGTACCTGAATCCACTCATTATGCCGCGACGGGCCTGATGAAATAGATTTCATTGGTGAGTGATATTCCTTTGTACGTACGTACCACACTTCTTTATCCATTTTTCGCTTTCTGGGATATTTAACTTGTACCGTAGACGAGGTTCTTGTAAACAGAGCCGTAAACAGAAACTTTGGGGTGGCTGTGTGTTTTTGATTTTAATTTCCCTAAGCTATAGGAAAATAAGTGGTAATGCCGTAGGCTCCGTTGCTTTGTTTTTTAGGTTTTTGAGGAAACACCATACACATCTCCAGAGTGGCTGTTGGCAATTTACATCCCGCCCATCAGCATAACAAGGCTCCCTGTTCTCCATGGCCTGTCCTGTGTTTCTGGTTTTTACACTTTTTTCAGATGGCCCTTTTGAACGGGGGGCAGTGAGACTTCATTGTAGTGCAGATTTCTTTAACATGCTGGCTTGGTTGGCCAAAAAGGGCGTATGCGTTTTTTCCTGAATATATTCAGGAAAAAACGCATACGCCCTTTTTGGCCAAGTGCATCATTGTCGACGTTCTGCCTCTTTTCCTATGCTTTAAATGCAATTCCAGTCTACCCCCTGAAATCGTTTTCTTGCAATTCTGCCCCGCTTTCAAGTCCTTTTCGCAGCCTTCCTTCAATGTATTTTTGGGTGATAGCTGTCATTTATAACTCTGCAGGTTTGTGAATTACAGTGTCCCTGAGCTCCTTTATTCAACTCGCTTTCTTGTGAGCTGGCCGCAAACCCGCAGGATTGCTTCAGGCCCTAATCTGGTTCCGGCACGGCATGCTGAGCCTTTGGTTAATTCCTCTTCCTGGTGGGAAATGAGCGTTAAATTTGCCCGTGCAGACACCTTCACACGAGTCGTCATGGTGCCACTTTGCCCCGGTTATCTCTATGGAGGTTGGAGTTGGAGGGCCTCCTCACTCAAGGTCAGTGTGCCCATGGAGCCAACCCTGCAACTTCAGGGCATGGTTGGGTGTTAGGATCACCACGTGGGGTCCTTTTCCCTTAGGAGGGAGGTGGCCTTTTGGGCTGCTGATTTCCAGGTTTTCAGATACTGCCAGTATCTTGGCCAGATGTGGCGGTGGGCCAAGCCCCTTGGTGACCGTAGTTTATCGTACCTGGATCGCATTCTTGCATTGTTCCATTTCAAGTGGTCCCAGGTTTTGCACTAATACTCCAATGGCGATTCACCGTTCACCAGGAATGTAAAGGTCAAAGGGTTTAGCTAAATTAGGGAGTTCCAGGGCAAGGGTCTGAATTGACTGCTCTTTCCATTCTTGAAAGGCCTCTTCTGCATTCTATTCAAAAGGATCATCATCTTTTCCTTTCAGTGTTTCATATAGAGGCCCAGCTAGTAGACTGTAGTTAGGGATCCAGAAGCAGCAAACCCTGGCCTCCCCAGGAACCCCTAAGCTGTCTTCTAGTTTCAGAAATGGGTAAGGCTGCAAATTGTTTCTTCCCTTTCCTGGGATGGGCTTCTCCGACCTTCTGTGAGAATGAAGCCCAGGCAGGTCACCGTAGTCTGTGATATTTGAGCTTTGTCTTGGACAACTTGTATCCTTTATTGGCTTGGTAGTTCAGAGGTCTGCTTAGTAGGGCTGGCGATCAGAATGTCGTCTGCATATTGAAGGAGTGTTTCCTTTTCCAGAGGTAGAACTTTTAGGTCTTTAGCTGAGCTTTCCCCAAAGATGGTGTGGGAATTTTTGAACCCTTGGGGCAACACGGCCCGGAAGTATTGTTTTAGTTGTATGTTGAGTCCTGCCACTCACAAGCCAAAATTTCTTGTGACTCTGGGACTAATAGAATACAAAAGAAGGCATCATTGAAGACTAATACAGAATACCATGTCCTGGTGGTTGGTAGAATGACCAGCAGGGTGTAGGATTTAGGAACTACTGGAGGTATATCCTCGGTGGCTTCACTGACTGTCCTGACATCCTTTACCAGGACTCCAGCAGCCCATGGGGCTCTCGAGGTCAGGCCAATCCCAGGATATGGAGCTCACCTGGGCAGGTACCCCACCCCCACCCCAGCCCACGGGGCTCTCGTGTTCAGGCTCCTCCCAGGATATGGGGTTCCCTGGGCAGGTTCCCCTGCAGCCCATGGGGCTCTCCTGGTCAGGCCCCTCCCAGGATACAGAGCTACCCTTGCAGGTACCATGGCAGGGCTGGGAACACAGGAACCGTGCATATCGCCCTCATTGCAGAGCACTCCCAGCTCACCTGTCACTCAGATCTGACACAGAGCACCTCAGAGCAGGACTTGAACTAACAAACAGCAGCTCCGACAGGTCTGTGACCCTGGGCAACACTCTGTGTGGCCTCCCTCCACCTGGTCTTCCAGAGACTTCCACTGCACCCGGGGCACCAGGCCTCTGTCTCCACCCACCAGCCACCCCTCCTCTCCCTGACTCCTGGGTTCCTCTCATTAGGAGAGGGTTTTCTTGAAGTTGTCTCCCACTCATGGGCCAGATAATATAATTAGAAAACAAGCCAGAGCTGCAGCCCCTTGTCTATCCTGACTCTCAGGAGCCCACACCTGTTCCTTGGACCTGGCCGATTCAGCAAGTTCCAGTTTCTGCAACTGTGAGCCCCTGAGGGGTGATTATTGGCTGGCCTGGGAAGCCCGACCGTGCCGGCCAGCCCTCCCCAGGTGTGCCTGGGTTCAGATCAATATAAACACCGCTCCAGGCAGCAAGAGCCCCTGCAGCTGTGCCTGACGCCATTTTCTCTGCCCTGTCAGCAGTCTTGGGGCTGGACTGGTGGGAGGGAGTGAGAGGCCACGGCTTTGTGGGTGGCCCAGTGTGAGTGGGGCTCTGCTGGACTTTCTGCAGCAGTTGCCAAGATGCCACCTGCTAAAGAAGAGGATGTGTCACCCATACCTGCCGCTGGAATTTCTCCCTGGGCAGAGGTGAGTGAGGAAGAAAGCAGTGGGGGCCGGGACAGCAGGGGTATCTCAGGCAGGGAAATGGAAAACTTCCAGAAGAGCACCCAGGGCCAGGACCATCCTGGCTGGCCTGCAGGCACCAAGTCGGCTGGCATGCTGTCACTCATGTGGCTCCATGGCCCTTCCTCTAGGCTTTCAAGTCCTTGTACATATTCAGGTGTTTTACCTGGGAAGGGTGGGAACATTTCAGCAGCAGCTGGCCTGGGGCTCAGCCCACGTTTACTCACAGATGCCTCGGCACGGTCCCCCAGCTTTGCAATGAGGACGCTTGTTGCGTGGGGCCTGCTGGCTGAATGGGAGATGATTCCCCACCACTGACCAACTTCAGAATTGTTTACAACTGGAGCAAGTGCCCTGATACGGTTTTCCTCTGTGTAACTGGTGGGTTCTGTTTTTTTTTCTTTTTTTCGTTTTTGGTTCAAGGTAGATTTTATTCCTCTTTTTTGTATTTACAGATATAAGCATGGAAATAATTTATTCATGTAAATACATGTATGTGAAGGGAAGAATATTTTTTCTGTTTTACTTTTTGCAATTTGAATTTTATTTTATTTTTTTATACAGCAGGTTCTTTTTGGTTATCTATTTTATACATATAAATGTATACATGCCAATCCCAATCTCTCAACTCCTCCCACCACCACCCCCCAACAGCTTTCCCCCCTTGGTGTCCATAGGTTTGTTGTCTACATCTGTTGCTCTATTTCTGCCTTGCAAAACGGTTCATCTGTGCAATTTTTCTAGGTTCCACATATATGCATTAATAGACAAGATTTGTTTTTCTCTTTCTGACTTACTTCACTCTGTATGACAGTCTCTAGATCCATCAACGTCTCTACAAATGACCCAATTTCATTCCTTTTTATGGCTTAGTAATATTCCATTTTATATATGTACCACATCTTTATGCATTCGTCTGTCTGTGGGCATTTAGGTTGCTTCCATTACCTGGATATTGTAAATAGTGATGCAATGAACATTGCGGTGAATGTCTCTTTTTGATTTATGGTTTTGTCTGGGTATATGCCCAGTAGTGGGATTGCTGTATCATATGGTAATTCTATTCTTAGTTTTATAAGAAACTCCATAATGTTCTCCACAGTGACTGTATCAATTTACATTCCCAACAATAGTGGAAGAGGGTTCCTTATCTCCACACCCTTTCCAGCATTTGTTGTTTGTAGATTTTCTGATGATGCCCATTCTAACAGGTGTGAGGTGATACACCATGGATGAGTCTATTTCGTTGAGCAAAGAGTAGGTCTTGTCTATTACATATTTGGCTTATGGAACGGTATGTGTGCTAATTTCAATCTCTGGTTTTATACAGCACCCCAACTCAACTTTCCCCTTAAGCAAGCATAAGTTTTTATCTAAATGTGAGACTCTGTTCGGTTTTGGAATTCAGTTTATGTGTAGCCAAGTTTACACTCTCTCTATTAGTGATATCTTATGATAATTATCTTTATCTGTGTGACCTATTTCTCTTAGAATCATCATACTTAAATCCACTCAATTTGCTGCTACAGGCCTGATGACATTGATTTCATTGCTGAGTGATATTCTGTTGTACGTAAGTAGCACAACTCCTTTATCCATTTTTTTCTTTCTGGGATATTTAATTTGTACTGGACTCAAGGTTCTTGTAAACACAGCAGCCCTAAATTTGGTGTTGGCTGTGTCTTGTTGATTTTAATTTTCCTAAGCTATAGGGCCAAAAGTGGAAGTGCCCTAGGGTCTGTAGCTTTGTTTTTCAGATGTTTCAGGATACACCATACACATCTCCAGAGTGTCTGTTGGCAATTTACATCCCGCCCATCAGCATAACAAGGCTCCCTGTTCTCCATGGCCTGTCCTGTGTTTCTGGTTTTTACACTTTTTTCAGATGGCCCTTTTGACGAATGGGAAATGAGACTTCATTGTAGTGCGGATTTCCATTTCTCGAGTGCTTGGTTGGCCAAAAAGGGCATATGTGTTTTTTCCTGAATATATTCAGGAAAAAATGTTTACGCACTTTTGTCCAAGTGCATCACTGTCAAAGATCTGCCGCTTTTCACATGCTTTAAATGCAATTCCAATCTACCTCCTGAAATATGATTCCTGCAATTCTGCCTCGTTTTCAAGTCCTCTTTGCAGACTTACTTCCATATATTTTTGCCAATAGCTGTCATTTATAACTCTGCAGGTTTGTGAATTACAGTGCCCGTGATTTCCTTTCTTAACTCGTTTCCTTGAAAACTGGCCACAGAACCGCAGGTTTGCTTCAGGCCGTAATCAGGGTCCGGCACGGCACTCTGAGACTTTGGTTCATTCCACTTCCTGGTGGGAAATTAGAGTTAAATGTGCCCCTCCAGACACCTGCCTCACTCCTAGCCCCTTGGTGATGTGTGTCCTGTAGTTTGAGGCCACATGTGCTGGGTTCCTCACCTTTGGCTGATGTGGCCCCACTGGTGTGAGGACACTCCTGCCTGGTTCCCATCCCCTTGGTGATGTGGGCCCTCCGGTGAGAGTCTGATCCTGGTTGGGTTCCTCACACTTCTGTGAGGTGGGCCCTCTTCTCTGAGGTCACTCCTGCCTGGCTGGCACACCCCGCCTTGGCAACGTCGGCCCTCTGGTGGGATTTGGTGCCTGCTGGGTGTCTCCTCCCCTCGGTAATGAGGGCCCTCTGGCGTCAGGCCCTAACTCCTGGGCTCCCAATATTTTCTGATATGCGCCCTGTGGTTCGAGTACACTCCTGCCAGGTTCCCAACCCCATGGGAATGTGGGCCTTCTGCTCTGAGGTCCCAACCGTGGGTTGCTCAGTTTCATGATGAGGGCCCTCTGCTGCGAGTTCTCTCCGGCCTGGATCCCATAGCCTCGCTGCTCTTGGCCACCTGCTGGGAGGTTACAACTGCGGGATTCCTCACCTTTTTTCTTCTATGGGCCCTCTGTTTTGAGACTCCTCCTGCCTGCCTCACTCCCAGCCCCTTGGTGATGTGTGTCCTCTGGTTTGAGGCCACGTATGCTGGGTCCCTCGCCTTTCGATGATGTGGCCCCACTGGTGTGGGGACACTCCTGCCTGGTTCCTATCCCCTTGATGATGTGGGCCCTCTGGTGAGAGTCTGATCCTGGCTGGGTTCCTCACCCTTCTGTGAGGGGGGCCCTCTGCTGTGAGGTCACTCCTGCCTGGCTGGCACACCCCACCTGGGCAACATCGGCCCTCTTGTGGCAGTTGGAGCCTGCTGGGAACCTCCCCTCGGTGATGGGGGCCCTCTTGCCTCAGGCCCTAACTGCTGGGTACCCACATTTTCTGATACGTGCTAAGTGGTGCGAGGACACTCCTGCGAGGTTCCCATCCCCATGGGCATGTGGGCCTTCTGCTCTAAGTTCCCAACAACTGTGTTGTTCACCGTTTCATGATGTTGGCTCTCTGGTGTTAGTTCACCCAGGCCTAGATCCCATAGACTCTGTGCTCTGAGCGGCCTGCTGGGAGGTTCCTACTGCTGGATTCCTTACCTTTTTTATTCTTTGGGTCCTGTGTTTTCATGCTCCTACTTCCTGACTCACTCCCAGCCCATTTGTGATGTAGGTCCTCTGGTTTAAGGCCACATGTACCGGTTTCCTCACCTTTATTGATGTGGCCCCACTGGTGTGAGGACACTCCTGCCTGGTTCCCATCCCCTTGGTGATGGGGGCCCTCTGGTGAGAGTCTGATCCTGTCTGGATTCCTCACACTTCTGGGAGGTGGGCCCTCTGCTGTGAGGTCACTCCTGCCTGGCTGGCACACGTCACCTTGGCGATGTGGGCCCTCAGTTGGGAGTTGGTGCCTGCTGGGAGTCTCCTCCCCTCGGTAATGAGGGCCCTCTGGCGTCAGGCCCTAACTCATGGGCTCCCAAAATTTTCTGATGTGCGCCCTGTCGTGCGAGTACACTCCAGCCAGGGTCCCATTCCCATGGGGATGTGGGCTTTCTGCTCTGAGGTCCCAACGGCTGGGTTGCTCACAGTGTCAGAATGTGGGCCCTCTGCTGTGAGTTCACTCCGGCATGGATCCCATAGCCTCGGTGCTCTGGGCCACCTGCTTGGAGCTTCCAACTGCGGGGTTCCTCACCTTTTTTATTCTATGGGCGCTCTGTTGTGAGTCTCCTCCTGCATGCCTCACTCCCAGCCCTTTCGTGATGTGTGTCCCCTTGTTTGAGGCCACATGTGCTGTGTTCCTCACCTTTCGTTGATGTGGCCCCAGTGGTGTGAGGACACTCCTGCCTGGTTTCCATCCCCTTGGTGATGTGGGCGCTCTGGTTAGAGTCTGATCCTGTTTGGGCTCCTCACACTTCTGTGAGGTGGGCCCTCTGCTGTGAGGTAACTCCTGCCTGGCTTGCTCCCATTGCCTTGGTGACGTCGGCCCTCTGGTGGCACTTGGAACCTGCTGGTAGCCTCCTCTCCTCCGTGATGAGGGCCCTCTGGCATCAGGCCATAACTGCTGGGTTCCCACATTTTCTGATACGTGCTAAGTTGTGCGAGGACACTCCTGCGAGGTTCCCATCCCCATGGGGATGTGGGCCTTCTGCTCTGAGGTCCCACTGGCTGGGTTGCTCACAGTTTCATGATGTGGGCCCTCTGCTGTGAGTTCACTGTGGCCTGGATCCCATAGACTCCATACTCTGGGCCACCTGCTGGGAGGTTCACACTGCTGGATTCCTCACATTTTTTATTCTGTGGGCCCTGTGTTGTTAGGCTACTCCTGCCTGCCTCACTCGGAGCACCTTGGAAATGTGGGTCCTCTGGTTTAGGCCACATGTGCTGGGTTCCTCACCTTTCTATAATGTGGCCACAATGGTGTGAGGACACTCCTGCCTTGTTCCGATCCCCTTGGTGATGTGGGCCCTCTGGTGAGAGTCTTATCCTGGCTGGGTTCCTCACCCTTCTGTGAGGTAGGCCCTCTGCTGTGAGGTCACTCCTGCCTGGCTGGCACACGTCAACTTGGCGACGTGGGCCCTCAGTTGGGAGTTGGTGCCTGCTGGGAGTCTCCTCCCCTCGGTAATGAGGGCCCTCTGGCGTCAGACCCTAACTCCTGGGCTCCCAAAATTTTCTGATGTGCGCCCTGTGGTGCAAGTACACTGCTGCCAGGATCCCAACCTCATGGGAATGTGGGTCTTCTGTTCTGAGGTCCCAATGGTCCGTTGTTCAGTTTCATGATGAGGGCCCTCTGGTGTGAGTTCACTCCGGCATGGACCCCATAGCCTCGCTGCTCCTGGCCACCTGCGGGGAGGTTCCAACTGCGGGATTCCTCACCTTTTTCCTTCTATGGGCCCTCTGTTTTGAGACTTCTCTTGCCTGCCTCACTCCCAGCCCCTTGGTGATGTGTGTCCTGTAGTTTGAGTCCACGTGTGCTGGGTCCGTCACATTTCGGTGATGTGGCCCCACTGGTGTGAGGACACTCCTGCCTGGTTTCCATTCCCTTGGTGATGTGGGCCCTCCGGTGAGAGTCTGATCCTCTTTGGGTTCCTCACACTTTTGTGTGGTTGGCCCTCTGCTCTGAGGTAACTCCTGCCTGGCTGGCACACCCCGCATTGGTGACGTCGGCCTTCTGGTAGCAGTTGGAGCTTGCTGGGAGCCTCCTCTCCTCAGTGATGAGGGCCCTCTGGCGTCCGGCCCTAACTGCTGGGCTCCCCACCTTTTCTGATGTGTGCCCACTGGTGCGATGACACTCCTGCTTGGTTCCCTTCCCCATGGGGATGTGGGCATTGTGCTCTGAGGTTACAACGGCTGGGTTGCTTACAGTATCACGATGAGTGCCCTCTGTTGTGAGTTCATCACTGCCTGGATCCCATAGCCTCGGTGGTCAGGGCCGCCTGCTGGGATGTTCCAACTGCTGGATTCCTCACCTTTTTTATACAATGGGCCATGTGTTTTGAGGTTAATCCTGCCTGCCTCGCTCCGAGACCCATGGTGATGTGGGTCCTCTGGTTTGAGGCCACATGTGCTGGGTACCTCAACTTTCGATGATGTGGCCCCACGGGTGTGAGGACACTCCTGCCTGGTTCCTAGTCCCTTGCTTATGTGGGCACTCTGGTGAGAGTCTGATCCTGACTGGGTTCCTTACCCTTCTGTGAGGTGGGCCCTCTGATGTGAGGTCACTCCTGCCTGGATGTCTCATGTCGCCTTGGCGACGTAGGCCCTCTGTTGGCCACTGAAGCATGCTGGGAGCCTCCTACCCTCTTTAATAAGGGCCCTGGAAGAAACGCATATGCCCTTTTTGACCAAGTGCATCATTGTCGAGGTTCTGCCTCTTCTCCTATACTTTCAGAGGACTTCCCGTCTACCTCCTGAAATCGTATTCCTGGAATTCTGCCCCGCGTTCAAGTCCTCTTTGCAGCCTTACTTCAATATATTTTTGGACGATAGCTGTCATTTATAACTCTGCAGGTTTGTGAATTACAGTGCCCCTGAGCTCCTTTCTTCAACTCGCTTTCTTGTGAGCTGGCCGCAAAACCACAGGATTGCTTCAGGCCCTAATCTGGTTCCGGCACGGCATGCTGAGCCTTTGGCTAATTCCTCTTCCTGGTGGGAAATGAGCGTTAAATTTGTTCGTGCAGACACCTACAGCTAATCTCTCATTGGTTCTCCCTATTCCTGTTCATCTTGCGCAGAAATTGCAAACTGTGCCAAACAGGAGGTTAAAGGCACTGACTCTCCAAGTGGGGAGAGTGTTAGTAAAGCGTCTGGAATGGTAAAACCGAGTACGAGGGGACGAAAACTGAGATGCATTTAAAAAGGTTTCCCGGTCACACGGTGGACCATATTCTGGGTTGCCCATGCATGTTTTACCTGAAGGAAGAATCCCTTCAACCTGGAGAGTTGGGACCTATGGAATGGGTACCATGCAGTATGACTTCAAAGGGTTGCCTTTGCTCACCGAACGTCACCAATGTTATCAGCCCGAAGTGTCCAGCCTTATGTCTCACTCAGCTCGGGGTGTAGATGTGGTAAATCCACGTTGCATCACAAGCCCTGAATGAATTATTTAAGAATTGCTCTCTATTTCACTGTCATTGTGTTTTGTTTTTGTAATTTATTTTGATAATGGGATTTATCGGATTTTCACTGCTGCATTTATGCCGCTGTACACATGCTTGATTCTCTTATGGAGACATATAAATCCATGGGTTTTCAGATTCTTACTAGTCAGGTATATTCCTAGGCATTGAATATGGGGTGTTGAGTCCATTTCGTGGAGCAAGGAGTAGGTCCTGACTATTACATATTTGCTTATGGAAAGGTATCTGTGCTAATTTCAATCTCTGGTTTTATGCAGCACCACAACTCACCTTTCCCCTTAAGCAAGCATAAGTTGGTTTTCTAAATTTGAGACCCTTTTCTGTTTTGTAATTGAGTTCATGTGCAGCCATGTTTGCATTCCGTGTATTTGAGATATCTTATGATGTTTCTTTTTCTGTGTGACTTAGTTAACTTAGAATGATCGTACCTGAATCCACTCATTATGCCGCGACGGGCCTCATGACATAGATTTCATTGCTGAGTGATATTCCATTGTACGTACATACAACAACTTCTTTATCCATTTTTGCTTTCTGGGATATTTCACTTGTACCGTAAATGAGGTTCTTGTAAGCAGAGCCGTCCAAAATTTATGGGTGGCTGTGTCTTTTTGATTTTAATTTCCCTAAGCTATAGAACCATAAGTTGAAGTGCCATAGGCTCCGTTGCTTAGTTTTTTAGGTGTTTGAGGAAACACCATACACTTCTCCAGAGTGGCTGTTGGCAATTTACATCCCGCCCATCAGCATAACAAGGCTCCCTGTTCTCCATGGCCTGTCCTGCCTTTCTGGATTTTTCACTTTTTTCAGATGTCCCTTTTGACAGGGGGGCAGTGAGACTTCATTGTAATGCAGATTTCTTTACAGGCTTGCTTGTTTGGCCAAAAAGGGCATATGTGTTTTTTCTTGAATATATTCAGGAAAAAACGCATACGCCCTTTTAGACCAAGTGCATCATTGTCGACTTTCTGTCTCTTTCCCTATGCTTTAAATGCAATTCCAGTCTGCCCCTGAAATCGTTTTCCTGCAATTCTGCCCCGCTTTCCAGTCCTCTTCGCAGCCTTCCTTCAATATATTTTTGGACGATAGCTGTCATTTATAACTCTGCAGGTTTGTGAATGACAGTGCCCCTGAGCTCCTTTCTTCAACTCGCTTTCTTGTGAGCTGGCCGCAAACCCGCAGGATTGCTTCAGGCCTTAATCAGGTTCCGGCATGGCATGCTGAGCCTTTGGTTAATTCTTCTTCCTGGTGGGAAATGAGCGTTAAATTTCCAGTGCAGACACCTACAGCTAGTCTCTCATTGGTTCTCCCTATTCCTGTTCATCTTGCGCAGAAATTGCAAACTGTGCCAAACAGGAGGTTAAAGGCACTGACTCTCCAAGTGGGGAGAGTGTTAGTAAAGGTCTGGAATGGTGAACCCGAGTAAAAGGGGACGAAAACTGAGATGCATTTGAAAACGTTTCCTGGTCACACGGTGCACCATACTGTGGGTTTCCCATGCACGTTTTAGCTGAAGGAAGAATCCCTTAAAACTGGACAGTTGGGACCCATGGAATGGGTACCATGCAGTATGACTTCAAAGGGTCTGCATTTGCTCATCGAACCTCACCAATGCTATCAGCCCGAAGTGTCCAACCTTATGTCTCACTCAGCTCTGGGTGTAGATGTGGTAAATCCAGGTTGCATCACATGCCCTGAATGAATTATTTAAGAATTGCTCTCTATTTCACTGTCATTGTGTTTTGTTTTTGTAATTCATTTTGATAATGGGATTTATTGGATTTTCTCTGCTGCGTTCATGCAGCTGTACACACGCTTGATTGTCTTACGGAGACATATAAATCCATGGGTTTGAAGATTCTTACTAGTCAGGTGTATTCCTAGGTGTTGAATATGAGGTGTTTAGTCCATTTCGTTGAGCAAGGGGTAGGTCTTGACTATTACATATTTGGCTTATGGAAAGGTATCTGTGCTAATTTCTATCTCTGCTTTTATGCAGCACCCCAACTCACTTTTCCCCTTAAGCAAACATAAGGTGGTTTTCTAAATTTGAGACCCTGTTCTGTTTTGTAATTCAGTTCATGTGTAGCCAAGTTTACATTCCGTGTATTAGTGATAACTTATGATGTTTCATTTTCTGTGTGACTTATTTCACTTAGAATCATCGTACCTGAATCCACTCATTATGCCGCGACGGGCCTGATGAAATAGATTTCATTGGTGAGTGATATTCCTTTGTACGTACGTACCACACTTCTTTATCCATTTTTCGCTTTCTGGGATATTTAACTTGTACCGTAGACGAGGTTCTTGTAAACAGAGCCGTAAACAGAAACTTTGGGGTGGCTGTGTGTTTTTGATTTTAATTTCCCTAAGCTATAGGAAAATAAGTGGTAATGCCGTAGGCTCCGTTGCTTTGTTTTTTAGGTTTTTGAGGAAACACCATACACATCTCCAGAGTGGCTGTTGGCAATTTACATCCCGCCCATCAGCATAACAAGGCTCCCTGTTCTCCATGGCCTGTCCTGTGTTTCTGGTTTTTACACTTTTTTCAGATGGCCCTTTTGAACGGGGGGCAGTGAGACTTCATTGTAGTGCAGATTTCTTTAACATGCTGGCTTGGTTGGCCAAAAAGGGCGTATGCGTTTTTTCCTGAATATATTCAGGAAAAAACGCATACGCCCTTTTTGGCCAAGTGCATCATTGTCGACGTTCTGCCTCTTTTCCTATGCTTTAAATGCAATTCCAGTCTACCCCCTGAAATCGTTTTCTTGCAATTCTGCCCCGCTTTCAAGTCCTTTTCGCAGCCTTCCTTCAATGTATTTTTGGGTGATAGCTGTCATTTATAACTCTGCAGGTTTGTGAATTACAGTGTCCCTGAGCTCCTTTATTCAACTCGCTTTCTTGTGAGCTGGCCGCAAACCCGCAGGATTGCTTCAGGCCCTAATCTGGTTCCGGCACGGCATGCTGAGCCTTTGGTTAATTCCTCTTCCTGGTGGGAAATGAGCGTTAAATTTGCCCGTGCAGACACCTTCACACGAGTCGTCATGGTGCCACTTTGCCCCGGTTATCTCTATGGAGGTTGGAGTTGGAGGGCCTCCTCACTCAAGGTCAGTGTGCCCATGGAGCCAACCCTGCAACTTCAGGGCATGGTTGGGTGTTAGGATCACCACGTGGGGTCCTTTTCCCTTAGGAGGGAGGTGGCCTTTTGGGCTGCTGATTTCCAGGTTTTCAGATACTGCCAGTATCTTGGCCAGATGTGGCGGTGGGCCAAGCCCCTTGGTGACCGTAGTTTATCGTACCTGGATCGCATTCTTGCATTGTTCCATTTCAAGTGGTCCCAGGTTTTGCACTAATACTCCAATGGCGATTCACCGTTCACCAGGAATGTAAAGGTCAAAGGGTTTAGCTAAATTAGGGAGTTCCAGGGCAAGGGTCTGAATTGACTGCTCTTTCCATTCTTGAAAGGCCTCTTCTGCATTCTATTCAAAAGGATCATCATCTTTTCCTTTCAGTGTTTCATATAGAGGCCCAGCTAGTAGACTGTAGTTAGGGATCCAGAAGCAGCAAACCCTGGCCTCCCCAGGAACCCCTAAGCTGTCTTCTAGTTTCAGAAATGGGTAAGGCTGCAAATTGTTTCTTCCCTTTCCTGGGATGGGCTTCTCCGACCTTCTGTGAGAATGAAGCCCAGGCAGGTCACCGTAGTCTGTGATATTTGAGCTTTGTCTTGGACAACTTGTATCCTTTATTGGCTTGGTAGTTCAGAGGTCTGCTTAGTAGGGCTGGCGATCAGAATGTCGTCTGCATATTGAAGGAGTGTTTCCTTTTCCAGAGGTAGAACTTTTAGGTCTTTAGCTGAGCTTTCCCCAAAGATGGTGTGGGAATTTTTGAACCCTTGGGGCAACACGGCCCGGAAGTATTGTTTTAGTTGTATGTTGAGTCCTGCCACTCACAAGCCAAAATTTCTTGTGACTCTGGGACTAATAGAATACAAAAGAAGGCATCATTGAAGACTAATACAGAATACCATGTCCTGGTGGTTGGTAGAATGACCAGCAGGGTGTAGGATTTAGGAACTACTGGAGGTATATCCTCGGTGGCTTCACTGACTGTCCTGACATCCTTTACCAGGACTCCAGCAGCCCATGGGGCTCTCGAGGTCAGGCCAATCCCAGGATATGGAGCTCACCTGGGCAGGTACCCCACCCCCACCCCAGCCCACGGGGCTCTCGTGTTCAGGCTCCTCCCAGGATATGGGGTTCCCTGGGCAGGTTCCCCTGCAGCCCATGGGGCTCTCCTGGTCAGGCCCCTCCCAGGATACAGAGCTACCCTTGCAGGTACCATGGCAGGGCTGGGAACACAGGAACCGTGCATATCGCCCTCATTGCAGAGCACTCCCAGCTCACCTGTCACTCAGATCTGACACAGAGCACCTCAGAGCAGGACTTGAACTAACAAACAGCAGCTCCGACAGGTCTGTGACCCTGGGCAACACTCTGTGTGGCCTCCCTCCACCTGGTCTTCCAGAGACTTCCACTGCACCCGGGGCACCAGGCCTCTGTCTCCACCCACCAGCCACCCCTCCTCTCCCTGACTCCTGGGTTCCTCTCATTAGGAGAGGGTTTTCTTGAAGTTGTCTCCCACTCATGGGCCAGATAATATAATTAGAAAACAAGCCAGAGCTGCAGCCCCTTGTCTATCCTGACTCTCAGGAGCCCACACCTGTTCCTTGGACCTGGCCGATTCAGCAAGTTCCAGTTTCTGCAACTGTGAGCCCCTGAGGGGTGATTATTGGCTGGCCTGGGAAGCCCGACCGTGCCGGCCAGCCCTCCCCAGGTGTGCCTGGGTTCAGATCAATATAAACACCGCTCCAGGCAGCAAGAGCCCCTGCAGCTGTGCCTGACGCCATTTTCTCTGCCCTGTCAGCAGTCTTGGGGCTGGACTGGTGGGAGGGAGTGAGAGGCCACGGCTTTGTGGGTGGCCCAGTGTGAGTGGGGCTCTGCTGGACTTTCTGCAGCAGTTGCCAAGATGCCACCTGCTAAAGAAGAGGATGTGTCACCCATACCTGCCGCTGGAATTTCTCCCTGGGCAGAGGTGAGTGAGGAAGAAAGCAGTGGGGGCCGGGACAGCAGGGGTATCTCAGGCAGGGAAATGGAAAACTTCCAGAAGAGCACCCAGGGCCAGGACCATCCTGGCTGGCCTGCAGGCACCAAGTCGGCTGGCATGCTGTCACTCATGTGGCTCCATGGCCCTTCCTCTAGGCTTTCAAGTCCTTGTACATATTCAGGTGTTTTACCTGGGAAGGGTGGGAACATTTCAGCAGCAGCTGGCCTGGGGCTCAGCCCACGTTTACTCACAGATGCCTCGGCACGGTCCCCCAGCTTTGCAATGAGGACGCTTGTTGCGTGGGGCCTGCTGGCTGAATGGGAGATGATTCCCCACCACTGACCAACTTCAGAATTGTTTACAACTGGAGCAAGTGCCCTGATACGGTTTTCCTCTGTGTAACTGGTGGGTTCTGTTTTTTTTTCTTTTTTTCGTTTTTGGTTCAAGGTAGATTTTATTCCTCTTTTTTGTATTTACAGATATAAGCATGGAAATAATTTATTCATGTAAATACATGTATGTGAAGGGAAGAATATTTTTTCTGTTTTACTTTTTGCAATTTGAATTTTATTTTATTTTTTTATACAGCAGGTTCTTTTTGGTTATCTATTTTATACATATAAATGTATACATGCCAATCCCAATCTCTCAACTCCTCCCACCACCACCCCCCAACAGCTTTCCCCCCTTGGTGTCCATAGGTTTGTTGTCTACATCTGTTGCTCTATTTCTGCCTTGCAAAACGGTTCATCTGTGCAATTTTTCTAGGTTCCACATATATGCATTAATAGACAAGATTTGTTTTTCTCTTTCTGACTTACTTCACTCTGTATGACAGTCTCTAGATCCATCAACGTCTCTACAAATGACCCAATTTCATTCCTTTTTATGGCTTAGTAATATTCCATTTTATATATGTACCACATCTTTATGCATTCGTCTGTCTGTGGGCATTTAGGTTGCTTCCATTACCTGGATATTGTAAATAGTGATGCAATGAACATTGCGGTGAATGTCTCTTTTTGATTTATGGTTTTGTCTGGGTATATGCCCAGTAGTGGGATTGCTGTATCATATGGTAATTCTATTCTTAGTTTTATAAGAAACTCCATAATGTTCTCCACAGTGACTGTATCAATTTACATTCCCAACAATAGTGGAAGAGGGTTCCTTATCTCCACACCCTTTCCAGCATTTGTTGTTTGTAGATTTTCTGATGATGCCCATTCTAACAGGTGTGAGGTGATACACCATGGATGAGTCTATTTCGTTGAGCAAAGAGTAGGTCTTGTCTATTACATATTTGGCTTATGGAACGGTATGTGTGCTAATTTCAATCTCTGGTTTTATACAGCACCCCAACTCAACTTTCCCCTTAAGCAAGCATAAGTTTTTATCTAAATGTGAGACTCTGTTCGGTTTTGGAATTCAGTTTATGTGTAGCCAAGTTTACACTCTCTCTATTAGTGATATCTTATGATAATTATCTTTATCTGTGTGACCTATTTCTCTTAGAATCATCATACTTAAATCCACTCAATTTGCTGCTACAGGCCTGATGACATTGATTTCATTGCTGAGTGATATTCTGTTGTACGTAAGTAGCACAACTCCTTTATCCATTTTTTTCTTTCTGGGATATTTAATTTGTACTGGACTCAAGGTTCTTGTAAACACAGCAGCCCTAAATTTGGTGTTGGCTGTGTCTTGTTGATTTTAATTTTCCTAAGCTATAGGGCCAAAAGTGGAAGTGCCCTAGGGTCTGTAGCTTTGTTTTTCAGATGTTTCAGGATACACCATACACATCTCCAGAGTGTCTGTTGGCAATTTACATCCCGCCCATCAGCATAACAAGGCTCCCTGTTCTCCATGGCCTGTCCTGTGTTTCTGGTTTTTACACTTTTTTCAGATGGCCCTTTTGACGAATGGGAAATGAGACTTCATTGTAGTGCGGATTTCCATTTCTCGAGTGCTTGGTTGGCCAAAAAGGGCATATGTGTTTTTTCCTGAATATATTCAGGAAAAAATGTTTACGCACTTTTGTCCAAGTGCATCACTGTCAAAGATCTGCCGCTTTTCACATGCTTTAAATGCAATTCCAATCTACCTCCTGAAATATGATTCCTGCAATTCTGCCTCGTTTTCAAGTCCTCTTTGCAGACTTACTTCCATATATTTTTGCCAATAGCTGTCATTTATAACTCTGCAGGTTTGTGAATTACAGTGCCCGTGATTTCCTTTCTTAACTCGTTTCCTTGAAAACTGGCCACAGAACCGCAGGTTTGCTTCAGGCCGTAATCAGGGTCCGGCACGGCACTCTGAGACTTTGGTTCATTCCACTTCCTGGTGGGAAATTAGAGTTAAATGTGCCCCTCCAGACACCTGCCTCACTCCTAGCCCCTTGGTGATGTGTGTCCTGTAGTTTGAGGCCACATGTGCTGGGTTCCTCACCTTTGGCTGATGTGGCCCCACTGGTGTGAGGACACTCCTGCCTGGTTCCCATCCCCTTGGTGATGTGGGCCCTCCGGTGAGAGTCTGATCCTGGTTGGGTTCCTCACACTTCTGTGAGGTGGGCCCTCTTCTCTGAGGTCACTCCTGCCTGGCTGGCACACCCCGCCTTGGCAACGTCGGCCCTCTGGTGGGATTTGGTGCCTGCTGGGTGTCTCCTCCCCTCGGTAATGAGGGCCCTCTGGCGTCAGGCCCTAACTCCTGGGCTCCCAATATTTTCTGATATGCGCCCTGTGGTTCGAGTACACTCCTGCCAGGTTCCCAACCCCATGGGAATGTGGGCCTTCTGCTCTGAGGTCCCAACCGTGGGTTGCTCAGTTTCATGATGAGGGCCCTCTGCTGCGAGTTCTCTCCGGCCTGGATCCCATAGCCTCGCTGCTCTTGGCCACCTGCTGGGAGGTTACAACTGCGGGATTCCTCACCTTTTTTCTTCTATGGGCCCTCTGTTTTGAGACTCCTCCTGCCTGCCTCACTCCCAGCCCCTTGGTGATGTGTGTCCTCTGGTTTGAGGCCACGTATGCTGGGTCCCTCGCCTTTCGATGATGTGGCCCCACTGGTGTGGGGACACTCCTGCCTGGTTCCTATCCCCTTGATGATGTGGGCCCTCTGGTGAGAGTCTGATCCTGGCTGGGTTCCTCACCCTTCTGTGAGGGGGGCCCTCTGCTGTGAGGTCACTCCTGCCTGGCTGGCACACCCCACCTGGGCAACATCGGCCCTCTTGTGGCAGTTGGAGCCTGCTGGGAACCTCCCCTCGGTGATGGGGGCCCTCTTGCCTCAGGCCCTAACTGCTGGGTACCCACATTTTCTGATACGTGCTAAGTGGTGCGAGGACACTCCTGCGAGGTTCCCATCCCCATGGGCATGTGGGCCTTCTGCTCTAAGTTCCCAACAACTGTGTTGTTCACCGTTTCATGATGTTGGCTCTCTGGTGTTAGTTCACCCAGGCCTAGATCCCATAGACTCTGTGCTCTGAGCGGCCTGCTGGGAGGTTCCTACTGCTGGATTCCTTACCTTTTTTATTCTTTGGGTCCTGTGTTTTCATGCTCCTACTTCCTGACTCACTCCCAGCCCATTTGTGATGTAGGTCCTCTGGTTTAAGGCCACATGTACCGGTTTCCTCACCTTTATTGATGTGGCCCCACTGGTGTGAGGACACTCCTGCCTGGTTCCCATCCCCTTGGTGATGGGGGCCCTCTGGTGAGAGTCTGATCCTGTCTGGATTCCTCACACTTCTGGGAGGTGGGCCCTCTGCTGTGAGGTCACTCCTGCCTGGCTGGCACACGTCACCTTGGCGATGTGGGCCCTCAGTTGGGAGTTGGTGCCTGCTGGGAGTCTCCTCCCCTCGGTAATGAGGGCCCTCTGGCGTCAGGCCCTAACTCATGGGCTCCCAAAATTTTCTGATGTGCGCCCTGTCGTGCGAGTACACTCCAGCCAGGGTCCCATTCCCATGGGGATGTGGGCTTTCTGCTCTGAGGTCCCAACGGCTGGGTTGCTCACAGTGTCAGAATGTGGGCCCTCTGCTGTGAGTTCACTCCGGCATGGATCCCATAGCCTCGGTGCTCTGGGCCACCTGCTTGGAGCTTCCAACTGCGGGGTTCCTCACCTTTTTTATTCTATGGGCGCTCTGTTGTGAGTCTCCTCCTGCATGCCTCACTCCCAGCCCTTTCGTGATGTGTGTCCCCTTGTTTGAGGCCACATGTGCTGTGTTCCTCACCTTTCGTTGATGTGGCCCCAGTGGTGTGAGGACACTCCTGCCTGGTTTCCATCCCCTTGGTGATGTGGGCGCTCTGGTTAGAGTCTGATCCTGTTTGGGCTCCTCACACTTCTGTGAGGTGGGCCCTCTGCTGTGAGGTAACTCCTGCCTGGCTTGCTCCCATTGCCTTGGTGACGTCGGCCCTCTGGTGGCACTTGGAACCTGCTGGTAGCCTCCTCTCCTCCGTGATGAGGGCCCTCTGGCATCAGGCCATAACTGCTGGGTTCCCACATTTTCTGATACGTGCTAAGTTGTGCGAGGACACTCCTGCGAGGTTCCCATCCCCATGGGGATGTGGGCCTTCTGCTCTGAGGTCCCACTGGCTGGGTTGCTCACAGTTTCATGATGTGGGCCCTCTGCTGTGAGTTCACTGTGGCCTGGATCCCATAGACTCCATACTCTGGGCCACCTGCTGGGAGGTTCACACTGCTGGATTCCTCACATTTTTTATTCTGTGGGCCCTGTGTTGTTAGGCTACTCCTGCCTGCCTCACTCGGAGCACCTTGGAAATGTGGGTCCTCTGGTTTAGGCCACATGTGCTGGGTTCCTCACCTTTCTATAATGTGGCCACACTGGTGTGAGGACACTCCTGCCTTGTTCCGATCCCCTTGGTGATGTGGGCCCTCTGGTGAGAGTCTTATCCTGGCTGGGTTCCTCACCCTTCTGTGAGGTAGGCCCTCTGCTGTGAGGTCACTCCTGCCTGGCTGGCACACGTCAACTTGGCGACGTGGGCCCTCAGTTGGGAGTTGGTGCCTGCTGGGAGTCTCCTCCCCTCGGTAATGAGGGCCCTCTGGCGTCAGACCCTAACTCCTGGGCTCCCAAAATTTTCTGATGTGCGCCCTGTGGTGCAAGTACACTGCTGCCAGGATCCCAACCTCATGGGAATGTGGGTCTTCTGTTCTGAGGTCCCAATGGTCCGTTGTTCAGTTTCATGATGAGGGCCCTCTGGTGTGAGTTCACTCCGGCATGGACCCCATAGCCTCGCTGCTCCTGGCCACCTGCGGGGAGGTTCCAACTGCGGGATTCCTCACCTTTTTCCTTCTATGGGCCCTCTGTTTTGAGACTTCTCTTGCCTGCCTCACTCCCAGCCCCTTGGTGATGTGTGTCCTGTAGTTTGAGTCCACGTGTGCTGGGTCCGTCACATTTCGGTGATGTGGCCCCACTGGTGTGAGGACACTCCTGCCTGGTTTCCATTCCCTTGGTGATGTGGGCCCTCCGGTGAGAGTCTGATCCTCTTTGGGTTCCTCACACTTTTGTGTGGTTGGCCCTCTGCTCTGAGGTCACTCCTGCCTGGCTGGCACACCCCGCATTGGTGACGTCGGCCTTCTGGTAGCAGTTGGAGCTTGCTGGGAGCCTCCTCTCCTCAGTGATGAGGGCCCTCTGGCGTCCGGCTCTAACTGCTGGGCTCCCCACCTTTTCTGATGTGTGCCCACTGGTGCGATGACACTCCTGCTTGGTTCCCTTCCCCATGGGGATGTGGGCATTGTGCTCTGAGGTTACAACGGCTGGGTTGCTTACAGTATCACGATGAGTGCCCTCTGTTGTGAGTTCATCACTGCCTGGATCCCATAGCCTCGGTGGTCAGGGCCGCCTGCTGGGATGTTCCAACTGCTGGATTCCTCACCTTTTTTATACAATGGGCCATGTGTTTTGAGGTTAATCCTGCCTGCCTCGCTCCGAGACCCATGGTGATGTGGGTCCTCTGGTTTGAGGCCACATGTGCTGGGTACCTCAACTTTCGATGATGTGGCCCCACGGGTGTGAGGACACTCCTGCCTGGTTCCTAGCCCCTTGCTTATGTGGGCACTCTGGTGAGAGTCTGATCCTGACTGGGTTCCTTACCCTTCTGTGAGGTGGGCCCTCTGATGTGAGGTCACTCCTGCCTGGATGTCTCATGTCGCCTTGGCGATGTAGGCCCTCTGTTGGCCACTGAAGCATGCTGGGAGCCTCCTACCCTCTTTAATAAGGGCCCTGGAAGAAACGCATATGCCCTTTTTGACCAAGTGCATCATTGTCGAGGTTCTGCCTCTTCTCCTATACTTTCAGAGGACTTCCCGTCTACCTCCTGAAATCGTATTCCTGGAATTCTGCCCCGCGTTCAAGTCCTCTTTGCAGCCTTACTTCAATATATTTTTGGACGATAGCTGTCATTTATAACTCTGCAGGTTTGTGAATTACAGTGCCCCTGAGCTCCTTTCTTCAACTCGCTTTCTTGTGAGCTGGCCGCAAAACCACAGGATTGCTTCAGGCACTAATCTGGTTCCGGCACGGCATGCTGAGCCTTTGGCTAATTCCTCTTCCTGGTGGGAAATGAGCGTTAAATTTGTTCGTGCAGACACCTACAGCTAATCTCTCATTGGTTCTCCCTATTCCTGTTCATCTTGCGCAGAAATTCCAAACTGTGCCAAACAGGAGGTTAAAGGCACTGACTCTCCAAGTGGGGAGAGTGTTAGTAAAGCGTCTGGAATGGTAAAACCGAGTACGAGGGGACGAAAACTGAGATGCATTTAAAAAGGTTTCCCGGTCACACGGTGGACCATATTCTGGGTTGCCCATGCATGTTTTACCTGAAGGAAGAATCCCTTCAACCTGGAGAGTTGGGACCCATGGAATGGGTACCATGCAGTATGACTTCAAAGGGTTGCCTTTGCTCACCGAACGTCACCAATGTTATCAGCCCGAAGTGTCCAGCCTTATGTCTCACTCAGCTCGGGGTGTAGATGTGGTAAATCCACGTTGCATCACAAGCCCTGAATGAATTATTTAAGAATTGCTCTCTATTTCACTGTCATTGTGTTTTGTTTTTGTAATTTATTTTGATAATGGGATTTATCGGATTTTCACTGCTGCGTTTATGCCGCTGTACACATGCTTGATTCTCTTATGGAGACATATAAATCCATGGGTTTTCAGATTCTTACTAGTCAGGTATATTCCTAGGCATTGAATATGGGGTGTTGAGTCCATTTCGTGGAGCAAGGAGTAGGTCCTGACTATTACATATTTGCTTATGGAAAGGTATCTGTGCTAATTTCAATCTCTGGTTTTATGCAGCACCACAACTCACCTTTCCCCTTAAGCAAGCATAAGTTGGTTTTCTAAATTTGAGACCCTTTTCTGTTTTGTAATTGAGTTCATGTGCAGCCATGTTTGCATTCCGTGTATTTGAGATATCTTATGGTGTTTCATTTTCTGTGTGACTTAGTTAACTTAGAATGATCGTACCTGAATCCACTCATTATGCCGCGACGGGCCTCATGACATAGATTTCATTGCTGAGTGATATTCCATTGTACGTACGTACAACAACTTCTTTATCCATTTTTGCTTTCTGGGATATTTCACTTGTACCGTAAATGAGGTTCTTGTAAGCAGAGCCGTCCAAAATTTATGGGTGGCTGTGTCTTTTTGATTTTAATTTCCCTAAGCTATAGAACCATAAGTTGAAGTGCCGTAGGCTCCGTTGCTTAGTTTTTTAGGTGTTTGAGGAAACACCATACACTTCTCCAGAGTGGCTGTTGGCAATTTACATCCCGCCCATCAGCATAACAAGGCTCCCTGTTCTCCATGGCCTGTCCTGCCTTTCTGGATTTTTCACTTTTTTCAGATGTCCCTTTTGACAGGGGGGCAGTGAGACTTCATTGTAATGCAGATTTCTTTACAGGCTTGCTTGTTTGGCCAAAAAGGGCATATGTGTTTTTTCTTGAATATATTCAGGAAAAAACGCATACGCCCTTTTAGACCAAGTGCATCATTGTCGACTTTCTGTCTCTTTCCCTATGCTTTAAATGCAATTCCAGTCTGCCCCTGAAATCGTTTTCCTGCAATTCTGCCCCGCTTTCCAGTCCTCTTCGCAGCCTTCCTTCAATATATTTTTGGACGATAGCTGTCATTTATAACTCTGCAGGTTTGTGAATGACAGTGCCCCTGAGCTCCTTTCTTCAACTCGCTTTCTTGTGAGCTGGCCGCAAACCCGCAGGATTGCTTCAGGCCTTAATCAGGTTCCGGCATGGCATGCTGAGCCTTTGGTTAATTCTTCTTCCTGGTGGGAAATGAGCGTTAAATTTCCAGTGCAGACACCTACAGCTAGTCTCTCATTGGTTCTCCCTATTCCTGTTCATCTTGCGCAGAAATTGCAAACTGTGCCAAACAGGAGGTTAAAGGCACTGACTCTCCAAGTGGGGAGAGTGTTAGTAAAGGTCTGGAATGGTGAACCCGAGTAAAAGGGGACGAAAACTGAGATGCATTTGAAAACGTTTCCTGGTCACACGGTGCACCATACTGTGGGTTTCCCATGCACGTTTTAGCTGAAGGAAGAATCCCTTAAAACTGGACAGTTGGGACCCATGGAATGGGTACCATGCAGTATGACTTCAAAGGGTCTGCATTTGCTCATCGAACCTCACCAATGCTATCAGCCCGAAGTGTCCAACCTTATGTCTCACTCAGCTCTGGGTGTAGATGTGGTAAATCCAGGTTGCATCACATGCCCTGAATGAATTATTTAAGAATTGCTCTCTATTTCACTGTCATTGTGTTTTGTTTTTGTAATTCATTTTGATAATGGGATTTATTGGATTTTCTCTGCTGCGTTCATGCAGCTGTACACACGCTTGATTGTCTTACGGAGACATATAAATCCATGGGTTTGAAGATTCTTACTAGTCAGGTGTATTCCTAGGTGTTGAATATGAGGTGTTTAGTCCATTTCGTTGAGCAAGGGGTAGGTCTTGACTATTACATATTTGGCTTATGGAAAGGTATCTGTGCTAATTTCTATCTCTGCTTTTATGCAGCACCCCAACTCACTTTTCCCCTTAAGCAAACATAAGGTGGTTTTCTAAATTTGAGACCCTGTTCTGTTTTGTAATTCAGTTCATGTGTAGCCAAGTTTACATTCCGTGTATTAGTGATAACTTATGATGTTTCATTTTCTGTGTGACTTATTTCACTTAGAATCATCGTACCTGAATCCACTCATGCCGCGACGGGCCTGATGAAATAGATTTCATTGGTGAGTGATATTCCTTTGTACGTACGTACCACACTTCTTTATCCATTTTTCGCTTTCTGGGATATTTAACTTGTACCGTAGACGAGGTTCTTGTAAACAGAGCCGTAAACAGAAACTTTGGGGTGGCTGTGTGTTTTTGATTTTAATTTCCCTAAGCTATAGGAAAATAAGTGGTAATGCCGTAGGCTCCGTTGCTTTGTTTTTTAGGTTTTTGAGGAAACACCATACACATCTCCAGAGTGGCTGTTGGCAATTTACATCCCGCCCATCAGCATAACAAGGCTCCCTGTTCTCCATGGCCTGTCCTGTGTTTCTGGTTTTTACACTTTTTTCAGATGGCCCTTTTGAACGGGGGGCAGTGAGACTTCATTGTAGTGCAGATTTCTTTAACATGCTGGCTTGGTTGGCCAAAAAGGGCGTATGCGTTTTTTCCTGAATATATTCAGGAAAAAACGCATACGCCCTTTTTGGCCAAGTGCATCATTGTCGACGTTCTGCCTCTTTTCCTATGCTTTAAATGCAATTCCAGTCTACCCCCTGAAATCGTTTTCTTGCAATTCTGCCCCGCTTTCAAGTCCTTTTCGCAGCCTTCCTTCAATATATTTTTGGGTGATAGCTGTCATTTATAACTCTGCAGGTTTGTGAATTACAGTGTCCCTGAGCTCCTTTATTCAACTCGCTTTCTTGTGAGCTGGCCGCAAACCCGCAGGATTGCTTCAGGCCCTAATCTGGTTCTGGCACGGCATGCTGAGCCTTTGGTTAATTCCTCTTCCTGGTGGGAAATGAGCGTTAAATTTGCCCGTGCAGACACCTTCACACGAGTCGTCATGGTGCCACTTTGCCCCGGTTATCTCTATGGAGGTTGGAGTTGGAGGGCCTCCTCACTCAAGGTCAGTGTGCCCATGGAGCCAACCCTGCAACTTCAGGGCATGGTTGGGTGTTAGGATCACCACGTGGGGTCCTTTTCCCTTAGGAGGGAGGTGGCCTTTTGGGCTGCTGATTTCCAGGTTTTCAGATACTGCCAGTATCTTGGCCAGATGTGGCGGTGGGCCAAGCCCCTTGGTGACCGTAGTTTATCGTACCTGGATCGCATTCTTGCATTGTTCCATTTCAAGTGGTCCCAGGTTTTGCACTAATACTCCAATGGCGATTCACCGTTCACCAGGAATGTAAAGGTCAAAGGGTTTAGCTAAATTAGGGAGTTCCAGGGCAAGGGTCTGAATTGACTGCTCTTTCCATTCTTGAAAGGCCTCTTCTGCATTCTATTCAAAAGGATCATCATCTTTTCCTTTCAGTGTTTCATATAGAGGCCCAGCTAGTAGACTGTAGTTAGGGATCCAGAAGCAGCAAACCCTGGCCTCCCCAGGAACCCCTAAGCTGTCTTCTAGTTTCAGAAATGGGTAAGGCTGCAAATTGTTTCTTCCCTTTCCTGGGATGGGCTTCTCCGACCTTCTGTGAGAATGAAGCCCAGGCAGGTCACCGTAGTCTGTGATATTTGAGCTTTGTCTTGGACAACTTGTATCCTTTATTGGCTTGGTAGTTCAGAGGTCTGCTTAGTAGGGCTGGCGATCAGAATGTCGTCTGCATATTGAAGGAGTGTTTCCTTTTCCAGAGGTAGAACTTTTAGGTCTTTAGCTGAGCTTTCCCCAAAGATGGTGTGGGAATTTTTGAACCCTTGGGGCAACACGGCCCGGAAGTATTGTTTTAGTTGTATGTTGAGTCCTGCCACTCACAAGCCAAAATTTCTTGTGACTCTGGGACTAATAGAATACAAAAGAAGGCATCATTGAAGACTAATACAGAATACCATGTCCTGGTGGTTGGTAGAATGACCAGCAGGGTGTAGGATTTAGGAACTACTGGAGGTATATCCTCGGTGGCTTCACTGACTGTCCTGACATCCTTTACCAGGACTCCAGCAGCCCATGGGGCTCTCGAGGTCAGGCCAATCCCAGGATATGGAGCTCACCTGGGCAGGTACCCCACCCCCACCCCAGCCCACGGGGCTCTCGTGTTCAGGCTCCTCCCAGGATATGGGGTTCCCTGGGCAGGTTCCCCTGCAGCCCATGGGGCTCTCGTGGTCAGGCCCCTCCCAGGATACAGAGCTACCCTTGCAGGTACCATGGCAGGGCTGGGAACACAGGAACCGTGCATATCGCCCTCATTGCAGAGCACTCCCAGCTCACCTGTCACTCAGATCTGACACAGAGCACCTCAGAGCAGGACTTGAACTAACAAACAGCAGCTCCGACAGGTCTGTGACCCTGGGCAACACTCTGTGTGGCCTCCCTCCACCTGGTCTTCCAGAGACTTCCACTGCACCCGGGGCACCAGGCCTCTGTCTCCACCCACCAGCCACCCCTCCTCTCCCTGACTCCTGGGTTCCTCTCATTAGGAGAGGGTTTTCTTGAAGTTGTCTCCCACTCATGGGCCAGATAATATAATTAGAAAACAAGCCAGAGCTGCAGCCCCTTGTCTATCCTGACTCTCAGGAGCCCACACCTGTTCCTTGGACCTGGCCGATTCAGCAAGTTCCAGTTTCTGCAACTGTGAGCCCCTGAGGGGTGATTATTGGCTGGCCTGGGAAGCCCGACCGTGCCGGCCAGCCCTCCCCAGGTGTGCCTGGGTTCAGATCAATATAAACACCGCTCCAGGCAGCAAGAGCCCCTGCAGCTGTGCCTGACGCCATTTTCTCTGCCCTGTCAGCAGTCTTGGGGCTGGACTGGTGGGAGGGAGTGAGAGGCCACGGCTTTGTGGGTGGCCCAGTGTGAGTGGGGCTCTGCTGGACTTTCTGCAGCAGTTGCCAAGATGCCACCTGCTAAAGAAGAGGATGTGTCACCCATACCTGCCGCTGGAATTTCTCCCTGGGCAGAGGTGAGTGAGGAAGAAAGCAGTGGGGGCCGGGACAGCAGGGGTATCTCAGGCAGGGAAATGGAAAACTTCCAGAAGAGCACCCAGGGCCAGGACCATCCTGGCTGGCCTGCAGGCACCAAGTCGGCTGGCATGCTGTCACTCATGTGGCTCCATGGCCCTTCCTCTAGGCTTTCAAGTCCTTGTACATATTCAGGTGTTTTACCTGGGAAGGGTGGGAACATTTCAGCAGCAGCTGGCCTGGGGCTCAGCCCACGTTTACTCACAGATGCCTCGGCACGGTCCCCCAGCTTTGCAATGAGGACGCTTGTTGCGTGGGGCCTGCTGGCTGAATGGGAGATGATTCCCCACCACTGACCAACTTCAGAATTGTTTACAACTGGAGCAAGTGCCCTGATACGGTTTTCCTCTGTGTAACTGGTGGGTTCTGTTTTTTTTTCTTTTTTTCGTTTTTGGTTCAAGGTAGATTTTATTCCTCTTTTTTGTATTTACAGATATAAGCATGGAAATAATTTATTCATGTAAATACATGTATGTGAAGGGAAGAATATTTTTTCTGTTTTACTTTTTGCAATTTGAATTTTATTTTATTTTTTTATACAGCAGGTTCTTTTTGGTTATCTATTTTATACATATAAATGTATACATGCCAATCCCAATCTCTCAACTCCTCCCACCACCACCCCCCAACAGCTTTCCCCCCTTGGTGTCCATAGGTTTGTTGTCTACATCTGTTGCTCTATTTCTGCCTTGCAAAACGGTTCATCTGTGCAATTTTTCTAGGTTCCACATATATGCATTAATAGACAAGATTTGTTTTTCTCTTTCTGACTTACTTCACTCTGTATGACAGTCTCTAGATCCATCAACGTCTCTACAAATGACCCAATTTCATTCCTTTTTATGGCTTAGTAATATTCCATTTTATATATGTACCACATCTTTATGCATTCGTCTGTCTGTGGGCATTTAGGTTGCTTCCATTACCTGGATATTGTAAATAGTGATGCAATGAACATTGCGGTGAATGTCTCTTTTTGATTTATGGTTTTGTCTGGGTATATGCCCAGTAGTGGGATTGCTGTATCATATGGTAATTCTATTCTTAGTTTTATAAGAAACTCCATAATGTTCTCCACAGTGACTGTATCAATTTACATTCCCAACAATAGTGGAAGAGGGTTCCTTATCTCCACACCCTTTCCAGCATTTGTTGTTTGTAGATTTTCTGATGATGCCCATTCTAACAGGTGTGAGGTGATACACCATGGATGAGTCTATTTCGTTGAGCAAAGAGTAGGTCTTGTCTATTACATATTTGGCTTATGGAACGGTATGTGTGCTAATTTCAATCTCTGGTTTTATACAGCACCCCAACTCAACTTTCCCCTTAAGCAAGCATAAGTTTTTATCTAAATGTGAGACTCTGTTCGGTTTTGGAATTCAGTTTATGTGTAGCCAAGTTTACACTCTCTCTATTAGTGATATCTTATGATAATTATCTTTCTCTGTGTGACCTATTTCTCTTAGAATCATCATACTTAAATCCACTCAATTTGCTGCTACAGGCCTGATGACATTGATTTCATTGCTGAGTGATATTCTGTTGTACGTAAGTAGCACAACTCCTTTATCCATTTTTTTCTTTCTGGGATATTTAATTTGTACTGGACTCAAGGTTCTTGTAAACACAGCAGCCCTAAATTTTGTGTTGGCTGTGTCTTGTTGATTTTAATTTTCCTAAGCTATAGGGCCAAAAGTGGAAGTGCCCTAGGGTCTGTAGCTTTGTTTTTCAGATGTTTCAGGATACACCATACACATCTCCAGAGTGTCTGTTGGCAATTTACATCCCGCCCATCAGCATAACAAGGCTCCCTGTTCTCCATGGCCTGTCCTGTGTTTCTGGTTTTTACACTTTTTTCAGATGGCCCTTTTGACGAATGGGAAATGAGACTTCATTGTAGTGCGGATTTCCATTTCTCGAGTGCTTGGTTGGCCAAAAAGGGCATATGTGTTTTTTCCTGAATATATTCAGGAAAAAATGTTTACGCACTTTTGTCCAAGTGCATCACTGTCAAAGATCTGCCGCTTTTCACATGCTTTAAATGCAATTCCAATCTACCTCCTGAAATATGATTCCTGCAATTCTGCCTCGTTTTCAAGTCCTCTTTGCAGACTTACTTCCATATATTTTTGCCAATAGCTGTCATTTATAACTCTGCAGGTTTGTGAATTACAGTGCCCGTGATTTCCTTTCTTAACTCGTTTCCTTGAAAACTGGCCACAGAACCGCAGGTTTGCTTCAGGCCGTAATCAGGGTCCGGCACGGCACTCTGAGGCTTTGGTTCATTCCACTTCCTGGTGGGAAATTAGAGTTAAATGTGCCCCTCCAGACACCTGCCTCACTCCTAGCCCCTTGGTGATGTGTGTCCTGTGGTTTGAGGCCACATGTGCTGGGTTCCTCACCTTTGGCTGATGTGGCCCCACTGGTGTGAGGACACTCCTGCCTGGTTCCCATCCCCTTGGTGATGTGGGCCCTCCGGTGAGAGTCTGATCCTGGTTGGGTTCCTCACACTTCTGTGAGGTGGGCCCTCTTCTCTGAGGTCACTCCTGCCTGGCTGGCACACCCTGCCTTGGCGACGTCGGCCCTCTGGTGGGATTTGGTGCCTGCTGGGTGTCTCCTCCCCTCGGTAATGAGGGCCCTCTGGCGTCAGGCCCTAACTCCTGGGCTCCCAATATTTTCTGATATGCGCCCTGTGGTTCGAGTACACTCCTGCCAGGTTCCCAACCCCATGGGAATGTGGGCCTTCTGCTCTGAGGTCCCAACCGTGGGTTACTCAGTTTCATGATGAGGGCCCTCTGCTGCGAGTTCTCTCCGGCCTGGATCCCATAGCCTCGCTGCTCTTGGCCACCTGCTGGGAGGTTACAACTGCGGGATTCCTCACCTTTTTTCTTCTATGGGCCCTCTGTTTTGAGACTCCTCCTGCCTGCCTCACTCCCAGCCCCTTGGTGATGTGTGTCCTCTGGTTTGAGGCCACGTATGCTGGGTCCCTCGCCTTTCGATGATGTGGCCCCACTGGTGTGGGGACACTCCTGCCTGGTTCCTATCCCCTTGATGATGTGGGCCCTCTGGTGAGAGTCTGATCCTGGCTGGGTTCCTCACCCTTCTGTGAGGGGGGCCCTCTGCTGTGAGGTCACTCCTGCCTGGCTGGCACACCCCACCTGGGCAACATCGGCCCTCTTGTGGCAGTTGGAGCCTGCTGGGAACCTCCCCTCGGTGATGGGGGCCCTCTTGCCTCAGGCCCTAACTGCTGGGTACCCACATTTTCTGATACGTGCTAAGTGGTGCGAGGACACTCCTGCGAGGTTCCCATCCCCATGGGCATGTGGGCCTTCTGCTCTAAGTTCCCAACAACTGTGTTGTTCACCGTTTCATGATGTTGGCTCTCTGGTGTTAGTTCACCCAGGCCTAGATCCCATAGACTCTGTGCTCTGAGCGGCCTGCTGGGAGGTTCCTACTGCTGGATTCCTTACCTTTTTTATTCTTTGGGTCCTGTGTTTTCATGCTCCTACTTCCTGACTCACTCCCAGCCCATTTGTGATGTAGGTCCTCTGGTTTAAGGCCACATGTACCGGTTTCCTCACCTTTATTGATGTGGCCCCACTGGTGTGAGGACACTCCTGCCTGGTTCCCATCCCCTTGGTGATGGGGGCCCTCTGGTGAGAGTCTGATCCTGTCTGGATTCCTCACACTTCTGGGAGGTGGGCCCTCTGCTGTGAGGTCACTCCTGCCTGGCTGGCACACGTCACCTTGGCGATGTGGGCCCTCAGTTGGGAGTTGGTGCCTGCTGGGAGTCTCCTCCCCTCGGTAATGAGGGCCCTCTGGCGTCAGGCCCTAACTCATGGGCTCCCAAAATTTTCTGATGTGCGCCCTGTCGTGCGAGTACACTCCAGCCAGGGTCCCATCCCCATGGGGATGTGGGCTTTCTGCTCTGAGGTCCCAACGGCTGGGTTGCTCACAGTGTCAGAATGTGGGCCCTCTGCTGTGAGTTCACTCCGGCATGGATCCCATAGCCTCGGTGCTCTGGGCCACCTGCTTGGAGCTTCCAACTGCGGGGTTCCTCACCTTTTTTATTCTATGGGCGCTCTGTTGTGAGTCTCCTCCTGCATGCCTCACTCCCAGCCCTTTCGTGATGTGTGTCCCCTTGTTTGAGGCCACATGTGCTGTGTTCCTCACCTTTCGTTGATGTGGCCCCACTGGTGTGAGGACACTCCTGCCTGGTTTCCATCCCCTTGGTGATGTGGGCGCTCTGGTTAGAGTCTGATCCTGTTTGGGCTCCTCACACTTCTGTGAGGTGGGCCCTCTGCTGTGAGGTAACTCCTGCCTGGCTTGCTCCCATTGCCTTGGTGACGTCGGCCCTCTGGTGGCACTTGGAACCTGCTGGTAGCCTCCTCTCCTCCGTGATGAGGGCCCTCTGGCGTCAGGCCATAACTGCTGGGTTCCCACATTTTCTGATACGTGCTAAGTTGTGCGAGGACACTCCTGCGAGGTTCCCATCCCCATGGGGATGTGGGCCTTCTGCTCTGAGGTCCCACTGGCTGGGTTGCTCACAGTTTCATGATGTGGGCCCTCTGCTTTGAGTTCACTGTGGCCTGGATCCCATAGACTCCATACTCTGGGCCACCTGCTGGGAGGTTCACACTGCTGGATTCCTCACATTTTTTATTCTGTGGGCCCTGTGTTGTTAGGCTACTCCTGCCTGCCTCACTCGGAGCACCTTGGAAATGTGGGTCCTCTGGTTTAGGCCACATGTGCTGGGTTCCTCACCTTTCTATAATGTGGCCACAATGGTGTGAGGACACTCCTGCCTTGTTCCGATCCCCTTGGTGATGTGGGCCCTCTGGTGAGAGTCTTATCCTGGCTGGGTTCCTCACCCTTCTGTGAGGTAGGCCCTCTGCTGTGAGGTCACTCCTGCCTGGCTGGCACACGTCAACTTGGCGACGTGGGCCCTCAGTTGGGAGTTGGTGCCTGCTGGGAGTCTCCTCCCCTCGGTAATGAGGGCCCTCTGGCGTCAGACCCTAACTCCTGGGCTCCCAAAATTTTCTGATGTGCGCCCTGTGGTGCAAGTACACTGCTGCCAGGATCCCAACCTCATGGGAATGTGGGTCTTCTGTTCTGAGGTCCCAATGGTCCGTTGTTCAGTTTCATGATGAGGGCCCTCTGGTGTGAGTTCACTCCGGCATGGACCCCATAGCCTCGCTGCTCCTGGCCACCTGCGGGGAGGTTCCAACTGCGGGATTCCTCACCTTTTTCCTTCTATGGGCCCTCTGTTTTGAGACTTCTCTTGCCTGCCTCACTCCCAGCCCCTTGGTGATGTGTGTCCTGTAGTTTGAGTCCACGTGTGCTGGGTCCGTCACATTTCGGTGATGTGGCCCCACTGGTGTGAGGACACTCCTGCCTGGTTTCCATTCCCTTGGTGATGTGGGCCCTCCGGTGAGAGTCTGATCCTCTTTGGGTTCCTCACACTTTTGTGTGGTTGGCCCTCTGCTCTGAGGTCACTCCTGCCTGGCTGGCACACCCCGCATTGGTGACGTCGGCCTTCTGGTAGCAGTTGGAGCTTGCTGGGAGCCTCCTCTCCTCAGTGATGAGGGCCCTCTGGCGTCCGGCCCTAACTGCTGGGCTCCCCACCTTTTCTGATGTGTGCCCACTGGTGCGATGACACTCCTGCTTGGTTCCCTTCCCCATGGGGATGTGGGCATTGTGCTCTGAGGTTACAACGGCTGGGTTGCTTACAGTATCACGATGAGTGCCCTCTGTTGTGAGTTCATCACTGCCTGGATCCCATAGCCTCGGTGGTCAGGGCCGCCTGCTGGGATGTTCCAACTGCTGGATTCCTCACCTTTTTTATACAATGGGCCATGTGTTTTGAGGTTAATCCTGCCTGCCTCGCTCCGAGACCCATGGTGATGTGGGTCCTCTGGTTTGAGGCCACATGTGCTGGGTACCTCAACTTTCGATGATGTGGCCCCACGGGTGTGAGGACACTCCTGCCTGGTTCCTAGCCCCTTGCTTATGTGGGCACTCTGGTGAGAGTCTGATCCTGACTGGGTTCCTTACCCTTCTGTGAGGTGGGCCCTCTGATGTGAGGTCACTCCTGCCTGGATGTCTCATGTCGCCTTGGCGATGTAGGCCCTCTGTTGGCCACTGAAGCATGCTGGGAGCCTCCTACCCTCTTTAATAAGGGCCCTGGAAGAAACGCATATGCCCTTTTTGACCAAGTGCATCATTGTCGAGGTTCTGCCTCTTCTCCTATACTTTCAGAGGACTTCCCGTCTACCTCCTGAAATCGTATTCCTGGAATTCTGCCCCGCGTTCAAGTCCTCTTTGCAGCCTTACTTCAATATATTTTTGGACGATAGCTGTCATTTATAACTCTGCAGGTTTGTGAATTACAGTGCCCCTGAGCTCCTTTCTTCAACTCGCTTTCTTGTGAGCTGGCCGCAAAACCACAGGATTGCTTCAGGCCCTAATCTGGTTCCGGCACGGCATGCTGAGCCTTTGGCTAATTCCTCTTCCTGGTGGGAAATGAGCGTTAAATTTGTTCGTGCAGACACCTACAGCTAATCTCTCATTGGTTCTCCCTATTCCTGTTCATCTTGCGCAGAAATTCCAAACTGTGCCAAACAGGAGGTTAAAGGCACTGACTCTCCAAGTGGGGAGAGTGTTAGTAAAGCGTCTGGAATGGTAAAACCGAGTACGAGGGGACGAAAACTGAGATGCATTTAAAAAGGTTTCCCGGTCACACGGTGGACCATATTCTGGGTTGCCCATGCATGTTTTACCTGAAGGAAGAATCCCTTCAACCTGGAGAGTTGGGACCCATGGAATGGGTACCATGCAGTATGACTTCAAAGGGTTGCCTTTGCTCACCGAACGTCACCAATGTTATCAGCCCGAAGTGTCCAGCCTTATGTCTCACTCAGCTCGGGGTGTAGATGTGGTAAATCCACGTTGCATCACAAGCCCTGAATGAATTATTTAAGAATTGCTCTCTATTTCACTGTCATTGTGTTTTGTTTTTGTAATTTATTTTGATAATGGGATTTATCGGATTTTCACTGCTGCGTTTATGCCGCTGTACACATGCTTGATTCTCTTATGGAGACATATAAATCCATGGGTTTTCAGATTCTTACTAGTCAGGTATATTCCTAGGCATTGAATATGGGGTGTTGAGTCCATTTCGTGGAGCAAGGAGTAGGTCCTGACTATTACATATTTGCTTATGGAAAGGTATCTGTGCTAATTTCAATCTCTGGTTTTATGCAGCACCACAACTCACCTTTCCCCTTAAGCAAGCATAAGTTGGTTTTCTAAATTTGAGACCCTTTTCTGTTTTGTAATTGAGTTCATGTGCAGCCATGTTTGCATTCCGTGTATTTGAGATATCTTATGGTGTTTCTTTTTCTGTGTGACTTAGTTAACTTAGAATGATCGTACCTGAATCCACTCATTATGCCGCGACGGGCCTCATGACATAGATTTCATTGCTGAGTGATATTCCATTGTACGTACATACAACAACTTCTTTATCCATTTTTGCTTTCTGGGATATTTCACTTGTACCGTAAATGAGGTTCTTGTAAGCAGAGCCGTCCAAAATTTATGGGTGGCTGTGTCTTTTTGATTTTAATTTCCCTAAGCTATAGAACCATAAGTTGAAGTGCCGTAGGCTCCGTTGCTTAGTTTTTTAGGTGTTTGAGGAAACACCATACACTTCTCCAGAGTGGCTGTTGGCAATTTACATCCCGCCCATCAGCATAACAAGGCTCCCTGTTCTCCATGGCCTGTCCTGCCTTTCTGGATTTTTCACTTTTTTCAGATGTCCCTTTTGACAGGGGGGCAGTGAGACTTCATTGTAATGCAGATTTCTTTACAGGCTTGCTTGTTTGGCCAAAAAGGGCATATGTGTTTTTTCTTGAATATATTCAGGAAAAAACGCATACGCCCTTTTAGACCAAGTGCATCATTGTCGACTTTCTGTCTCTTTCCCTATGCTTTAAATGCAATTCCAGTCTGCCCCTGAAATCGTTTTCCTGCAATTCTGCCCCGCTTTCCAGTCCTCTTCGCAGCCTTCCTTCAATATATTTTTGGACGATAGCTGTCATTTATAACTCTGCAGGTTTGTGAATTACAGTGCCCCTGAGCTCCTTTCTTCAACTCGCTTTCTTGTGAGCTGGCCGCAAACCCGCAGGATTGCTTCAGGCCTTAATCAGGTTCCGGCATGGCATGCTGAGCCTTTGGTTAATTCTTCTTCCTGGTGGGAAATGAGCGTTAAATTTCCAGTGCAGACACCTACAGCTAGTCTCTCATTGGTTCTCCCTATTCCTGTTCATCTTGCGCAGAAATTGCAAACTGTGCCAAACAGGAGGTTAAAGGCACTGACTCTCCAAGTGGGGAGAGTGTTAGTAAAGGTCTGGAATGGTGAACCCGAGTAAAAGGGGACGAAAACTGAGATGCATTTGAAAACGTTTCCTGGTCACACGGTGCACCATACTGTGGGTTTCCCATGCACGTTTTAGCTGAAGGAAGAATCCCTTAAAACTGGACAGTTGGGACCCATGGAATGGGTACCATGCAGTATGACTTCAAAGGGTCTGCATTTGCTCATCGAACCTCACCAATGCTATCAGCCCGAAGTGTCCAACCTTATGTCTCACTCAGCTCTGGGTGTAGATGTGGTAAATCCAGGTTGCATCACATGCCCTGAATGAATTATTTAAGAATTGCTCTCTATTTCACTGTCATTGTGTTTTGTTTTTGTAATTCATTTTGATAATGGGATTTATTGGATTTTCTCTGCTGCGTTCATGCAGCTGTACACACGCTTGATTGTCTTACGGAGACATATAAATCCATGGGTTTGAAGATTCTTACTAGTCAGGTGTATTCCTAGGTGTTGAATATGAGGTGTTTAGTCCATTTCGTTGAGCAAGGGGTAGGTCTTGACTATTACATATTTGGCTTATGGAAAGGTATCTGTGCTAATTTCTATCTCTGCTTTTATGCAGCACCCCAACTCACTTTTCCCCTTAAGCAAACATAAGGTGGTTTTCTAAATTTGAGACCCTGTTCTGTTTTGTAATTCAGTTCATGTGTAGCCAAGTTTACATTCCGTGTATTAGTGATAACTTATGATGTTTCATTTTCTGTGTGACTTATTTCACTTAGAATCATCGTACCTGAATCCACTCATTATGCCGCGACGGGCCTGATGAAATAGATTTCATTGGTGAGTGATATTCCTTTGTACGTACGTACCACACTTCTTTATCCATTTTTCGCTTTCTGGGATATTTAACTTGTACCGTAGACGAGGTTCTTGTAAACAGAGCCGTAAACAGAAACTTTGGGGTGGCTGTGTGTTTTTGATTTTAATTTCCCTAAGCTATAGGAAAATAAGTGGTAATGCCGTAGGCTCCGTTGCTTTGTTTTTTAGGTTTTTGAGGAAACACCATACACATCTCCAGAGTGGCTGTTGGCAATTTACATCCCGCCCATCAGCATAACAAGGCTCCCTGTTCTCCATGGCCTGTCCTGTGTTTCTGGTTTTTACACTTTTTTCAGATGGCCCTTTTGAACGGGGGGCAGTGAGACTTCATTGTAGTGCAGATTTCTTTAACATGCTGGCTTGGTTGGCCAAAAAGGGCGTATGCGTTTTTTCCTGAATATATTCAGGAAAAAACGCATACGCCCTTTTTGGCCAAGTGCATCATTGGCGCCGTTCTGCCTCTTTTCCTATGCTTTAAATGCAATTCCAGTCTACCCCCTGAAATCGTTTTCTTGCAATTCTGCCCCGCTTTCAAGTCCTTTTCGCAGCCTTCCTTCAATATATTTTTGGGTGATAGCTGTCATTTATAACTCTGCAGGTTTGTGAATTACAGTGTCCCTGAGCTCCTTTATTCAACTCGCTTTCTTGTGAGCTGGCCGCAAACCCGCAGGATTGCTTCAGGCCCTAATCTGGTTCCGGCACGGCATGCTGAGCCTTTGGTTAATTCCTCTTCCTGGTGGGAAATGAGCGTTAAATTTGCCCGTGCAGACACCTTCACACGAGTCGTCATGGTGCCACTTTGCCCCGGTTATCTCTATGGAGGTTGGAGTTGGAGGGCCTCCTCACTCAAGGTCAGTGTGCCCATGGAGCCAACCCTGCAACTTCAGGGCATGGTTGGGTGTTAGGATCACCACGTGGGGTCCTTTTCCCTTAGGAGGGAGGTGGCCTTTTGGGCTGCTGATTTCCAGGTTTTCAGATACTGCCAGTATCTTGGCCAGATGTGGCGGTGGGCCAAGCCCCTTGGTGACCATAGTTTATCCTACCTGGATCGCATTCTTGCATTGTTCCATTTCAAGTGGTCCCAGGTTTTGCACTAATACTCCAATGGCGATTCACCGTTCACCAGGAATGTAAAGGTCAAAGGGTTTAGCTAAATTAGGGAGTTCCAGGGCAAGGGTCTGAATTGACTGCTCTTTCCATTCTTGAAAGGCCTCTTCTGCATTCTATTCAAAAGGATCATCATCTTTTCCTTTCAGTGTTTCATATAGAGGCCCAGCTAGTAGACTGTAGTTAGGGATCCAGAAGCAGCAAACCCTGGCCTCCCCAGGAACCCCTAAGCTGTCTTCTAGTTTCAGAAATGGGTAAGGCTGCAAATTGTTTCTTCCCTTTCCTGGGATGGGCTTCTCCGACCTTCTGTGAGAATGAAGCCCAGGCAGGTCACCGTAGTCTGTGATATTTGAGCTTTGTCTTGGACAACTTGTATCCTTTATTGGCTTGGTAGTTCAGAGGTCTCCTTAGTAGGGCTGGCGATCAGAATGTCGTCTGCATATTGAAGGAGTGTTTCCTTTTCCAGAGGTAGAACTTTTAGGTCTTTAGCTGAGCTTTCCCCAAAGATGGTGTGGGAATTTTTGAACCCTTGGGGCAACACGGCCCGGAAGTATTGTTTTAGTTGTATGTTGAGTCCTGCCACTCACAAGCCAAAATTTCTTGTGACTCTGGGACTAATAGAATACAAAAGAAGGCATCATTGAAGACTAATACAGAATACCATGTCCTGGTGGTTGGTAGAATGACCAGCAGGGTGTAGGATTTAGGAACTACTGGAGGTATATCCTCGGTGGCTTCACTGACTGTCCTGACATCCTTTACCAGGACTCCAGCAGCCCATGGGGCTCTCGAGGTCAGGCCAATCCCAGGATATGGAGCTCACCTGGGCAGGTACCCCACCCCCACCCCAGCCCATGGGGCTCTCGTGTTCAGGCCCCTCCCAGGATATGGGGTTCCCTGGGCAGGTTCCCCTGCAGCCCATGGGGCTCTCGTGGTCAGGCCCCTCCCAGGATACAGAGCTACCCTTGCAGGTACCATGGCAGGGCTGGGAACACAGGAACCGTGCATATCGCCCTCATTGCAGAGCACTCCCAGCTCACCTGTCACTCAGATCTGACACAGAGCACCTCAGAGCAGGACTTGAACTAACAAACAGCAGCTCCGACAGGTCTGTGACCCTGGGCATCACTCTGTGTGGCCTCCCTCCACCTGGTCTTCCAGAGACTTCCACTGCACCCGGGGCACCAGGCCTCTGTCTCCACCCACCAGCCACCCCTCCTCTCCCTGACTCCTGGGTTCCTCTCATTAGGAGAGGGTTTTCTTGAAGTTGTCTCCCACTCATGGGCCAGATAATATAATTAGAAAACAAGCCAGAGCTGCAGCCCCTTGTCTATCCTGACTCTCAGGAGCCCACACCTGTTCCTTGGACCTGGCCGATTCAGCAAGTTCCAGTTTCTGCAACTGTGAGCCCCTGAGGGGTGATTATTGGCTGGCCTGGGAAGCCCGACCGTGCCGGCCAGCCCTCCCCAGGTGTGCCTGGGTTCAGATCAATATAAACACCGCTCCAGGCAGCAAGAGCCCCTGCAGCTGTGCCTGACGCCATTTTCTCTGCCCTGTCAGCAGTCTTGGGGCTGGACTGGTGGGAGGGAGTGAGAGGCCACGGCTTTGTGGGTGGCCCAGTGTGAGTGGGGCTCTGCTGGACTTTCTGCAGCAGTTGCCAAGATGCCACCTGCTAAAGAAGAGGATGTGTCACCCATACCTCCTGCTGGAATTTCTCCCTGGGCAGAGGTGAGTGAGGAAGAAAGCAGTGGGGGCCGGGACAGCAGGGGTATCTCAGGCAGGGAAATGGAAAACTTCCAGAAGAGCACCCAGGGCCAGGACCATCCTGGCTGGCATGCAGGCACCAAGTCGGCTGGCATGCTGTCACTCATGTGGCTCCATGGCCCTTCCTCTAGGCTTTCAAGTCCTTGTACATATTCAGGTGTTTTACCTGGGAAGGGTGGGAACATTTCAGCAGCAGCTGGCCTGGGGCTCAGCCCACGTTTACTCACAGATGCCTCGGCACGGTCCCCCAGCTTTGCAATGAGGACGCTTGTTGCGTGGGGCCTGCTGGCTGAATGGGAGATGATTCCCCACCACTGACCAACTTCAGAATTGTTTACAACTGGAGCAAGTGCCCTGATATGGTTTTCCTCTGTGTAACTGGTGGGTTCTGTTTTTTTTTCTTTTTTTCGTTTTTGGTTCAAGGTAGATTTTATTCCTCTTTTTTGTATTTACAGATATAAGCATGGAAATAATTTATTCATGTAAATACATGTATGTGAAGGGAAGAATATTTTTTCTGTTTTACTTTTTGTAATTTGAATTTTATTTTATTTTTTTATACAGCAGGTTCTTTTTGGTTATCTATTTTATACATATAAATGTATACATGCCAATCCCAATCTCTCAACTCCTCCCACCACCACCCCCCAACAGCTTTCCCCCCTTGGTGTCCATACGTTTGTTGTCTACATCTGTTGCTCTATTTCTGCCTTGCAAAACGGTTCATCTGTACAATTTTTCTAGGTTCCACATATATGCATTAATAGACAAGATTTGTGTTTCTCTTTCTGACTTACTTCACTCTGTATGACAGTCTCTAGATCCATCAACGTCTCTACAAATGACCCAATTTCATTCCTTTTTATGGCTTAGTAATATTCCATTTTATATATGTACCACTTCTTTATGCATTCGTCTGTCTGTGGGCATTTAGGTTGCTTCCATTACCTGGATATTGTAAATAGTGATGCAATGAACATTGCGGTGAATGTCTATTTTTGATTTATGGTTTTGTCTGGGTATATGCCCAGTAGTGGGATTGCTGTATCATATGGTAATTCTATTCTTAGTTTTATACTAAACTCCATAATGTTCTCCACAGTGACTGTATCAATTTACATTCCCAACAATAGTGGAAGAGGGTTCCTTATCTCCACACCCTTTCCAGCATTTGTTGTTTGTAGATTTTCTGATGATGCCCATTCTAACAGGTGTGAGGTGATACACCATGGATGAGTCTATTTCGTTGAGCAAAGAGTAGGTCTTGTCTATTACATATTTGGCTTATGGAACGGTATGTGTGCTAATTTCAATCTCTGGTTTTATACAGCACCCCAACTCAACTTTCCCCTTAAGCAAGCATAAGTTTTTATCTAAATGTGAGACTCTGTTCGGTTTTGGAATTCAGTTTATGTGTAGCCAAGTTTACACTCTCTCTATTAGTGATATCTTATGATAATTATCTTTCTCTGTGTGACCTATTTCTCTTAGAATCATCATACTTAAATCCACTCAATTTGCTGCTACAGGCCTGATGACATTGATTTCATTGCTGAGTGATATTCTGTTGTACGTAAGTAGCACAACTCCTTTATCCATTTTTTTCTTTCTGGGATATTTAATTTGTACTGGACTCAAGGTTCTTGTAAACACAGCAGCCCTAAATTTTGTGTTGGCTGTGTCTTGTTGATTTTAATTTTCCTAAGCTATAGGGCCAAAAGTGGAAGTGCCCTAGGGTCTGTAGCTTTGTTTTTCAGATGTTTCAGGATACACCATACACATCTCCAGAGTGTCTGTTGGCAATTTACATCCCGCCCATCAGCATAACAAGGCTCCCTGTTCTCCATGGCCTGTCCTGTGTTTCTGGTTTTTACACTTTTTTCAGATGGCCCTTTTGACGAATGGGAAATGAGACTTCATTGTAGTGCGGATTTCCATTTCTCGAGTGCTTGGTTGGCCAAAAAGGGCATATGTGTTTTTTCCTGAATATATTCAGGAAAAAATGTTTACGCACTTTTGTCCAAGTGCATCACTGTCAAAGTTCTGCCGCTTTTCACATGCTTTAAATGCAATTCCAATCTACCTCCTGAAATATGATTCCTGCAATTCTGCCTCGTTTTCAAGTCCTCTTTGCAGACTTACTTCCATATATTTTTGCCAATAGCTGTCATTTATAACTCTGCAGGTTTGTGAATTACAGTGCCCGTGATTTCCTTTCTTAACTCGTTTCCTTGAAAACTGGCCACAGAACCGCAGGTTTGCTTCAGGCCGTAATCAGGGTCCGGCACGGCACTCTGAGACTTTGGTTCATTCCACTTCCTGGTGGGAAATTAGAGTTAAATGTGCCCCTCCAGACACCTGCCTCACTCCTAGCCCCTTGGTGATGTGTGTCCTGTGGTTTGAGGCCACATGTGCTGGGTTCCTCACATTTGGCTGATGTGGCCCCACTGGTGTGAGGACACTCCTGCCTGGTTCCCATCCCCTTGGTGATGTGGGCCCTCCGGTGAGAGTCTGATCCTGGTTGGGTTCCTCACACTTCTGTGAGGTGGGCCCTCTTCTCTGAGGTCACTCCTGCCTGGCTGGCACACCCCGCCTTGGCGACGTCGGCCCTCTGGTGGGATTTGGTGCCTGCTGGGTGTCTCCTCCCCTCGGTAATGAGGGCCCTCTGGCGTCAGGCCCTAACTCCTGGGCTCCCAATATTTTCTGATATGCGCCCTGTGGTTCGAGTACACTCCTGCCAGGTTCCCAACCCCATGGGAATGTGGGCCTTCTGCTCTGAGGTCCCAACCGTGGGTTACTCAGTTTCATGATGAGGGCCCTCTGCTGCGAGTTCTCTCCGGCCTGGATCCCATAGCCTCGCTGCTCTTGGCCACCTGCTGGGAGGTTACAACTGCGGGATTCCTCACCTTTTTTCTTCTATGGGCCCTCTGTTTTGAGACTCCTCCTGCCTGCCTCACTCCCAGCCCCTTGGTGATGTGTGTCCTCTGGTTTGAGGCCACGTATGCTGGGTCCCTCGCCTTTCGATGATGTGGCCCCACTGGTGTGGGGACACTCCTGCCTGGTTCCTATCCCCTTGATGATGTGGGCCCTCTGGTGAGAGTCTGATCCTGGCTGGGTTCCTCACCCTTCTGTGAGGGGGGCCCTCTGCTGTGAGGTCACTCCTGCCTGGCTGGCACACCCCACCTGGGCAACATCGGCCCTCTTGTGGCAGTTGGAGCCTGCTGGGAACCTCCCCTCGGTGATGGGGGCCCTCTTGCCTCAGGCCCTAACTGCTGGGTACCCACATTTTCTGATACGTGCTAAGTGGTGCGAGGACACTCCTGCGAGGTTCCCATCCCCATGGGCATGTGGGCCTTCTGCTCTAAGGTCCCAACACCTGTCTTGTTCACCGTTTCATGATGTTGGCTCTCTGGTGTTAGTTCACCCAGGCCTAGATCCCATAGACTCTGTGCTCTGAGCAGCCTGCTGGGAGGTTCCTACTGCTGGATTCCTTACCTTTTTTATTCTTTGGGTCCTGTGTTTTCATGCTCCTACTTCCTGACTCACTCCCAGCCCATTTGTGATGTAGGTCCTCTGGTTTAAGGCCACATGTACCGGTTTCCTCACCTTTATTTATGTGGCCTCACTGGTGTGAGGACACTCCTGCCTGGTTCCCATCCCCTTGGTGATGGGGGCCCTCTGGTGAGAGTCTGATCCTGTCTGGATTCCTCACACTTCTGGGAGGTGGGCCCTCTGCTGTGAGGTCACTCCTGCCTGGCTGGCACACGTCACCTTGGCGATGTGGGCCCTCAGTTGGGAGTTGGTGCCTGCTGGGAGTCTCCTCCCCTCGGTAATGAGGGCCCTCTGGCGTCAGGCCCTAACTCATGGGCTCCCAAAATTTTCTGATGTGCGCCCTGTCGTGCGAGTACACTCCAGCCAGGGTCCCATCCCCATGGGGATGTGGGCTTTCTGCTCTGAGGTCCCAACGGCTGGGTTGCTCACAGTGTCAGAATGTGGGCCCTCTGCTGTGAGTTCACTCCGGCATGGATCCCATAGCCTCGGTGCTCTGGGCCACCTGCTTGGAGCTTCCAACTGCGGGGTTCCTCACCTTTTTTATTCTATGGGCGCTCTGTTGTGAGTCTCCTCCTGCATGCCTCACTCCCAGCCCTTTCGTGATGTGTGTCCCCTTGTTTGAGGCCACATGTGCTGTGTTCCTCACCTTTCGCTGATGTGGCCCCACTGGTGTGAGGACACTCCTGCCTGGTTTCCATCCCCTTGGTGATGTGGGCGCTCTGGTTAGAGTCTGATCCTGTTTGGGCTCCTCACACTTCTGTGAGGTGGGCCCTCTGCTGTGAGGTAACTCCTGCCTGGCTTGCTCCCATTGCCTTGGTGACGTCGGCCCTCTGGTGGCATTTGGAGCCTGCTGGTAGCCTCCTCTCCTCAGTGATGAGGGCCCTCTTGCGTCAGGCCATAACTGCTGGGTTCCCACATTTTCTGATACGTGCTAAGTTGTGCGAGGACACTCCTGCGAGGTTCCCATCCCCATGGGGATGTGGGCCTTCTGCTCTGAGGTCCCACTGGCTGGGTTGCTCACAGTTTCATGATGTGGGCCCTCTGCTTTGAGTTCACTGTGGCCTGGATCCCATAGACTCCATGCTCTGGGCCACCTGCTGGGAGGTTCAAACTGCTGGATTCCTCACATTTTTTATTCTGTGGGCCCTGTGTTGTTAGGCTACTCCTGCCTGCCTCACTCGGAGCACCTTGGAAATGTGGGTCCTCTGGTTTAGGCCACATGTGCTGGGTTCCTCACCTTTCTATAATGTGGCCGCACTGGTGTGAGGACACTCCTGCCTTGTTCCGATCCCCTTGGTGATGTGGGCCCTCTGGTGAGAGTCTTATCCTGGCTGGGTTCCTCACCCTTCTGTGAGGTAGGCCCTCTGCTGTGAGATCACTCCTGCCTGGCTGGCACACGTCAACTTGGCGACGTGGGCCCTCAGTTGGTAGTTGGTGCCTGCTGCGAATCTCCTAAACTCCGTAATGAGGGCCCTCTGGCTTCAGACCCTAACTCCTGGGCTCCCAAAATTTTCTGATGTGCGCCCTGTGGTGCGAGTACACTCCTGCCAGGATCCCAACCCCATGGGAATGTGGGTCTTCTGCTCTGAGGTCCCAATGGTACGTTGCTCAGCTTCATGATGAGGGCCCTCTGGTGTGAGTTCACTCCGGCATGGACCCCATAGCCTCGCTGCTCCTGGCCTCCTGCGGGGAGGTTCTCACTGCGGGATTCCTCACCTTTTTCCTTCTATGGGCCCTCTGTTTTGAGACTCCTCCTGCCTGCCTCACTCCCAGCCCCTTGGTGATGTGTGTCCTCTGGTTTGAGGCCACGTGTGCTGGGTCCCTCACCTTTCGATGATGTGGCCCCACTGGTGTGAGGACACACCTGCCTGGTTCCTATCCCCTTGGTGATGTGGGCCCTCTGGTGAGAGTCTGATCCTGGCTGGGTTCCTCCCACTTCTGTGAGGTGGGCCCTCTGCTGTGAGGTCAATCCTGCCTGGCTGGCACACCCCGCCTTGGCAATGTCGGCCCTCTTGTGGCAGTTGGAGCCTGCTCGGAGCCTCCTCCCCTCGGTGATGAGGGCCCTCTGGTGTCAGGCCCTAACTGCTGGGTACCCACATTTTCTGAAACGTGCTAAGTGGTGCGAGGACACTCGTGCCATGTTTCCAACCCCATGGGGATGTGGGCCTTCTGCTCTGAGGTCCCACTGGCTGGGTTGCTCACAGTTTCATGATGTGGGCCCTCTGCTGTGAGTTCACTGTGGCCTGGATCCCATAGACTCCATACTCTGGGCCACCTGCTGGGAGGTTCAAACTGCTGGATTCCTCACATTTTTTATTCTGTGGGCCCTGTGTTGTTAGGCTACTCCTGCCTGCCTCACTCGGAGCACCTTGGAAATGTGGGTCCTCTGGTTTAGGCCACATGTGCTGGGTTCCTCACCTTTCTATAATGTGGCCACACTGGTGTGAGGACACTCCTGCCTTGTTCCGATCCCCTTGGTGATGTGGGCCCTCTGGTGAGAGTCTTATCCTGGCTGGGTTCCTCACCCTTCTGTGAGGTAGGCCCTCTGCTGTGAGGTCACTCCTGCCTGGCTGGCACACGTTAACTTGGCGACGTGGGCCCTCAGTTGGGAGTTGGTGCCTGCTGGGAGTCTCCTCCCCTTGGTAATGAGGGCCCTCTGGCGTCAGACCCTAACTCCAGGGCTCCCAAAATTTTCTGATGTGCGCCCTGTGGTGCAAGTACACTCCTGCCAGGATCCCAACCTCATGGGAATGTGGGTCTTCTGCTCTGAGGTCCCAATGGTACGTTGTTCAGTTTCATGATGAGGGCCCTCTGGTGTGAGTTCACTCCGGCATGGACCCCATAGCCTCGCTGCTCCTGGCCACCTGCGGGGAGGTTCCAACTGCGGGATTCCTCACCTTTTTCCTTCTATGGGCCCTCTGTTTTGAGACTTCTCTTGCCTGCCTCACTCCCAGCCCCTTGGTGATGTGTGTCCTGTAGTTTGAGTCCACGTGTGCTGGGTCCGTCACATTTCGGTGATGTGGCCCCACTGGTGTGAGGACACTCCTGCCTGGTTTCCATTCCCTTGGTGATGTGGGCCCTCCGGTGAGAGTCTGATCCTCTTTGGGTTCCTCACACTTTTGTGTGGTTGGCCCTCTGCTCTGAGGTCACTCCTGCCTGGCTGGCACACCCCGCATTGGTGACGTCGGCCTTCTGGTAGCAGTTGGAGCTTGCTGGGAGCCTCCTCTCCTCAGTGATGAGGGCCCTCTGGCGTCCGGCTCTAACTGCTGGGCTCCCCACCTTTTCTGATGTGTGCCCACTGGTGCGATGACACTCCTGCTTGGTTCCCTTCCCCATGGGGATGTGGGCCTTGTGCTCTGAGGTTACAACGGCTGGGTTGCTTACAGTATCACGATGAGTGCCCTCTGTTGTGAGTTCATCACTGCCTGGATCCCATAGCCTCGGTGCTCTGGGCCGCCTGCTGGGATGTTCCAACTGCTGGATTCCTCACCTTTTTTATACAATGGGCCATGTGTTTTGAGGGTGATCCTGCCTGCCTCGCTCCGAGACCCATGGTGATGTGGGTCCTCTGGTTTGAGGCCACATGTGCTGGGTACCTCAACTTTCGATGATGTGGCCCCACGGGTGTGAGGACACTCCTGCCTGGTTCCCAGGCCCTTGCTTATGTGGGCACTCTGGTGAGAGTCTGATCCTGACTGGGTTCCTTACCCTTCTGTGAGGTGGGCCCTCTGATGTGAGGTCACTCCTGCCTGGATGTCTCATGTCGCCTTGGCGACGTAGGCCCTCTGTTGGCCACTGAAGCATGCTGGGAGCCTCCTACCCTCTTTAATAAGGGCCCTGGAAGAAACGCATATGCCCTTTTTGACCAAGTGCATCATTGTCGAGGTTCTGCCTCTTCTCCTATACTTTCAGAGGACTTCCCGTCTACCTCCTGAAATCGTATTCCTGGAATTCTGCCCCGCGTTCAAGTCCTCTTTGCAGCCTTACTTCAATATATTTTTGGACGATAGCTGTCATTTATAACTCTGCAGGTTTGTGAATGACAGTGCCCCTGAGCTCCTTTCTTCAACTCGCTTTCTTGTGAGCTGGCCGCAAAACCGCAGGATTGCTTCAGGCCCTAATCTGGTTCCGGCACGGCATGCTGAGCCTTTGGCTAATTCCTCTTCCTGGTGGGAAATGAGCGTTAAATTTGTTCGTGCAGACACCTACAGCTAATCTCTCATTGGTTCTCCCTATTCCTGTTCATCTTGCGCAGAAATTCCAAACTGTGCCAAACAGGAGGTTAAAGGCACTGACTCTCCAAGTGGGGAGAGTGTTAGTAAAGCGTCTGGAATGGTAAAACCGAGTACGAGGGGACGAAAACTGAGATGCATTTAAAAAGGTTTCCCGGTCACACGGTGGACCATATTCTGGGTTGCCCATGCATGTTTTACCTGAAGGAAGAATCCCTTCAACCTGGAGAGTTGGGACCCATGGAATGGGTACCATGCAGTATGACTTCAAAGGGTTGCCTTTGCTCACCGAACGTCACCAATGTTATCAGCCCGAAGTGTCCAGCCTTATGTCTCACTCAGCTCGGGGTGTAGATGTGGTAAATCCACGTTGCATCACAAGCCCTGAATGAATTATTTAAGAATTGCTCTCTATTTCACTGTCATTGTGTTTTGTTTTTGTAATTTATTTTGATAATGGGATTTATCGGATTTTCACTGCTGCGTTTATGCCGCTGTACACATGCTTGATTCTCTTATGGAGACATATAAATCCATGGGTTTTCAGATTCTTACTAGTCAGGTATATTCCTAGGCATTGAATATGGAGTGTTGAGTCCATTTCGTGGAGCAAGGAGTAGGTCCTGACTATTACATATTTGCTTATGGAAAGGTATCTGTGCTAATTTCAATCTCTGGTTTTATGCAGCACCACAACTCACCTTTCCCCTTAAGCAAGCATAAGTTGGTTTTCTAAATTTGAGACCCTTTTCTGTTTTGTAATTGAGTTCATGTGCAGCCATGTTTGCATTCCGTGTATTTGAGATATCTTATGGTGTTTCTTTTTCTGTGTGACTTAGTTAACTTAGAATGATCGTACCTGAATCCACTCATTATGCCGCGACGGGCCTCATGACATAGATTTCATTGCTGAGTGATATTCCATTGTACGTACGTACAACAACTTCTTTATCCATTTTTGCTTTCTGGGATATTTCACTTGTACCGTAAATGAGGTTCTTGTAAGCAGAGCCGTCCAAAATTTATGGGTGGCTGTGTCTTTTTGATTTTAATTTCCCTAAGCTATAGAACCATAAGTTGAAGTGCCGTAGGCTCCGTTGCTTAGTTTTTTAGGTGTTTGAGGAAACACCATACACTTCTCCAGAGTGGCTGTTGGCAATTTACATCCCGCCCATCAGCATAACAAGGCTCCCTGTTCTCCATGGCCTGTCCTGCCTTTCTGGATTTTTCACTTTTTTCAGATGTCCCTTTTGACAGGGGGGCAGTGAGACTTCATTGTAATGCAGATTTCTTTACAGGCTTGCTTGTTTGGCCAAAAAGGGCATATGTGTTTTTTCTTGAATATATTCAGGAAAAAACGCATACGCCCTTTTAGACCAAGTGCATCATTGTCGACTTTCTGTCTCTTTCCCTATGCTTTAAATGCAATTCCAGTCTGCCCCTGAAATCGTTTTCCTGCAATTCTGCCCCGCTTTCCAGTCCTCTTCGCAGCCTTCCTTCAATATATTTTTGGACGATAGCTGTCATTTATAACTCTGCAGGTTTGTGAATTACAGTGCCCCTGAGCTCCTTTCTTCAACTCGCTTTCTTGTGAGCTGGCCGCAAACCCGCAGGATTGCTTCAGGCCTTAATCAGGTTCCGGCATGGCATGCTGAGCCTTTGGTTAATTCTTCTTCCTGGTGGGAAATGAGCGTTAAATTTCCAGTGCAGACACCTACAGCTAGTCTCTCATTGGTTCTCCCTATTCCTGTTCATCTTGCGCAGAAATTGCAAACTGTGCCAAACAGGAGGTTAAAGGCACTGACTCTCCAAGTGGGGAGAGTGTTAGTAAAGGTCTGGAATGGTGAACCCGAGTAAAAGGGGACGAAAACTGAGATGCATTTGAAAACGTTTCCTGGTCACACGGTGCACCATACTGTGGGTTTCCCATGCACGTTTTAGCTGAAGGAAGAATCCCTTAAAACTGGACAGTTGGGACCCATGGAATGGGTACCATGCAGTATGACTTCAAAGGGTCTGCATTTGCTCATCGAACCTCACCAATGCTATCAGCCCGAAGTGTCCAACCTTATGTCTCACTCAGCTCTGGGTGTAGATGTGGTAAATCCAGGTTGCATCACATGCCCTGAATGAATTATTTAAGAATTGCTCTCTATTTCACTGTCATTGTGTTTTGTTTTTGTAATTCATTTTGATAATGGGATTTATTGGATTTTCTCTGCTGCGTTCATGCAGCTGTACACACGCTTGATTGTCTTACGGAGACATATAAATCCATGGGTTTGAAGATTCTTACTAGTCAGGTGTATTCCTAGGTGTTGAATATGAGGTGTTTAGTCCATTTCGTTGAGCAAGGGGTAGGTCTTGACTATTACATATTTGGCTTATGGAAAGGTATCTGTGCTAATTTCTATCTCTGCTTTTATGCAGCACCCCAACTCACTTTTCCCCTTAAGCAAACATAAGGTGGTTTTCTAAATTTGAGACCCTGTTCTGTTTTGTAATTCAGTTCATGTGTAGCCAAGTTTACATTCCGTGTATTAGTGATAACTTATGATGTTTCATTTTCTGTGTGACTTATTTCACTTAGAATCATCGTACCTGAATCCACTCATTATGCCGCGACGGGCCTGATGAAATAGATTTCATTGGTGAGTGATATTCCTTTGTACGTACGTACCACACTTCTTTATCCATTTTTCGCTTTCTGGGATATTTAACTTGTACCGTAGACGAGGTTCTTGTAAACAGAGCCGTAAACAGAAACTTTGGGGTGGCTGTGTGTTTTTGATTTTAATTTCCCTAAGCTATAGGAAAATAAGTGGTAATGCCGTAGGCTCCGTTGCTTTGTTTTTTAGGTTTTTGAGGAAACACCATACACATCTCCAGAGTGGCTGTTGGCAATTTACATCCCGCCCATCAGCATAACAAGGCTCCCTGTTCTCCATGGCCTGTCCTGTGTTTCTGGTTTTTACACTTTTTTCAGATGGCCCTTTTGAACGGGGGGCAGTGAGACTTCATTGTAGTGCAGATTTCTTTAACATGCTGGCTTGGTTGGCCAAAAAGGGCGTATGCGTTTTTTCCTGAATATATTCAGGAAAAAACGCATACGCCCTTTTTGGCCAAGTGCATCATTGTCGACGTTCTGCCTCTTTTCCTATGCTTTAAATGCAATTCCAGTCTACCCCCTGAAATCGTTTTCTTGCAATTCTGCCCCGCTTTCAAGTCCTTTTCGCAGCCTTCCTTCAATATATTTTTGGGTGATAGCTGTCATTTATAACTCTGCAGGTTTGTGAATTACAGTGTCCCTGAGCTCCTTTATTCAACTCGCTTTCTTGTGAGCTGGCCGCAAACCCGCAGGATTGCTTCAGGCCCTAATCTGGTTCTGGCACGGCATGCTGAGCCTTTGGTTAATTCCTCTTCCTGGTGGGAAATGAGCGTTAAATTTGCCCGTGCAGACACCTTCACACGAGTCGTCATGGTGCCACTTTGCCCCGGTTATCTCTATGGAGGTTGGAGTTGGAGGGCCTCCTCACTCAAGGTCAGTGTGCCCATGGAGCCAACCCTGCAACTTCAGGGCATGGTTGGGTGTTAGGATCACCACGTGGGGTCCTTTTCCCTTAGGAGGGAGGTGGCCTTTTGGGCTGCTGATTTCCAGGTTTTCAGATACTGCCAGTATCTTGGCCAGATGTGGCGGTGGGCCAAGCCCCTTGGTGACCGTAGTTTATCGTACCTGGATCGCATTCTTGCATTGTTCCATTTCAAGTGGTCCCAGGTTTTGCACTAATACTCCAATGGCGATTCACCGTTCACCAGGAATGTAAAGGTCAAAGGGTTTAGCTAAATTAGGGAGTTCCAGGGCAAGGGTCTGAATTGACTGCTCTTTCCATTCTTGAAAGGCCTCTTCTGCATTCTATTCAAAAGGATCATCATCTTTTCCTTTCAGTGTTTCATATAGAGGCCCAGCTAGTAGACTGTAGTTAGGGATCCAGAAGCAGCAAACCCTGGCCTCCCCAGGAACCCCTAAGCTGTCTTCTAGTTTCAGAAATGGGTAAGGCTGCAAATTGTTTCTTCCCTTTCCTGGGATGGGCTTCTCCGACCTTCTGTGAGAATGAAGCCCAGGCAGGTCACCGTAGTCTGTGATATTTGAGCTTTGTCTTGGACAACTTGTATCCTTTATTGGCTTGGTAGTTCAGAGGTCTGCTTAGTAGGGCTGGCGATCAGAATGTCGTCTGCATATTGAAGGAGTGTTTCCTTTTCCAGAGGTAGAACTTTTAGGTCTTTAGCTGAGCTTTCCCCAAAGATGGTGTGGGAATTTTTGAACCCTTGGGGCAACACGGCCCGGAAGTATTGTTTTAGTTGTATGTTGAGTCCTGCCACTCACAAGCCAAAATTTCTTGTGACTCTGGGACTAATAGAATACAAAAGAAGGCATCATTGAAGACTAATACAGAATACCATGTCCTGGTGGTTGGTAGAATGACCAGCAGGGTGTAGGATTTAGGAACTACTGGAGGTATATCCTCGGTGGCTTCACTGACTGTCCTGACATCCTTTACCAGGACTCCAGCAGCCCATGGGGCTCTCGAGGTCAGGCCAATCCCAGGATATGGAGCTCACCTGGGCAGGTACCCCACCCCCACCCCAGCCCACGGGGCTCTCGTGTTCAGGCTCCTCCCAGGATATGGGGTTCCCTGGGCAGGTTCCCCTGCAGCCCATGGGGCTCTCGTGGTCAGGCCCCTCCCAGGATACAGAGCTACCCTTGCAGGTACCATGGCAGGGCTGGGAACACAGGAACCGTGCATATCGCCCTCATTGCAGAGCACTCCCAGCTCACCTGTCACTCAGATCTGACACAGAGCACCTCAGAGCAGGACTTGAACTAACAAACAGCAGCTCCGACAGGTCTGTGACCCTGGGCAACACTCTGTGTGGCCTCCCTCCACCTGGTCTTCCAGAGACTTCCACTGCACCCGGGGCACCAGGCCTCTGTCTCCACCCACCAGCCACCCCTCCTCTCCCTGACTCCTGGGTTCCTCTCATTAGGAGAGGGTTTTCTTGAAGTTGTCTCCCACTCATGGGCCAGATAATATAATTAGAAAACAAGCCAGAGCTGCAGCCCCTTGTCTATCCTGACTCTCAGGAGCCCACACCTGTTCCTTGGACCTGGCCGATTCAGCAAGTTCCAGTTTCTGCAACTGTGAGCCCCTGAGGGGTGATTATTGGCTGGCCTGGGAAGCCCGACCGTGCCGGCCAGCCCTCCCCAGGTGTGCCTGGGTTCAGATCAATATAAACACCGCTCCAGGCAGCAAGAGCCCCTGCAGCTGTGCCTGACGCCATTTTCTCTGCCCTGTCAGCAGTCTTGGGGCTGGACTGGTGGGAGGGAGTGAGAGGCCACGGCTTTGTGGGTGGCCCAGTGTGAGTGGGGCTCTGCTGGACTTTCTGCAGCAGTTGCCAAGATGCCACCTGCTAAAGAAGAGGATGTGTCACCCATACCTGCCGCTGGAATTTCTCCCTGGGCAGAGGTGAGTGAGGAAGAAAGCAGTGGGGGCCGGGACAGCAGGGGTATCTCAGGCAGGGAAATGGAAAACTTCCAGAAGAGCACCCAGGGCCAGGACCATCCTGGCTGGCCTGCAGGCACCAAGTCGGCTGGCATGCTGTCACTCATGTGGCTCCATGGCCCTTCCTCTAGGCTTTCAAGTCCTTGTACATATTCAGGTGTTTTACCTGGGAAGGGTGGGAACATTTCAGCAGCAGCTGGCCTGGGGCTCAGCCCACGTTTACTCACAGATGCCTCGGCACGGTCCCCCAGCTTTGCAATGAGGACGCTTGTTGCGTGGGGCCTGCTGGCTGAATGGGAGATGATTCCCCACCACTGACCAACTTCAGAATTGTTTACAACTGGAGCAAGTGCCCTGATACGGTTTTCCTCTGTGTAACTGGTGGGTTCTGTTTTTTTTTCTTTTTTTCGTTTTTGGTTCAAGGTAGATTTTATTCCTCTTTTTTGTATTTACAGATATAAGCATGGAAATAATTTATTCATGTAAATACATGTATGTGAAGGGAAGAATATTTTTTCTGTTTTACTTTTTGCAATTTGAATTTTATTTTATTTTTTTATACAGCAGGTTCTTTTTGGTTATCTATTTTATACATATAAATGTATACATGCCAATCCCAATCTCTCAACTCCTCCCACCACCACCCCCCAACAGCTTTCCCCCCTTGGTGTCCATAGGTTTGTTGTCTACATCTGTTGCTCTATTTCTGCCTTGCAAAACGGTTCATCTGTGCAATTTTTCTAGGTTCCACATATATGCATTAATAGACAAGATTTGTTTTTCTCTTTCTGACTTACTTCACTCTGTATGACAGTCTCTAGATCCATCAACGTCTCTACAAATGACCCAATTTCATTCCTTTTTATGGCTTAGTAATATTCCATTTTATATATGTACCACATCTTTATGCATTCGTCTGTCTGTGGGCATTTAGGTTGCTTCCATTACCTGGATATTGTAAATAGTGATGCAATGAACATTGCGGTGAATGTCTCTTTTTGATTTATGGTTTTGTCTGGGTATATGCCCAGTAGTGGGATTGCTGTATCATATGGTAATTCTATTCTTAGTTTTATAAGAAACTCCATAATGTTCTCCACAGTGACTGTATCAATTTACATTCCCAACAATAGTGGAAGAGGGTTCCTTATCTCCACACCCTTTCCAGCATTTGTTGTTTGTAGATTTTCTGATGATGCCCATTCTAACAGGTGTGAGGTGATACACCATGGATGAGTCTATTTCGTTGAGCAAAGAGTAGGTCTTGTTTATTACATATTTGGCTTATGGAACGGTATGTGTGCTAATTTCAATCTCTGGTTTTATACAGCACCCCAACTCAACTTTCCCCTTAAGCAAGCATAAGTTTTTATCTAAATGTGAGACTCTGTTCGGTTTTGGAATTCAGTTTATGTGTAGCCAAGTTTACACTCTCTCTATTAGTGATATCTTATGATAATTATCTTTCTCTGTGTGACCTATTTCTCTTAGAATCATCATACTTAAATCCACTCAATTTGCTGCTACAGGCCTGATGACATTGATTTCATTGCTGAGTGATATTCTGTTGTACGTAAGTAGCACAACTCCTTTATCCATTTTTTTCTTTCTGGGATATTTAATTTGTACTGGACTCAAGGTTCTTGTAAACACAGCAGCCCTAAATTTTGTGTTGGCTGTGTCTTGTTGATTTTAATTTTCCTAAGCTATAGGGCCAAAAGTGGAAGTGCCCTAGGGTCTGTAGCTTTGTTTTTCAGATGTTTCAGGATACACCATACACATCTCCAGAGTGTCTGTTGGCAATTTACATCCCGCCCATCAGCATAACAAGGCTCCCTGTTCTCCATGGCCTGTCCTGTGTTTCTGGTTTTTACACTTTTTTCAGATGGCCCTTTTGACGAATGGGAAATGAGACTTCATTGTAGTGCGGATTTCCATTTCTCGAGTGCTTGGTTGGCCAAAAAGGGCATATGTGTTTTTTCCTGAATATATTCAGGAAAAAATGTTTACGCACTTTTGTCCAAGTGCATCACTGTCAAAGATCTGCCGCTTTTCACATGCTTTAAATGCAATTCCAATCTACCTCCTGAAATATGATTCCTGCAATTCTGCCTCGTTTTCAAGTCCTCTTTGCAGACTTACTTCCATATATTTTTGCCAATAGCTGTCATTTATAACTCTGCAGGTTTGTGAATTACAGTGCCCGTGATTTCCTTTCTTAACTCGTTTCCTTGAAAACTGGCCACAGAACCGCAGGTTTGCTTCAGGCCGTAATCAGGGTCTGGCACGGCACTCTGAGGCTTTGGTTCATTCCACTTCCTGGTGGGAAATTAGAGTTAAATGTGCCCCTCCAGACACCTGCCTCACTCCTAGCCCCTTGGTGATGTGTGTCCTGTGGTTTGAGGCCACATGTGCTGGGTTCCTCACCTTTGGCTGATGTGGCCCCACTGGTGTGAGGACACTCCTGCCTGGTTCCCATCCCCTTGGTGATGTGGGCCCTCCGGTGAGAGTCTGATCCTGGTTGGGTTCCTCACACTTCTGTGAGGTGGGCCCTCTTCTCTGAGGTCACTCCTGCCTGGCTGGCACACCCCGCCTTGGCGACGTCGGCCCTCTGGTGGGATTTGGTGCCTGCTGGGTGTCTCCTCCCCTCGGTAATGAGGGCCCTCTGGCGTCAGGCCCTAACTCCTGGGCTCCCAATATTTTCTGATATGCGCCCTGTGGTTCGAGTACACTCCTGCCAGGTTCCCAACCCCATGGGAATGTGGGCCTTCTGCTCTGAGGTCCCAACCGTGGGTTACTCAGTTTCATGATGAGGGCCCTCTGCTGCGAGTTCTCTCCGGCCTGGATCCCATAGCCTCGCTGCTCTTGGCCACCTGCTGGGAGGTTACAACTGCGGGATTCCTCACCTTTTTTCTTCTATGGGCCCTCTGTTTTGAGACTCCTCCTGCCTGCCTCACTCCCAGCCCCTTGGTGATGTGTGTCCTCTGGTTTGAGGCCACGTATGCTGGGTCCCTCGCCTTTCGATGATGTGGCCCCACTGGTGTGGGGACACTCCTGCCTGGTTCCTATCCCCTTGATGATGTGGGCCCTCTGGTGAGAGTCTGATCCTGGCTGGGTTCCTCACCCTTCTGTGAGGGGGGCCCTCTGCTGTGAGGTCACTCCTGCCTGGCTGGCACACCCCACCTGGGCAACATCGGCCCTCTTGTGGCAGTTGGAGCCTGCTGGGAACCTCCCCTCGGTGATGGGGGCCCTCTTGCCTCAGGCCCTAACTGCTGGGTACCCACATTTTCTGATACGTGCTAAGTGGTGCGAGGACACTCCTGCGAGGTTCCCATCCCCATGGGCATGTGGGCCTTCTGCTCTAAGTTCCCAACAACTGTGTTGTTCACCGTTTCATGATGTTGGCTCTCTGGTGTTAGTTCACCCAGGCCTAGATCCCATAGACTCTGTGCTCTGAGCGGCCTGCTGGGAGGTTCCTACTGCTGGATTCCTTACCTTTTTTATTCTTTGGGTCCTGTGTTTTCATGCTCCTACTTCCTGACTCACTCCCAGCCCATTTGTGATGTAGGTCCTCTGGTTTAAGGCCACATGTACCGGTTTCCTCACCTTTATTGATGTGGCCCCACTGGTGTGAGGACACTCCTGCCTGGTTCCCATCCCCTTGGTGATGGGGGCCCTCTGGTGAGAGTCTGATCCTGTCTGGATTCCTCACACTTCTGGGAGGTGGGCCCTCTGCTGTGAGGTCACTCCTGCCTGGCTGGCACACGTCACCTTGGCGATGTGGGCCCTCAGTTGGGAGTTGGTGCCTGCTGGGAGTCTCCTCCCCTCGGTAATGAGGGCCCTCTGGCGTCAGGCCCTAACTCATGGGCTCCCAAAATTTTCTGATGTGCGCCCTGTCGTGCGAGTACACTCCAGCCAGGGTCCCATCCCCATGGGGATGTGGGCTTTCTGCTCTGAGGTCCCAATGGCTGGGTTGCTCACAGTGTCAGAATGTGGGCCCTCTGCTGTGAGTTCACTCCGGCATGGATCCCATAGCCTCGGTGCTCTGGGCCACCTGCTTGGAGCTTCCAACTGCGGGGTTCCTCACCTTTTTTATTCTATGGGCGCTCTGTTGTGAGTCTCCTCCTGCATGCCTCACTCCCAGCCCTTTCGTGATGTGTGTCCCCTTGTTTGAGGCCACATGTGCTGTGTTCCTCACCTTTCGTTGATGTGGCCCCACTGGTGTGAGGACACTCCTGCCTGGTTTCCATCCCCTTGGTGATGTGGGCGCTCTGGTTAGAGTCTGATCCTGTTTGGGCTCCTCACACTTCTGTGAGGTGGGCCCTCTGCTGTGAGGTAACTCCTGCCTGGCTTGCTCCCATTGCCTTGGTGACGTCGGCCCTCTGGTGGCACTTGGAACCTGCTGGTAGCCTCCTCTCCTCCGTGATGAGGGCCCTCTGGCGTCAGGCCATAACTGCTGGGTTCCCACATTTTCTGATACGTGCTAAGTTGTGCGAGGACACTCCTGCGAGGTTCCCATCCCCATGGGGATGTGGGCCTTCTGCTCTGAGGTCCCACTGGCTGGGTTGCTCACAGTTTCATGATGTGGGCCCTCTGCTGTGAGTTCACTGTGGCCTGGATCCCATAGACTCCATACTCTGGGCCACCTGCTGGGAGGTTCACACTGCTGGATTCCTCACATTTTTTATTCTGTGGGCCCTGTGTTGTTAGGCTACTCCTGCCTGCCTCACTCGGAGCACCTTGGAAATGTGGGTCCTCTGGTTTAGGCCACATGTGCTGGGTTCCTCACCTTTCTATAATGTGGCCACAATGGTGTGAGGACACTCCTGCCTTGTTCCGATCCCCTTGGTGATGTGGGCCCTCTGGTGAGAGTCTTATCCTGGCTGGGTTCCTCACCCTTCTGTGAGGTAGGCCCTCTGCTGTGAGGTCACTCCTGCCTGGCTGGCACACGTCAACTTGGCGACGTGGGCCCTCAGTTGGGAGTTGGTGCCTGCTGGGAGTCTCCTCCCCTCGGTAATGAGGGCCCTCTGGCGTCAGACCCTAACTCCTGGGCTCCCAAAATTTTCTGATGTGCGCCCTGTGGTGCAAGTACACTGCTGCCAGGATCCCAACCTCATGGGAATGTGGGTCTTCTGTTCTGAGGTCCCAATGGTCCGTTGTTCAGTTTCATGATGAGGGCCCTCTGGTGTGAGTTCACTCCGGCATGGACCCCATAGCCTCGCTGCTCCTGGCCACCTGCGGGGAGGTTCCAACTGCGGGATTCCTCACCTTTTTCCTTCTATGGGCCCTCTGTTTTGAGACTTCTCTTGCCTGCCTCACTCCCAGCCCCTTGGTGATGTGTGTCCTGTAGTTTGAGTCCACGTGTGCTGGGTCCGTCACATTTCGGTGATGTGGCCCCACTGGTGTGAGGACACTCCTGCCTGGTTTCCATTCCCTTGGTGATGTGGGCCCTCCGGTGAGAGTCTGATCCTCTTTGGGTTCCTCACACTTTTGTGTGGTTGGCCCTCTGCTCTGAGGTCACTCCTGCCTGGCTGGCACACCCCGCATTGGTGACGTCGGCCTTCTGGTAGCAGTTGGAGCTTGCTGGGAGCCTCCTCTCCTCAGTGATGAGGGCCCTCTGGCGTCCGGCCCTAACTGCTGGGCTCCCCACCTTTTCTGATGTGTGCCCACTGGTGCGATGACACTCCTGCTTGGTTCCCTTCCCCATGGGGATGTGGGCCTTGTGCTCTGAGGTTACAACGGCTGGGTTGCTTACAGTATCACGATGAGTGCCCTCTGTTGTGAGTTCATCACTGCCTGGATCCCATAGCCTCGGTGGTCAGGGCCGCCTGCTGGGATGTTCCAACTGCTGGATTCCTCACCTTTTTTATACAATGGGCCATGTGTTTTGAGGTTAATCCTGCCTGCCTCGCTCCGAGACCCATGGTGATGTGGGTCCTCTGGTTTGAGGCCACATGTGCTGGGTACCTCAACTTTCGATGATGTGGCCCCACGGGTGTGAGGACACTCCTGCCTGGTTCCTAGCCCCTTGCTTATGTGGGCACTCTGGTGAGAGTCTGATCCTGACTGGGTTCCTTACCCTTCTGTGAGGTGGGCCCTCTGATGTGAGGTCACTCCTGCCTGGATGTCTCATGTCGCCTTGGCGATGTAGGCCCTCTGTTGGCCACTGAAGCATGCTGGGAGCCTCCTACCCTCTTTAATAAGGGCCCTGGAAGAAACGCATATGCCCTTTTTGACCAAGTGCATCATTGTCGAGGTTCTGCCTCTTCTCCTATACTTTCAGAGGACTTCCCGTCTACCTCCTGAAATCGTATTCCTGGAATTCTGCCCCGCGTTCAAGTCCTCTTTGCAGCCTTACTTCAATATATTTTTGGACGATAGCTGTCATTTATAACTCTGCAGGTTTGTGAATTACAGTGCCCCTGAGCTCCTTTCTTCAACTCGCTTTCTTGTGAGCTGGCCGCAAAACCACAGGATTGCTTCAGGCCCTAATCTGGTTCCGGCACGGCATGCTGAGCCTTTGGCTAATTCCTCTTCCTGGTGGGAAATGAGCGTTAAATTTGTTCGTGCAGACACCTACAGCTAATCTCTCATTGGTTCTCCCTATTCCTGTTCATCTTGCGCAGAAATTCCAAACTGTGCCAAACAGGAGGTTAAAGGCACTGACTCTCCAAGTGGGGAGAGTGTTAGTAAAGCGTCTGGAATGGTAAAACCGAGTACGAGGGGACGAAAACTGAGATGCATTTAAAAAGGTTTCCCGGTCACACGGTGGACCATATTCTGGGTTGCCCATGCATGTTTTACCTGAAGGAAGAATCCCTTCAACCTGGAGAGTTGGGACCCATGGAATGGGTACCATGCAGTATGACTTCAAAGGGTTGCCTTTGCTCACCGAACGTCACCAATGTTATCAGCCCGAAGTGTCCAGCCTTATGTCTCACTCAGCTCGGGGTGTAGATGTGGTAAATCCACGTTGCATCACAAGCCCTGAATGAATTATTTAAGAATTGCTCTCTATTTCACTGTCATTGTGTTTTGTTTTTGTAATTTATTTTGATAATGGGATTTATCGGATTTTCACTGCTGCGTTTATGCCGCTGTACACATGCTTGATTCTCTTATGGAGACATATAAATCCATGGGTTTTCAGATTCTTACTAGTCAGGTATATTCCTAGGCATTGAATATGGGGTGTTGAGTCCATTTCGTGGAGCAAGGAGTAGGTCCTGACTATTACATATTTGCTTATGGAAAGGTATCTGTGCTAATTTCAATCTCTGGTTTTATGCAGCACCACAACTCACCTTTCCCCTTAAGCAAGCATAAGTTGGTTTTCTAAATTTGAGACCCTTTTCTGTTTTGTAATTGAGTTCATGTGCAGCCATGTTTGCATTCCGTGTATTTGAGATATCTTATGGTGTTTCTTTTTCTGTGTGACTTAGTTAACTTAGAATGATCGTACCTGAATCCACTCATTATGCCGCGACGGGCCTCATGACATAGATTTCATTGCTGAGTGATATTCCATTGTACGTACATACAACAACTTCTTTATCCATTTTTGCTTTCTGGGATATTTCACTTGTACCGTAAATGAGGTTCTTGTAAGCAGAGCCGTCCAAAATTTATGGGTGGCTGTGTCTTTTTGATTTTAATTTCCCTAAGCTATAGAACCATAAGTTGAAGTGCCGTAGGCTCCGTTGCTTAGTTTTTTAGGTGTTTGAGGAAACACCATACACTTCTCCAGAGTGGCTGTTGGCAATTTACATCCCGCCCATCAGCATAACAAGGCTCCCTGTTCTCCATGGCCTGTCCTGCCTTTCTGGATTTTTCACTTTTTCAGATGTCCCTTTTGACAGGGGGGCAGTGAGACTTCATTGGAATGCAGATTTCTTTACAGGCTTGCTTGTTTGGCCAAAAAGGGCATATGTGTTTTTTCTTGAATATATTCAGGAAAAGACGCATACGCCCTTTTAGACCAAGTGCATCATTGTCGACTTTCTGTCTCTTTCCCTATGCTTTAAATGCAATTCCAGTCTGCCCCTGAAATCGTTTTCCTGCAATTCTGCCCCGCTTTCCAGTCCTCTTCGCAGCCTTCCTTCAATATATTTTTGGATGATAGCTGTCATTTATAACTCTGCAGGTTTGTGAATGACAGTGCCCCTGAGCTCCTTTCTTCAACTCGCTTTCTTGTGAGCTGACCGCAAACCCGCAGGATTGCTTCAGGCCTTAATCAGGTTCCGGCATGGCATGCTGAGCCTTTGGTTAATTCTTCTTCCTGGTGGGAAATGAGCGTTAAATTTCCAGTGCAGACACCTACAGCTAGTCTCTCATTGGTTCTCCCTATTCCTGTTCATCTTGCGCAGAAATTGCAAACTGTGCCAAACAGGAGGTTAAAGGCACTGACTCTCCAAGTGGGGAGAGTGTTAGTAAAGGTCTGGAATGGTGAACCCGAGTAAAAGGGGACGAAAACTGAGATGCATTTGAAAACGTTTCCTGGTCACACGGTGCACCATACTGTGGGTTTCCCATGCACGTTTTAGCTGAAGGAAGAATCCCTTAAAACTGGACAGTTGGGACCCATGGAATGGGTACCATGCAGTATGACTTCAAAGGGTCTGCATTTGCTCATCGAACCTCACCAATGCTATCAGCCCGAAGTGTCCAACCTTATGTCTCACTCAGCTCTGGGTGTAGATGTGGTAAATCCAGGTTGCATCACATGCCCTGAATGAATTATTTAAGAATTGCTCTCTATTTCACTGTCATTGTGTTTTGTTTTTGTAATTCATTTTGATAATGGGATTTATTGGATTTTCTCTGCTGCGTTCATGCAGCTGTACACACGCTTGATTGTCTTACGGAGACATATAAATCCATGGGTTTGAAGATTCTTACTAGTCAGGTGTATTCCTAGGTGTTGAATATGAGGTGTTTAGTCCATTTCGTTGAGCAAGGGGTAGGTCTTGACTATTACATATTTGGCTTATGGAAAGGTATCTGTGCTAATTTCTATCTCTGCTTTTATGCAGCAGCGCAACTCACTTTTCCCCTTAAGCAAACATAAGGTGGTTTTCTAAATTTGAGACCCTGTTCTGTTTTGTAATTCAGTTCATGTGTAGCCAAGTTTACATTCCGTGTATTAGTGATAACTTATGATGTTTCATTTTCTGTGTGACTTATTTCACTTAGAATCATCGTACCTGAATCCACTCATTATGCCGCGACGGGCCTGATGAAATAGATTTCATTGGTGAGTGATATTCCTTTGTACGTACGTACCACACTTCTTTATCCATTTTTCGCTTTCTGAGATATTTAACTTGTACCGTAGACGAGGTTCTTGTATACAGAGCCGTCCCAAACTTTGGGGTGGCTGTGTGTTTTTGATTTTAATTTCCCTAAGCTATAGGACCATAAGTGGAAGTGCCATAGGCTGTGTTGCTTTGTTTCCTACGTGTTTCAGGAGACACCATACACTTCTCCAGAGTGGGTGTTTGCAATTTCCATCCCGCCCATCAGCATAACAAGGCTCCCTGTTCTCCATGACCTGTCCTGCCTTTCTGGATTTTACACTTTTATCAGATGGCCCTTTTGACAGGGGGCAGTGAGACTTCATTGTAGTCAGATTTCTTTTACACTCTTGCTTGTTTGGCCAAAAAGTGTGCATGCGTTTTTTCCTGAATATATTCAGGAAAAAACGCATATGCCCTTTTAGGCCAAGTGCATCTTTGTCGACATTCTGCCTCTTTTCCTATGCTTTAAGTGCAATTCCAGTCTACCCCCTGAAATCGTTTTCGGGAAATTCTGCCCCGCTTTCCAGTCCTCTTCGAAGACTTACTTCAGTACATTTTTGGACGATAGCTGTCATTCATAACTCTGCAGATTTTTGAATTACAGTGCCCCTGAGCTCCTTTCTTCAACACGCTTTCTTGTGAGCTGGCTGCAAAACCGCAGGATTACTTCAGGCCCTTATCTATTTCCGGCAGGGCACACGGAGCCTTTGGTTAATTCATCTTCCTGGTGGGAAATGAGCGTTCCATTTGCCCGTGCAGACACCTACAGCTAGTCTCTCATTGGTTCTCCCTATTCCTGTTCATCTTGCGCAGAAATTGCAAACTGTGCCAAACAGGACATTAAAGGTACAGACTCTCCAAGTGGGGAGAGTGTTAGTAAAGGGTCTGGAAGGGTGAACCCGAGTACCAGGGTTGGAAAACTGAGATGCATTTGAAAACGTTTCCCAATCACATGGTGGACCATACTCTGGGTTTCCCATGCATGTTTTAACTGAAGGAAGAATCCTTTAAACCTGGAGATTTGGGACCCATGGAATGGGTACCATGAAGTATGACTTCAAAGGGTCTGCGTTTGCTCACCGAAACTCACCAATGCTATCAGCCCAAAGTGTCCAGCCTTATGTCTCAGCCATCTCTGGGTGAAATGTGGTAGATCCAGGTTGCATCCCAAGCCCTGAATGAATTATTTAAGAATTGCTCTCTATTTCACTGTCATTGTGTTTTGTTTTTGCAATTTATTTTGAAAATGGGATTTATCGGATTTTCTCTGCTGCATTTAGGCCGCTGTACACACGCTTGATTTCCTTATGGAGACATATAAATCCATGGGTTTTAAGATTCTTACTTGTCATGTATCTTCCCAGGCGTTGAATATGGGGTGTTGAGTCCATTTCGTTGAGCAAGGAGTAGGTCTTGTCTATTATATATTTGGCTTATGGAACGGTATCTGTGCTAATTTCAATCTCTGGTTTTATTCAGCACCCCAACTTACCTTTCCCCTTAAGCAAGCATAAGTTGGTTTTCTAAATTTGAGACCCTGTTCTGTTTTGTAATTCAGTTCATGTGTAGCCAAGTTTACATTCCGTGTATTAGTGATATTTTATGATGTTTCTTTTTCTGTGTGAAGTATTTCTCGTAGAATCATCGTACCTGAATCCACTCATTATGCCGCTACGGGCCTGATGATGTAGATTTCATTGCTGAGTGATATTCCATTGTACGTGCGTACCACAACTTCTTTATCCATTTTTTGCTTTCTCGGATATTTAACTTGTGGCATAGACGAGGTTCTTGTCAACAGAGCCGTCCAAAATTTTGGGGTGCCTGTGTGTTTTTGATTTTAATTTCCCTAAGCTATAGGACCATAAGTGGAAGTGCCATAGGCTGTGTTGCTTTGTTTCCTACGTGTTTCAGGAAACACCATACACTTCTCCAGAGTGGCTGTTGGCAATTCACATCCCGCCCATCAGCATAACAAGGCTCCCTGTTCTCCATGACCTGTCCTGCCTTTCTGGAATTTACACTTTTTTCAGATGGCGCTTTTGACCAGGGGGCAGTGAGACTTTATTGTTGTGCAGATTTCCTTTACACGCTTGCTTGGTTGGCCAAAATGGGCGTATGCGTTTTTTCCTGAATATATTCATTAAAAAACGCATACACCCTTTTTGGCCAAGTGCATCATTGTCGACATTCTCCCTCTTTTCCTATGCTTTAAGTGCAATTCCATTCTAACCCCTGAAATCGTTTTCCTGAAATTCTGCCCCGTTTTCCAGTCCACTTCGAAGACTTACTTCAGTACATTTTTGCACGATAGCTGTCATTCTTAACTCTGTAGTTTTTTGAATTAAAGTGACCCTGAGCTCCTTTCTTCAACTCGCTTTCTTTTGAGCTGGCCGCAAACCCGCAGGACTGCTTCAGGCCCTAATCAGTTTCCGGCAGGGCACGCTGAGCCTTTGGTTATTTCCTCTTCCTGGTGGGAAATGAGCCTTCCATTTGCCCGTGCAGAGACCTACAGCTAGTCTCTCATTGGTTCTCCCTATTCCTGTTCATCTTGCGCAGAAATTGCCAACTGTGCCAAAAAGGAGGTTAAAGGCACTGACTCTGCAAGTGGGGAGAGTGTTAGTAAAGCGTCTGGAATGGTGAACCTGAGTGCCAGGGGACGAAAACTGAGATACATTTGAAAACGTTTCCCAATCACACGGTGGACCATACTCTGGGTTTCCCATGCATGTTTTAGCTGAAGGAAGAATCCCTTAAACCTGGAGAGTTGGGACCCTTGGAATGGGTATCATGCAGTATGACTTCAAAGGGTCTGCATTTGCTCACTGAACCTCACCAATGCTATCAGCCCGAAGTGTCCAGCCTTATGTCTCACTAACCTCTGTGTGTAGATGTGGTAAATCCAGGTTTCATGACAAGCCCTGAATGAATTATTTAAGAATTGCTCTCTATTTCACTGTCATTGTGTTTTGTTTTTGAAATTTATGTTGATAATGGGATTTATCGGATTTTCACTGCTGCGTTGAGGCCGCTGTACACACGCTTGATTTCCTTATGGAGACATATAAATCCATGGGTTTTAAGATTCTTACTTGTCAGGTATCTTCCCATGCATGGATATGGGGTGTTGAGTCCATTTCGTTGAGCAAGGAGTAGGTCTTGTCTTTTATATATTTGGCTTATGGAACGGTATCTGTGCTAATTTCAATCTCTGGTTTTATGCAGCACCCCAACTCACCTTTTCCCTTAAGCAAGCATAAGTTGGTTTTCTCAATTTGAGACCCTGTTCTGTTTTGTAATTCAGTTCATGTGTAGCCAAGTTTACATTCCTTATATTAGTGATATCTTATGATGATTCTTTTTCAGTGTGACTTATTTCTCGTAGAATCATCGTACCTGAATCCACTCATTATGCCGCTACGGGCCTGATGACGTAGATTTCATTGCTGAGTGATATTCCATTGTACGTGCGTACCACAACTTCTTTATGCATTTTTTGCTTTCTCGGATATTTAACTTGTACCGTAGACGAGGTTCTTGTAAACACAACCATCCCAAACTTTGGGGTGGCTGTGTGTTTTTGATTTTAATTTCCCTAAGCTATAGGACCATAAGTGGAAGTGCCATAGGCTGTGTTGCTTTGTTTCCTACGTGTTTCAGGAAACACCATACACTTCTCCAGAGTGGGTGTTTGCAATTTCCATCTCGCCCATCAGCATAACAAGGCTCCATGTTCTCCATGACCTGTCCTGCCTTTCTGGATTATACACTTTTATCAGATGGCCCTTTTAACCGGGGGGCAGTGAGACTTCATTGTAGTGCAGATTTCTTTACACGCTTGCTTGGCTGGCCAAAAAGTGTGTATGAGTTTTTCCTGAATATTTTCAGGAAAAACGCATACGCACTTTTTGGCCAAGTGCATCATTGTCGACATTCTGCCTCTTTTCCTATGCTTTAAGTGCAATTCCAGTCTACACCCTGAAATCGTTTTCCTGAAATTCTGCCCCGCTTTCAAGTCCTCTTCGAAGACTTACTTCAGTACATTTTTGGACGATAGCTGTCCTTCATAACTCTGCAGGTTTGTGAATTACAGTGCCCCTGAGCTCCTTTCTTCAACTCGCATTCTTGTGAGCTGGCTGCAAAACCGCAGGATTGCTTCAGGCCCTAATCTGTTTCTGGTAGGGCACACTGAGCCTTTGGTTAATTCCTCTTCCTGGTGGGAAATGAGCATTCAATTTGCCCGTGCAGACACCTACAGCTAGTCTCTCATTGGTTCCCCTATTCCTGTTCATCTTGCACAGAAATTGCAAACTGTGTCAAACAGGACATTAAAGGTACAGACTCTCCAAGTGGGGAGAGTGTTAGTAAAGGGTCTGGAATGTTGAACCCGAGTACCAGGGGACGAAAACTTAGATGCATTTGAAAACGTTTCCCAATCACACGGTGGACCATACTTTGGGTTTCCCATGCATGTTTTAGCTGAAGGAAGAATCCCTTAAACCTGGAGAGTTGGGACCCATGGAATGGGTACCATGCAGTATGACTTCAAAGGGTCTGCGTTTGCTCACCGAAACTCACCAATGCTATCAGCCCGAAGTGTCCAGCCTTATGTCTCACCCAACTCTAGGTGAAATGTGGTAAATCCAGGTTGCATCCCAAGCCCTGAATGAATTATTTAAGAATTGCTCTCTATTTCACTGTCATTGTGTTTTGTTTTTGAAATTTATTTTGATAATGGGATTTATCGGATTTTCACTGCTGCGTTTAGGCCGCTGTAAACACGCTTGATTTCCTTATGGAGACATATAAATCCATTGGTTTTAAGATTTTTACTTGTCAGGTATCTTCCCAGGCGTTGAATATGGGGTGTTGAGTCCATTTCGTTGAGCAAGGAGTAGGTCTTGTCTATTATATATTTGGCTTATGGAACGGTATCTGTGCTAATTTCAATCTCTGGTTTTATGCAGCACCCCAAGTCACCTTTCCCCATAAGCAAGCATAAGTTGGTTTTCTAAATTTGAGACCCTGTTCTGTTTTGTAATTCAGTTCATGTGTAGGCAAGTTTACATTCCATGTATTAGTGATATCTTATGATGTTTCTTTTTCTGTGTGACTTATTTCTCGTAGAATCATCGTACCTGGATCCACTCATTATGCCGCTATGGGCCTGATGACGTAGATTTCATTGCTGAGTGATATTCCATTGTACGAGCGTACCACAACTTCTTTATTCATTTTTTGCTTTCTCGGATATTTAACTTGTACCGTAGACGAGGTTCTTGTAAACACAGCCATCCCAAACTTTGGGGTGGCTGTGTGTTTTTGATTTTAATTTCCCTAAGCTATAGGACCATAAGTGGAAGTGCTATAGGCTGTGTTGCTTTGTTTCCTACGTGTTTCAGGAAACACCATACACTTCTCCAGAGTGGCTGTTGGCAATTCACATCCCGCCCATCAGCATAACAAGGCTCCGTGTTCTCCATGACCTGTCCTGCCTTTCTGGAATTTACACTTTTATCAAATGGCGCTTTTGACAAGGGGGCAGTGAGACTTTATTGTTGTGCAGAATTCCTTTACACGCTTGCTTGGTTGGCCAAAAAGTGCGTATGCGTTTTTTCCTGAATATTTTCAGGAAAAAACGCATACACCCTTTTTGGTCAAGTGCATCATTGTCGACATTCTCCCTCTTTTCGTATGCTTTAAGTGCAATTCCAGTCTAACCCCTGAAATCGTTTTCCTGAAATTCTGCCCCGCTTTCCAGTCCTCTTCGAAGACTTACTTCAGTACATTTTTGGACGATAGCTGTCATTCTTTACTCTGTAGGTTTTTGAATTACAGTGACCCTGAGCTCCTTTCTTCAACTCGCTTTCTTTTGAGCTGGCCGCAAACCCGCAGGACTGCTTCAGGCCCTAATCTGTTTCCGGCAGGGCACGCTGAGCCTTTGGTTAATTCCTCTTCCTGGTGGGAATTGAGCGTTCCATTTGCCCGTGCAGACACCTACAGCTAGTCTCTCATTGGTTCTCCCTATTCCTGTTCATCTTGCGCAGAAATTGCCAACTGTGCCAAACAGCAGGATAAAGGCACTGACTCTCCAAGTGGGGAGAGTGTTAGTAAAGCGTCTGGAATGGTGAACCCGAGTACCAGGGGACGAAAACTGAGATGCATTTGAAAACGTTTCCCAATCACACGGTGGACCATACTCTGGGTTTCCCATGCATGTTTTAGCTGAAGGAAGAATCCCTTAATCCAGGAGAGTTGGGACCTATGGAATGGGTACCATGCTGTACGACTTCAAAGGGTCTGCATTTGCTCACCGAACCTCCCCTATGCTATCATCCTGAAGAGTCTAGCCTTATGTCTCACCCAGCTCTGGGTGTAGATGTGGTAAATCCAGGTTGCATCACAAGCCCTGAATGAATTATTTAAGAATTGCTCTCTATTTCACTGTCATTGTGTTTTGTTTTTGAAATTTATTTTGATAATGGGATTTATTGGATTTTCACTGCTGCGTTTAGGCCGCTGTACACACGCTTGATTTCCTTATGGAGACATATAAATCCATGGGTTTTAAGATTCTTACTTGTCAGGTATCTTCCCAGGCATTGAATATGGGGTGTTGAGTCCATTTCGTTGAGCAAGAAGTAGGTCTTGTCTATTATATATTTGGCTTATGGAACGGTATCTGTGCTAATTTCAATCTCTGGTTTTATGCAGCACCGCAACTCACCTTTCCCCATAAGAAAGCAAAAGTTGGTTTTCTAAATTTGAGACCCTGTTCTGTTTTGTAATTCAGTTCATGTGTAGCCAAGTTTACATTCCATGTATTAGTGATATCTTATGATGTTTCTTTTTCTGTGTGACTTATTTCTCGTAGAATCATCGTATCTGAATCCACTCATTATGCCGCTATGGGCCTGATGACGTAGATTTCATTGCTGAGTGATATTCCATTGTACGTGCGTACCACAACTTCTTTATTCATTTTTTGCTTTCTCGGATATTTAACTTGTACCGTAGACGAGGTTCTTGTAAACACAGCCATCCCAAACTTTGGGGTGGCTGTGTGTTTTTGATTTTAATTTCCCTAAGCTATAGGACCATAAGTGGAAGTGCCATAGGCTGTGTTGCTTTGTTTCCTACGTGTTTCAGGGAACACCATACACTTCTCCAGAGTGGCTGTTGGCAATTTCCATCCCACCCATCAGCATAACAAGGCTCCCTGTTCTCCATGACCTGTCCTGCCTTTCTGGATTTTGCACTTTTATCAGATGGCCCTTTTGACCGGGGGGCAGTGAGACTTCATTGTAGTGCAGATTTCCTTTACACGCTTGCTTGGTTGGCCAAAAAGTGTGTATGCATTTTTTCCTGAATATTTTCAGGAAAAAACGCATACGCCCTTTTAGGCCAAGTGCATCATTGTCGACATTCTGCCTCTTTTCCTATGCTTTAAGTGCAATTCCAGTCTACCCCCTGAAATCATTTTCCTGAAATTCTGCCCCGCTTTCAAGTCCTCTTCGAAGACTTACTTCAGTACATTTTTGGACGATAGCTGTCATTCATAACTCTGCAGGTTTGTGAATTACAGTGCCCCTGAGCTCCTTTCTTCAACTCGCTTTCTTGTGACCTGGCTGCAAAACCGCAAGATTGCTTCAGGCCCTAATCTGTTTCCGGCAGGGCACACTGAGCCTTTGGTTAATTCGTCTTCCTGGTGGGAAATGAGCATTCCATTTGCCCGTGCAGACACCTAGATCTGGTCTCTCATTGGTTCTCCCTATTCCTGTTCATCTTGCGCAGAAATTGCCAACTGTGCCAAACAGGAGGTTAAATGCACTGACTCTCCAAGTGGGGGAGTGTTAGTAAAGCGTCTGGAATGGTGAACCCGAGTGCCAGGGGACGAAAACTGAGATGCATTTGAAAACGTTTCCCAATCACACGGTGGACCATACTCTGGGTTTCCCATGAATGTTTTACCTGAAGGTAGAATCCCTTAAACCTGGAGAGTTGGGACCCTTGGAATGGGTACCATGCAGTATGACTTCAAAGGGTCTGCATTTGCTCACCGAACCTCACCAATGCTATCAGCCCGAAGTGTCCAGCCTTATGTCTCACCCAGCTCTGGGTGTAGATGTGGTAAATCCAGGTTTCATGACAAGCCCTGAATGAATTATTTAAGAATTGCTCTCTATTTCACTGTCATTGTGTTTTGTTTTTGCAATTTATGTTCATAATGGGATTTATCGGATTTTCACTGCTGCGTTGAGGCCACTGTACACACGCTTGATTTCCTTATGGAGACATATAAATCCATGGGTTTTAAGATTCTTACTTGTCAGGTATATTACCAGGCGTTGAATATGGGGTGTTGAGTCCATTTTGTTGAGCAAGGAGTAGGTCTTGTCTATTATATATTTGGCTTATGGAACGGTATCTGTTCTAATTTTAATCTCTGGTTTTATGCAGCACCCCAACTCACCTTTCCCCTTAAGCAAGCAAAACTTGGTTTTCTAAATTTGAGACCCTGTTCTGTTTTGTAATTCAGTTCATGTGTAGCCAACTTTACATTCCATGTATTAGTGATATCTTATGATGTTTCTTTTTCAGTGTGACTTATTTCTCGTAGAATCATCGTACCTCAATCCACTCATTATGCCGCTATGGGCATGATGACGTACATTTCATTGTTGAGTGATATTCCATTGTACCTGCGTACCACAACTGCTTTATGCATTTTTTGCTTTCTCGGATATTTAACTTGTACCGTAGACGAGGTTCTTGTCAACAGAGCCGTCCCAAACTTTGGGGTGGCTCTGTGTTTTTGGTTTTAATTTCCCTAAGCTATAGGACCATAAGTGGAAGTGCCATAGGCTGTGTTGCTTTGTTTCCTACGTGTTTCAGGAAACACCATACACTTCTCCAGAGTGGCTCTTGGCAATTTACATCCCGCCCATCAGCATAACAAGGCTCCCTGTTCTCCATGACCTGTCCTGCCATTCTGGATTTTACACTTTTTTCAGATGCCCCTCTTGACCGGGGGGCAGGGAGACTTCATTGTAGTGCATATTGCTTTTACACGCTTGCTTGGTTGGCCAAAAGTGTGTATGCGTTTTTTCCTGAATATTTTCAGGAAAAAACGCATACGCCCTTTTTGGCCAAGTGCATCATTGTCGACATTCTGCCTCTTTTCCTATGCTTTAAGTGCAATTCCAGTCTACCCCTGAAATCGTTTTCCTGAAATTCTGCCCTGCTTTCCAGTCCTCTTCGAAGACTTACTTCAATATATTTTTGGACGATAGCTGTCATTCATAACTCTGCAGGTTTGTGAATTACAGTGTCCCTGAGCTCCTTTCTTCAACTCGCTTTCTTGTGAGCTGGCCGCAAAACCGCAGGATTGCTTCAGGCCCTAATCTGTTTCCGGCAGGGCACGTTGAGCCTTCGGTTAATTCCTCTTCCTGGTGGGAAATGAGCGTTCCATTTGCCCGTGCAGACACCTACAGCTAGTCTCTCATTGGTTCTCCCTATTCCTGTTCATCTTGCGCAGAAATTGCCAACTGTGCCAAACAGGCGGTTAAAGGCACTGACTCTCCAAGTGGGGAGAGTGTTAGTAAAGCCTCTGGAATGGTGAACCCGAGTACCAGGGGACGAAAACTGAGATGCATTTGAAAACGTTTCCCAATCACACGGTGGACCATACTCTGGGTTTCACATGCATGTTTTAGCTGAAGGAAGAATCCCTTAAACCTGGAGAGTTGGGACCTATGGAATGGGTAACATGCTGTACGACTTCAAAGGGTCTGCATTTGCTCACCGAACCTCACCTATGCTATCAGCCTGAAGTGTCCAGCCTTATGTCTCACCCAGCTCTGGGTGTAGATGTGGTAAATCCAGGTTGCATCACAAGCCCTGAATGAATTATTTAAGAATTGCTCTTTATTTCACTGTCATTGTGTTTTGTTTTTGAAATATATTTTGATAATGGGATTTATTGGATTTTCACTGCTGCGTTTAGGCCACTGTACACACGCTTGATTTCCTTATGGAGTCATATAAATCCATGTGTTTTAAGATTCTTACTTGTCAGGTATCTTCCCAGGCATTGAATATGTGGTGTTGAGTCCATTTCGTTGAGCAAGAAGTAGGTCTTTTCTATTATATATTTGGCTTATGGAACGGTATCTGTGCTAATTTCAATCTCTGGTTTTATGCAGCACCCCAACTCATCTTTCCCAATAAGAAGGCAAAAGTTGGTTTTCTAAATTTGAGACGCTGTTCTGTTTTGTAATTCAGTTCATGTGTAGCCAAGTTTACATTACATGTATTAGTGATATCTTATGATGTTTCTTTTTCTGTGTGACTTATTTCTCGTAGAATCATCGTACCTGAATCCACTCATTATGCCGCTATGTGCCTGATGACGTAGATTTCATTGCTTAGTGATATTCCATTGTACGTGCGTACCACAACTTCTTTATTCATTTTTTGCTTTCTCGGATATTTCACTTGTACCGTAGACGAGGTTCTTTTAAACACAGCCATCCCAAACTTTGGGGTGGCTGTGTGTTTTTGATTTTAATTTCCCTAAGCTATAGGACCATAAGTGGAAGTGCCATAGGCTGTGTTGCTTTGTTTCCTACGTGTTTCAGGAAACACCATACACTTCTCCAGAGTGGCTGTTGGCAATTCACATCCCGCCCATCAGCATAACAAGGCTCCGTGTTCGCCATGACCTGTCCTGCCTTTCTGGATTTTACACTTTTTTCAGATGGCGCTTTTGACCAGGGGGCAGTGAGACTTTATTGTTGTGCAGATTTCCTTTGCACGCTTGCTTGGTTGGCCAAAAAGTGCGTATGCATTTTTTCGTGAATATTTTCAGGAAAAAACGCATACGCCCTTTTTGGCCAAGTGCATCATTGTCGACATTCTCCCTCTTTTCGTATGCTTTAAGTGCAATTCCAGTCTACCCCCTGAAATCGTTTTCCTGAAATTCTGCCCCGCTTTCCAGTCCTCTTCGAAGACTTACTTCAGTACATTTTTGGACGATAGCTGTCATTATTTACTCTGCAGGTTTGTGAATTACAGTGCCCCTGAGCTCCTTTCTTCAACTCGCTTTCTTGTGACCTGGCTGCAAACCCGCAAGATTGCTTCAGGCCCTAATCTGTTTCCGGCAGGGCACACTGACCCTTTGGTTAATTCGTCTTCCTGGTGGGAAATGAGCGTTCCATTTGCCCGTGCAGACACCTAGAGCTAGTCTCTCATTGGTTCTCCCTATTCCTGTTCATCTTGCGAAGAAATTGCAAACTGTGCCAAACCGGACATTAAAGGTACAGACTCTCCAAGTGGGGAGAGTGTTAGTAAAGGGTCTGGAATGGTGAACCCGAGTACCAGGGTTTGAAAACTTAGATGCATTTGAAAACGTTTCCCAATCACACGGTGGACCATACTCTGGGTTTCCCATGCATGTTTTAGCTGAAGGAAGAATCCCTTAAACCTGGAGAGTTGGGACCCATGGAATGGGTACCATGCAGTATGACGTCAAAGGGTCTGCGTTTGCTCACCGAAACTCACCAATGCTATCAGCCCGAAGTGTCCAGCCTTATGTCTCACCCAACTCTGGGTGAAATGTGGTAAATCCAGGTTGCATCCCAAGCCCTGAATGAATTATTTAAGAATTGCTCTCTATTTCACTGTCATTGTGTTTTCTTTTTGAAATTTATTTTGGTAATGGGATTTATCGGATTTTCACTGCTGCGTTTAGGCCGTTGTAAACACGATTGATTTCCTTATGGAGACATATAAATCCATTGGTTTTAAGATTCTTACTTGTCAGGTATCATCCCAGGCGTTGAATATGGGGTGTTGAGTCCATTTCGTTGAGCAAGGAGTAGGTCTTGTCTATTATATATTTGGCTTATGGAACGGTATCTGTGCTAATTTCAATCTCTGGTTTTATGCAGCACCCCAACTCACCTTTCCCCTTAATCAAGCATAAGTTGGTTTTCTAAATTTGAGACCTTGTTCTGTTTTGTAATTCAGTTCATGTGTAGCCAAGTTTACATTCCGTGTATTAGTGATATCTTGTGATGTTTCTTATTCTGTGTGAAGTATTTCTCGTAGAATCATCGTACCTGAATCCACTCATTATGCCGCTACAGGCCTGATGACGTAGATTTCAGCTGAGTGATATTCCATTGTACGTGCGTACCACAACTTCTTTATCCATTTTTTGCTTTCTCGGATATTTAACTTGTGCCGTAGACGAGGTTCTCGTCAACAGAGCCGTCCCAAATTTTGGGGTGGCTGTGTGTTTTAGATTTTAATTTCCCTAAGCTATAAGACGATAAGTAGAAGTGCCATAGGCTGTGTTGCTTTGTTTCCTACGTGTTTCAGGAAACACCATACACTTCTCCAGAGTGGCTGTTGGCAATTCACATCCCACCCATCAGCATAACAAGGCTCCCTGTTCTCCATGACCTGTCCTGCCTTTCTGGATTTTACACTTTTTTTAGATGGCGCTTTTGACCAGGGGGCAGTGAGACTTTATTGTTGTGCAGATTTCCTTTACACGCTTGCTTGGTTGGCCAAAAAGTGCGTATGCGTTTTTTCCTGAATATATTCAGGAAAAAACGCATACACCCTTTTTGGCCAAGTGCATCATTGTAGACATTCTCCCTCTTTTCGTATGCTTTAAGTGCAATTCCAGTCTACCCCCTGAAATCGTTTTCCTGAAATTCTCCCCGCTTTCCAGTCCTCTTTGAAGACTTACTTCAGTACATTTTTGGACGATAGCTGTCATTCTTTACTCTGTAGGTTTTTGAATTACAGTGACCCTGAGCTCCTTTCTTCAACTCGCTTTCTTTTGAGCTGGCCGCAAACCCGCAGGACTGCTTCAGTCCCTAATCTGTTTCCGGCAGGGCACGCTGAGCCTTTGGTTAATTCCTCTTCCTGGTGGGAAATGAGCGTTCCATTTGCCCGTGCAGAGACCTACAGCTAGTCTCTCATTGGTTCTCCCTATTCCTGTTCATCTTGCGCAGAAATTGCAAACTGTGCCAAACAGGAGGTTAAATGCACTGACTCTCCTAGTGGGGAGAGTGTTAGTAAAGGGTCTGGAATGGTGAACCTGAGTGCCAGGGGACGAAAACTGAGATGCATTTGAAAACGTTTCCCAATCACACGGTGGACCATACTCTGGGTTTCCCATGCATGTTTTAGCTGAAGGAAGAATCCCTTAAACCTGGAGAGTTGGGACCCTTGGAATGGGTATCATGCAGTATGACTTCAAAGGGTCTGCATTTGCTCACTGAACCTCACCAATGCTATCAGCCCGAAGTGTCCAGCCTTATGTCTCACTCACCTCTGGGTGTAGATGGGGTAAATCCAGGTTGCATGACAAGCCCTGAATGAATTATTTAAGAATTGCTCTCTATTTCACTGTCATTGTGTTTTGTTTTTGAAATTTATGTTGATATTGGGATTTATCGGATTTTCACTGCTGGGTTGAGGCCGCTGTATACACGCTTGATTTCCTTATGGAGACATATAAATCCATGGGTTTTAAGATTCTTACTGGTCAGGTATCTTCTCAGGCGTTGAATATGTGGTGTAGAGTCCATTTCGTTGAGCAAGGAGTAGGTCTTGTCTTTTATATATTTGGCTTATGGAACGGTATCTGTGCTAATTTCAATCTCTGATTTTATGCAGCACCCCAACTCACCTTTCCCCATAAGCAAGCATAAGTTGGTTTTCTAAATTTGAGACCCTGTTCTGTTTTGTAATTCAGTTCATGTGTAGCCAAGTTTACATTCCGTGTATTAGTGATATCTTATGATGTTTCTTTTTCAGTGTGACTTATTTCTCGTAGAATCATCGTACCTGAATCCACTCATTATGCCGCTATGGGCCTGATGACGTAGATTTCATTGCTGAGTGATATTCCATGGTACGTGCGTACCACAACATCTTTATGCATTTTTTGCTTTCTCGGATATTTAACTTGTACCGTAGACGAGGTTCTTGTAAACAGAGCAGTCCCAAACTTTGGGGTGGCTGTGTGTTTTTGATTTTAATTTCCCTAAGCTATAGGACCATAAGTGGAAGTGACATAGGCTGTGTTGCTTTGTTTCCTATATGTTTCAGGAAACACCATACACTTCTCCAGAGTGTGTGTTTGCAATTTCCATCCCGCCCATCAGCATAACAAGGCTCCCTGTTCTCCATGAACTGTCCTGCCTTTCTGGATTTTACCCTTTTTTCAGATGGCCCTTTTGACCGGGGGGCAGTGAGACTTCATTGTAGTGCAGATTTCCTTTACACGCTTGCTTGGTTGGCCAAAAAGTGTGTATGCGTTTTTTCCTGAATATTTTCAGGAAAAAACGCATATGCCCTTTTTGGCCAAGTGCATTATTGTCGACATTCTGCCTCTTTTCCTATGCTTTAAGTGCAATTCCAGTCTACACCCTGAAATCGTTTTCCTGAAATTCTGCCCCGCTTTCAAGTCCTCTTCGAAGACTTACTTCAATACATTTTTGGACGATAGCTGTCATTCATAACTCTGCAGGTTTGTGAATTACAGTGCCCCTGAGCTCCTTTCTTCAACTCGATTTCTTGTGAGCTGGCCGCAAAACCGCAGGATTGCTTCAGGCCCTAATCTGTTTCCGGCAGGGCATGCTGATCCTTTGGTTAATTCCTCTTCCTGGTGGGAATTGAGCGTTCCATTTGCCCGTGCAGACACCTACAGCTAGTCTCTCATTGGTTCTCCCTATTCCTGTTCATCTTGCGCAGAAATTGCCAACTGTTTCAAACAGGCGGTAAAAGGCACTGACTCTCCAAGTGGGGAGAGTGTTAGTAAAGCGTCTGGAATGGTGAACCCGAGTACCAGGGGACGAAAACTGAGATGCATTTGAAAACGTTTCCCAATCACACGGTGGACCATACTCTGGGTTTCTCATGCATGTTTTAGCTGAAGGAAGAATCCCTTATACCTGGAGAGTTGGGACCTAAGGAATGGGTACCATGCTGTACGATTTCAAAGCGTCTGCATTTGCTCACCGAACCTCACCTATGCTATCAGCCTGAAGAGTCCAGCCTTATGTCTCACCCAGCTCTGGGTGTAGATGTGGTAAATCCAGGTTGCATCACAAGCCCTGATTGAATTATTTAAGAATTGCTCTCTATTTCACTGTCATTGTGTTTTGTTTTTGAAATTTATTTTGATAATGGGATTTATTGGATTTTCACTGCTGCGTTTCGGCCGCTGTACACACGCTTGATTTCCTTATGGAGACATATAAATCCATGGGTTTTAAGTTTCTTACTTGTCAGGTATCTTCCCAGGCGTTGAATATGGGTTGTTGAGTCCATTTCGTTGAGCAAGGAGTAGGTCTTGTCTATTATATATTTGGCTTATGGAACGGTATCTGTTCTAATTTTAATCTGCGGTTTTATGCAGCACCCCAACTCACCTTTCCCCTTAAGCAAGCAAAAGTTGGTTTTCTAAATTTGAGACCCTGTTCTGTTTTGTAATTCAGTTCATGTGTAGCCAAGTTTACATTCCATGTATTAGTGATATCTTATGATGTTTCTTTTTCAGTGTGACTTATTTCTCGTAGAATCATCGTACCTGAATCCACTCATTATGCCGCTACGGGCATGATGACGTATATTTCATTGCTGAGTGATATTCCATTGTACGTGCGTACCACAACATCTTTATGCATTTTTTGCTTTCTCGGATATTTAACTTGTACCGTAGACGAGGTTCTTGTCAATAGAGCCGTCCCAAACTTTGGGGTGGCTGTGTGTTTTTGGTTTTAATTTCCCTAAGCTATAGGACCATAAGTGGAAGTGCCATAGGCTGTGTTGCTTTTTTTCCGACGTGTTTCAGGAAACACCATACACTTCTCCAGAGTGGCTGTTGGCAACTCACATCCCGCCCATCAGCATAACAAGGCTTCTTGTTCTCCATGACCTGTCCTGCCTTTCTGGATTTTACACTTTTTTCAGATGCCCCTTTTGACCGGGGAGCAGGGAGATTTCATTGGAGTGCATATTGCCTTTACACGCTTGCTCGTTTGTCCAAAAAGGGCGTATGAGTTTTTTCCTGAATATATTCAGGAAAAAACGCATACGCCCTTTTTGGCCAAGTGCATCATTGTCGACATTCTGCCTCTTTTCCTATGCTTTAAGTGCAATTCCAGTCTACCCCCTGAAATCGTTTTCCTGAAATTCTGCCCCGCTTTCAAGTCCTCTTCAAAGACTTACTTCAATACATTTTTGGACAATAGCTGTCATTCATAACTCTGCAGGTTTGTTAATTACAGTGCCCCTGAGCTCCTTTCTTCAACTCGCTTTCTTGTGAGCTGGCCGCAAACCCGCAGGATTGCTTCAGGCCCTAATCTGTTTCCAGCAGGGCACGCTGAGCCTTTGGTTAATTCCTCTTCCTGGTGGGAAATGAGCGTTCCTTTTGCCCGTGCAGACACCTACAGCTAGTCTCTCATTGGTTCTCCCTATTCCTGTTCATCTTGCGCAGAAATTGCCAACTGTGCCAAACAGGAGGTTAAATGTACTGACTCTCCAAGTGGGGAGAGTGTTAGTAAAGGGTCTGGAATGGTGAACCTGAGTGCCAGGGGACGAAAACTGAGATGCATTTGAAAACGTTTCCCAATCACACGGTGGACCATACTCTGGGTTTCCCATGCATGTTTTACCTGAAGGTAGAATCCCTTAAACTTGGAGAGTTGGGACCCTTGGAATGGGTACCATGCAGTATGACTTCAAAGGGTCTGCATTTGCTCACTGAACCTCAACAATGCTATCAGCCCGAAGTGTCCAGCCTTATGTCTCACCCAGCTCTGGGTGTAGATGAGGTAAATCCAGGTTTCATGACAAGCTCTGAATGAATTATTTAAGAATTGCTCTCTATTTCACTGTCATTGTGTTTTGTTTTTGAAATTTATGTTGATAATGGGATTTATCGGATTTTAACTGCTGCGTTGAGGCCACTGTATACACGCTTGATTTCCTTATGGAGACATATAAATCCATGGGTTTTAAGATTCTTACTTGTCAGGTATATTCCCAGGCGTTGAATATGGGGTGTTGAGTCCATTTCGTTGAGCAAGGAGTAGGTCTTGTCTATTATATATTTGGCTTATGGAACGGTATCTGTGCTAATTTCAATCTCTGGTTTTATGCAGCACCCCAACTCACATTTCCCCTTAAGCAAGCCAAAGTTGGTTTTCTAAATTTGAGACCCTGTTCTGTTTTGTAATTCAGTTCATGTGTAGCCAAGTTTACATTCCGTGTATTAGTGATATCTTATGATGTTTCTTTTTCAGTGTGACTTATTTCTCGTAGAATCATCGTACCTGAATCCACTCATTATGCCGCTACGGGCATGATGACGTACATTTCATTGCTGAGTCATATTCCATTGTACGTGCGTACCACAACATCTTAATGCATTTTTTGCTTTCTCGGATATTTAACTTGTGGCATAGACGAGGTTCTTGTCAACAGAGCCGTCCCAAACTTTGGGGTGGCTCTGTGTTTTTGGTTTTAATTTCCCTAAGCTATAGGACCATAAGTGGAAGTGCCATAGGCTGTGTTGCTTTGTTTCCTACGTGTTTCAGGGAACACCATACACTTCTCCAGAGTGGCTGTTGGCAATTTACATCCTGCCCATCAGCATAACAAGGCTCCCTGTTCTCCATGACCTGTCCTGCCTTTCTAGATTTTACACATTTTTCAGATGGCCCTTTTGACCGGGGGGCAGTGAGACTTCTTTGTAGTGCAGATTTCTTTAACATGCTGGCTTGGTTAGCCAAAAAGGGCGTATGCGTTTTTTCCTGAATATATTCAGGAAAAAACGCATACGCCCTTTTTGGCCAAGTGCATCATTGTCGACGTTCTGCCTCTTTTCCTATGCTTTAAATGCAATTCCAGTCTACCCCTTGAAATCGTTTTCCTGCAATTCTGCCCCGCTTTCCAGTCCTCTTCGCAGCCTTCCTTCAATATATTTTTGGACGATAGCTGTCATTTATAACTCTGCAGGTTTGTGAATTACAGTGCCCCTGAGCTCCTTTCTTCAACTCGCTTTCTTGTGAGCTGGCTGCAAACCCGCAGGAATGCTTCAGGCCCTAATCTGGTTCCGGCACGGCATGCTGAGCCTTTGGTTAATTCCTGTTCCTGGTGGGAAATGAGCGTTCCATTTGCCCGTCCAGACACCTACAGCTAGTCTCTCATTGGTTCTCCCTATTCCTGTTCATCTTGCGCAGAAATTGCAAACTGTGCCAAACAGGAGGTTAAAGGCACTGACTCTCCAAGTGGGGAGAGTGTTAGTAAACGGTCTGGTATTGTGAACCCGAGTAAAAGGGGACGAAAACTGAGATGCATTTGAAAACGTTTCCCGGTCACACAGTGCACTGTACTGTGGGTTTCCCATGCATGTTTTAGCTGAAGGAAGAATCCCTTAAACCAAGAGAGTTGGGACCCATGGAATGGGTACCATGCAGTATGACTTCAAAGGGTCTGCATTTGCTCATCGAACCTCACCAATGATATCAGCCCGAAGTGTCCAGCCTTATGTCTCACTCAGCTCTGGGTGTAGATATCGTAAATCCAGGTTACATCACAAGCCGTGAATGAATTATTTAAGAATTGCTCTCTATTTCACTGTCATTGTGTTTGTTTTTGTAATTCATTTTGATAATGGGTTTTATCGGATTTTCTCTACTGCATTCATGCCGCTGTACACACACTTGAGTCTCTTACGGAGACATATAAATCCATGGGTTTGAAGGTTCTTACTAGTCATGTGTAATCCTAGGCGTTGAATATGGGGTGTTTAGTCCATTTCGTTGAGCAAGGGCTAGGTCTTGACTATTACATATTTGGCTTATGGAAAGGTATCTGTGCTAATTTCTATCTCTGGTTTTATGCAGCACCACAACTCACTTTCCCCTTAAGCAAGCATAAGTTGGTTTTCTAAATTTGAGACCCTGTTCTGTTTTGTAATTCAGTTCATGTGTAGCCAAGTTTACATTCCGTGTATTAGTGATATCTTATGATGTTTCATTTTCTCTGTGACTTATTTCACTTAGAATCATCGTACCTGAATCCACTCATTATGCCGTGACGGGCCTGATGACATAGATTTCATTGGTGAGTGATATTCCTTTGTACGTACGTACCACACTTCTTTATCCATTTTTCGCTTTCTGGGATATTTAACTTGTACCGTAGACGAGGTTCTTGTAAACAGAGCCGTAAACAGAAACTTTGCGGTGGCTGTGTGTTTTTTATTTTAATTTCCCTAAGCTATAGGAAAATAAGTGGTAATGCCATAGGCTCCGTTGCTTTGTTTTTTAGGTTTTTGAGGAAACACCATACACATCTCCAGAGTGGCTGTTGGCAATTTACATCCCGCCCATCAGCATAACAAGGCTCCGTGTTCTCCATGGCCTGTGCTGCCTTTCTGGATTTTACACTTTTTTCAGATGGCCCTTTTGAACGGGGGGCAGTGAGACTTCATTGTAGTGCAGATTTCTTTAACATGCTTGCTTGGTTGGCCAAAAAGGGCGTATGCGTTTTTTCCTGAATATATTCAGGAAAACACGCATACGCCCTTTTTGGCCAAGTGCATCATTGTCGACGTTCTGCCTCTTTTCCTATGCTTTAAATGCAATTCCAGTCTACCCCCTGAAATCGTTTTCTTGCAATTCTGCCCCGCTTTCAAGTCCTCTTCGAAGACTTACTTCTATACATTTTTGGAAGATAGCTGTCATTCATAACTCTGCAGGTTTGTGAATTACTGTGTCCCTGAGCTCCTTTCTTCAACTCGCTTTCTTGTGAGCTGGCCGCAAACCCATAGGATTGCTTCAGGCCCTAATCTGGTTCCGGCACGGCATGCTGAGCCTTTGGTTAATTCCTCTTCCTGGTGGGAAATGAGCGTTAAATTTGCCCGTGCAGACACCTTCACACGAGTCATCATGGTGCCACTTTGCCCCGGTTATCTCTATGGAGGTTGGAGTTGGAGGGCCTCCTCACTCAAGGTCAGTGTGCCCATGGAGCCAACCCTGCAACTTCAGGGCATGGTTGGGTGTTAGGATCACCACGTGGGGTCCTTTTCCCTTAGGAGGGAGGTGGCCTTTTGGGCTGCTGATTTCCAGGTTTTCAGGTACTGCCAGTATCTTGGCCAGATGTGGCGGTGGGCCAAGCCCCTTGGTGACCGTAGTTTATCCTACCTGGATCGCATTCTTGCATTGTTCCATTTCAAGTGGTCCCAGGTTTTGCACTAATACTCCAATGGCGATTCACCGTTCACCAGGAATGTAAAGGTCAAAGGGTTTAGCTAAATTAGGGAGTTCCAGGGCAAGGGTCTGAATTGACTGCTCTTTCCATTCTTGAAAGGCCACTTCTGCATTCTATTCAAAAGGATCATCATCTTTTCCTTTCAGTGTTTCATATAGAGGCCCAGCTAGTAGACTGTAGTTAGGGATCCAGATGCAGCAAACCCTGGCCTCCCCAGGAACCCCTAAGCTGTCTTCTAGTTTCAGAAATGGGTCAGGCTGCAAATTGTTTCTTCCCTTTCCTGGGATGGGCTTCTCCGACCTTCTGTGAGAATGAAGCCCAGGCAGGTCACCGTAGTCTGTGATATTTGAGCTTTGTCTTGGACAACTTGTATCCTTTATTGGCTTGGTAGTTCAGAGGTCTCCTTAGTAGGGCTGGCGATCAGAATGTCGTCTGCATATTGAAGGAGTGTTTCCTTTTCCAGAGGTAGAACTTTAAGGTCTTTAGCTGAGCTTTCCCCAAAGATGGTGTGGGAATTTTTGAACCCTTGGGGCAACACGGCCCGGAAGTATTGTTTTAGTTGTATGTTGAGTCCTGCCACTCACAAGCCAAAATTTCTTGTGACTCTGGGACTAATAGAATACAAAAGAAGGCATCATTGAAGACTAATACAGAATACCATGTCCTGGTGGTTGGTAGAATGAGCAGCAGGGTGTAGGATTTAGGAACTACTGGAGGTATATCCTCGGTGGCTTCACTGACTGTCCTGACATCCTTTACCAGGACTCCAGCAGCCCATGGGGCTCTCGAGGTCAGGCCAATCCCAGGATATGGAGCTCACCTGGGCAGGTACCCCACCCCCACCCCAGCCCATGGGGCTCTCGTGTTCAGGCCCCTCCCAGGATATGGGGTTCCCTGGGCAGGTTCCCCTGCAGCCCATGGGGCTCTCGTGGTCAGGCCCCTCCCAGGATACAGAGCTACCCTTGCAGGTACCATGGCAGGGCTGGGAACACAGGAACCGTGCATATCGCCCTCATTGCAGAGCACTCCCAGCTCACCTGTCACTCAGATCTGACACAGAGCACCTCAGAGCAGGACTTGAACTAACAAACAGCAGCTCCGACAGGTCTGTGACCCTGGGCATCACTCTGTGTGGCCTCCCTCCACCTGGTCTTCCAGAGACTTCCACTGCACCCGGGGCACCAGGCCTCTGTCTCCACCCACCAGCCACCCCTCCTCTCCCTGACTCCTGGGTTCCTCTCATTAGGAGAGGGTTTTCTTGAAGTTGTCTCCCACTCATGGGCCAGATAATATAATTAGAAAACAAGCCAGAGCTGCAGCCCCTTGTCTATCCTGACTCTCAGGAGCCCACACCTGTTCCTTGGACCTGGCCGATTCAGCAAGTTCCAGTTTCTGCAACTGTGAGCCCCTGAGGGGTGATTATTGGCTGGCCTGGGAAGCCCGACCGTGCCGGCCAGCCCTCCCCAGGTGTGCCTGGGTTCAGATCAATATAAACACCGCTCCAGGCAGCAAGAGCCCCTGCAGCTGTGCCTGACGCCATTTTCTCTGCCCTGTCAGCAGTCTTGGGGCTGGACTGGTGGGAGGGAGTGAGAGGCCACGGCTTTGTGGGTGGCCCAGTGTGAGTGGGGCTCTGCTGGACTTTCTGCAGCAGTTGCCAAGATGCCACCTGCTAAAGAAGAGGATGTGTCACCCATACCTGCCGCTGGAATTTCTCCCTGGGCAGAGGTGAGTGAGGAAGAAAGCAGTGGGGGCCGGGACAGCAGGGGTATCTCAGGCAGGGAAATGGAAAACTTCCAGAAGAGCACCCAGGGCCAGGACCATCCTGGCTGGCCTGCAGGCACCAAGTCGGCTGGCATGCTGTCACTCATGTGGCTCCATGGCCCTTCCTCTAGGCTTTCAAGTCCTTGTACATATTCAGGTGTTTTACCTGGGAAGGGTGGGAACATTTCAGCAGCAGCTGGCCTGGGGCTCAGCCCACGTTTACTCACAGATGCCTCGGCACGGTCCCCCAGCTTTGCAATGAGGACGCTTGTTGCGTGGGGCCTGCTGGCTGAATGGGAGATGATTCCCCACCACTGACCAACTTCAGAATTGTTTACAACTGGAGCAAGTGCCCTGATACGGTTTTCCTCTGTGTAACTGGTGGGTTCTGTTTTTTTTTCTTTTTTTCGTTTTTGGTTCAAGGTAGATTTTATTCCTCTTTTTTGTATTTACAGATATAAGCATGGAAATAATTTATTCATATAAATACATGTATGTGAAGGGAAGAATATTTTTTCTGTTTTACTTTTTGCAATTTGAATTTTATTTTATTTTTTTATACAGCAGGTTCTTTTTGGTTATCTATTTTATACATATAAATGTATACATGCCAATCCCAATCTCTCAACTCCTCCCACCACCACCCCCCAACAGCTTTCCCCCCTTGGTGTCCATACGTTTGTTGTCTACATCTGTTGCTCTATTTCTGCCTTGCAAAACGGTTCATCTGTACAATTTTTCTAGGTTCCACATATATGCATTAATAGACAAGATTTGTTTTTCTCTTTCTGACTTACTTCACTCTGTATGACAGTCTCTAGATCCATCAACGTCTCTACAAATGACCCAATTTCATTCCTTTTTATGGCTTAGTAATATTCCATTTTATATATGTACCACATCTTTATGCATTCGTCTGTCTGTGGGCATTTAGGTTGCTTCCATTACCTGGATATTGTAAATAGTGATGCAATGAACATTGCGGTGAATGTCTCTTTTTGATTTATGGTTTTGTCTGGGTATATGCCCAGTAGTGGGATTGCTGTATCATATGGTAATTCTATTCTTAGTTTTATAAGAAACTCCATAATGTTCTCCACAGTGACTGTATCAATTTACATTCCCAACAATAGTGGAAGAGGGTTCCTTATCTCCACACCCTTTCCAGCATTTGTTGTTTGTAGATTTTCTGATGATGCCCATTCTAACAGGTGTGAGGTGATACACCATGGATGAGTCTATTTCGTTGAGCAAAGAGTAGGTCTTGTCTATTACATATTTGGCTTATGGAACGGTATGTGTGCTAATTTCAATCTCTGGTTTTATACAGCACCCCAACTCAACTTTCCCCTTAAGCAAGCATAAGTTTTTATCTAAATGTGAGACTCTGTTCGGTTTTGGAATTCAGTTTATGTGTAGCCAAGTTTACACTCTCTCTATTAGTGATATCTTATGATAATTATCTTTCTCTGTGTGACCTATTTCTCTTAGAATCATCATACTTAAATCCACTCAATTTGCTGCTACAGGCCTGATGACATTGATTTCATTGCTGAGTGATATTCTGTTGTACGTAAGTAGCACAACTCCTTTATCCATTTTTTTCTTTCTGGGATATTTAATTTGTACTGGACTCAAGGTTCTTGTAAACACAGCAGCCCTAAATTTGGTGTTGGCTGTGTCTTGTTGATTTTAATTTTCCTAAGCTATAGGGCCAAAAGTGGAAGTGCCCTAGGGTCTGTAGCTTTGTTTTTCAGATGTTTCAGGATACACCATACACATCTCCAGAGTGTCTGTTGGCAATTTACATCCCGCCCATCAGCATAACAAGGCTCCCTGTTCTCCATGGCCTGTCCTGTGTTTCTGGTTTTTACACTTTTTTCAGATGGCCCTTTTGACGAATGGGAAATGAGACTTCATTGTAGTGCGGATTTCCATTTCTCGAGTGCTTGGTTGGCCAAAAAGGGCATATGTGTTTTTTCCTGAATATATTCAGGAAAAAATGTTTACGCACTTTTGTCCAAGTGCATCACTGTCAAAGATCTGCCGCTTTTCACATGCTTTAAATGCAATTCCAATCTACCTCCTGAAATATGATTCCTGCAATTCTGCCTCGTTTTCAAGTCCTCTTTGCAGACTTACTTCCATATATTTTTGCCAATAGCTGTCATTTATAACTCTGCAGGTTTGTGAATTACAGTGCCCGTGATTTCCTTTCTTAACTCGTTTCCTTGAAAACTGGCCACAGAACCGCAGGTTTGCTTCAGGCCGTAATCAGGGTCCGGCACGGCACTCTGAGACTTTGGTTCATTCCACTTCCTGGTGGGAAATTAGAGTTAAATGTGCCCCTCCAGACACCTGCCTCACTCCTAGCCCCTTGGTGATGTGTGTCCTCTGGTTTGAGGCCACATGTGCTGGGTTCCTCACCTTTGGCTGATGTGGCCCCACTGGTGTGAGGACACTCCTGCCTGGTTCCCATCCCCTTGGTGATGTGGGCCCTCCGGTGAGAGTCTGATCCTGGTTGGGTTCCTCACACTTCTGTGAGGTGGGCCCTCTTCTCTGAGGTCACTCCTGCCTGGCTGGCACACCCCGCCTTGGCGACGTCGGCCCTCTGGTGGGATTTGGTGCCTGCTGGGTGTCTCCTCCCCTCGGTAATGAGGGCCCTCTGGCGTCAGGCCCTACCTCCTGGGCTCCCAATATTTTCTGATATGCGCCCTGTGGTTCGAGTACACTCCTGCCAGGTTCCCAACCCCATGGGAATGTGGGCCTTCTGCTCTGAGGTCCCAACCGTGGGTTGCTCAGTTTCATGATGAGGGCCCTCTGCTGTGAGTTCTCTCCGGCCTGGATCCCATAGCCTCGCTGCTCCTGGCCACCTGCTGGGAGGTTACAACTGCGGGATTCCTCACCTTTTTTCTTCTATGGGCCCTCTGTTTTGAGACTCCTCCTGCCTGCCTCACTCCCAGCCCCTTGGTGGTGTGTGTCCTCTGGTTTGAGGCCACGTATGCTGGGTCCCTCGCCTTTCGATGATGTGGCCCCACTGGTGTGGGGACACTCCTGCCTGGTTCCTATCCCTTTGATGATGTGGGCCCTCTGGTGAGAGTCTGATCCTGGCTGGGTTCCTCACCCTTCTGTGAGGGGGGCCCTCTGCTGTGAGGTCACTCCTGCCTGGCTGGCACACCCCACCTGGGCAACATCGGCCCTCTTGTGGCAGTTGGAGCCTGCTGGGAACCTCCCCTCGGTGATGGGAGCCCTCTTGCCTCAGGCCCTAACTGCTGGGTACCCACATTTTCTGATACGTGCTAAGTGGTGCGAGGACACTCCTGCGAGGTTCCCATCCCCATGGGCATGTGGGCCTTCTGCTCTAAGGTCCCAACACCTGTGTTGTTCACCGTTTCATGATGTTGGCTCTCTGGTGTTAGTTCACCCAGGCCTAGATCCCATAGACTCTGTGCTCTGAGCGGCCTGCTGGGAGGTTCCTACTGCTGGATTCCTTACCTTTTTTATTCTTTGGGTCCTGTGTTTTCATGCTCCTACTTCCTGCCTCACTCCCAGCCCATTTGTGATGTAGGTCCTCTGGTTTAAGGCCACATGTACCGGTTTCCTCACCTTTATTGATGTGGCCCCACTGGTGTGAGGACACTCCTGCCTGGTTCCCATCCCCTTGGTGATGGGGGCCCTCTGGTGAGAGTCTGATCCTGTCTGGATTCCTCACACTTCTGGGAGGTGGGCCCTCTGCTGTGAGGTCACTCCTGCCTGGCTGGCACACGTCACCTTGGCGATGTGGGCCCTCAGTTGGGAGTTGGTGCCTGCTGGGAGTCTCCTCCCCTCGGTAATGAGGGCCCTCTGGCGTCAGGCCCTAACTCATGGGCTCCCAAAATTTTCTGATGTGCGCCCTGTCGTGCGAGTACACTCCAGCCAGGGTCCCATCCCCATGGGGATGTGGGCTTTCTGCTCTGAGGTCCCAACGGCTGGGTTGCTCACAGTGTCAGAATGTGGGCCCTCTGCTGTGAGTTCACTCCGGCATGGATCCCATAGCCTCGGTGCTCTGGGCCACCTGCTTGGAGCTTCCAACTGCGGGGTTCCTCACCTTTTTTATTCTATGGGCGCTCTGTTGTGAGTCTCCTCCTGCATGCCTCACTCCCAGCCCTTTCGTGATGTGTGTCCCCTTGTTTGAGGCCACATGTGCTGTGTTCCTCACCTTTCGTTGATGTGGCCCCAGTGGTGTGAGGACACTCCTGCCTGGTTTCCATCCCCTTGGTGATGTGGGCGCTCTGGTTAGAGTCTGATCCTGTTTGGGCTCCTCACACTTCTGTGAGGTGGGCCCTCTGCTGTGAGGTAACTCCTGCCTGGCTTGCTCCCATTGCCTTGGTGACGTCGGCCCTCTGGTGGCATTTGGAACCTGCTGGTAGCCTCCTCTCCTCCGTGATGAGGGCCCTGTGGCGTCAGACCATAACTGCTGGGTTCCCACATTTTCTGATACGTGCTAAGTTGTGCGAGGACACTCCTGCGAGGTTCCCATCCCCATGGGGATGTGGGCCTTCTGCTCTGAGGTCCCACTGGCTGGGTTGCTCACAGTTTCATGATGTGGGCCCTCTGCTGTGAGTTCACTGTGGCCTGGATCCCATAGACTCCATACTCTGGGACACCAGCTGGGAGCTTCAAACTGCTGGATTCCTCACATTTTTTATTCTGTGTGCCCTGTGTTGTTAGGCTACTCCTGCCTGCCTCACTCGGAGCACCTTGGAAATGTGGGTCCTCTGGTTTAGGCCACATGTGCTGGGTTCCTCACCTTTCTATAATGTGGCCACACTGGTGTGAGGACACTCCTGCCTTGTTCCGATCCCCTTGGTGACGTGGGCCCTCTGGTGAGAGTCTTATCCTGGCTGGGTTCCTCACCCTTCTGTGAGGTAGGCCCTCTGCTGTGAGGTCACTCCTGCCTGGCTGGCACACGTCAACTTGGCGACGTGGGCCCTCAGTTGGGAGTTGGTGCCTGCTGGGAGTCTCCTCCCCTCGGTAATGAGGGCCCTCTGGCGTCAGACCCTAACTCATGGGCTCCCAAAATTATCTGATGTGCGCCCTGTGGTGCAAGTACACTCCTGCCAGGATCCCAACCCCATGGGAATGTGGGTCTTCTGCTCTGAGGTCCCAATGGTACGTTGTTCAGTTTCATGATGAGGGCCCTCTGGTGTGAGTTCACTCCGGCATGGACCCCATAGCCTCGCTGCTCCTGGCCACCTGCGGGGAGGTTCCAACTGCGGGATTCCTCACCTTTTTCCTTCTATGGGCCCTCTGTTTTGAGACTTCTCTTGCCTGCCTCACTCCCAGCCCCTTGGTGATGTGTGTCCTGTAGTTTGAGTCCACGTGTGCTGGGTCCGTCACATTTCGGTGATGTGGCCCCACTGGTGTGAGGACACTCCTGCCTGGTTTCCATTCCCTTGGTGATGTGGGCCCTCCGGTGAGAGTCTGATCCTCTTTGGGTTCCTCACACTTTTGTGTGGTTGGCCCTCTGCTCTGAGGTCACTTCTGCCTGGCTGGCACACCCCGCATTGGTGACGTCGGCCTTCTGGTAGCAGTTGGAGCTTGCTGGGAGCCTCCTCTCCTCAGTGATGAGGGCCCTCTGGCGTCCGGCCCTAACTGCTGGGCTCCCCACCTTTTCTGATGTGTGCCCACTGGTGCGATGACACTCCTGCTTGGTTCCCTTCCCCATGGGGATGTGGGCCTTGTGCTCTGAGGTTACAACGGCTGGGTTGCTTACAGTATCACGATGAGTGCCCTCTGTTGTGAGTTCATCACTGCCTGGATCCCATAGCCTCGGTGCTCTGGGCCGCCTGCTGGGATGTTCCAACTGCTGGATTCCTCACCTTTTTTATACAATGGGCCATGTGTTTTGAGGTTAATCCTGCCTGCCTCGCTCCGAGACCCATGGTGATGTGGGTCCTCTGGTTTGAGGCCACATGTGCTGGGTACCTCAACTTTCGATGATGTGGCCCCACGGGTGTGAGGACACTCCTGCCTGGTTCCCAGCCCCTTGCTTATGTGGGCACTCTGGTGAGAGTCTGATCCTGACTGGGTTCCTTACCCTTCTGTGAGGTGGGCCCTCTGATGTGAGGTCACTCCTGCCTGGATGTCTCATGTCGCCTTGGCGACGTAGGCCCTCTGTTGGCCACTGAAGCATGCTGGGAGCCTCCTACCCTCTTTAATAAGGGCCCTGGAAGAAACGCATATGCCCTTTTTGACCAAGTGCATCATTGTCGAGGTTCTGCCTCTTCTCCTATACTTTCAGAGGACTTCCCGTCTACCTCCTGAAATCGTATTCCTGGAATTCTGCCCCGCGTTCAAGTCCTCTTTGCAGCCTTACTTCAATATATTTTTGGACGAGAGCTGTCATTTATAACTCTGCAGGTTTGTGAATTACAGTGCCCCTGAGCTCCTTTATTCAACTCGCTTTCTTGTGAGCTGGCCGCAAACCCGCAGGATTGCTTCAGGCCCTAATCTGGTTCCGGCACGGCATGCTGAGCCTTTGGCTAATTCCTCTTCCTGGTGGGAAATGAGCATTAAATTTGTTCGTGCAGACACCTACAGCTAATCTCTCATTGGTTCTCCCTATTCCTGTTCATCTTGCGCAGAAATTCCAAACTGTGCCAAACAGGAGGTTAAAGGCACTGACTCTCCAAGTGGGGAGAGTGTTAGTAAAGCGTCTGGAATGGTAAAACCGAGTACGAGGGGACGAAAACTGAGACGCATTTAAAAAGGTTTCCCGGTCACACGGTGGACCATATTCTGGGTTGCCCATGCATGTTTTACCTGAAGGAAGAATCCCTTCAACCTGGAGAGTTGGGACCCATGGAATGGGTACCATGCAGTATGACTTCAAAGGGTTGCCTTTGCTCACCGAACGTCACCAATGTTATCAGCCCGAAGTGTCCAGCCTTATGTCTCACTCAGCTCGGGGTGTAGATGTGGTAAATCCACGTTGCATCACAAGCCCTGAATGAATTATTTAAGAATTGCTCTCTATTTCACTGTCATTGTGTTTTGTTTTTGTAATTTATTTTGATAATGGGATTTATCGGATTTTCACTGCTGCGTTTATGCCGCTGTACACATGCTTGATTCTCTTATGGAGACATATAAATCCATGGGTTTTCAGATTCTTACTAGTCAGGTATATTCCTAGGCATTGAATATGGGGTGTTGAGTCCATTTCGTGGAGCAAGGAGTAGGTCCTGACTATTACATATTTGCTTATGGAAAGGTATCTGTGCTAATTTCAATCTCTGGTTTTATGCAGCACCACAACTCACCTTTCCCCTTAAGCAAGCATAAGTTGGTTTTCTAAATTTGAGACCCTTTTCTGTTTTGTAATTGAGTTCATGTGCAGCCATGTTTGCACTCCGTGTATTTGAGATATCTTATGGTGTTTCATTTTCTGTGTGACTTAGTTAACTTAGAATGATCGTACCTGAATCCACTCATTATGCCGCGACGGGCCTCATGACATAGATTTCATTGCTGAGTGATATTCCATTGTACGTACGTACAACAACTTCTTTATCCATTTTTGCTTTCTGGGATATTTCACTTGTACCGTAAATGAGGTTCTTGTAAGCAGAGCCGTCCAAAATTTATGGGTGGCTGTGTCTTTTTGATTTTAATTTCCCTAAGCTATAGAACCATAAGTTGAAGTGCCGTAGGCTCCGTTGCTTAGTTTTTTAGGTGTTTGAGGAAACACCATACACTTCTCCAGAGTGGCTGTTGGCAATTTACATCCCGCCCATCAGCATAACAAGGCTCCCTGTTCTCCATGGCCTGTCCTGCCTTTCTGGATTTTTCACTTTTTTCAGATGTCCCTTTTGACAGGGGGGCAGTGAGACTTCATTGGAATGCAGATTTCTTTACAGGCTTGCTTGTTTGGCCAAAAAGGGCATATGTGTTTTTTCTTGAATATATTCAGGAAAAAACGCATACGCCCTTTTAGACCAAGTGCATCATTGTCGACTTTCTGTCTCTTTCCCTATGCTTTAAATGCAATTCCAGTCTGCCCCTGAAATCGTTTTCCTGCAATTCTGCCCCGCTTTCCAGTCCTCTTCGCAGCCTTCCTTCAATATATTTTTGGACGATAGCTGTCATTTATAACTCTGCAGGTTTGTGAATTACAGTGCCCCTGAGCTCCTTTCTTCAACTCGCTTTCTTGTGAGCTGGCCACAAACCCGCAGGATTGCTTCAGGCCTTAATCAGGTTCCGGCATGGCATGCTGAGCCTTTGGTTAATTCTTCTTCCTGGTGGGAAATGAGCGTTAAATTTCCAGTGCAGACACCTACAGCTAGTCTCTCATTGGTTCTCCCTATTCCTGTTCATCTTGCGCAGAAATTGCAAACTGTGCCAAACAGGAGGTTAAAGGCACTGACTCTCCAAGTGGGGAGAGTGTTAGTAAAGGTCTGGAATGGTGAACCCGAGTAAAAGGGGACGAAAACTGAGATGCATTTGAAAACGTTTCCTGGTCACACGGTGCACCATACTGTGGGTTTCCCATGCACGTTTTAGCTGAAGGAAGAATCCCTTAAAACTGGACAGTTGGGACCCATGGAATGGGTACCATGCAGTATGACTTCAAAGGGTCTGCATTTGCTCATCGAACCTCACCAATGCTATCAGCCCGAAGTGTCCAACCTTATGTCTCACTCAGCTCTGGGTGTAGATGTGGTAAATCCAGGTTGCATCACATGCCCTGAATGAATTATTTAAGAATTGCTCTCTATTTCACTGTCATTGTGTTTTGTTTTTGTAATTCATTTTGATAATGGGATTTATTGGATTTTCTCTGCTGCGTTCATGCAGCTGTACACACGCTTGATTGTCTTACGGAGACATATAAATCCATGGGTTTGAAGATTCTTACTAGTCAGGTGTATTCCTAGGTGTTGAATATGAGGTGTTTAGTCCATTTCGTTGAGCAAGGGGTAGGTCTTGACTATTACATATTTGGCTTATGGAAAGGTATCTGTGCTAATTTCTATCTCTGCTTTTATGCAGCACCCCAACTCACTTTTCCCCTTAAGCAAACATAAGGTGGTTTTCTAAATTTGAGACCCTGTTCTGTTTTGTAATTCAGTTCATGTGTAGCCAAGTTTACATTCCGTGTATTAGTGATAACTTATGATGTTTCATTTTCTGTGTGACTTATTTCACTTAGAATCATCGTACCTGAATCCACTCATTATGCCGCGACGGGCCTGATGAAATAGATTTCATTGGTGAGTGATATTCCTTTGTACGTACGTACCACACTTCTTTATCCATTTTTCGCTTTCTGGGATATTTAACTTGTACCGTAGACGAGGTTCTTGTAAACAGAGCCGTAAACAGAAACTTTGGGGTGGCTGTGTGTTTTTGATTTTAATTTCCCTAAGCTATAGGAAAATAAGTGGTAATGCCGTAGGCTCCGTTGCTTTGTTTTTTAGGTTTTTGAGGAAACACCATACACATCTCCAGAGTGGCTGTTGGCAATTTACATCCCGCCCATCAGCATAACAAGGCTCCCTGTTCTCCATGGCCTGTCCTGTGTTTCTGGTTTTTACACTTTTTTCAGATGGCCCTTTTGAACGGGGGGCAGTGAGACTTCATTGTAGTGCAGATTTCTTTAACATGCTGGCTTGGTTGGCCAAAAAGGGCGTATGCGTTTTTTCCTGAATATATTCAGGAAAAAACGCATACGCCCTTTTTGGCCAAGTGCATCATTGTCGACGTTCTGCCTCTTTTCCTATGCTTTAAATGCAATTCCAGTCTACCCCCTGAAATCGTTTTCTTGCAATTCTGCCCCGCTTTCAAGTCCTTTTCGCAGCCTTCCTTCAATGTATTTTTGGGTGATAGCTGTCATTTATAACTCTGCAGGTTTGTGAATTACAGTGTCCCTGAGCTCCTTTATTCAACTCGCTTTCTTGTGAGCTGGCCGCAAACCCGCAGGATTGCTTCAGGCCCTAATCTGGTTCCGGCACGGCATGCTGAGCCTTTGGTTAATTCCTCTTCCTGGTGGGAAATGAGCGTTAAATTTGCCCGTGCAGACACCTTCACACGAGTCGTCATGGTGCCACTTTGCCCCGGTTATCTCTATGGAGGTTGGAGTTGGAGGGCCTCCTCACTCAAGGTCAGTGTGCCCATGGAGCCAACCCTGCAACTTCAGGGCATGGTTGGGTGTTAGGATCACCACGTGGGGTCCTTTTCCCTTAGGAGGGAGGTGGCCTTTTGGGCTGCTGATTTCCAGGTTTTCAGATACTGCCAGTATCTTGGCCAGATGTGGCGGTGGGCCAAGCCCCTTGGTGACCGTAGTTTATCCTACCTGGATCGCATTCTTGCATTGTTCCATTTCAAGTGGTCCCAGGTTTTGCACTAATACTCCAATGGCGATTCACCGTTCACCAGGAATGTAAAGGTCAAAGGGTTTAGCTAAATTAGGGAGTTCCAGGGCAAGGGTCTGAATTGACTGCTCTTTCCATTCTTGAAAGGCCTCTTCTGCATTCTATTCAAAAGGATCATCATCTTTTCCTTTCAGTGTTTCATATAGAGGCCCAGCTAGTAGACTGTAGTTAGGGATCCAGAAGCAGCAAACCCTGGCCTCCCCAGGAACCCCTAAGCTGTCTTCTAGTTTCAGAAATGGGTAAGGCTGCAAATTGTTTCTTCCCTTTCCTGGGATGGGCTTCTCCGACCTTCTGTGAGAATGAAGCCCAGGCAGGTCACCGTAGTCTGTGATATTTGAGCTTTGTCTTGGACAACTTGTATCCTTTATTGGCTTGGTAGTTCAGAGGTCTGCTTAGTAGGGCTGGCGATCAGAATGTCGTCTGCATATTGAAGGAGTGTTTCCTTTTCCAGAGGTAGAACTTTTAGGTCTTTAGCTGAGCTTTCCCCAAAGATGGTGTGGGAATTTTTGAACCCTTGGGGCAACACGGCCCGGAAGTATTGTTTTAGTTGTATGTTGAGTCCTGCCACTCACAAGCCAAAATTTCTTGTGACTCTGGGACTAATAGAATACAAAAGAAGGCATCATTGAAGACTAATACAGAATACCATGTCCTGGTGGTTGGTAGAATGACCAGCAGGGTGTAGGATTTAGGAACTACTGGAGGTATATCCTCGGTGGCTTCACTGACTGTCCTGACATCCTTTACCAGGACTCCAGCAGCCCATGGGGCTCTCGAGGTCAGGCCAATCCCAGGATATGGAGCTCACCTGGGCAGGTACCCCACCCCCACCCCAGCCCACGGGGCTCTCGTGTTCAGGCTCCTCCCAGGATATGGGGTTCCCTGGGCAGGTTCCCCTGCAGCCCATGGGGCTCTCGTGGTCAGGCCCCTCCCAGGATACAGAGCTACCCTTGCAGGTACCATGGCAGGGCTGGGAACACAGGAACTGTGCATATCGCCCTCATTGCAGAGCACTCCCAGCTCACCTGTCACTCAGATCTGACACAGAGCACCTCAGAGCAGGACTTGAACTAACAAACAGCAGCTCCGACAGGTCTGTGACCCTGGGCAACACTCTGTGTGGCCTCCCTCCACCTGGTCTTCCAGAGACTTCCACTGCACCCGGGGCACCAGGCCTCTGTCTCCACCCACCAGCCACCCCTCCTCTCCCTGACTCCTGGGTTCCTCTCATTAGGAGAGGGTTTTCTTGAAGTTGTCTCCCACTCATGGGCCAGATAATATAATTAGAAAACAAGCCAGAGCTGCAGCCCCTTGTCTATCCTGACTCTCAGGAGCCCACACCTGTTCCTTGGACCTGGCCGATTCAGCAAGTTCCAGTTTCTGCAACTGTGAGCCCCTGAGGGGTGATTATTGGCTGGCCTGGGAAGCCCGACCGTGCCGGCCAGCCCTCCCCAGGTGTGCCTGGGTTCAGATCAATATAAACACCGCTCCAGGCAGCAAGAGCCCCTGCAGCTGTGCCTGACGCCATTTTCTCTGCCCTGTCAGCAGTCTTGGGGCTGGACTGGTGGGAGGGAGTGAGAGGCCACGGCTTTGTGGGTGGCCCAGTGTGAGTGGGGCTCTGCTGGACTTTCTGCAGCAGTTGCCAAGATGCCACCTGCTAAAGAAGAGGATGTGTCACCCATACCTGCCGCTGGAATTTCTCCCTGGGCAGAGGTGAGTGAGGAAGAAAGCAGTGGGGGCCGGGACAGCAGGGGTATCTCAGGCAGGGAAATGGAAAACTTCCAGAAGAGCACCCAGGGCCAGGACCATCCTGGCTGGCCTGCAGGCACCAAGTCGGCTGGCATGCTGTCACTCATGTGGCTCCATGGCCCTTCCTCTAGGCTTTCAAGTCCTTGTACATATTCAGGTGTTTTACCTGGGAAGGGTGGGAACATTTCAGCAGCAGCTGGCCTGGGGCTCAGCCCACGTTTACTCACAGATGCCTCGGCACGGTCCCCCAGCTTTGCAATGAGGACGCTTGTTGCGTGGGGCCTGCTGGCTGAATGGGAGATGATTCCCCACCACTGACCAACTTCAGAATTGTTTACAACTGGAGCAAGTGCCCTGATACGGTTTTCCTCTGTGTAACTGGTGGGTTCTGTTTTTTTTTCTTTTTTTCGTTTTTGGTTCAAGGTAGATTTTATTCCTCTTTTTTGTATTTACAGATATAAGCATGGAAATAATTTATTCATGTAAATACATGTATGTGAAGGGAAGAATATTTTTTCTGTTTTACTTTTTGCAATTTGAATTTTATTTTATTTTTTTATACAGCAGGTTCTTTTTGGTTATCTATTTTATACATATAAATGTATACATGCCAATCCCAATCTCTCAACTCCTCCCACCACCACCCCCCAACAGCTTTCCCCCCTTGGTGTCCATAGGTTTGTTGTCTACATCTGTTGCTCTATTTCTGCCTTGCAAAACGGTTCATCTGTGCAATTTTTCTAGGTTCCACATATATGCATTAATAGACAAGATTTGTTTTTCTCTTTCTGACTTACCTCACTCTGTATGACAGTCTCTAGATCCATCAACGTCTCTACAAATGACCCAATTTCATTCCTTTTTATGGCTTAGTAATATTCCATTTTATATATGTACCACATCTTTATGCATTCGTCTGTCTGTGGGCATTTAGGTTGCTTCCATTACCTGGATATTGTAAATAGTGATGCAATGAACATTGCGGTGAATGTCTCTTTTTGATTTATGGTTTTGTCTGGGTATATGCCCAGTAGTGGGATTGCTGTATCATATGGTAATTCTATTCTTAGTTTTATAAGAAACTCCATAATGTTCTCCACAGTGACTGTATCAATTTACATTCCCAACAATAGTGGAAGAGGGTTCCTTATCTCCACACCCTTTCCAGCATTTGTTGTTTGTAGATTTTCTGATGATGCCCATTCTAACAGGTGTGAGGTGATACACCATGGATGAGTCTATTTCGTTGAGCAAAGAGTAGGTCTTGTCTATTACATATTTGGCTTATGGAACGGTATGTGTGCTAATTTCAATCTCTGGTTTTATACAGCACCCCAACTCAACTTTCCCCTTAAGCAAGCATAAGTTTTTATCTAAATGTGAGACTCTGTTCGGTTTTGGAATTCAGTTTATGTGTAGCCAAGTTTACACTCTCTCTATTAGTGATATCTTATGATAATTATCTTTCTCTGTGTGACCTATTTCTCTTAGAATCATCATACTTAAATCCACTCAATTTGCTGCTACAGGCCTGATGACATTGATTTCATTGCTGAGTGATATTCTGTTGTACGTAAGTAGCACAACTCCTTTATCCATTTTTTTCTTTCTGGGATATTTAATTTGTACTGGACTCAAGGTTCTTGTAAACACAGCAGCCCTAAATTTTGTGTTGGCTGTGTCTTGTTGATTTTAATTTTCCTAAGCTATAGGGCCAAAAGTGGAAGTGCCCTAGGGTCTGTAGCTTTGTTTTTCAGATGTTTCAGGATACACCATACACATCTCCAGAGTGTCTGTTGGCAATTTACATCCCGCCCATCAGCATAACAAGGCTCCCTGTTCTCCATGGCCTGTCCTGTGTTTCTGGTTTTTACACTTTTTTCAGATGGCCCTTTTGACGAATGGGAAATGAGACTTCATTGTAGTGCGGATTTCCATTTCTCGAGTGCTTGGTTGGCCAAAAAGGGCATATGTGTTTTTTCCTGAATATATTCAGGAAAAAATGTTTACGCACTTTTGTCCAAGTGCATCACTGTCAAAGATCTGCCGCTTTTCACATGCTTTAAATGCAATTCCAATCTACCTCCTGAAATATGATTCCTGCAATTCTGCCTCGTTTTCAAGTCCTCTTTGCAGACTTACTTCCATATATTTTTGCCAATAGCTGTCATTTATAACTCTGCAGGTTTGTGAATTACAGTGCCCGTGATTTCCTTTCTTAACTCGTTTCCTTGAAAACTGGCCACAGAACCGCAGGTTTGCTTCAGGCCGTAATCAGGGTCCGGCACGGCACTCTGAGACTTTGGTTCATTCCACTTCCTGGTGGGAAATTAGAGTTAAATGTGCCCCTCCAGACACCTGCCTCACTCCTAGCCCCTTGGTGATGTGTGTCCTCTGGTTTGAGGCCACATGTGCTGGGTTCCTCACCTTTGGCTGATGTGGCCCCACTGGTGTGAGGACACTCCTGCCTGGTTCCCATCCCCTTGGTGATGTGGGCCCTCCGGTGAGAGTCTGATCCTGGTTGGGTTCCTCACACTTCTGTGAGGTGGGCCCTCTTCTCTGAGGTCACTCCTGCCTGGCTGGCACACCCCGCCTTGGCAACGTCGGCCCTCTGGTGGGATTTGGTGCCTGCTGGGTGTCTCCTCCCCTCGGTAATGAGGGCCCTCTGGCGTCAGGCCCTAACTCCTGGGCTCCCAATATTTTCTGATATGCGCCCTGTGGTTCGAGTACACTCCTGCCAGGTTCCCAACCCCATGGGAATGTGGGCCTTCTGCTCTGAGGTCCCAACCGTGGGTTGCTCAGTTTCATGATGAGGGCCCTCTGCTGCGAGTTCTCTCCGGCCTGGATCCCATAGCCTCGCTGCTCTTGGCCACCTGCTGGGAGGTTACAACTGCGGGATTCCTCACCTTTTTTCTTCTATGGGCCCTCTGTTTTGAGACTCCTCCTGCCTGCCTCACTCCCAGCCCCTTGGTGATGTGTGTCCTCTGGTTTGAGGCCACGTATGCTGGGTCCCTCGCCTTTCGATGATGTGGCCCCACTGGTGTGGGGACACTCCTGCCTGGTTCCTATCCCCTTGATGATGTGGGCCCTCTGGTGAGAGTCTGATCCTGGCTGGGTTCCTCACCCTTCTGTGAGGGGGGCCCTCTGCTGTGAGGTCACTCCTGCCTGGCTGGCACACCCCACCTGGGCAACATCGGCCCTCTTGTGGCAGTTGGAGCCTGCTGGGAACCTCCCCTCGGTGATGGGGGCCCTCTTGCCTCAGGCCCTAACTGCTGGGTACCCACATTTTCTGATACGTGCTAAGTGGTGCGAGGACACTCCTGCGAGGTTCCCATCCCCATGGGCATGTGGGCCTTCTGCTCTAAGTTCCCAACAACTGTGTTGTTCACCGTTTCATGATGTTGGCTCTCTGGTGTTAGTTCACCCAGGCCTAGATCCCATAGACTCTGTGCTCTGAGCGGCCTGCTGGGAGGTTCCTACTGCTGGATTCCTTACCTTTTTTATTCTTTGGGTCCTGTGTTTTCATGCTCCTACTTCCTGACTCACTCCCAGCCCATTTGTGATGTAGGTCCTCTGGTTTAAGGCCACATGTACCGGTTTCCTCACCTTTATTGATGTGGCCCCACTGGTGTGAGGACACTCCTGCCTGGTTCCCATCCCCTTGGTGATGGGGGCCCTCTGGTGAGAGTCTGATCCTGTCTGGATTCCTCACACTTCTGGGAGGTGGGCCCTCTGCTGTGAGGTCACTCCTGCCTGGCTGGCACACGTCACCTTGGCGATGTGGGCCCTCAGTTGGGAGTTGGTGCCTGCTGGGAGTCTCCTCCCCTCGGTAATGAGGGCCCTCTGGCGTCAGGCCCTAACTCATGGGCTCCCAAAATTTTCTGATGTGCGCCCTGTCGTGCGAGTACACTCCAGCCAGGGTCCCATCCCCATGGGGATGTGGGCTTTCTGCTCTGAGGTCCCAACGGCTGGGTTGCTCACAGTGTCAGAATGTGGGCCCTCTGCTGTGAGTTCACTCCGGCATGGATCCCATAGCCTCGGTGCTCTGGGCCACCTGCTTGGAGCTTCCAACTGCGGGGTTCCTCACCTTTTTTATTCTATGGGCGCTCTGTTGTGAGTCTCCTCCTGCATGCCTCACTCCCAGCCCTTTCGTGATGTGTGTCCCCTTGTTTGAGGCCACATGTGCTGTGTTCCTCACCTTTCGTTGATGTGGCCCCACTGGTGTGAGGACACTCCTGCCTGGTTTCCATCCCCTTGGTGATGTGGGCGCTCTGGTTAGAGTCTGATCCTGTTTGGGCTCCTCACACTTCTGTGAGGTGGGCCCTCTGCTGTGAGGTAACTCCTGCCTGGCTTGCTCCCATTGCCTTGGTGACGTCGGCCCTCTGGTGGCACTTGGAACCTGCTGGTAGCCTCCTCTCCTCCGTGATGAGGGCCCTCTGCCGTCAGGCCATAACTGCTGGGTTCCCACATTTTCTGATACGTGCTAAGTTGTGCGAGGACACTCCTGCGAGGTTCCCATCCCCATGGGGATGTGGGCCTTCTGCTCTGAGGTCCCACTGGCTGGGTTGCTCACAGTTTCATGATGTGGGCCCTCTGCTGTGAGTTCACTGTGGCCTGGATCCCATAGACTCCATACTCTGGGCCACCTGCTGGGAGGTTCACACTGCTGGATTCCTCACATTTTTTATTCTGTGGGCCCTGTGTTGTTAGGCTACTCCTGCCTGCCTCACTCGGAGCACCTTGGAAATGTGGGTCCTCTGGTTTAGGCCACATGTGCTGGGTTCCTCACCTTTCTATAATGTGGCCACACTGGTGTGAGGACACTCCTGCCTTGTTCCGATCCCCTTGGTGATGTGGGCCCTCTGGTGAGAGTCTTATCCTGGCTGGGTTCCTCACCCTTCTGTGAGGTAGGCCCTCTGCTGTGAGGTCACTCCTGCCTGGCTGGCACACGTCAACTTGGCGACGTGGGCCCTCAGTTGGGAGTTGGTGCCTGCTGGGAGTCTCCTCCCCTCGGTAATGAGGGCCCTCTGGCGTCAGACCCTAACTCCTGGGCTCCCAAAATTTTCTGATGTGCGCCCTGTGGTGCAAGTACACTGCTGCCAGGATCCCAACCTCATGGGAATGTGGGTCTTCTGTTCTGAGGTCCCAATGGTCCGTTGTTCAGTTTCATGATGAGGGCCCTCTGGTGTGAGTTCACTCCGGCATGGACCCCATAGCCTCGCTGCTCCTGGCCACCTGCGGGGAGGTTCCAACTGCGGGATTCCTCACCTTTTTCCTTCTATGGGCCCTCTGTTTTGAGACTTCTCTTGCCTGCCTCACTCCCAGCCCCTTGGTGATGTGTGTCCTGTAGTTTGAGTCCACGTGTGCTGGGTCCGTCACATTTCGGTGATGTGGCCCCACTGGTGTGAGGACACTCCTGCCTGGTTTCCATTCCCTTGGTGATGTGGGCCCTCCGGTGAGAGTCTGATCCTCTTTGGGTTCCTCACACTTTTGTGTGGTTGGCCCTCTGCTCTGAGGTCACTCCTGCCTGGCTGGCACACCCCGCATTGGTGACGTCGGCCTTCTGGTAGCAGTTGGAGCTTGCTGGGAGCCTCCTCTCCTCAGTGATGAGGGCCCTCTGGCGTCCGGCCCTAACTGCTGGGCTCCCCACCTTTTCTGATGTGTGCCCACTGGTGCGATGACACTCCTGCTTGGTTCCCTTCCCCATGGGGATGTGGGCATTGTGCTCTGAGGTTACAACGGCTGGGTTGCTTACAGTATCACGATGAGTGCCCTCTGTTGTGAGTTCATCACTGCCTGGATCCCATAGCCTCGGTGGTCAGGGCCGCCTGCTGGGATGTTCCAACTGCTGGATTCCTCACCTTTTTTATACAATGGGCCATGTGTTTTGAGGTTAATCCTGCCTGCCTCGCTCCGAGACCCATGGTGATGTGGGTCCTCTGGTTTGAGGCCACATGTGCTGGGTACCTCAACTTTCGATGATGTGGCCCCACGGGTGTGAGGACACTCCTGCCTGGTTCCTAGCCCCTTGCTTATGTGGGCACTCTGGTGAGAGTCTGATCCTGACTGGGTTCCTTACCCTTCTGTGAGGTGGGCCCTCTGATGTGAGGTCACTCCTGCCTGGATGTCTCATGTCGCCTTGGCGACGTAGGCCCTCTGTTGGCCACTGAAGCATGCTGGGAGCCTCCTACCCTCTTTAATAAGGGCCCTGGAAGAAACGCATATGCCCTTTTTGACCAAGTGCATCATTGTCGAGGTTCTGCCTCTTCTCCTATACTTTCAGAGGACTTCCCGTCTACCTCCTGAAATCGTATTCCTGGAATTCTGCCCCGCGTTCAAGTCCTCTTTGCAGCCTTACTTCAATATATTTTTGGACGATAGCTGTCATTTATAACTCTGCAGGTTTGTGAATTACAGTGCCCCTGAGCTCCTTTCTTCAACTCGCTTTCTTGTGAGCTGGCCGCAAAACCACAGGATTGCTTCAGGCCCTAATCTGGTTCCGGCACGGCATGCTGAGCCTTTGGCTAATTCCTCTTCCTGGTGGGAAATGAGCGTTAAATTTGTTCGTGCAGACACCTACAGCTAATCTCTCATTGGTTCTCCCTATTCCTGTTCATCTTGCGCAGAAATTCCAAACTGTGCCAAACAGGAGGTTAAAGGCACTGACTCTCCAAGTGGGGAGAGTGTTAGTAAAGCGTCTGGAATGGTAAAACCGAGTACGAGGGGACGAAAACTGAGATGCATTTAAAAAGGTTTCCCGGTCACACGGTGGACCATATTCTGGGTTGCCCATGCATGTTTTACCTGAAGGAAGAATCCCTTCAACCTGGAGAGTTGGGACCCATGGAATGGGTACCATGCAGTATGACTTCAAAGGGTTGCCTTTGCTCACCGAACGTCACCAATGTTATCAGCCCAAAGTGTCCAGCCTTATGTCTCACTCAGCTCGGGGTGTAGATGTGGTAAATCCACGTTGCATCACAAGCCCTGAATGAATTATTTAAGAATTGCTCTCTATTTCACTGTCATTGTGTTTTGTTTTTGTAATTTATTTTGATAATGGGATTTATCGGATTTTCACTGCTGCGTTTATGCCGCTGTACACATGCTTGATTCTCTTATGGAGACATATAAATCCATGGGTTTTCAGATTCTTACTAGTCAGGTATATTCCTAGGCATTGAATATGGGGTGTTGAGTCCATTTCGTGGAGCAAGGAGTAGGTCCTGACTATTACATATTTGCTTATGGAAAGGTATCTGTGCTAATTTCATTCTCTGGTTTTATGCAGCACCACAACTCACCTTTCCCCTTAAGCAAGCATAAGTTGGTTTTCTAAATTTGAGACCCTTTTCTGTTTTGTAATTGAGTTCATGTGCAGCCATGTTTGCATTCCGTGTATTTGAGATATCTTATGGTGTTTCATTTTCTGTGTGACTTAGTTAACTTAGAATGATCGTACCTGAATCCACTCATTATGCCGCGACGGGCCTCATGACATAGATTTCATTGCTGAGTGATATTCCATTGTACGTACGTACAACAACTTCTTTATCCATTTTTGCTTTCTGGGATATTTCACTTGTACCGTAAATGAGGTTCTTGTAAGCAGAGCCGTCCAAAATTTATGGGTGGCTGTGTCTTTTTGATTTTAATTTCCCTAAGCTATAGAACCATAAGTTGAAGTGCCGTAGGCTCCGTTGCTTAGTTTTTTAGGTGTTTGAGGAAACACCATACACTTCTCCAGAGTGGCTGTTGGCAATTTACATCCCGCCCATCAGCATAACAAGGCTCCCTGTTCTCCATGGCCTGTCCTGCCTTTCTGGATTTTTCACTTTTTTCAGATGTCCCTTTTGACAGGGGGGCAGTGAGACTTCATTGGAATGCAGATTTCTTTACAGGCTTGCTTGTTTGGCCAAAAAGGGCATATGTGTTTTTTCTTGAATATATTCAGGAAAAAACGCATACGCCCTTTTAGACCAAGTGCATCATTGTCGACTTTCTGTCTCTTTCCCTATGCTTTAAATGCAATTCCAGTCTGCCCCTGAAATCGTTTTCCTGCAATTCTGCCCCGCTTTCCAGTCCTCTTCGCAGCCTTCCTTCAATATATTTTTGGACGATAGCTGTCATTTATAACTCTGCAGGTTTGTGAATGACAGTGCCCCTGAGCTCCTTTCTTCAACTCGCTTTCTTGTGAGCTGGCCGCAAACCCGCAGGATTGCTTCAGGCCTTAATCAGGTTCCGGCATGGCATGCTGAGCCTTTGGTTAATTCTTCTTCCTGGTGGGAAATGAGCGTTAAATTTCCAGTGCAGACACCTACAGCTAGTCTCTCATTGGTTCTCCCTATTCCTGTTCATCTTGCGCAGAAATTGCAAACTGTGCCAAACAGGAGGTTAAAGGCACTGACTCTCCAAGTGGGGAGAGTGTTAGTAAAGGTCTGGAATGGTGAACCCGAGTAAAAGGGGACGAAAACTGAGATGCATTTGAAAACGTTTCCTGGTCACACGGTGCACCATACTGTGGGTTTCCCATGCACGTTTTAGCTGAAGGAAGAATCCCTTAAAACTGGACAGTTGGGACCCATGGAATGGGTACCATGCAGTATGACTTCAAAGGGTCTGCATTTGCTCATCGAACCTCACCAATGCTATCAGCCCGAAGTGTCCAACCTTATGTCTCACTCAGCTCTGGGTGTAGATGTGGTAAATCCAGGTTGCATCACATGCCCTGAATGAATTATTTAAGAATTGCTCTCTATTTCACTGTCATTGTGTTTTGTTTTTGTAATTCATTTTGATAATGGGATTTATTGGATTTTCTCTGCTGCGTTCATGCAGCTGTACACACGCTTGATTGTCTTACGGAGACATATAAATCCATGGGTTTGAAGATTCTTACTAGTCAGGTGTATTCCTAGGTGTTGAATATGAGGTGTTTAGTCCATTTCGTTGAGCAAGGGGTAGGTCTTGACTATTACATATTTGGCTTATGGAAAGGTATCTGTGCTAATTTCTATCTCTGCTTTTATGCAGCACCCCAACTCACTTTTCCCCTTAAGCAAACATAAGGTGGTTTTCTAAATTTGAGACCCTGTTCTGTTTTGTAATTCAGTTCATGTGTAGCCAAGTTTACATTCCGTGTATTAGTGATAACTTATGATGTTTCATTTTCTGTGTGACTTATTTCACTTAGAATCATCGTACCTGAATCCACTCATTATGCCGCGACGGGCCTGATGAAATAGATTTCATTGGTGAGTGATATTCCTTTGTACGTACGTACCACACTTCTTTATCCATTTTTCGCTTTCTGGGATATTTAACTTGTACCGTAGACGAGGTTCTTGTAAACAGAGCCGTAAACAGAAACTTTGGGGTGGCTGTGTGTTTTTGATTTTAATTTCCCTAAGCTATAGGAAAATAAGTGGTAATGCCGTAGGCTCCGTTGCTTTGTTTTTTAGGTTTTTGAGGAAACACCATACACATCTCCAGAGTGGCTGTTGGCAATTTACATCCCGCCCATCAGCATAACAAGGCTCCCTGTTCTCCATGGCCTGTCCTGTGTTTCTGGTTTTTACACTTTTTTCAGATGGCCCTTTTGAACGGGGGGCAGTGAGACTTCATTGTAGTGCAGATTTCTTTAACATGCTGGCTTGGTTGGCCAAAAAGGGCGTATGCGTTTTTTCCTGAATATATTCAGGAAAAAACGCATACGCCCTTTTTGGCCAAGTGCATCATTGTCGACGTTCTGCCTCTTTTCCTATGCTTTAAATGCAATTCCAGTCTACCCCCTGAAATCGTTTTCTTGCAATTCTGCCCCGCTTTCAAGTCCTTTTCGCAGCCTTCCTTCAATGTATTTTTGGGTGATAGCTGTCATTTATAACTCTGCAGGTTTGTGAATTACAGTGTCCCTGAGCTCCTTTATTCAACTCGCTTTCTTGTGAGCTGGCCGCAAACCCGCAGGATTGCTTCAGGCCCTAATCTGGTTCCGGCACGGCATGCTGAGCCTTTGGTTAATTCCTCTTCCTGGTGGGAAATGAGCGTTAAATTTGCCCGTGCAGACACCTTCACACGAGTCGTCATGGTGCCACTTTGCCCCGGTTATCTCTATGGAGGTTGGAGTTGGAGGGCCTCCTCACTCAAGGTCAGTGTGCCCATGGAGCCAACCCTGCAACTTCAGGGCATGGTTGGGTGTTAGGATCACCACGTGGGGTCCTTTTCCCTTAGGAGGGAGGTGGCCTTTTGGGCTGCTGATTTCCAGGTTTTCAGATACTGCCAGTATCTTGGCCAGATGTGGCGGTGGGCCAAGCCCCTTGGTGACCGTAGTTTATCCTACCTGGATCGCATTCTTGCATTGTTCCATTTCAAGTGGTCCCAGGTTTTGCACTAATACTCCAATGGCGATTCACCGTTCACCAGGAATGTAAAGGTCAAAGGGTTTAGCTAAATTAGGGAGTTCCAGGGCAAGGGTCTGAATTGACTGCTCTTTCCATTCTTGAAAGGCCTCTTCTGCATTCTATTCAAAAGGATCATCATCTTTTCCTTTCAGTGTTTCATATAGAGGCCCAGCTAGTAGACTGTAGTTAGGGATCCAGAAGCAGCAAACCCTGGCCTCCCCAGGAACCCCTAAGCTGTCTTCTAGTTTCAGAAATGGGTAAGGCTGCAAATTGTTTCTTCCCTTTCCTGGGATGGGCTTCTCCGACCTTCTGTGAGAATGAAGCCCAGGCAGGTCACCGTAGTCTGTGATATTTGAGCTTTGTCTTGGACAACTTGTATCCTTTATTGGCTTGGTAGTTCAGAGGTCTGCTTAGTAGGGCTGGCGATCAGAATGTCGTCTGCATATTGAAGGAGTGTTTCCTTTTCCAGAGGTAGAACTTTTAGGTCTTTAGCTGAGCTTTCCCCAAAGATGGTGTGGGAATTTTTGAACCCTTGGGGCAACACGGCCCGGAAGTATTGTTTTAGTTGTATGTTGAGTCCTGCCACTCACAAGCCAAAATTTCTTGTGACTCTGGGACTAATAGAATACAAAAGAAGGCATCATTGAAGACTAATACAGAATACCATGTCCTGGTGGTTGGTAGAATGAGCAGCAGGGTGTAGGATTTAGGAACTACTGGAGGTATATCCTCGGTGGCTTCACTGACTGTCCTGACATCCTTTACCAGGACTCCAGCAGCCCATGGGGCTCTCGAGGTCAGGCCAATCCCAGGATATGGAGCTCACCTGGGCAGGTACCCCACCCCCACCCCAGCCCACGGGGCTCTCGTGTTCAGGCTCCTCCCAGGATATGGGGTTCCCTGGGCAGGTTCCCCTGCAGCCCATGGGGCTCTCGTGGTCAGGCCCCTCCCAGGATACAGAGCTACCCTTGCAGGTACCATGGCAGGGCTGGGAACACAGGAACCGTGCATATCGCCCTCATTGCAGAGCACTCCCAGCTCACCTGTCACTCAGATCTGACACAGAGCACCTCAGAGCAGGACTTGAACTAACAAACAGCAGCTCCGACAGGTCTGTGACCCTGGGCAACACTCTGTGTGGCCTCCCTCCACCTGGTCTTCCAGAGACTTCCACTGCACCCGGGGCACCAGGCCTCTGTCTCCACCCACCAGCCACCCCTCCTCTCCCTGACTCCTGGGTTCCTCTCATTAGGAGAGGGTTTTCTTGAAGTTGTCTCCCACTCATGGGCCAGATAATATAATTAGAAAACAAGCCAGAGCTGCAGCCCCTTGTCTATCCTGACTCTCAGGAGCCCACACCTGTTCCTTGGACCTGGCCGATTCAGCAAGTTCCAGTTTCTGCAACTGTGAGCCCCTGAGGGGTGATTATTGGCTGGCCTGGGAAGCCCGACCGTGCCGGCCAGCCCTCCCCAGGTGTGCCTGGGTTCAGATCAATATAAACACCGCTCCAGGCAGCAAGAGCCCCTGCAGCTGTGCCTGACGCCATTTTCTCTGCCCTGTCAGCAGTCTTGGGGCTGGACTGGTGGGAGGGAGTGAGAGGCCACGGCTTTGTGGGTGGCCCAGTGTGAGTGGGGCTCTGCTGGACTTTCTGCAGCAGTTGCCAAGATGCCACCTGCTAAAGAAGAGGATGTGTCACCCATACCTGCCGCTGGAATTTCTCCCTGGGCAGAGGTGAGTGAGGAAGAAAGCAGTGGGGGCCGGGACAGCAGGGGTATCTCAGGCAGGGAAATGGAAAACTTCCAGAAGAGCACCCAGGGCCAGGACCATCCTGGCTGGCCTGCAGGCACCAAGTCGGCTGGCATGCTGTCACTCATGTGGCTCCATGGCCCTTCCTCTAGGCTTTCAAGTCCTTGTACATATTCAGGTGTTTTACCTGGGAAGGGTGGGAACATTTCAGCAGCAGCTGGCCTGGGGCTCAGCCCACGTTTACTCACAGATGCCTCGGCACGGTCCCCCAGCTTTGCAATGAGGACGCTTGTTGCGTGGGGCCTGCTGGCTGAATGGGAGATGATTCCCCACCACTGACCAACTTCAGAATTGTTTACAACTGGAGCAAGTGCCCTGATACGGTTTTCCTCTGTGTAACTGGTGGGTTCTGTTTTTTTTTCTTTTTTTCGTTTTTGGTTCAAGGTAGATTTTATTCCTCTTTTTTGTATTTACAGATATAAGCATGGAAATAATTTATTCATGTAAATACATGTATGTGAAGGGAAGAATATTTTTTCTGTTTTACTTTTTGCAATTTGAATTTTATTTTACTTTTTTATACAGCAGGTTCTTTTTGGTTATCTATTTTATACATATAAATGTATACATGCCAATCCCAATCTCTCAACTCCTCCCACCACCACCCCCCAACAGCTTTCCCCCCTTGGTGTCCATAGGTTTGTTGTCTACATCTGTTGCTCTATTTCTGCCTTGCAAAACGGTTCATCTGTGCAATTTTTCTAGGTTCCACATATATGCATTAATAGACAAGATTTGTTTTTCTCTTTCTGACTTACTTCACTCTGTATGACAGTCTCTAGATCCATCAACGTCTCTACAAATGACCCAATTTCATTCCTTTTTATGGCTTAGTAATATTCCATTTTATATATGTACCACATCTTTATGCATTCGTCTGTCTGTGGGCATTTAGGTTGCTTCCATTACCTGGATATTGTAAATAGTGATGCAATGAACATTGCGGTGAATGTCTCTTTTTGATTTATGGTTTTGTCTGGGTATATGCCCAGTAGTGGGATTGCTGTATCATATGGTAATTCTATTCTTAGTTTTATAAGAAACTCCATAATGTTCTCCACAGTGACTGTATCAATTTACATTCCCAACAATAGTGGAAGAGGGTTCCTTATCTCCACACCCTTTCCAGCATTTGTTGTTTGTAGATTTTCTGATGATGCCCATTCTAACAGGTGTGAGGTGATACACCATGGATGAGTCTATTTCGTTGAGCAAAGAGTAGGTCTTGTCTATTACATATTTGGCTTATGGAACGGTATGTGTGCTAATTTCAATCTCTGGTTTTATACAGCACCCCAACTCAACTTTCCCCTTAAGCAAGCATAAGTTTTTATCTAAATGTGAGACTCTGTTCGGTTTTGGAATTCAGTTTATGTGTAGCCAAGTTTACACTCTCTCTATTAGTGATATCTTATGATAATTATCTTTCTCTGTGTGACCTATTTCTCTTAGAATCATCATACTTAAATCCACTCAATTTGCTGCTACAGGCCTGATGACATTGATTTCATTGCTGAGTGATATTCTGTTGTACGTAAGTAGCACAACTCCTTTATCCATTTTTTTCTTTCTGGGATATTTAATTTGTACTGGACTCAAGGTTCTTGTAAACACAGCAGCCCTAAATTTTGTGTTGGCTGTGTCTTGTTGATTTTAATTTTCCTAAGCTATAGGGCCAAAAGTGGAAGTGCCCTAGGGTCTGTAGCTTTGTTTTTCAGATGTTTCAGGATACACCATACACATCTCCAGAGTGTCTGTTGGCAATTTACATCCCGCCCATCAGCATAACAAGGCTCCCTGTTCTCCATGGCCTGTCCTGTGTTTCTGGTTTTTACACTTTTTTCAGATGGCCCTTTTGACGAATGGGAAATGAGACTTCATTGTAGTGCGGATTTCCATTTCTCGAGTGCTTGGTTGGCCAAAAAGGGCATATGTGTTTTTTCCTGAATATATTCAGGAAAAAATGTTTACGCACTTTTGTCCAAGTGCATCACTGTCAAAGATCTGCCGCTTTTCACATGCTTTAAATGCAATTCCAATCTACCTCCTGAAATATGATTCCTGCAATTCTGCCTCGTTTTCAAGTCCTCTTTGCAGACTTACTTCCATATATTTTTGCCAATAGCTGTCATTTATAACTCTGCAGGTTTGTGAATTACAGTGCCCGTGATTTCCTTTCTTAACTCGTTTCCTTGAAAACTGGCCACAGAACCGCAGGTTTGCTTCAGGCCGTAATCAGGGTCCGGCACGGCACTCTGAGACTTTGGTTCATTCCACTTCCTGGTGGGAAATTAGAGTTAAATGTGCCCCTCCAGACACCTGCCTCACTCCTAGCCCCTTGGTGATGTGTGTCCTCTGGTTTGAGGCCACATGTGCTGGGTTCCTCACCTTTGGCTGATGTGGCCCCACTGGTGTGAGGACACTCCTGCCTGGTTCCCATCCCCTTGGTGATGTGGGCCCTCCGGTGAGAGTCTGATCCTGGTTGGGTTCCTCACACTTCTGTGAGGTGGGCCCTCTTCTCTGAGGTCACTCCTGCCTGGCTGGCACACCCCGCCTTGGCGACGTCGGCCCTCTGGTGGGATTTGGTGCCTGCTGGGTGTCTCCTCCCCTCGGTAATGAGGGCCCTCTGGCGTCAGGCCCTAACTCCTGGGCTCCCAATATTTTCTGATATGCGCCCTGTGGTTCGAGTACACTCCTGCCAGGTTCCCAACCCCATGGGAATGTGGGCCTTCTGCTCTGAGGTCCCAACCGTGGGTTGCTCAGTTTCATGATGAGGGCCCTCTGCTGCGAGTTCTCTCCGGCCTGGATCCCATAGCCTCGCTGCTCTTGGCCACCTGCTGGGAGGTTACAACTGCGGGATTCCTCACCTTTTTTCTTCTATGGGCCCTCTGTTTTGAGACTCCTCCTGCCTGCCTCACTCCCAGCCCCTTGGTGATGTGTGTCCTCTGGTTTGAGGCCACGTATGCTGGGTCCCTCGCCTTTCGATGATGTGGCCCCACTGGTGTGGGGACACTCCTGCCTGGTTCCTATCCCCTTGATGATGTGGGCCCTCTGGTGAGAGTCTGATCCTGGCTGGGTTCCTCACCCTTCTGTGAGGGGGGCCCTCTGCTGTGAGGTCACTCCTGCCTGGCTGGCACACCCCACCTGGGCAACATCGGCCCTCTTGTGGCAGTTGGAGCCTGCTGGGAACCTCCCCTCGGTGATGGGGGCCCTCTTGCCTCAGGCCCTAACTGCTGGGTACCCACATTTTCTGATACGTGCTAAGTGGTGTGAGGACACTCCTGCGAGGTTCCCATCCCCATGGGCATGTGGGCCTTCTGCTCTAAGTTCCCAACAACTGTGTTGTTCACCGTTTCATGATGTTGGCTCTCTGGTGTTAGTTCACCCAGGCCTAGATCCCATAGACTCTGTGCTCTGAGCGGCCTGCTGGGAGGTTCCTACTGCTGGATTCCTTACCTTTTTTATTCTTTGGGTCCTGTGTTTTCATGCTCCTACTTCCTGACTCACTCCCAGCCCATTTGTGATGGAGGTCCTCTGGTTTAAGGCCACATGTACCGGTTTCCTCACCTTTATTGATGTGGCCCCACTGGTGTGAGGACACTCCTGCCTGGTTCCCATCCCCTTGGTGATGGGGGCCCTCTGGTGAGAGTCTGATCCTGTCTGGATTCCTCACACTTCTGGGAGGTGGGCCCTCTGCTGTGAGGTCACTCCTGCCTGGCTGGCACACGTCACCTTGGCGATGTGGGCCCTCAGTTGGGAGTTGGTGCCTGCTGGGAGTCTCCTCCCCTCGGTAATTAGGGCCCTCTGGCGTCAGGCCCTAACTCATGGGCTCCCAAAATTTTCTGATGTGCGCCCTGTCGTGCGAGTACACTCCAGCCAGGGTCCCATCCCCATGGGGATGTGGGCTTTCTGCTCTGAGGTCCCAACGGCTGGGTTGCTCACAGTGTCAGAATGTGGGCCCTCTGCTGTGAGTTCACTCCGGCATGGATCCCATAGCCTCGGTGCTCTGGGCCACCTGCTTGGAGCTTCCAACTGCGGGGTTCCTCACCTTTTTTATTCTATGGGCGCTCTGTTGTGAGTCTCCTCCTGCATGCCTCACTCCCAGCCCTTTCGTGATGTGTGTCCCCTTGTTTGAGGCCACATGTGCTGTGTTCCTCACCTTTCGTTGATGTGGCCCCACTGGTGTGAGGACACTCCTGCCTGGTTTCCATCCCCTTGGTGATGTGGGCGCTCTGGTTAGAGTCTGATCCTGTTTGGGCTCCTCACACTTCTGTGAGGTGGGCCCTCTGCTGTGAGGTAACTCCTGCCTGGCTTGCTCCCATTGCCTTGGTGACGTCGGCCCTCTGGTGGCACTTGGAACCTGCTGGTAGCCTCCTCTCCTCCGTGATGAGGGCCCTCTGGCGTCAGGCCATAACTGCTGGGTTCCCACATTTTCTGATACGTGCTAAGTTGTGCGAGGACACTCCTGCGAGGTTCCCATCCCCATGGGGATGTGGGCCTTCTGCTCTGAGGTCCCACTGGCTGGGTTGCTCACAGTTTCATGATGTGGGCCCTCTGCTGTGAGTTCACTGTGGCCTGGATCCCATAGACTCCATACTCTGGGCCACCTGCTGGGAGGTTCACACTGCTGGATTCCTCACATTTTTTATTCTGTGGGCCCTGTGTTGTTAGGCTACTCCTGCCTGCCTCACTCGGAGCACCTTGGAAATGTGGGTCCTCTGGTTTAGGCCACATGTGCTGGGTTCCTCACCTTTCTATAATGTGGCCACAATGGTGTGAGGACACTCCTGCCTTGTTCCGATCCCCTTGGTGATGTGGGCCCTCTGGTGAGAGTCTTATCCTGGCTGGGTTCCTCACCCTTCTGTGAGGTAGGCCCTCTGCTGTGAGGTCACTCCTGCCTGGCTGGCACACGTCAACTTGGCGACGTGGGCCCTCAGTTGGGAGTTGGTGCCTGCTGGGAGTCTCCTCCCCTCGGTAATGAGGGCCCTCTGGCGTCAGACCCTAACTCCTGGGCTCCCAAAATTTTCTGATGTGCGCCCTGTGGTGCAAGTACACTGCTGCCAGGATCCCAACCTCATGGGAATGTGGGTCTTCTGTTCTGAGGTCCCAATGGTCCGTTGTTCAGTTTCATGATGAGGGCCCTCTGGTGTGAGTTCACTCCGGCATGGACCCCATAGCCTCGCTGCTCCTGGCCACCTGCGGGGAGGTTCCAACTGCGGGATTCCTCACCTTTTTCCTTCTATGGGCCCTCTGTTTTGAGACTTCTCTTGCCTGCCTCACTCCCAGCCCCTTGGTGATGTGTGTCCTGTAGTTTGAGTCCACGTGTGCTGGGTCCGTCACATTTCGGTGATGTGGCCCCACTGGTGTGAGGACACTCCTGCCTGGTTTCCATTCCCTTGGTGATGTGGGCCCTCCGGTGAGAGTCTGATCCTCTTTGGGTTCCTCACACTTTTGTGTGGTTGGCCCTCTGCTCTGAGGTCACTCCTGCCTGGCTGGCACACCCCGCATTGGTGACGTCGGCCTTCTGGTAGCAGTTGGAGCTTGCTGGGAGCCTCCTCTCCTCAGTGATGAGGGCCCTCTGGCGTCCGGCCCTAACTGCTGGGCTCCCCACCTTTTCTGATGTGTGCCCACTGGTGCGATGACACTCCTGCTTGGTTCCCTTCCCCATGGGGATGTGGGCATTGTGCTCTGAGGTTACAACGGCTGGGTTGCTTACAGTATCACGATGAGTGCCCTCTGTTGTGAGTTCATCACTGCCTGGATCCCATAGCCTCGGTGGTCAGGGCCGCCTGCTGGGATGTTCCAACTGCTGGATTCCTCACCTTTTTTATACAATGGGCCATGTGTTTTGAGGTTAATCCTGCCTGCCTCGCTCCGAGACCCATGGTGATGTGGGTCCTCTGGTTTGAGGCCACATGTGCTGGGTACCTCAACTTTCGATGATGTGGCCCCACGGGTGTGAGGACACTCCTGCCTGGTACCTAGCCCCTTGCTTATGTGGGCACTCTGGTGAGAGTCTGATCCTGACTGGGTTCCTTACCCTTCTGTGAGGTGGGCCCTCTGATGTGAGGTCACTCCTGCCTGGATGTCTCATGTCGCCTTGGCGACGTAGGCCCTCTGTTGGCCACTGAAGCATGCTGGGAGCCTCCTACCCTCTTTAATAAGGGCCCTGGAAGAAACGCATATGCCCTTTTTGACCAAGTGCATCATTGTCGAGGTTCTGCCTCTTCTCCTATACTTTCAGAGGACTTCCCGTCTACCTCCTGAAATCGTATTCCTGGAATTCTGCCCCGCGTTCAAGTCCTCTTTGCAGCCTTACTTCAATATATTTTTGGACGATAGCTGTCATTTATAACTCTGCAGGTTTGTGAATGACAGTGCCCCTGAGCTCCTTTCTTCAACTCGCTTTCTTGTGAGCTGGCCGCAAAACCACAGGATTGCTTCAGGCCCTAATCTGGTTCCGGCACGGCATGCTGAGCCTTTGGCTAATTCCTCTTCCTGGTGGGAAATGAGCGTTAAATTTGTTCGTGCAGACACCTACAGCTAATCTCTCATTGGTTCTCCCTATTCCTGTTCATCTTGCGCAGAAATTCCAAACTGTGCCAAACAGGAGGTTAAAGGCACTGACTCTCCAAGTGGGGAGAGTGTTAGTAAAGCGTCTGGAATGGTAAAACCGAGTACGAGGGGACGAAAACTGAGATGCATTTAAAAAGGTTTCCCGGTCACACGGTGGACCATATTCTGGGTTGGCCATGCATGTTTTACCTGAAGGAAGAATCCCTTCAACCTGGAGAGTTGGGACCCATGGAATGGGTACCATGCAGTATGACTTCAAAGGGTTGCCTTTGCTCACCGAACGTCACCAATGTTATCAGCCCGAAGTGTCCAGCCTTATGTCTCACTCAGCTCGGGGTGTAGATGTGGTAAATCCACGTTGCATCACAAGCCCTGAATGAATTATTTAAGAATTGCTCTCTATTTCACTGTCATTGTGTTTTGTTTTTGTAATTTATTTTGATAATGGGATTTATCGGATTTTCACTGCTGCGTTTATGCCGCTGTACACATGCTTGATTCTCTTATGGAGACATATAAATCCATGGGTTTTCAGATTCTTACTAGTCAGGTATATTCCTAGGCATTGAATATGGGGTGTTGAGTCCATTTCGTGGAGCAAGGAGTAGGTCCTGACTATTACATATTTGCTTATGGAAAGGTATCTGTGCTAATTTCAATCTCTGGTTTTATGCAGCACCACAACTCACCTTTCCCCTTAAGCAAGCATAAGTTGGTTTTCTAAATTTGAGACCCTTTTCTGTTTTGTAATTGAGTTCATGTGCAGCCATGTTTGCATTCCGTGTATTTGAGATATCTTATGGTGTTTCATTTTCTGTGTGACTTAGTTAACTTAGAATGATCGTACCTGAATCCACTCATTATGCCGCGACGGGCCTCATGACATAGATTTCATTGCTGAGTGATATTCCATTGTACGTACGTACAACAACTTCTTTATCCATTTTTGCTTTCTGGGATATTTCACTTGTACCGTAAATGAGGTTCTTGTAAGCAGAGCCGTCCAAAATTTATGGGTGGCTGTGTCTTTTTGATTTTAATTTCCCTAAGCTATAGAACCATAAGTTGAAGTGCCGTAGGCTCCGTTGCTTAGTTTTTTAGGTGTTTGAGGAAACACCATACACTTCTCCAGAGTGGCTGTTGGCAATTTACATCCCGCCCATCAGCATAACAAGGCTCCCTGTTCTCCATGGCCTGTCCTGCCTTTCTGGATTTTTCACTTTTTTCAGATGTCCCTTTTGACAGGGGGGCAGTGAGACTTCATTGTAATGCAGATTTCTTTACAGGCTTGCTTGTTTGGCCAAAAAGGGCATATGTGTTTTTTCTTGAATATATTCAGGAAAAAACGCATACGCCCTTTTAGACCAAGTGCATCATTGTCGACTTTCTGTCTCTTTCCCTATGCTTTAAATGCAATTCCAGTCTGCCCCTGAAATCGTTTTCCTGCAATTCTGCCCCGCTTTCCAGTCCTCTTCGCAGCCTTCCTTCAATATATTTTTGGACGATAGCTGTCATTTATAACTCTGCAGGTTTGTGAATTACAGTGCCCCTGAGCTCCTTTCTTCAACTCGCTTTCTTGTGAGCTGGCCACAAACCCGCAGGATTGCTTCAGGCCTTAATCAGGTTCCGGCATGGCATGCTGAGCCTTTGGTTAATTCTTCTTCCTGGTGGGAAATGAGCGTTAAATTTCCAGTGCAGACACCTACAGCTAGTCTCTCATTGGTTCTCCCTATTCCTGTTCATCTTGCGCAGAAATTGCAAACTGTGCCAAACAGGAGGTTAAAGGCACTGACTCTCCAAGTGGGGAGAGTGTTAGTAAAGGTCTGGAATGGTGAACCCGAGTAAAAGGGGACGAAAACTGAGATGCATTTGAAAACGTTTCCTGGTCACACGGTGCACCATACTGTGGGTTTCCCATGCACGTTTTAGCTGAAGGAAGAATCCCTTAAAACTGGACAGTTGGGACCCATGGAATGGGTACCATGCAGTATGACTTCAAAGGGTCTGCATTTGCTCATCGAACCTCACCAATGCTATCAGCCCGAAGTGTCCAACCTTATGTCTCACTCAGCTCTGGGTGTAGATGTGGTAAATCCAGGTTGCATCACATGCCCTGAATGAATTATTTAAGAATTGCTCTCTATTTCACTGTCATTGTGTTTTGTTTTTGTAATTCATTTTGATAATGGGATTTATTGGATTTTCTCTGCTGCGTTCATGCAGCTGTACACACGCTTGATTGTCTTATGGAGACATATAAATCCATGGGTTTGAAGATTCTTACTAGTCAGGTGTATTCCTAGGTGTTGAATATGAGGTGTTTAGTCCATTTCGTTGAGCAAGGGGTAGGTCTTGACTATTACATATTTGGCTTATGGAAAGGTATCTGTGCTAATTTCTATCTCTGCTTTTATGCAGCACCCCAACTCACTTTTCCCCTTAAGCAAACATAAGGTGGTTTTCTAAATTTGAGACCCTGTTCTGTTTTGTAATTCAGTTCATGTGTAGCCAAGTTTACATTCCGTGTATTAGTGATAACTTATGATGTTTCATTTTCTGTGTGACTTATTTCACTTAGAATCATCGTACCTGAATCCACTCATTATGCCGCGACGGGCCTGATGAAATAGATTTCATTGGTGAGTGATATTCCTTTGTACGTACGTACCACACTTCTTTATCCATTTTTCGCTTTCTGGGATATTTAACTTGTACCGTAGACGAGGTTCTTGTAAACAGAGCCGTAAACAGAAACTTTGGGGTGGCTGTGTGTTTTTGATTTTAATTTCCCTAAGCTATAGGAAAATAAGTGGTAATGCCGTAGGCTCCGTTGCTTTGTTTTTTAGGTTTTTGAGGAAACACCATACACATCTCCAGAGTGGCTGTTGGCAATTTACATCCCGCCCATCAGCATAACAAGGCTCCCTGTTCTCCATGGCCTGTCCTGTGTTTCTGGTTTTTACACTTTTTTCAGATGGCCCTTTTGAACGGGGGGCAGTGAGACTTCATTGTAGTGCAGATTTCTTTAACATGCTGGCTTGGTTGGCCAAAAAGGGCGTATGCGTTTTTTCCTGAATATATTCAGGAAAAAACGCATACGCCCTTTTTGGCCAAGTGCATCATTGTCGACGTTCTGCCTCTTTTCCTATGCTTTAAATGCAATTCCAGTCTACCCCCTGAAATCGTTTTCTTGCAATTCTGCCCCGCTTTCAAGTCCTTTTCGCAGCCTTCCTTCAATGTATTTTTGGGTGATAGCTGTCATTTATAACTCTGCAGGTTTGTGAATTACAGTGTCCCTGAGCTCCTTTATTCAACTCGCTTTCTTGTGAGCTGGCCGCAAACCCGCAGGATTGCTTCAGGCCCTAATCTGGTTCCGGCACGGCATGCTGAGCCTTTGGTTAATTCCTCTTCCTGGTGGGAAATGAGCGTTAAATTTGCCCGTGCAGACACCTTCACACGAGTCGTCATGGTGCCACTTTGCCCCGGTTATCTCTATGGAGGTTGGAGTTGGAGGGCCTCCTCACTCAAGGTCAGTGTGCCCATGGAGCCAACCCTGCAACTTCAGGGCATGGTTGGGTGTTAGGATCACCACGTGGGGTCCTTTTCCCTTAGGAGGGAGGTGGCCTTTTGGGCTGCTGATTTCCAGGTTTTCAGATACTGCCAGTATCTTGGCCAGATGTGGCGGTGGGCCAAGCCCCTTGGTGACCGTAGTTTATCCTACCTGGATCGCATTCTTGCATTGTTCCATTTCAAGTGGTCCCAGGTTTTGCACTAATACTCCAATGGCGATTCACCGTTCACCAGGAATGTAAAGGTCAAAAGGTTTAGCTAAATTAGGGAGTTCCAGGGCAAGGGTCTGAATTGACTGCTCTTTCCATTCTTGAAAGGCCTCTTCTGCATTCTATTCAAAAGGATCATCATCTTTTCCTTTCAGTGTTTCATATAGAGGCCCAGCTAGTAGACTGTAGTTAGGGATCCAGAAGCAGCAAACCCTGGCCTCCCCAGGAACCCCTAAGCTGTCTTCTAGTTTCAGAAATGGGTAAGGCTGCAAATTGTTTCTTCCCTTTCCTGGGATGGGCTTCTCCGACCTTCTGTGAGAATGAAGCCCAGGCAGGTCACCGTAGTCTGTGATATTTGAGCTTTGTCTTGGACAACTTGTATCCTTTATTGGCTTGGTAGTTCAGAGGTCTCCTTAGTAGGGCTGGCGATCAGAATGTCGTCTGCATATTGAAGGAGTGTTTCCTTTTCCAGAGGTAGAACTTTTAGGTCTTTAGCTGAGCTTTCCCCAAAGATGGTGTGGGAATTTTTGAACCCTTGGGGCAACACGGCCCGGAAGTATTGTTTTAGTTGTATGTTGAGTCCTGCCACTCACAAGCCAAAATTTCTTGTGACTCTGGGACTAATAGAATACAAAAGAAGGCATCATTGAAGACTAATACAGAATACCATGTCCTGGTGGTTGGTAGAATGACCAGCAGGGTGTAGGATTTAGGAACTACTGGAGGTATATCCTCGGTGGCTTCACTGACTGTCCTGACATCCTTTACCAGGACTCCAGCAGCCCATGGGGCTCTCGAGGTCAGGCCAATCCCAGGATATGGAGCTCACCTGGGCAGGTACCCCACCCCCACCCCAGCCCATGGGGCTCTCGTGTTCAGGCCCCTCCCAGGATATGGGGTTCCCTGGGCAGGTTCCCCTGCAGCCCATGGGGCTCTCGTGGTCAGGCCCCTCCCAGGATACAGAGCTACCCTTGCAGGTACCATGGCAGGGCTGGGAACACAGGAACCGTGCATATCGCCCTCATTGCAGAGCACTCCCAGCTCACCTGTCACTCAGATCTGACACAGAGCACCTCAGAGCAGGACTTGAACTAACAAACAGCAGCTCCGACAGGTCTGTGACCCTGGGCATCACTCTGTGTGGCCTCCCTCCACCTGGTCTTCCAGAGACTTCCACTGCACCCGGGGCACCAGGCCTCTGTCTCCACCCACCAGCCACCCCTCCTCTCCCTGACTCCTGGGTTCCTCTCATTAGGAGAGGGTTTTCTTGAAGTTGTCTCCCACTCATGGGCCAGATAATATAATTAGAAAACAAGCCAGAGCTGCAGCCCCTTGTCTATCCTGACTCTCAGGAGCCCACACCTGTTCCTTGGACCTGGCCGATTCAGCAAGTTCCAGTTTCTGCAACTGTGAGCCCCTGAGGGGTGATTATTGGCTGGCCTGGGAAGCCCGACCGTGCCGGCCAGCCCTCCCCAGGTGTGCCTGGGTTCAGATCAATATAAACACCGCTCCAGGCAGCAAGAGCCCCTGCAGCTGTGCCTGACGCCATTTTCTCTGCCCTGTCAGCAGTCTTGGGGCTGGACTGGTGGGAGGGAGTGAGAGGCCACGGCTTTGTGGGTGGCCCAGTGTGAGTGGGGCTCTGCTGGACTTTCTGCAGCAGTTGCCAAGATGCCACCTGCTAAAGAAGAGGATGTGTCACCCATACCTGCCGCTGGAATTTCTCCCTGGGCAGAGGTGAGTGAGGAAGAAAGCAGTGGGGGCCGGGACAGCAGGGGTATCTCAGGCAGGGAAATGGAAAACTTCCAGAAGAGCACCCAGGGCCAGGACCATCCTGGCTGGCATGCAGGCACCAAGTCGGCTGGCATGCTGTCACTCATGTGGCTCCATGGCCCTTCCTCTAGGCTTTCAAGTCCTTGTACATATTCAGGTGTTTTACCTGGGAAGGGTGGGAACATTTCAGCAGCAGCTGGCCTGGGGCTCAGCCCACGTTTACTCACAGATGCCTCGGCACGGTCCCCCAGCTTTGCAATGAGGACGCTTGTTGCGTGGGGCCTGCTGGCTGAATGGGAGATGATTCCCCACCACTGACCAACTTCAGAATTGTTTACAACTGGAGCAAGTGCCCTGATACGGTTTTCCTCTGTGTAACTGGTGGGTTCTGTTTTTTTTTCTTTTTTTCGTTTTTGGTTCAAGGTAGATTTTATTCCTCTTTTTTGTATTTACAGATATAAGCATGGAAATAATTTATTCATGTAAATACATGTATGTGAAGGGAAGAATATTTTTTCTGTTTTACTTTTTGTAATTTGAATTTTATTTTATTTTTTTATACAGCAGGTTCTTTTTGGTTATCTATTTTATACATATAAATGTATACATGCCAATCCCAATCTCTCAACTCCTCCCACCACCACCCCCCAACAGCTTTCCCCCCTTGGTGTCCATACGTTTGTTGTCTACATCTGTTGCTCTATTTCTGCCTTGCAAAACGGTTCATCTGTACAATTTTTCTAGGTTCCACATATATGCATTAATAGACAAGATTTGTTTTTCTCTTTCTGACTTACTTCACTCTGTATGACAGTCTCTAGATCCATCAACGTCTCTACAAATGACCCAATTTCATTCCTTTTTATGGCTTAGTAATATTCCATTTTATATATGTACCACATCTTTATGCATTCGTCTGTCTGTGGGCATTTAGGTTGCTTCCATTACCTGGATATTGTAAATAGTGATGCAATGAACATTGCGGTGAATGTCTCTTTTTGATTTATGGTTTTGTCTGGGTATATGCCCAGTAGTGGGATTGCTGTATCATATGGTAATTCTATTCTTAGTTTTATACTAAACTCCATAATGTTCTCCACAGTGACTGTATCAATTTACATTCCCAACAATAGTGGAAGAGGGTTCCTTATCTCCACACCCTTTCCAGCATTTGTTGTTTGTAGATTTTCTGATGATGCCCATTCTAACAGGTGTGAGGTGATACACCATGGATGAGTCTATTTCGTTGAGCAAAGAGTAGGTCTTGTCTATTACATATTTGGCTTATGGAACGGTATGTGTGCTAATTTCAATCTCTGGTTTTATACAGCACCCCAACTCAACTTTCCCCTTAAGCAAGCATAAGTTTTTATCTAAATGTGAGACTCTGTTCGGTTTTGGAATTCAGTTTATGTGTAGCCAAGTTTACACTCTCTCTATTAGTGATATCTTATGATAATTATCTTTCTCTGTGTGACCTATTTCTCTTAGAATCATCATACTTAAATCCACTCAATTTGCTGCTACAGGCCTGATGACATTGATTTCATTGCTGAGTGATATTCTGTTGTACGTAAGTAGCACAACTCCTTTATCCATTTTTTTCTTTCTGGGATATTTAATTTGTACTGGACTCAAGGTTCTTGTAAACACAGCAGCCCTAAATTTTGTGTTGGCTGTGTCTTGTTGATTTTAATTTTCCTAAGCTATAGGGCCAAAAGTGGAAGTGCCCTAGGGTCTGTAGCTTTGTTTTTCAGATGTTTCAGGATACACCATACACATCTCCAGAGTGTCTGTTGGCAATTTACATCCCGCCCATCAGCATAACAAGGCTCCCTGTTCTCCATGGCCTGTCCTGTGTTTCTGGTTTTTACACTTTTTTCAGATGGCCCTTTTGACGAATGGGAAATGAGACTTCATTGTAGTGCGGATTTCCATTTCTCGAGTGCTTGGTTGGCCAAAAAGGGCATATGTGTTTTTTCCTGAATATATTCAGGAAAAAATGTTTACGCACTTTTGTCCAAGTGCATCACTGTCAAAGATCTGCCGCTTTTCACATGCTTTAAATGCAATTCCAATCTACCTCCTGAAATATGATTCCTGCAATTCTGCCTCGTTTTCAAGTCCTCTTTGCAGACTTACTTCCATATATTTTTGCCAATAGCTGTCATTTATAACTCTGCAGGTTTGTGAATTACAGTGCCCGTGATTTCCTTTCTTAACTCGTTTCCTTGAAAACTGGCCACAGAACCGCAGGTTTGCTTCAGGCCGTAATCAGGGTCCGGCACGGCACTCTGAGACTTTGGTTCATTCCACTTCCTGGTGGGAAATTAGAGTTAAATGTGCCCCTCCAGACACCTGCCTCACTCCTAGCCCCTTGGTGATGTGTGTCCTCTGGTTTGAGGCCACATGTGCTGGGTTCCTCACCTTTGGCTGATGTGGCCCCACTGGTGTGAGGACACTCCTGCCTGGTTCCCATCCCCTTGGTGATGTGGGCCCTCCGGTGAGAGTCTGATCCTGGTTGGGTTCCTCACACTTCTGTGAGGTGGGCCCTCTTCTCTGAGGTCACTCCTGCCTGGCTGGCACACCCCGCCTTGGCGACGTCGGCCCTCTGGTGGGATTTGGTGCCTGCTGGGTGTCTCCTCCCCTCGGTAATGAGGGCCCTCTGGCGTCAGGCCCTAACTCCTGGGCTCCCAATATTTTCTGATATGCGCCCTGTGGTTCGAGTACACTCCTGCCAGGTTCCCAACCCCATGGGAATGTGGGCCTTCTGCTCTGAGGTCCCAACCGTGGGTTACTCAGTTTCATGATGAGGGCCCTCTGCTGCGAGTTCTCTCCGGCCTGGATCCCATAGCCTCGCTGCTCTTGGCCACCTGCTGGGAGGTTACAACTGCGGGATTCCTCACCTTTTTTCTTCTATGGGCCCTCTGTTTTGAGACTCCTCCTGCCTGCCTCACTCCCAGCCCCTTGGTGATGTGTGTCCTCTGGTTTGAGGCCACGTATGCTGGGTCCCTCGCCTTTCGATGATGTGGCCCCACTGGTGTGGGGACACTCCTGCCTGGTTCCTATCCCCTTGATGATGTGGGCCCTCTGGTGAGAGTCTGATCCTGGCTGGGTTCCTCACCCTTCTGTGAGGGGGGCCCTCTGCTGTGAGGTCACTCCTGCCTGGCTGGCACACCCCACCTGGGCAACATCGGCCCTCTTGTGGCAGTTGGAGCCTGCTGGGAACCTCCCCTCGGTGATGGGGGCCCTCTTGCCTCAGGCCCTAACTGCTGGGTACCCACATTTTCTGATACGTGCTAAGTGGTGCGAGGACACTCCTGCGAGGTTCCCATCCCCATGGGCATGTGGGCCTTCTGCTCTAAGGTCCCAACACCTGTGTTGTTCACCGTTTCATGATGTTGGCTCTCTGGTGTTAGTTCACCCAGGCCTAGATCCCATAGACTCTGTGCTCTGAGCGGCCTGCTGGGAGGTTCCTACTGCTGGATTCCTTACCTTTTTTATTCTTTGGGTCCTGTGTTTTCATGCTCCTACTTCCTGACTCACTCCCAGCCCATTTGTGATGTAGGTCCTCTGGTTTAAGGCCACATGTACCGGTTTCCTCACCTTTATTGATGTGGCCTCACTGGTGTGAGGACACTCCTGCCTGGTTCCCATCCCCTTGGTGATGGGGGCCCTCTGGTGAGAGTCTGATCCTGTCTGGATTCCTCACACTTCTGGGAGGTGGGCCCTCTGCTGTGAGGTCACTCCTGCCTGGCTGGCACACGTCACCTTGGCGATGTGGGCCCTCAGTTGGGAGTTGGTGCCTGCTGGGAGTCTCCTCCCCTCGGTAATGAGGGCCCTCTGGCGTCAGGCCCTAACTCATGGGCTCCCAAAATTTTCTGATGTGCGCCCTGTCGTGCGAGTACACTCCAGCCAGGGTCCCATCCCCATGGGGATGTGGGCTTTCTGCTCTGAGGTCCCAACGGCTGGGTTGCTCACAGTGTCAGAATGTGGGCCCTCTGCTGTGAGTTCACTCCGGCATGGATCCCATAGCCTCGGTGCTCTGGGCCACCTGCTTGGAGCTTCCAACTGCGGGGTTCCTCACCTTTTTTATTCTATGGGCGCTCTGTTGTGAGTCTCCTCCTGCATGCCTCACTCCCAGCCCTTTCGTGATGTGTGTCCCCTTGTTTGAGGCCACATGTGCTGTGTTCCTCACCTTTCGCTGATGTGGCCCCACTGGTGTGAGGACACTCCTGCCTGGTTTCCATCCCCTTGGTGATGTGGGCGCTCTGGTTAGAGTCTGATCCTGTTTGGGCTCCTCACACTTCTGTGAGGTGGGCCCTCTGCTGTGAGGTAACTCCTGCCTGGCTTGCTCCCATTGCCTTGGTGACGTCGGCCCTCTGGTGGCATTTGGAGCCTGCTGGTAGCCTCCTCTCCTCAGTGATGAGGGCCCTCTTGCGTCAGGCCATAACTGCTGGGTTCCCACATTTTCTGATACGTGCTAAGTTGTGCGAGGACACTCCTGCGAGGTTCCCATCCCCATGGGGATGTGGGCCTTCTGCTCTGAGGTCCCACTGGCTGGGTTGCTCACAGTTTCATGATGTGGGCCCTCTGCTTTGAGTTCACTGTGGCCTGGATCCCATAGACTCCATGCTCTGGGCCACCTGCTGGGAGGTTCAAACTGCTGGATTCCTCACATTTTTTATTCTGTGGGCCCTGTGTTGTTAGGCTACTCCTGCCTGCCTCACTCGGAGCACCTTGGAAATGTGGGTCCTCTGGTTTAGGCCACATGTGCTGGGTTCCTCACCTTTCTATAATGTGGCCGCACTGGTGTGAGGACACTCCTGCCTTGTTCCGATCCCCTTGGTGATGTGGGCCCTCTGGTGAGAGTCTTATCCTGGCTGGGTTCCTCACCCTTCTGTGAGGTAGGCCCTCTGCTGTGAGATCACTCCTGCCTGGCTGGCACACGTCAACTTGGCGACGTGGGCCCTCAGTTGGTAGTTGGTGCCTGCTGCGAATCTCCTAAACTCCGTAATGAGGGCCCTCTGGCTTCAGACCCTAACTCCTGGGCTCCCAAAATTTTCTGATGTGCGCCCTGTGGTGCGAGTACACTCCTGCCAGGATCCCAACCCCATGGGAATGTGGGTCTTCTGCTCTGAGGTCCCAATGGTACGTTGCTCAGCTTCATGATGAGGGCCCTCTGGTGTGAGTTCACTCCGGCATGGACCCCATAGCCTCGCTGCTCCTGGCCTCCTGCGGGGAGGTTCTCACTGCGGGATTCCTCACCTTTTTCCTACTATGGGCCCTCTGTTTTGAGACTCCTCCTGCCTGCCTCACTCCCAGCCCCTTGGTGATGTGTGTCCTCTGGTTTGAGGCCACGTGTGCTGGGTCCCTCACCTTTCGATGATGTGGCCCCACTGGTGTGAGGACACACCTGCCTGGTTCCTATCCCCTTGGTGATGTGGGCCCTCTGGTGAGAGTCTGATCCTGGCTGGGTTCCTCCCACTTCTGTGAGGTGGGCCCTCTGCTGTGAGGTCAATCCTGCCTGGCTGGCACACCCCGCCTTGGCAATGTCGGCCCTCTTGTGGCAGTTGGAGCCTGCTCGGAGCCTCCTCCCCTCGGTGATGAGGGCCCTCTGGTGTCAGGCCCTAACTGCTGGGTACCCACATTTTCTGATACGTGCTAAGTGGTGCGAGGACACTCGTGCCATGTTTCCAACCCCATGGGGATGTGGGCCTTCTGCTCTGAGGTCCCACTGGCTGGGTTGCTCACAGTTTCATGATGTGGGCCCTCTGCTGTGAGTTCACTGTGGCCTGGATCCCATAGACTCCATACTCTGGGCCACCTGCTGGGAGGTTCAAACTGCTGGATTCCTCACATTTTTTATTCTGTGGGCCCTGTGTTGTTAGGCTACTCCTGCCTGCCTCACTCGGAGCACCTTGGAAATGTGGGTCCTCTGGTTTAGGCCACATGTGCTGGGTTCCTCACCTTTCTATAATGTGGCCACACTGGTGTGAGGACACTCCTGCCTTGTTACGATCCCCTTGGTGATGTGGGCCCTCTGGTGAGAGTCTTATCCTGGCTGGGTTCCTCACCCTTCTGTGAGGTAGGCCCTCTGCTGTGAGGTCACTCCTGCCTGGCTGGCACACGTTAACTTGGCGACGTGGGCCCTCAGTTGGGAGTTGGTGCCTGCTGGGAGTCTCCTCCCCTCGGTAATGAGGGCCCTCTGGCGTCAGACCCTAACTCCAGGGCTCCCAAAATTTTCTGATGTGCGCCCTGTGGTGCAAGTACACTGCTGCCAGGATCCCAACCTCATGGGAATGTGGGTCTTCTGCTCTGAGGTCCCAATGGTACGTTGTTCAGTTTCATGATGAGGGCCCTCTGGTGTGAGTTCACTCCGGCATGGACCCCATAGCCTCGCTGCTCCTGGCCACCTGCGGGGAGGTTCCAACTGCGGGATTCCTCACCTTTTTCCTTCTATGGGCCCTCTGTTTTGAGACTTCTCTTGCCTGCCTCACTCCCAGCCCCTTGGTGATGTGTGTCCTGTAGTTTGAGTCCACGTGTGCTGGGTCCGTCACATTTCGGTGATGTGGCCCCACTGGTGTGAGGACACTCCTGCCTGGTTTCCATTCCCTTGGTGATGTGGGCCCTCCGGTGAGAGTCTGATCCTCTTTGGGTTCCTCACACTTTTGTGTGGTTGGCCCTCTGCTCTGAGGTCACTCCTGCCTGGCTGGCACACCCCGCATTGGTGACGTCGGCCTTCTGGTAGCAGTTGGAGCTTGCTGGGAGCCTCCTCTCCTCAGTGATGAGGGCCCTCTGGCGTCCGGCTCTAACTGCTGGGCTCCCCACCTTTTCTGATGTGTGCCCACTGGTGCGATGACACTCCTGCTTGGTTCCCTTCCCCATGGGGATGTGGGCCTTGTGCTCTGAGGTTACAACGGCTGGGTTGCTTACAGTATCACGATGAGTGCCCTCTGTTGTGAGTTCATCACTGCCTGGATCCCATAGCCTCGGTGCTCTGGGCCGCCTGCTGGGATGTTCCAACTGCTGGATTCCTCACCTTTTTTATACAATGGGCCATGTGTTTTGAGGGTGATCCTGCCTGCCTCGCTCCGAGACCCATGGTGATGTGGGTCCTCTGGTTTGAGGCCACATGTGCTGGGTACCTCAACTTTCGATGATGTGGCCCCACGGGTGTGAGGACACTCCTGCCTGGTTCCCAGCCCCTTGCTTATGTGGGCACTCTGGTGAGAGTCTGATCCTGACTGGGTTCCTTACCCTTCTGTGAGGTGGGCCCTCTGATGTGAGGTCACTCCTGCCTGGATGTCTCATGTCGCCTTGGCGACGTAGGCCCTCTGTTGGCCAATGAAGCATGCTGGGAGCCTCCTACCCTCTTTAATAAGGGCCCTGGAAGAAACGCATATGCCCTTTTTGACCAAGTGCATCATTGTCGAGGTTCTGCCTCTTCTCCTATACTTTCAGAGGACTTCCCGTCTACCTCCTGAAATCGTATTCCTGGAATTCTGCCCCGCGTTCAAGTCCTCTTTGCAGCCTTACTTCAATATATTTTTGGACGATAGCTGTCATTTATAACTCTGCAGGTTTGTGAATTACAGTGCCCCTGAGCTCCTTTCTTCAACTCGCTTTCTTGTGAGCTGGCCGCAAAACCGCAGGATTGCTTCAGGCCCTAATCTGGTTCCGGCACGGCATGCTGAGCCTTTGGCTAATTCCTCTTCCTGGTGGGAAATGAGCGTTAAATTTGCCCGTGCAGACACCTTCACACGAGTCGTCATGGTGCCACTTTGCCCCGGTTATCTCTATGGAGGTTGGAGTTGGAGGGCCTCCTCACTCAAGGTCAGTGTGCCCATGGAGCCAACCCTGCAACTTCAGGGCATGGTTGGGTGTTAGGATCACCACGTGGGGTCCTTTTCCCTTAGGAGGGAGGTGGCCTTTTGGGCTGCTGATTTCCAGGTTTTCAGATACTGCCAGTATCTTGGCCAGATGTGGCGGTGGGCCAAGCCCCTTGGTGACCGTAGTTTATCCTACCTGGATCGCATTCTTGCATTGTTCCATTTCAAGTGGTCCCAGGTTTTGCACTAATACTCCAATGGCGATTCACCGTTCACCAGGAATGTAAAGGTCAAAGGGTTTAGCTAAATTAGGGAGTTCCAGGGCAAGGGTCTGAATTGACTGCTCTTTCCATTCTTGAAAGGCCTCTTCTGCATTCTATTCAAAAGGATCATCATCTTTTCCTTTCAGTGTTTCATATAGAGGCCCAGCTAGTAGACTGTAGTTAGGGATCCAGAAGCAGCAAACCCTGGCCTCCCCAGGAACCCCTAAGCTGTCTTCTAGTTTCAGAAATGGGTAAGGCTGCAAATTGTTTCTTCCCTTTCCTGGGATGGGCTTCTCCGACCTTCTGTGAGAATGAAGCCCAGGCAGGTCACCGTAGTCTGTGATATTTGAGCTTTGTCTTGGACAACTTGTATCCTTTATTGGCTTGGTAGTTCAGAGGTCTGCTTAGTAGGGCTGGCGATCAGAATGTCGTCTGCATATTGAAGGAGTGTTTCCTTTTCCAGAGGTAGAACTTTTAGGTCTTTAGCTGAGCTTTCCCCAAAGATGGTGTGGGAATTTTTGAACCCTTGGGGCAACACGGCCCGGAAGTATTGTTTTAGTTGTATGTTGAGTCCTGCCACTCACAAGCCAAAATTTCTTGTGACTCTGGGACTAATAGAATACAAAAGAAGGCATCATTGAAGACTAATACAGAATACCATGTCCTGGTGGTTGGTAGAATGACCAGCAGGGTGTAGGATTTAGGAACTACTGGAGGTATATCCTCAGTGGCTTCACTGACTGTCCTGACATCCTTTACCAGGACTCCAGCAGCCCATGGGGCTCTCGAGGTCAGGCCAATCCCAGGATATGGAGCTCACCTGGGCAGGTACCCCACCCCCACCCCAGCCCACGGGGCTCTCGTGTTCAGGCCCCTCCCAGGATATGGGGTTCCCTGGGCAGGTTCCCCTGCAGCCCATGGGGCTCTCGTGGTCAGGCCCCTCCCAGGATACAGAGCTACCCTTGAAGGTACCATGGCAGGGCTGGGAACACAGGAACCGTGCATATCGCCCTCATTGCAGAGCACTCCCAGCTCACCTGTCACTCAGATCTGACACAGAGCACCTCAGAGCAGGACTTGAACTAACAAACAGCAGCTCCGACAGGTCTGTGACCCTGGGCAACACTCTGTGTGGCCTCCCTCCACCTGGTCTTCCAGAGACTTCCACTGCACCCGGGGCACCAGGCCTCTGTCTCCACCCACCAGCCACCCCTCCTCTCCCTGACTCCTGGGTTCCTCTCATTAGGAGAGGGTTTTCTTGAAGTTGTCTCCCACTCATGGGCCAGATAATATAATTAGAAAACAAGCCAGAGCTGCAGCCCCTTGTCTATCCTGACTCTCAGGAGCCCACACCTGTTCCTTGGACCTGGCCGATTCAGCAAGTTCCAGTTTCTGCAACTGTGAGCCCCTGAGGGGTGATTATTGGCTGGCCTGGGAAGCCCGACCGTGCCGGCCAGCCCTCCCCAGGTGTGCCTGGGTTCAGATCAATATAAACACCGCTCCAGGCAGCAAGAGCCCCTGCAGCTGTGCCTGACGCCATTTTCTCTGCCCTGTCAGCAGTCTTGGGGCTGGACTGGTGGGAGGGAGTGAGAGGCCACGGCTTTGTGGGTGGCCCAGTGTGAGTGGGGCTCTGCTGGACTTTCTGCAGCAGTTGCCAAGATGCCACCTGCTAAAGAAGAGGATGTGTCACCCATACCTGCCGCTGGAATTTCTCCCTGGGCAGAGGTGAGTGAGGAAGAAAGCAGTGGGGGCCGGGACAGCAGGGGTATCTCAGGCAGGGAAATGGAAAACTTCCAGAAGAGCACCCAGGGCCAGGACCATCCTGGCTGGCCTGCAGGCACCAAGTCGGCTGGCATGCTGTCACTCATGTGGCTCCATGGCCCTTCCTCTAGGCTTTCAAGTCCTTGTACATATTCAGGTGTTTTACCTGGGAAGGGTGGGAACATTTCAGCAGCAGCTGGCCTGGGGCTCAGCCCACGTTTACTCACAGATGCCTCGGCACGGTCCCCCAGCTTTGCAATGAGGACGCTTGTTGCGTGGGGCCTGCTGGCTGAATGGGAGATGATTCCCCACCACTGACCAACTTCAGAATTGTTTACAACTGGAGCAAGTGCCCTGATATGGTTTTCCTCTGTGTAACTGGTGGGTTCTGTTTTTTTTTCTTTTTTTCGTTTTTGGTTCAAGGTAGATTTTATTCCTCTTTTTTGTATTTACAGATATAAGCATGGAAATAATTTATTCATGTAAATACATGTATGTGAAGGGGAGAATAATTTTTCTGTTTTACTTTTTGCAATTTGAATTTTATTTTATTTTTTTATACAGCAGGTTCTTTTTGGTTATCTATTTTATACATATAAATGTATACATGCCAATCCCAATCTCTCAACTCCTCCCACCACCACCCCCCAACAGCTTTCCCCCCTTGGTGTCCATACGTTTGTTGTCTACATCTGTTGCTCTATTTCTGCCTTGCAAAACGGTTCATCTGTGCAATTTTTCTAGGTTCCACATATATGCATTAATAGACAAGATTTGTTTTTCTCTTTCTGACTTACCTCACTCTGTATGACAGTCTCTAGATCCATCAACGTCTCTACAACTGACCCAATTTCATTCCTTTTTATGGCTTAGTAATATTCCATTTTATATATGTACCACATCTTTATGCATTCGTCTGTCTGTGGGCATTTAGGTTGCTTCCATTACCTGGATATTGTAAATAGTGATGCAATGAACATTGCGGTGAATGTCTCTTTTTGATTTATGGTTTTGTCTGGGTATATGCCCAGTAGTGGGATTGCTGTATCATATGGTAATTCTATTCTTAGTTTTATAAGAAACTCCATAATGTTCTCCACAGTGACTGTATCAATTTACATTCCCAACAATAGTGGAAGAGGGTTCCTTATCTCCACACCCTTTCCAGCATTTGTTGTTTGTAGATTTTCTGATGATGCCCATTCTAACAGGTGTGAGGTGATACACCATGGATGAGTCTATTTCGTTGAGCAAAGAGTAGGTCTTGTCTATTACATATTTGGCTTATGGAACGGTATGTGTGCTAATTTCAATCTCTGGTTTTATACAGCACCCCAACTCAACTTTCCCCTTAAGCAAGCATAAGTTTTTATCTAAATGTGAGACTCTGTTCGGTTTTGGAATTCAGTTTATGTGTAGCCAAGTTTACACTCTCTCTATTAGTGATATCTTATGATAATTATCTTTCTCTGTGTGACCTATTTCTCTTAGAATCATCATACTTAAATCCACTCAATTTGCTGCTACAGGCCTGATGACATTGATTTCATTGCTGAGTGATATTCTGTTGTACGTAAGTAGCACAACTCCTTTATCCATTTTTTTCTTTCTGGGATATTTAATTTGTACTGGACTCAAGGTTCTTGTAAACACAGCAGCCCTAAATTTTGTGTTGGCTGTGTCTTGTTGATTTTAATTTTCCTAAGCTATAGGGCCAAAAGTGGAAGTGCCCTAGGGTCTGTAGCTTTGTTTTTCAGATGTTTCAGGATACACCATACACATCTCCAGAGTGTCTGTTGGCAATTTACATCCCGCCCATCAGCATAACAAGGCTCCCTGTTCTCCATGGCCTGTCCTGTGTTTCTGGTTTTTACACTTTTTTCAGATGGCCCTTTTGACGAATGGGAAATGAGACTTCATTGTAGTGCGGATTTCCATTTCTCGAGTGCTTGGTTGGCCAAAAAGGGCATATGTGTTTTTTCCTGAATATATTCAGGAAAAAATGTTTACGCACTTTTGTCCAAGTGCATCACTGTCAAAGATCTGCCGCTTTTCACATGCTTTAAATGCAATTCCAATCTACCTCCTGAAATATGATTCCTGCAATTCTGCCTCGTTTTCAAGTCCTCTTTGCAGACTTACTTCCATATATTTTTGCCAATAGCTGTCTTTTATAACTCTGCAGGTTTGTGAATTACAGTGCCCGTGATTTCCTTTCTTAACTCGTTTCCTTGAAAACTGGCCACAGAACCGCAGGTTTGCTTCAGGCCGTAATCAGGGTCCGGCACGGCACTCTGAGACTTTGGTTCATTCCACTTCCTGGTGGGAAATTAGAGTTAAATGTGCCCCTCCAGACACCTGCCTCACTCCTAGCCCCTTGGTGATGTGTGTCCTCTGGTTTGAGGCCACATGTGCTGGGTTCCTCACCTTTGGCTGATGTGGCCCCACTGGTGTGAGGACACTCCTGCCTGGTTCCCATCCCCTTGGTGATGTGGGCCCTCCGGTGAGAGTCTGATCCTGGTTGGGTTCCTCACACTTCTGTGAGGTGGGCCCTCTTCTCTGAGGTCACTCCTGCCTGGCTGGCACACCCCGCCTTGGCGACGTCGGCCCTCTGGTGGGATTTGGTGCCTGCTGGGTGTCTCCTCCCCTCGGTAATGAGGGCCCTCTGGCGTCAGGCCCTAACTCCTGGGCTCCCAATATTTTCTGATATGCGCCCTGTGGTTCGAGTACACTCCTGCCAGGTTCCCAACCCCATGGGAATGTGGGCCTTCTGCTCTGAGGTCCCAACCGTGGGTTACTCAGTTTCATGATGAGGGCCCTCTGCTGCGAGTTCTCTCCGGCCTGGATCCCATAGCCTCGCTGCTCTTGGCCACCTGCTGGGAGGTTACAACTGCGGGATTCCTCACCTTTTTTCTTCTATGGGCCCTCTGTTTTGAGACTCCTCCTGCCTGCCTCACTCCCAGCCCCTTGGTGATGTGTGTCCTCTGGTTTGAGGCCATGTATGCTGGGTCCCTCGCCTTTCGATGATGTGGCCCCACTGGTGTGGGGACACTCCTGCCTGGTTCCTATCCCCTTGATGATGTGGGCCCTCTGGTGAGAGTCTGATCCTGGCTGGGTTCCTCACCCTTCTGTGAGGGGGGCCCTCTGCTGTGAGGTCACTCCTGCCTGGCTGGCACACCCCACCTGGGCAACATCGGCCCTCTTGTGGCAGTTGGAGCCTGCTGGGAACCTCCCCTCGGTGATGGGGGCCCTCTTGCCTCAGGCCCTAACTGCTGGGTACCCACATTTTCTGATACGTGCTAAGTGGTGCGAGGACACTCCTGCGAGGTTCCCATCCCCATGGGCATGTGGGCCTTCTGCTCTAAGGTCCCAACACCTGTGTTGTTCACCGTTTCATGATGTTGGCTCTCTGGTGTTAGTTCACCCAGGCCTAGATCCCATAGACTCTGTGCTCTGAGCGGCCTGCTGGGAGGTTCCTACTGCTGGATTCCTTACCTTTTTTATTCTTTGGGTCCTGTGTTTTCATGCTCCTACTTCCTGACTCACTCCCAGCCCCTTTGTGATGTAGGTCCTCTGGTTTAAGGCCACATGTACCGGTTTCCTCACCTTTATTGATGTGGCCCCACTGGTGTGAGGACACTCCTGCCTGGTTCCCATCCCCTTGGTGATGGGGGCCCTCTGGTGAGAGTCTGATCCTGTCTGGATTCCTCACACTTCTGGGAGGTGGGCCCTCTGCTGTGAGGTCACTCCTGCCTGGCTGGCACACGTCACCTTGGCGATGTGGGCCCTCAGTTGGGAGTTGGTGCCTGCTGGGAGTCTCCTCCCCTCGGTAATGAGGGCCCTCTGGCGTCAGGCCCTAACTCATGGGCTCCCAAAATTTTCTGATGTGCGCCCTGTCGTGTGAGTACACTCCAGCCGGTGTCCCATCCCCATGGGGATGTGGGCTTTCTGCTCTGAGGTCCCAACGGCTGGGTTGCTCACAGTGTCAGAATGTGGGCCCTCTGCTGTGAGTTCACTCCGGCATGGATCCCATAGCCTCGGTGCTCTGGGCCACCTGCTTGGAGCTTCCAACTGCGGGGTTCCTCACCTTTTTTATTCTATGGGCGCTCTGTTGTGAGTCTCCTCCTGCATGCCTCACTCCCAGCCCTTTCGTGATGTGTGTCCCCTTGTTTGAGGCCACATGTGCTGTGTTCCTCACCTTTCGCTGATGTGGCCCCACTGGTGTGAGGACACTCCTGCCTGGTTTCCATCCCCTTGGTGATGTGGGCGCTCTGGTTAGAGTCTGATCCTGTTTGGGCTCCTCACACTTCTGTGAGGTGGGCCCTCTGCTGTGAGGTAACTCCTGCCTGGCTTGCTCCCATTGCCTTGGTGACGTCGGCCCTCTGGTGGCATTTGGAGCCTGCTGGTAGCCTCCTCTCCTCAGTGATGAGGGCCCTCTTGCGTCAGGCCATAACTGCTGGGTTCCCACATTTTCTGATACGTGCTAAGTTGTGCGAGGACACTCCTGCGAGGTTCCCATCCCCATGGGGATGTGGGCCTTCTGCTCTGAGGTCCCACTGGCTGGGTTGCTCACAGTTTCATGATGTGGGCCCTCTGCTTTGAGTTCACTGTGGCCTGGATCCCATAGACTCCATGCTCTGGGCCACCTGCTGGGAGGTTCAAACTGCTGGATTCCTCACATTTTTTATTCTGTGGGCCCTGTGTTGTTAGGCTACTCCTGCCTGCCTCACTCGGAGCACCTTGGAAATGTGGGTCCTCTGGTTTAGGCCACATGTGCTGGGTTCCTCACCTTTCTATAATGTGGCCGCACTGGTGTGAGGACACTCCTGCCTTGTTCCGATCCCCTTGGTGATGTGGGCCCTCTGGTGAGAGTCTTATCCTGGCTGGGTTCCTCACCCTTCTGTGAGGTAGGCCCTCTGCTGTGAGATCACTCCTGCCTGGCTGGCACACGTCAACTTGGCGACGTGGGCCCTCAGTTGGTAGTTGGTGCCTGCTGCGAATCTCCTAAACTCCGTAATGAGGGCCCTCTGGCTTCAGACCCTAACTCCTGGGCTCCCAAAATTTTCTGATGTGCGCCCTGTGGTGCGAGTACACTCCTGCCAGGATCCCAACCCCATGGGAATGTGGGTCTTCTGCTCTGAGGTCCCAATGGTACGTTGCTCAGCTTCATGATGAGGGCCCTCTGGTGTGAGTTCACTCCGGCATGGACCCCATAGCCTCGCTGCTCCTGGCCACCTGCGGGGAGGTTCCAACTGCGGGATTCCTCACCTTTTTCCTTCTATGGGCCCTCTGTTTTGAGACTTCTCTTGCCTGCCTCACTCCCAGCCCCTTGGTGATGTGTGTCCTGTAGTTTGAGTCCACGTGTGCTGGGTCCCTCACCTTTCGGTGATGTGGCCCCACTGGTGTGAGGACACTCCTGCCTGGTTTCCATTCCCTTGGTGATGTGGGCCCTCCGGTGAGAGTCTGATCCTCTTTGGGTTCCTCACACTTTTGTGTGGTTGGCCCTCTGCTCTGAGGTCACTCCTGCCTGGCTGGCACACCCCGCATTGGTGACGTCGGCCTTCTGGTAGCAGTTGGAGCTTGCTGGGAGCCTCCTCTCCTCAGTGATGAGGGCCCTCTGGCGTCCGGCTCTAACTGCTGGGCTCCCCACCTTTTCTGATGTGTGCCCACTGGTGCGATGACACTCCTGCTTGGTTCCCTTCCCCATGGGGATGTGGGCCTTGTGCTCTGAGGTTACAACGGCTGGGTTGCTTACAGTATCACGATGAGTGCCCTCTGTTGTGAGTTCATCACTGCCTGGATCCCATAGCCTCGGTGCTCTGGGCCGCCTGCTGGGATGTTCCAACTGCTGGATTCCTCACCTTTTTTATACAATGGGCCATGTGTTTTGAGGGTGATCCTGCCTGCCTCGCTCCGAGACCCATGGTGATGTGGGTCCTCTGGTTTGAGGCCACATGTGCTGGGTACCTCAACTTTCGATGATGTGGCCCCACGGGTGTGAGGACACTCCTGCCTGGTTCCCAGCCCCTTGCTTATGTGGGCACTCTGGTGAGAGTCTGATCCTGACTGGGTTCCTTACCCTTCTGTGAGGTGGGCCCTCTGATGTGAGGTCACTCCTGCCTGGATGTCTCATGTCGCCTTGGCGACGTAGGCCCTCTGTTGGCCAATGAAGCATGCTGGGAGCCTCCTACCCTCTTTAATAAGGGCCCTGGAAGAAACGCATATGCCCTTTTTGACCAAGTGCATCATTGTCGAGGTTCTGCCTCTTCTCCTATACTTTCAGAGGACTTCCCGTCTACCTCCTGAAATCGTATTCCTGGAATTCTGCCCCGCGTTCAAGTCCTCTTTGCAGCCTTACTTCAATATATTTTTGGACGATAGCTGTCATTTATAACTCTGCAGGTTTGTGAATTACAGTGCCCCTGAGCTCCTTTCTTCAACTCGCTTTCTTGTGAGCTGGCCGCAAAACCGCAGGATTGCTTCAGGCCCTAATCTGGTTCCGGCACGGCATGCTGAGCCTTTGGCTAATTCCTCTTCCTGGTGGGAAATGAGCGTTAAATTTGCCCGTGCAGACACCTTCACACGAGTCGTCATGGTGCCACTTTGCCCCGGTTATCTCTATGGAGGTTGGAGTTGGAGGGCCTCCTCACTCAAGGTCAGTGTGCCCATGGAGCCAACCCTGCAACTTCAGGGCATGGTTGGGTGTTAGGATCACCACGTGGGGTCCTTTTCCCTTAGGAGGGAGGTGGCCTTTTGGGCTGCTGATTTCCAGGTTTTCAGATACTGCCAGTATCTTGGCCAGATGTGGCGGTGGGCCAAGCCCCTTGGTGACCGTAGTTTATCCTACCTGGATCGCATTCTTGCATTGTTCCATTTCAAGTGGTCCCAGGTTTTGCACTAATACTCCAATGGCGATTCACCGTTCACCAGGAATGTAAAGGTCAAAGGGTTTAGCTAAATTAGGGAGTTCCAGGGCAAGGGTCTGAATTGACTGCTCTTTCCATTCTTGAAAGGCCTCTTCTGCATTCTATTCAAAAGGATCATCATCTTTTCCTTTCAGTGTTTCATATAGAGGCCCAGCTAGTAGACTGTAGTTAGGGATCCAGAAGCAGCAAACCCTGGCCTCCCCAGGAACCCCTAAGCTGTCTTCTAGTTTCAGAAATGGGTAAGGCTGCAAATTGTTTCTTCCCTTTCCTGGGATGGGCTTCTCCGACCTTCTGTGAGAATGAAGCCCAGGCAGGTCACCGTAGTCTGTGATATTTGAGCTTTGTCTTGGACAACTTGTATCCTTTATTGGCTTGGTAGTTCAGAGGTCTGCTTAGTAGGGCTGGCGATCAGAATGTCGTCTGCATATTGAAGGAGTGTTTCCTTTTCCAGAGGTAGAACTTTTAGGTCTTTAGCTGAGCTTTCCCCAAAGATGGTGTGGGAATTTTTGAACCCTTGGGGCAACACGGCCCGGAAGTATTGTTTTAGTTGTATGTTGAGTCCTGCCACTCACAAGCCAAAATTTCTTGTGACTCTGGGACTAATAGAATACAAAAGAAGGCATCATTGAAGACTAATACAGAATACCATGTCCTGGTGGTTGGTAGAATGACCAGCAGGGTGTAGGATTTAGGAACTACTGGAGGTATATCCTCAGTGGCTTCACTGACTGTCCTGACATCCTTTACCAGGACTCCAGCAGCCCATGGGGCTCTCGAGGTCAGGCCAATCCCAGGATATGGAGCTCACCTGGGCAGGTACCCCACCCCCACCCCAGCCCACGGGGCTCTCGTGTTCAGGCCCCTCCCAGGATATGGGGTTCCCTGGGCAGGTTCCCCTGCAGCCCATGGGGCTCTCGTGGTCAGGCCCCTCCCAGGATACAGAGCTACCCTTGAAGGTACCATGGCAGGGCTGGGAACACAGGAACCGTGCATATCGCCCTCATTGCAGAGCACTCCCAGCTCACCTGTCACTCAGATCTGACACAGAGCACCTCAGAGCAGGACTTGAACTAACAAACAGCAGCTCCGACAGGTCTGTGACCCTGGGCAACACTCTGTGTGGCCTCCCTCCACCTGGTCTTCCAGAGACTTCCACTGCACCTGGGGCACCAGGCCTCTGTCTCCACCCACCAGCCACCCCTCCTCTCCCTGACTCCTGGGTTCCTCTCATTAGGAGAGGGTTTTCTTGAAGTTGTCTCCCACTCATGGGCCAGATAATATAATTAGAAAACAAGCCAGAGCTGCAGCCCCTTGTCTATCCTGACTCTCAGGAGCCCACACCTGTTCCTTGGACCTGGCCGATTCAGCAAGTTCCAGTTTCTGCAACTGTGAGCCCCTGAGGGGTGATTATTGGCTGGCCTGGGAAGCCCGACCGTGCCGGCCAGCCCTCCCCAGGTGTGCCTGGGTTCAGATCAATATAAACACCGCTCCAGGCAGCAAGAGCCCCTGCAGCTGTGCCTGACGCCATTTTCTCTGCCCTGTCAGCAGTCTTGGGGCTGGACTGGTGGGAGGGAGTGAGAGGCCACGGCTTTGTGGGTGGCCCAGTGTGAGTGGGGCTCTGCTGGACTTTCTGCAGCAGTTGCCAAGATGCCACCTGCTAAAGAAGAGGATGTGTCACCCATACCTGCCGCTGGAATTTCTCCCTGGGCAGAGGTGAGTGAGGAAGAAAGCAGTGGGGGCCTGGACAGCAGGGGTATCTCAGGCAGGGAAATGGAAAACTTCCAGAAGAGCACCCAGGGCCAGGACCATCCTGGCTGGCCTGCAGGCACCAAGTCGGCTGGCATGCTGTCACTCATGTGGCTCCATGGCCCTTCCTCTAGGCTTTCAAGTCCTTGTACATATTCAGGTGTTTTACCTGGGAAGGGTGGGAACATTTCAGCAGCAGCTGGCCTGGGGCTCAGCCCACGTTTACTCACAGATGCCTCGGCACGGTCCCCCAGCTTTGCAATGAGGACGCTTGTTGCGTGGGGCCTGCTGGCTGAATGGGAGATGATTCCCCACCACTGACCAACTTCAGAATTGTTTACAACTGGAGCAAGTGCCCTGATATGGTTTTCCTCTGTGTAACTGGTGGGTTCTGTTTTTTTTTCTTTTTTTCGTTTTTGGTTCAAGGTAGATTTTATTCCTCTTTTTTGTATTTACAGATATAAGCATGGAAATAATTTATTCATGTAAATACATGTATGTGAAGGGGAGAATATTTTTTCTGTTTTACTTTTTGCAATTTGAATTTTATTTTATTTTTTTATACAGCAGGTTCTTTTTGGTTATCTATTTTATACATATAAATGTATACATGCCAATCCCAATCTCTCAACTCCTCCCACCACCACCCCCCAACAGCTTTCCCCCCTTGGTGTCCATACGTTTGTTGTCTACATCTGTTGCTCTATTTCTGCCTTGCAAAACGGTTCATCTGTGCAATTTTTCTAGGTTCCACATATATGCATTAATAGACAAGATTTGTTTTTCTCTTTCTGACTTACCTCACTCTGTATGACAGTCTCTAGATCCATCAACGTCTCTACAAATGACCCAATTTCATTCCTTTTTATGGCTTAGTAATATTCCATTTTATATATGTACCACATCTTTATGCATTCGTCTGTCTGTGGGCATTTAGGTTGCTTCCATTACCTGGATATTGTAAATAGTGATGCAATGAACATTGCGGTGAATGTCTCTTTTTGATTTATGGTTTTGTCTGGGTATATGCCCAGTAGTGGGATTGCTGTATCATATGGTAATTCTATTCTTAGTTTTATAAGAAACTCCATAATGTTCTCCACAGTGACTGTATCAATTTACATTCCCAACAATAGTGGAAGAGGGTTCCTTATCTCCACACCCTTTCCAGCATTTGTTGTTTGTAGATTTTCTGATGATGCCCATTCTAACAGGTGTGAGGTGATACACCATGGATGAGTCTATTTCGTTGAGCAAAGAGTAGGTCTTGTCTATTACATATTTGGCTTATGGAACGGTATGTGTGCTAATTTCAATCTCTGGTTTTATACAGCACCCCAACTCAACTTTCCCCTTAAGCAAGCATAAGTTTTTATCTAAATGTGAGACTCTGTTCGGTTTTGGAATTCAGTTTATGTGTAGCCAAGTTTACACTCTCTCTATTAGTGATATCTTATGATAATTATCTTTCTCTGTGTGACCTATTTCTCTTAGAATCATCATACTTAAATCCACTCAATTTGCTGCTACAGGCCTGATGACATTGATTTCATTGCTGAGTGATATTCTGTTGTACGTAAGTAGCACAACTCCTTTATCCATTTTTTTCTTTCTGGGATATTTAATTTGTACTGGACTCAAGGTTCTTGTAAACACAGCAGCCCTAAATTTTGTGTTGGCTGTGTCTTGTTGATTTTAATTTTCCTAAGCTATAGGGCCAAAAGTGGAAGTGCCCTAGGGTCTGTAGCTTTGTTTTTCAGATGTTTCAGGATACACCATACACATCTCCAGAGTGTCTGTTGGCAATTTACATCCCGCCCATCAGCATAACAAGGCTCCCTGTTCTCCATGGCCTGTCCTGTGTTTCTGGTTTTTACACTTTTTTCAGATGGCCCTTTTGACGAATGGGAAATGAGACTTCATTGTAGTGCGGATTTCCATTTCTCGAGTGCTTGGTTGGCCAAAAAGGGCATATGTGTTTTTTCCTGAATATATTCAGGAAAAAATGTTTACGCACTTTTGTCCAAGTGCATCACTGTCAAAGATCTGCCGCTTTTCACATGCTTTAAATGCAATTCCAATCTACCTCCTGAAATATGATTCCTGCAATTCTGCCTCGTTTTCAAGTCCTCTTTGCAGACTTACTTCCATATATTTTTGCCAATAGCTGTCTTTTATAACTCTGCAGGTTTGTGAATTACAGTGCCCGTGATTTCCTTTCTTAACTCGTTTCCTTGAAAACTGGCCACAGAACCGCAGGTTTGCTTCAGGCCGTAATCAGGGTCCGGCACGGCACTCTGAGACTTTGGTTCATTCCACTTCCTGGTGGGAAATTAGAGTTAAATGTGCCCCTCCAGACACCTGCCTCACTCCTAGCCCCTTGGTGATGTGTGTCCTGTGGTTTGAGGCCACATGTGCTGGGTTCCTCACCTTTGGCTGATGTGGCCCCACTGGTGTGAGGACACTCCTGCCTGGTTCCCATCCCCTTGGTGATGTGGGCCCTCCGGTGAGAGTCTGATCCTGGTTGGGTTCCTCACACTTCTGTGAGGTGGGCCCTCTTCTCTGAGGTCACTCCTGCCTGGCTGGCACACCCCGCCTTGGCGACGTCGGCCCTCTGGTGGGATTTGGTGCCTGCTGGGTGTCTCCTCCCCTCGGTAATGAGGGCCCTCTGGCGTCAGGCCCTAACTCCTGGGCTCCCAATATTTTCTGATATGCGCCCTGTGGTTCGAGTACACTCCTGCCAGGTTCCCAACCCCATGGGAATGTGGGCCTTCTGCTCTGAGGTCCCAACCGTGGGTTACTCAGTTTCATGATGAGGGCCCTCTGCTGCGAGTTCTCTCCGGCCTGGATCCCATAGCCTCGCTGCTCTTGGCCACCTGCTGGGAGGTTACAACTGCGGGATTCCTCACCTTTTTTCTTCTATGGGCCCTCTGTTTTGAGACTCCTCCTGCCTGCCTCACTCCCAGCCCCTTGGTGATGTGTGTCCTCTGGTTTGAGGCCACGTATGCTGGGTCCCTCGCCTTTCGATGATGTGGCCCCCCTGGTGTGGGGACACTCCTGCCTGGTTCCTATCCCCTTGATGATGTGGGCCCTCTGGTGAGAGTCTGATCCTGGCTGGGTTCCTCACCCTTCTGTGAGGGGGGCCCTCTGCTGTGAGGTCACTCCTGCCTGGCTGGCACACCCCACCTGGGCAACATCGGCCCTCTTGTGGCAGTTGGAGCCTGCTGGGAACCTCCCCTCGGTGATGGGGGCCCTCTTGCCTCAGGCCCTAACTGCTGGGTACCCACATTTTCTGATACGTGCTAAGTGGTGCGAGGACACTCCTGCGAGGTTCCCATCCCCATGGGCATGTGGGCCTTCTGCTCTAAGGTCCCAACACCTGTGTTGTTCACCGTTTCATGATGTTGGCTCTCTGGTGTTAGTTCACCCAGGCCTAGATCCCATAGACTCTGTGCTCTGAGCGGCCTGCTGGGAGGTTCCTACTGCTGGATTCCTTACCTTTTTTATTCTTTGGGTCCTGTGTTTTCATGCTCCTACTTCCTGACTCACTCCCAGCCCCTTTGTGATGTAGGTCCTCTGGTTTAAGGCCACATGTACCGGTTTCCTCACCTTTATTGATGTGGCCCCACTGGTGTGAGGACACTCCTGCCTGGTTCCCATCCCCTTGGTGATGGGGGCCCTCTGGTGAGAGTCTGATCCTGTCTGGATTCCTCACACTTCTGGGAGGTGGGCCCTCTGCTGTGAGGTCACTCCTGCCTGGCTGGCACACGTCACCTTGGCGATGTGGGCCCTCAGTTGGGAGTTGGTGCCTGCTGGGAGTCTCCTCCCCTCGGTAATGAGGGCCCTCTGGCGTCAGGCCCTAACTCATGGGCTCCCAAAATTTTCTGATGTGCGCCCTGTCGTGCGAGTACACTCCAGCCAGGGTCCCATCCCCATGGGAATGTGGGCTTTCTGCTCTGAGGTCCCAACGGCTGGGTTGCTCACAGTGTCAGAATGTGGGCCCTCTGCTGTGAGTTCACTCCGGCATGGATCCCATAGTCTCGGTGCTCTGGGCCACCTGCTTGGAGCTTCCAACTGCGGGGTTCCTCACCTTTTTTATTCTATGGGCGCTCTGTTGTGAGTCTCCTCCTGCATGCCTCACTCCCAGCCCTTTCGTGATGTGTGTCCCCTTGTTTGAGGCCACATGTGCTGTGTTCCTCACCTTTCGCTGATGTGGCCCCACTGGTGTGAGGACACTCCTGCCTGGTTTCCATCCCCTTGGTGATGTGGGCGCTCTGGTTAGAGTCTGATCCTGTTTGGGCTCCTCACACTTCTGTGAGGTGGGCCCTCTGCTGTGAGGTAACTCCTGCCTGGCTTGCTCCCATTGCCTTGGTGACGTCGGCCCTCTGGTGGCATTTGGAGCCTGCTGGTAGCCTCCTCTCCTGAGTGATGAGGGCCCTCTTGCGTCAGGCCATAACTGCTGGGTTCCCACATTTTCTGATACGTGCTAAGTTGTGCGAGGACACTCCTGCGAGGTTCCCATCCCCATGGGGATGTGGGCCTTCTGCTCTGAGGTCCCACTGGCTGGGTTGCTCACAGTTTCATGATGTGGGCCCTCTGCTTTGAGTTCACTGTGGCCTGGATCCCATAGACTCCATGTTCTGGGCCACCTGCTGGGAGGTTCAAACTGCTGGATTCCTCACATTTTTTATTCTGTGGGCCCTGTGTTGTTAGGCTACTCCTGCCTGCCTCACTCGGAGCACCTTGGAAATGTGGGTCCTCTGGTTTAGGCCACATGTGCTGGGTTCCTCACCTTTCTATAATGTGGCCGCACTGGTGTGAGGACACTCCTGCCTTGTTCCGATCCCCTTGGTGATGTGGGCCCTCTGGTGAGAGTCTTATCCTGGCTGGGTTCCTCACCCTTCTGTGAGGTAGGCCCTCTGCTGTGAGATCACTCCTGCCTGGCTGGCACACGTCAACTTGGCGACGTGGGCCCTCAGTTGGTAGTTGGTGCCTGCTGCGAATCTCCTAAACTCCGTAATGAGGGCCCTCTGGCTTCAGACCCTAACTCCTGGGCTCCCAAAATTTTCTGATGTGCGCCCTGTGGTGCGAGTACACTCCTGCCAGGATCCCAACCCCATGGGAATGTGGGTCTTCTGCTCTGAGGTCCCAATGGTACGTTGCTCAGCTTCATGATGAGGGCCCTCTGGTGTGAGTTCACTCCGGCATGGACCCCATAGCCTCGCTGCTCCTGGCCTCCTGCGGGGAGGTTCTCACTGCGGGATTCCTCACCTTTTTCCTTCTATGGGCCCTCTGTTTTGAGACTCCTCCTGCCTGCCACACTCCCAGCCCCTTGGTGATGTGTGTCCCCTGGTTTGAGTCCACGTGTGCTGGGTCCCTCACCTTTCGATGATGTGGCCCCACTGGTGTGAGGACACACCTGCCTGGTTCCTATCCCCTTGGTGATGTGGGCCCTCTGGTGAGAGTCTGATCCTGGCTGGGTTCCTCCCACTTCTGTGAGGTGGGCCCTCTGCTGTGAGGTCAATCCTGCCTGGCTGGCACACCCCGCCTTGGCAATGTCGGCCCTCTTGTGGCAGTTGGAGCCTGCTCGGAGCCTCCTCCCCTCGGTGATGAGGGCCCTCTGGCGTCAGGCCCTAACTGCTGGGTACCCACATTTTCTGATACGTGCTAAGTGGTGCGAGGACACTCGTGCCATGTTTCCAACCCCATGGGGATGTGGGCCTTCTGCTCTGAGGTCCCACTGGCTGGGTTGCTCACAGTTTCATGATGTGGGCCCTCTGCTGTGAGTTCACTGTGGCCTGGATCCCATAGACTCCATACTCTGGGCCACCTGCTGGGAGGTTCAAACTGCTGGATTCCTCACATTTTTTATTCTGTGTGCCCTGTGTTGTTAGGCTACTCCTGCCTGCCTCACTCGGAGCACCTTGGAAATGTGGGTCCTCTGGTTTAGGCCACATGTGCTGGGTTCCTCACCTTTCTATAATGTGGCCACACTGGTGTGAGGACACTCCTGCCTTGTTCCGATCCCCTTGGTGATGTGGGCCCTCTGGTGAGAGTCTTATCCTGGCTGGGTTCCTCACCCTTCTGTGAGGTAGGCCCTCTGCTGTGAGGTCACTCCTGCCTGGCTGGCACACGTCAACGTGGCGACGTGGGCCCTCAGTTGGGAGTTGGTGCCTGCTGGGAGTCTCCTCCCCTCGGTAATGAGGGCCCTCTGGCGTCAGACCCTAACTCCAGGGCTCCCAAAATTTTCTGATGTGCGCCCTGTGGTGCAAGTACACTCCTGCCAGGATCCCAACCTCATGGGAATGTGGGTCTTCTGCTCTGAGGTCCCAATGGTACGTTGTTCAGTTTCATGATGAGGGCCCTCTGGTGTGAGTTCACTCCGGCATGGACCCCATAGCCTCGCTGCTCCTGGCCACCTGCGGGGAGGTTCCAACTGCGGGATTCCTCACCTTTTTCCTTCTATGGGCCCTCTGTTTTGAGACTTCTCTTGCCTGCCTCACTCCCAGCCCCTTGGTGATGTGTGTCCTGTAGTTTGAGTCCACGTGTGCTGGGTCCGTCACATTTCGGTGATGTGGCCCCACTGGTGTGAGGACACTCCTGCCTGGTTTCCATTCCCTTGGTGATGTGGGCCCTCCGGTGAGAGTCTGATCCTCTTTGGGTTCCTCACACTTTTGTGTGGTTGGCCCTCTGCTCTGAGGTCACTCCTGCCTGGCTGGCACACCCCGCATTGGTGACGTCGGCCTTCTGGTAGCAGTTGGAGCTTGCTGGGAGCCTCCTCTCCTCAGTGATGAGGGCCCTCTGGCGTCCGGCCCTAACTGCTGGGCTCCCCACCTTTTCTGATGTGTGCCCACTGGTGCGATGACAGTCCTGCTTAGTTCCCTTCCCCATGGGGATGTGGGCCTTGTGCTCTGAGGTTACAACGGCTGGGTTGCTTACAGTATCACGATGAGTGCCCTCTGTTGTGAGTTCATCACTGCCTGGATCCCATAGCCTCGGTGCTCTGGGCCGCCTGCTGGGATGTTCCAACTGCTGGATTCCTCACCTTTTTTATACAATGGGCCATGTGTTTTGAGGTTAATCCTGCCTGCCTCGCTCCGAGACCCATGGTGATGTGGGTCCTCTGGTTTGAGGCCACATGTGCTGGGTACCTCAACTTTCGATGATGTGGCCCCACGGGTGTGAGGACACTCCTGCCTGGTTCCCAGCCCCTTGCTTATGTGGGCACTCTGGTGAGAGTCTGATCCTGACTGGGTTCCTTACCCTTCTGTGAGGTGGGCCCTCTGATGTGAGGTCACTCCTGCCTGGATGGCTCATGTCGCCTTGGCGACGTAGGCCCTCTGTTGGCCACTGAAGCATGCTGGGAGCCTCCTACCCTCTTTAATAAGGGCCCTGGAAGAAACGCATATGCCCTTTTTGACCAAGTGCATCATTGTCGAGGTTCTGCCTCTTCTCCTATACTTTCAGAGGACTTCCCGTCTACCTCCTGAAATCGTATTCCTGGAATTCTGCCCCGCGTTCAAGTCCTCTTTGCAGCCTTACTTCAATATATTTTTGGACGATAGCTGTCATTTAGAACTCTGCAGTTTTGTGAATTACAGTGCCCCTGAGCTCCTTTCTTCAACTCGCTTTCTTGTGAGCTGGCCGCAAAACCGCAGGATTGCTTCAGGCCCTAATCTGGTTCCGGCACGGCATGCTGAGCCTTTGGCTAATTCCTCTTCCTGGTGGGAAATGAGCGTTAAATTTGTTCGTGCAGACACCTACAGCTAATCTCTCATTGGTTCTCCCTATTCCTGTTCATCTTGCGCAGAAATTGCAAACTGTGCCAAACAGGAGGTTAAAGGCACTGACTCTCCAAGTGGGGAGAGTGTTAGTAAAGCGTCTGGAATGGTAAAACCGAGTACGAGGGGACGAAAACTGAGACGCATTTAAAAAGGTTTCCCGGTCACACGGTGGACCATATTCTGGGTTGCCCATGCATGTTTTACCTGAAGGAAGAATCCCTTCAACCTGGAGAGTTGGGACCCATGGAATGGGTACCATGCAGTATGACTTCAAAGGGTTGCCTTTGCTCACCGAACGTCACCAATGTTATCAGCCCGAAGTGTCCAGCCTTATGTCTCACTCAGCTCGGGGTGTAGATGTGGTAAATCCACGTTGCATCACAAGCCCTGAATGAATTATTTAAGAATTGCTCTCTATTTCACTGTCATTGTGTTTTGTTTTTGTAATTTATTTTGATAATGGGATTTATCGGATTTTCACTGCTGCGTTTATGCCGCTGTACACATGCTTGATTCTCTTATGGAGACATATAAATCCATGGGTTTTCAGATTCTTACTAGTCAGGTATATCCCTAGGCATTGAATATGGGGTGTTGAGTCCATTTCGTGGAGCAAGGTGTAGGTCCTGACTATTACATATTTGCTTATGGAAAGGTATCTGTGCTAATTTCAATCTCTGGTTTTATGCAGCACCACAACTCACCTTTCCCCTTAAGCAAGCATAAGTTGGTTTTCTAAATTTGAGACCCTTTTCTGTTTTGTAATTGAGTTCATGTGCAGCCATGTTTGCATTCCGTGTATTTGAGATATCTTATGGTGTTTCATTTTCTGTGTGACTTAGTTAACTTAGAATGATCGTACCTGAATCCACTCATTATGCCGCGACGGGCCTCATGACATAGATTTCATTGCTGAGTGATATTCCATTGTACGTACGTACAACAACTTCTTTATCCATTTTTGCTTTCTGGGATATTTCACTTGTACCGTAAATGAGGTTCTTGTAAGCAGAGCCGTCCAAAATTTATGGGTGGCTGTGTCTTTTTGATTTTAATTTCCCTAAGCTATAGAACCATAAGTTGAAGTGCCGTAGGCTCCGTTGCTTAGTTTTTTAGGTGTTTGAGGAAACACCATACACTTCTCCAGAGTGGCTGTTGGCAATTTACATCCCGCCCATCAGCATAACAAGGCTCCCTGTTCTCCATGGCCTGTCCTGCCTTTCTGGATTTTTCACTTTTTTCAGATGTCCCTTTTGACAGGGGGGCAGTGAGACTTCATTGTAATGCAGATTTCTTTACAGGCTTGCTTGTTTGGCCAAAAAGGGCATATGTGTTTTTTCTTGAATATATTCAGGAAAAAACGCATACGCCCTTTTAGACCAAGTGCATCATTGTCGACTTTCTGTCTCTTTCCCTATGCTTTAAATGCAATTCCAGTCTGCCCCTGAAATCGTTTTCCTGCAATTCTGCCCTGCTTTCCAGTCCTCTTCGCAGCCTTCCTTCAATATATTTTTGGACGATAGCTGTCATTTATAACTCTGCAGGTTTGTGAATTACAGTGCCCCTGAGCTCCTTTCTTCAACTCGCTTTCTTGTGAGCTGGCCGCAAACCCGCAGGATTGCTTCAGGCCTTAATCAGGTTCCGGCATGGCATGCTGAGCCTTTGGTTAATTCTTCTTCCTGGTGGGAAATGAGCGTTAAATTTCCAGTGCAGACACCTACAGCTAGTCTCTCATTGGTTCTCCCTATTCCTGTTCATCTTGCGCAGAAATTGCAAACTGTGCCAAACAGGAGGTTAAAGGCACTGACTCTCCAAGTGGGGAGAGTGTTAGTAAAGGTCTGGAATGGTGAACCCGAGTAAAAGGGGACGAAAACTGAGATGCATTTGAAAACGTTTCCTGGTCACACGGTGCACCATACTGTGGGTTTCCCATGCACGTTTTAGCTGAAGGAAGAATCCCTTAAAACTGGACAGTTGGGACCCAAGGAATGGGTACCATGCAGTATGACTTCAAAGGGTCTGCATTTGCTCATCGAACCTCACCAATGCTATCAGCCCAAAGTGTCCAACCTTATGTCTCACTCAGCTCTGGGTGTAGATGTGGTAAATCCAGGTTGCATCACATGCCCTGAATGAATTATTTAAGAATTGCTCTCTATTTCACTGTCATTGTGTTTTGTTTTTGTAATTCATTTTGATAATGGGATTTATTGGATTTTCTCTGCTGCGTTCATGCAGCTGTACACACGCTTGATTGTCTTACGGAGACATATAAATCCATGGGTTTGAAGATTCTTACTAGTCAGGTGTATTCCTAGGTGTTGAATATGAGGTGTTTAGTCCATTTCGTTCAGCAAGGGGTAGGTCTTGACTATTACATATTTGGCTTATGGAAAGGTATCTGTGCTAATTTCTATCTCTGCTTTTATGCAGCACCCCAACTCACTTTTCCCCTTAAGCAAACATAAGGTGGTTTTCTAAATTTGAGACCCTGTTCTGTTTTGTAATTCAGTTCATGTGTAGCCAAGTTTACATTCCGTGTATTAGTGATAACTTATGATGTTTCATTTTCTGTGTGACTTATTTCACTTAGAATCATCGTACCTGAATCCACTCATTATGCCGCGACGGGCCTGATGAAATAGATTTCATTGGTGAGTGATATTCCTTTGTACGTACGTACCACACTTCTTTATCCATTTTTCGCTTTCTGGGATATTTAACTTGTACCGTAGACGAGGTTCTTGTAAACAGAGCGGTAAACAGAAACTTTGGGGTGGCTGTGTGTTTTTGATTTTAATTTCCCTAAGCTATAGGAAAATAAGTGGTAATGCCGTAGGCTCCGTTGCTTTGTTTTTTAGGTTTTTGAGGAAACACCATACACATCTCCAGAGTGGCTGTTGGCAATTTACATCCCGCCCATCAGCATAACAAGGCTCCCTGTTCTCCATGGCCTGTCCTGTGTTTCTGGTTTTTACACTTTTTTCAGATGGCCCTTTTGAACGGGGGGCAGTGAGACTTCATTGTAGTGCAGATTTCTTTAACATGCTGGCTTGGTTGGCCAAAAAGGGCGTATGCGTTTTTTCCTGAATATATTCAGGAAAAAACGCATACGCCCTTTTTGGCCAAGTGCATCATTGTCGACGTTCTGCCTCTTTTCCTATGCTTTAAATGCAATTCCAGTCTACCCCCTGAAATCGTTTTCTTGCAATTCTGCCCCGCTTTCAAGTCCTTTTCGCAGCCTTCCTTCAATATATTTTTGGGTGATAGCTGTCATTTATAACTCTGCAGGTTTGTGAATTACAGTGTCCCTGAGCTCCTTTATTCAACTCGCTTTCTTGTGAGCTGGCCGCAAACCCGCAGGATTGCTTCAGGCCCTAATCTGGTTCCGGCACGGCATGCTGAGCCTTTGGTTAATTCCTCTTCCTGGTGGGAAATGAGCGTTAAATTTGCCCGTGCAGACACCTTCACACGAGTCGTCATGGTGCCACTTTGCCCCGGTTATCTCTATGGAGGTTGGAGTTGGAGGGCCTCCTCACTCAAGGTCAGTGTGCCCATGGAGCCAACCCTGCAACTTCAGGGCATGGTTGGGTGTTAGGATCACCACGTGGGGTCCTTTTCCCTTAGGAGGGAGGTGGCCTTTTGGGCTGCTGATTTCCAGGTTTTCAGATACTGCCAGTATCTTGGCCAGATGTGGCGGTGGGCCAAGCCCCTTGGTGACCGTAGTTTATCCTACCTGGATCGCATTCTTGCATTGTTCCATTTCAAGTGGTCCCAGGTTTTGCACTAATACTCCAATGGCGATTCACCGTTCACCAGGAATGTAAAGGTCAAAGGGTTTAGCTAAATTAGGGAGTTCCAGGGCAAGGGTCTGAATTGACTGCTCTTTCCATTCTTGAAAGGCCTCTTCTGCATTCTATTCAAAAGGATCATCATCTTTTCCTTTCAGTGTTTCATATAGAGGCCCAGCTAGTAGACTGTAGTTAGGGATCCAGAAGCAGCAAACCCTGGCCTCCCCAGGAACCCCTAAGCTGTCTTCTAGTTTCAGAAATGGGTAAGGCTGCAAATTGTTTCTTCCCTTTCCTGGGATGGGCTTCTCCGACCTTCTGTGAGAATGAAGCCCAGGCAGGTCACCGTAGTCTGTGATATTTGAGCTTTGTCTTGGACAACTTGTATCCTTTATTGGCTTGGTAGTTCAGAGGTCTCCTTAGTAGGGCTGGCGATCAGAATGTCGTCTGCATATTGAAGGAATGTTTCCTTTTCCAGAGGTAGAACTTTTAGGTCTTTAGCTGAGCTTTCCCCAAAGATGGTGTGGGAATTTTTGAACCCTTGGGGCAACACGGCCCGGAAGTATTGTTTTAGTTGTATGTTGAGTCCTGCCACTCACAAGCCAAAATTTCTTGTGACTCTGGGACTAATAGAATACAAAAGAAGGCATCATTGAAGACTAATACAGAATACCATGTCCTGGTGGTTGGTAGAATGAGCAGCAGGGTGTAGGATTTAGGAACTACTGGAGGTATATCCTCGGTGGCTTCACTGACTGTCCTGACATCCTTTACCAGGACTCCAGCAGCCCATGGGGCTCTCGAGGTCAGGCCAATCCCAGGATATGGAGCTCACCTGGGCAGGTACCCCACCCCCACCCCAGCCCATGGGTCTCTCGTGTTCAGGCCCCTCCCAGGATATGGGGTTCCCTGGGCAGGTTCCCCTGCAGCCCATGGGGCTCTCGTGGTCAGGCCCCTCCCAGGATACAGAGCTACCCTTGCAGGTACCATGGCAGGGCTGGGAACACAGGAACCGTGCATATCGCCCTCATTGCAGAGCACTCCCAGCTCACCTGTCACTCAGATCTGACACAGAGCACCTCAGAGCAGGACTTGAACTAACAAACAGCAGCTCCGACAGGTCTGTGACCCTGGGCATCACTCTGTGTGGCCTCCCTCCACCTGGTCTTCCAGAGACTTCCACTGCACCCGGGGCACCAGGCCTCTGTCTCCACCCACCAGCCACCCCTCCTCTCCCTGACTCCTGGGTTCCTCTCATTAGGAGAGGGTTATCTTGAAGTTGTCTCCCACTCATGGGCCAGATAATATAATTAGAAAACAAGCCAGAGCTGCAGCCCCTTGTCTATCCTGACTCTCAGGAGCCCACACCTGTTCCTTGGACCTGGCCGATTCAGCAAGTTCCAGTTTCTGCAACTGTGAGCCCCTGAGGGGTGATTATTGGCTGGCCTGGGAAGCCCGACCATGCCGGCCAGCCCTCCCCAGTTGTGCCTGGGTTCAGATCAATATAAACACCGCTCCAGGCAGCAAGAGCCCCTGCAGCTGTGCCTGACGCCATTTTCTCTGCCCTGTCAGCAGTCTTGGGGCTGGACTGGTGGGAGGGAGTGAGAGGCCACGGCTTTGTGGGTGGCCCAGTGTGAGTGGGGCTCTGCTGGACTTTCTGCAGCAGTTGCCAAGATGCCACCTGCTAAAGAAGAGGATGTGTCACCCATACCTGCCGCTGGAATTTCTCCCTGGGCAGAGGTGAGTGAGGAAGAAAGCAGTGGGGGCCGGGACAGCAGGGGTATCTCAGGCAGGGAAATGGAAAACTTCCAGAAGAGCACCCAGGGCCAGGACCATCCTGGCTGGCCTGCAGGCACCAAGTCGGCTGGCATGCTGTCACTCATGTGGCCCCATGGCCCTTCCTCTAGGCTTTCAAGTCCTTGTACATATTCAGGTGTTTTACCTGGGAAGGGTGGGAACATTTCAGCAGCAGCTGGCCTGGGGCTCAGCCCACGTTTACTCACAGATGCCTCGGCACGGTCCCCCAGCTTTGCAATGAGGACGCTTGTTGCGTGGGGCCTGCTGGCTGAATGGGAGATGATTCCCCACCACTGACCAACTTCAGAATTGTTTACAACTGGAGCAAGTGCCCTGATATGGTTTTCCTCTGTGTAACTGGTGGGTTCTGTTTTTTTTTCTTTTTTTCGTTTTTGGTTCAAGGTAGATTTTATTCCTCTTTTTTGTATTTACAGATATAAGCATGGAAATAATTTATTCATATAAATACATGTATGTGAAGGGAAGAATATTTTTTCTGTTTTACTTTTTGTAATTTGAATTTTATTTTATTTTTTTATACAGCAGGTTCTTTTTGGTTATCTATTTTATACATATAAATGTATACATGCCAATCCCAATCTCTCAACTCCTCCCACCACCACCCCCCAACAGCTTTCCCCCCTTGGTGTCCATACGTTTGTTGTCTACATCTGTTGCTCTATTTCTGCCTTGCAAAACGGTTCATCTGTACAATTTTTCTAGGTTCCACATATATGCATTAATAGACAAGATTTGTTTTTCTCTTTCTGACTTACTTCACTCTGTATGACAGTCTCTAGATCCATCAACGTCTCTACAAATGACCCAATTTCATTCCTTTTTATGGCTTAGTAATATTCCATTTTATATATGTACCACATCTTTATGCATTCGTCTGTCTGTGGGCATTTAGGTTGCTTCCATTACCTGGATATTGTAAATAGTGATGCAATGAACATTGCGGTGAATGTCTCTTTTTGATTTATGGTTTTGTCTGGGTATATGCCCAGTAGTGGGATTGCTGTATCATATGGTAATTCTATTCTTAGTTTTATAAGAAACTCCATAATGTTCTCCACAGTGACTGTATCAATTTACATTCCCAACAATAGTGGAAGAGGGTTCCTTATCTCCACACCCTTTCCAGCATTTGTTGTTTGTAGATTTTCTGATGATGCCCATTCTAACAGGTGTGAGGTGATACACCATGGACGAGTCTATTTCGTTGAGCAAAGAGTAGGTCTTGTCTATTACATATTTGGCTTATGGAACGGTATGTGTGCTAATTTCAATCTCTGGTTTTATACAGCACCCCAACTCAACTTTCCCCTTAAGCAAGCATAAGTTTTTATCTAAATGTGAGACTCTGTTCGGTTTTGGAATTCAGTTTATGTGTAGCCAAGTTTACACTCTCTCTATTAGTGATATCTTATGATAATTATCTTTCTCTGTGTGACCTATTTCTCTTAGAATCATCATACTTAAATCCACTCAATTTGCTGCTACAGGCCTGATGACATTGATTTCATTGCTGAGTGATATTCCGTTGTACGTAAGTAGCACAACTCCTTTATCCATTTTTTTCTTTCTGGGATATTTAATTTGTACTGGACTCAAGGTTCTTGTAAACACAGCAGCCCTAAATTTTGTGTTGGCTGTGTCTTGTTGATTTTAATTTTCCTAAGCTATAGGGCCAAAAGTGGAAGTGCCCTAGGGTCTGTAGCTTTGTTTTTCAGATGTTTCAGGATACACCATACACATCTCCAGAGTGTCTGTTGGCAATTTACATCCCGCCCATCAGCATAACAAGGCTCCCTGTTCTCCATGGCCTGTCCTGTGTTTCTGGTTTTTACACTTTTTTCAGATGGGCCTTTTGACGAATGGGAAATGAGACTTCATTGTAGTGCGGATTTCCATTTCTCGAGTGCTTGGTTGGCCAAAAAGGGCATATGTGTTTTTTCCTGAATATATTCAGGAAAAAATGTTTACGCACTTTTGTCCAAGTGCATCACTGTCAAAGTTCTGCCGCTTTTCACATGCTTTAAATGCAATTCCAATCTACCTCCTGAAATATGATTCCTGCAATTCTGCCTCGTTTTCAAGTCCTCTTTGCAGATTTACTTCCATATATTTTTGCCAATAGCTGTCATTTATAACTCTGCAGGTTTGTGAATTACAGTGCCCGTGATTTCCTTTCTTAACTCGTTTCCTTGAAAACTGGCCACAGAACCGCAGGTTTGCTTCAGGCCGTAATCAGGGTCCGGCACGGCACTCTGAGACTTTGGTTCATTCCACTTCCTGGTGGGAAATTAGAGTTAAATGTGCCCCTCCAGACACCTGCCTCACTCCTAGCCCCTTGGTGATGTGTGTCCTGTGGTTTGAGGCCACATGTGCTGGGTTCCTCACCTTTGGCTGATGTGGCCCCACTGGTGTGAGGACACTCCTGCCTGGTTCCCATCCCCTTGGTGATGTGGGCCCTCCGGTGAGAGTCTGATCCTGGTTGGGTTCCTCACACTTCTGTGAGGTGGGCCCTCTTCTCTGAGGTCACTCCTGCCTGGCTGGCACACCCCGCCTTGGCGACGTCGGCCCTCTGGTGGGATTTGGTGCCTGCTGGGTGTCTCCTCCCCTCGGTAATGAGGGCCCTCTGGCGTCAGGCCCTAACTCCTGGGCTCCCAATATTTTCTGATATGCGCCCTGTGGTTCGAGTACACTCCTGCCAGGTTCCCAACCCCATGGGAATGTGGGCCTTCTGCTCTGAGGTCCCAACCGTGGGTTACTCAGTTTCATGATGAGGGCCCTCTGCTGCGAGTTCTCTCCGGCCTGGATCCCATAGCCTCGCTGCTCTTGGCCACCTGCTGGGAGGTTACAACTGCGGGATTCCTCACCTTTTTTCTTCTATGGGCCCTCTGTTTTGAGACTCCTCCTGCCTGCCTCACTCCCAGCCCCTTGGTGATGTGTGTCCTCTGGTTTGAGGCCACGTATGCTGGGTCCCTCGCCTTTCGATGATGTGGCCCCCCTGGTGTGGGGACACTCCTGCCTGGTTCCAATCCCCTTGATGATGTGGGCCCTCTGGTGAGAGTCTGATCCTGGCTGGGTTCCTCACCCTTCTGTGAGGGGGGCCCTCTGCTGTGAGGTCACTCCTGCCTGGCTGGCACACCCCACCTGGGCAACATCGGCCCTCTTGTGGCAGTTGGAGCCTGCTGGGAACCTCCCCTCGGTGATGGGGGCCCTCTTGCCTCAGGCCCTAACTGCTGGGTACCCACATTTTCTGATACGTGCTAAGTGGTGCGAGGACACTCCTGCGAGGTTCCCATCCCCATGGGCATGTGGGCCTTCTGCTCTAAGGTCCCAACACCTGTGTTGTTCACCGTTTCATGATGTTGGCTCTCTGGTGTTAGTTCACCCAGGCCTAGATCCCATAGACTCTGTGCTCTGTGCGGCCTGCTGGGAGGTTCCTACTGCTGGATTCCTTACCTTTTTTATTCTTTGGGTCCTGTGTTTTCATGCTCCTACTTCCTGACTCACTCCCAGCCCATTTGTGATGTAGGTCCTCTGGTTTAAGGCCACATGTACCGGTTTCCTCACCTTTATTGATGTGGCCCCACTGGTGTGAGGACACTCCTGCCTGGTTCCCATCCCCTTGGTGATGGGGGCCCTCTGGTGAGAGTCTGATCCTGTCTGGATTCCTCACACTTCTGGGAGGTGGGACCTCTGCTGTGAGGTCACTCCTGCCTGGCTGGCACACGTCACCTTGGCGATGTGGGCCCTCAGTTGGGAGTTGGTGCCTGCTGGGAGTCTCCTCCCCTCGGTAATGAGGGCCCTCTGGCGTCAGGCCCTAACTCATGGGCTCCCAAAATTTTCTGATGTGCGCCCTGTCGTGCGAGTACACTCCAGCCAGGGTCCCATCCCCATGGGGATGTGGGCTTTCTGCTCTGAGGTCCCAACGGCTGGGTTGCTCACAGTGTCAGAATGTGGGCCCTCTGCTGTGAGTTCACTCCGGCATGGATCCCATAGCCTCGGTGCTCTGGGCCACCTGCTTGGAGCTTCCAACTGCGGGGTTCCTCACCTTTTTTATTCTATGGGCGCTCTGTTGTGAGTCTCCTCCTGCATGCCTCACTCCCAGCCCTTTCGTGATGTGTGTCCCCTTGTTTGAGGCCACATGTGCTGTGTTCCTCACCTTTCGCTGATGTGGCCCCACTGGTGTGAGGACACTCCTGCCTGGTTTCCATCCCCTTGGTGATGTGGGCGCTCTGGTTAGAGTCTGATCCTGTTTGGGCTCCTCACACTTCTGTGAGGTGGGCCCTCTGCTGTGAGGTAACTCCTGCCTGGCTTGCTCCCTTTGCCTTGGTGACGTCGGCCCTCTGGTGGCATTTGGAGCCTGCTGGTAGCCTCCTCTCCTCAGTGATGAGGGCCCTCTTGCGTCAGGCCATAACTGCTGGGTTCCCACATTTTCTGATACGTGCTAAGTTGTGCGAGGACACTCCTGCGAGGTTCCCATCCCCATGGGGATGTGGGCCTTCTGCTCTGAGGTCCCACTGGCTGGGTTGCTCACAGTTTCATGATGTGGGCCCTCTGCTTTGAGTTCACTGTGGCCTGGATCCCATAGACTCCATGCTCTGGGCCACCTGCTGGGAGGTTCAAACTGCTGGATTCCTCACCTTTTTTATTCTGTGTGCCCTGTGTTGTTAGGCTACTCCTGCCTGCCTCACTCGGAGCACCTTGGAAATGTGGGTCCTCTGGTTTAGGCCACATGTGCTGGGTTCCTCACCTTTCTATAATGTGGCTGCACTGGTGTGAGGACACTCCTGCCTTGTTCCGATCCCCTTGGTGATGTGGGCCCTCTGGTGAGAGTCTTATCCTGGCTGGGTTCCTCACCCTTCTGTGAGGTAGGCCCTCTGCTGTGAGATCACTCCTGCCTGGCTGGCAAACGTCAACTTGGCGACGTGGGCCCTCAGTTGGGAGTTGGTGCCTGCTGCGAATCTCCTAAACTCCGTAATGAGGGCCCTCTGGCTTCAGACCCTAACTCCTGGGCTCCTAAAATTTTCTGATGTGCGCCCTGTGGTGCGAGTACACTCCTACCAGGATCCCAACCCCATGGGAATGTGGGTCTTCTGCTCTGAGGTCCCAATGGTACGTTGCTCAGCTTCATGATGAGGGCCCTCTGCTGTGAGTTCACTCTGGCATGGACCCCATAGCCTCGCTGCTCCTGGCCTCCTGCCGGGAGGTTCTCACTGCGGGATTCCTCACATTTTTCCTTCTATGGGCCCTCTGTTTTGACACTCCTCCTGCCTGCCTCACTCCCAGCCCCTTGGTGTTGTGTGTCCTCTGGTTTGAGGCCACGTGTGCTGGGTCCCTCACCTTTCGATGATGTGGCCCCACTGGTGTGAGGACACACCTGCCTGGTTCCTATCACCTTGGTGATGTGGGCCCTATGGTGAGAGTCTGATCCTGGCTGGGTTCCTCCCACTTCTGTGAGGTGGGCCCTCTGCTGTGAGGTCAATCCTGCCTGGCTGGCACACCCCGCCTTGGCAATGTCGGCCCTCTTGTGGCAGTTGGAGCCTGCTCGGAGCCTCCTCCCCTCGGTGATGAGGGCCCTCTGGCGTCAGGCCCTAACTGCTGGGTACCCACATTTTCTGATACGTGCTAAGTGGTGCGAGGACACTCGTGCCATGTTTCCAACCCCATGGGGATGTGGGCCTTCTGCTCTGAGGTCCCACTGGCTGGGTTGCTCACAGTTTCATGATGTGGGCCCTCTGCTGTGAGTTCACTGTGGCCTGGATCCCATAGACTCCATACTCTGGGCCACCTGCTGGGAGGTTCAAACTGCTGGATTCCTCACATTTTTTATTCTGTGGGCCCTGTGTTGTTAGGCTACTCCTGCCTGCCTCACTCGGAGCACCTTGGAAATGTGGGTCCTCTGGTTTAGGCCACATGTGCTGGGTTCCTCACCTTTCTATAATGTGGCCACACTGGTGTGAGGACACTCCTGCCTTGTTCCGATCCCCTTGGTGATGTGGGCCCTCTGGTGAGAGTCTTATCCTGGCTGGGTTCCTCACCCTTCTGTGAGGTAGGCCCTCTGCTGTGAGGTCACTCCTGCCTGGCTGGCACACGTTAACTTGGCGACGTGGGCCCTCAGTTGGGAGTTGGTGCCTGCTGGGAGTCTCCTACCCTCGGTAATGAGGGCCCTCTGGCGTCAGACCCTAACTCCAGGGCTCCCAAAATTTTCTGATGTGCGCCCTGTGGTGCAAGTACACTGCTGCCAGGATCCCAACCCCATGGGAATGTGGGTCTTCTGCTCTGAGGTCCCAATGGTACGTTGTTCAGTTTCATGATGAGGGCCCTCTGGTGTGAGTTCACTCCGGCATGGACCCCATAGCCTCGCTGCTCCTGGCCACCTGTGGGGAGGTTCCAACTGCGGGATTCCTCACCTTTTTCCTTCTATGGGCCCTCTGTTTTGAGACTTCTCTTGCCTGCCTCACTCCCAGCCCCTTGGTGATGTGTGTCCTGTAGTTTGAGTCCACGTGTGCTGGGTCCGTCACATTTCGGTGATGTGGCCCCACTGGTGTGAGGACACTCCTGCCTGGTTTCCATTCCCTTGGTGATGTGGGCCCTCCGGTGAGAGTCTGATCCTCTTTGGGTTCCTCACACTTTTGTGTGGTTGGCCCTCTGCTCTGAGGTCACTCCTGCCTGGCTGGCACACCCCGCATTGGTGACGTCGGCCTTCTGGTAGCAGTTGGAGCTTGCTGGGAGCCTCCTCTCCTCAGTGATGAGGGCCCTCTGGCGTCCGGCCCTAACTGCTGGGCTCCCCACCTTTTCTGATGTGTGCCCACTGGTGCGATGACACTCCTGCTTGGTTCCCTTCCCCATGGGGATGTGGGCATTGTGCTCTGAGGTTACAACGGCTGGGTTGCTTACAGTATCACGATGAGTGCCCTCTGTTGTGAGTTCATCACTGCCTGGATCCCATAGCCTCGGTGCTCTGGGCCGCCTGCTGGGATGTTCCAACTGCTGGATTCCTCACCTTTTTTATACAATGGGCCATGTGTTTTGAGGTTAATCCTGCCTGCCTCGCTCCGAGACCCATGGTGATGTGGGTCCTCTGGTTTGAGGCCACATGTGCTGGGTACCTCAACTTTCGATGATGTGGCCCCACGGGTGTGAGGACACTCCTGCCTGGTTCCCAGCCCCTTGCTTATGTGGGCACTGTGGTGAGAGTCTGATCCTGACTGGGTTCCTTACCCTTCTGTGAGGTGGGCCCTCTGATGTGAGGTCACTCCTGCCTGGATGTCTCATGTCGCCTTGGCGACGTAGGCCCTCTGTTGGCCACTGAAGCATGCTGGGAGCCTCCTACCCTCTTTAATAAGGGCCCTGGAAGAAACGCATATGCCCTTTTTGACCAAGTGCATCATTGTCGAGGTTCTGCCTCTTCTCCTATACTTTCAGAGGACTTCCCGTCTACCTCCTGAAATCGTATTCCTGGAATTCTGCCCCGCGTTCAAGTCCTCTTTGCAGCCTTACTTCAATATATTTTTGGACGATAGCTGTCATTTATAACTCTGCAGGTTTGTGAATTACAGTGCCCCTGAGCTCCTTTCTTCAACTCGCTTTCTTGTGAGCTGGCCGCAAAACCGCAGGATTGCTTCAGGCCCTAATCTGGTTCCGGCACGGCATGCTGAGCCTTTGGCTAATTCCTCTTCCTGGTGGGAAATGAGCGTTAAATTTGTTCGTGCAGACACCTACAGCTAATCTCTCATTGGTTCTCCCTATTCCTGTTCATCTTGCGCAGAAATTGCAAACTGTGCCAAACAGGAGGTTAAAGGCGCTGACTCTCCAAGTGGGGAGAGTGTTAGTAAAGCGTCTGGAATGGTAAAACCGAGTACGAGGGGACGAAAACTGAGATGCATTTAAAAAGGTTTCCCGGTCACACGGTGGACCATATTCTGGGTTGCCCATGCATGTTTTACCTGAAGGAAGAATCCCTTCAACCTGGAGAGTTGGGACCCATGGAATGGGTACCATGCAGTATGACTTCAAAGGGTTGCCTTTGCTCACCGAACGTCACCAATGTTATCAGCCCGAAGTGTCCAGCCTTATGTCTCACTCAGCTCGGGGTGTAGATGTGGTAAATCCACGTTGCATCACAAGCCCTGAATGAATTATTTAAGAATTGCTCTCTATTTCACTGTCATTGTGTTTTGTTTTTGTAATTTATTTTGATAATGGGATTTATCGGATTTTCACTGCTGCGTTTATGCCGCTGTACACATGCTTGATTCTCTTATGGAGACATATAAATCCATGGGTTTTCAGATTCTTACTAGTCAGGTATATCCCTAGGCATTGAATATGGGGTGTTGAGTCCATTTCGTGGAGCAAGGTGTAGGTCCTGACTATTACATATTTGCTTATGGAAAGGTATCTGTGCTAATTTCAATCTCTGGTTTTATGCAGCACCACAACTCACCTTTCCCCTTAAGCAAGCATAAGTTGGTTTTCTAAATTTGAGACCCTTTTCTGTTTTGTAATTGAGTTCATGTGCAGCCATGTTTGCATTCCGTGTATTTGAGATATCTTATGGTGTTTCATTTTCTGTGTGACTTAGTTAACTTAGAATGATCGTACCTGAATCCACTCATTATGCCGCGACGGGCCTCATGACATAGATTTCATTGCTGAGTGATATTCCATTGTACGTACGTACAACAACTTCTTTATCCATTTTTGCTTTCTGGGATATTTCACTTGTACCGTAAATGAGGTTCTTGTAAGCAGAGCCGTCCAAAATTTATGGGTGGCTGTGTCTTTTTGATTTTAATTTCCCTAAGCTATAGAACCATAAGTTGAAGTGCCGTAGGCTCCGTTGCTTAGTTTTTTAGGTGTTTGAGGAAACACCATACACTTCTCCAGAGTGGCTGTTGGCAATTTACATCCCGCCCATCAGCATAACAAGGCTCCCTGTTCTCCATGGCCTGTCCTGCCTTTCTGGATTTTTCACTTTTTTCAGATGTCCCTTTTGACAGGGGGGCAGTGAGACTTCATTGTAATGCAGATTTCTTTACAGGCTTGCTTGTTTGGCCAAAAAGGGCATATGTGTTTTTTCTTGAATATATTCAGGAAAAAACGCATACGCCCTTTTAGACCAAGTGCATCATTGTCGACTTTCTGTCTCTTTCCCTATGCTTTAAATGCAATTCCAGTCTGCCCCTGAAATTGTTTTCCTGCAATTCTGCCCCGCTTTCCAGTCCTCTTCGCAGCCTTCCTTCAATATATTTTTGGACGATAGCTGTCATTTATAACTCTGCAGGTTTGTGAATTACAGTGCCCCTGAGCTCCTTTCTTCAACTCGCTTTCTTGTGAGCTGGCCGCAAACCCGCAGGATTGCTTCAGGCCTTAATCAGGTTCCGGCATGGCATGCTGAGCCTTTGGTTAATTCTTCTTCCTGGTGGGAAATGAGCGTTAAATTTCCAGTGCAGACACCTACAGCTAGTCTCTCATTGGTTCTCCCTATTCCTGTTCATCTTGTGCAGAAATTGCAAACTGTGCCAAACAGGAGGTTAAAGGCACTGACTCTCCAAGTGGGGAGAGTGTTAGTAAAGGTCTGGAATGGTGAACCCGAGTAAAAGGGGACGAAAACTGAGATGCATTTGAAAACGTTTCCTGGTCACACGGTGCACCATACTGTGGGTTTCCCATGCACGTTTTAGCTGAAGGAAGAATCCCTTAAAACTGGACAGTTGGGACCCATGGAATGGGTACCATGCAGTATGACTTCAAAGGGTCTGCATTTGCTCATCGAACCTCACCAATGCTATCAGCCCAAAGTGTCCAACCTTATGTCTCACTCAGCTCTGGGTGTAGATGTGGTAAATCCAGGTTGCATCACATGCCCTGAATGAATTATTTAAGAATTGCTCTCTATTTCACTGTCATTGTGTTTTGTTTTTGTAATTCATTTTGATAATGGGATTTATTGGATTTTCTCTGCTGCGTTCATGCAGCTGTACACACGCTTGATTGTCTTACGGAGACATATAAATCCATGGGTTTGAAGATTCTTACTAGTCAGGTGTATTCCTAGGCGTTGAATATGAGGTGTTTAGTCCATTTCGTTGAGCAAGGGGTAGGTCTTGACTATTACCTATTTGGCTTATGGAAAGGTATCTGTGCTAATTTCTATCTCTGCTTTTATGCAGCACCCCAACTCACTTTTCCCCTTAAGCAAACATAAGGTGGTTTTCTAAATTTGAGACCCTGTTCTGTTTTGTAATTCAGTTCATGTGTAGCCAAGTTTACATTCCGTGTATTAGTGATAACTTATGATGTTTCATTTTCTGTGTGACTTATTTCACTTAGAATCATCGTACCTGAATCCACTCATTATGCCGCGACGGGCCTGATGAAATAGATTTCATTGGTGAGTGATATTCCTTTGTACGTACGTACCACACTTCTTTATCCATTTTTCGCTTTCTGGGATATTTAACTTGTACCGTAGACGAGGTTCTTGTAAACAGAGCCGTAAACAGAAATTTTGGGGTGGCTGTGTGTTTTTGATTTTAATTTCCCTAAGCTATAGGAAAATAAGTGGTAATGCCGTAGGCTCCGTTGCTTTGTTTTTTAGGTTTTTGAGGAAACACCATACACATCTCCAGAGTGGCTGTTGGCAATTTACATCCCGCCCATCAGCATAACAAGGCTCCCTGTTCTCCATGGCCTGTCCTGTGTTTCTGGTTTTTACACTTTTTTCAGATGGCCCTTTTGAACGGGGGGCAGTGAGACTTCATTGTAGTGCAGATTTCTTTAACATGCTGGCTTGGTTGGCCAAAAAGGGCGTATGCGTTTTTTCCTGAATATATTCAGGAAAAAACGCATACGCCCTTTTTGGCCAAGTGCATCATTGTCGACGTTCTGCCTCTTTTCCTATGCTTTATATGCAATTCCAGTCTACCCCCTGAAATCGTTTTCTTGCAATTCTGCCCCGCTTTCAAGTCCTTTTCGCAGCCTTCCTTCAATATATTTTTGGGTGATAGCTGTCATTTATAACTCTGCAGGTTTGTGAATTACAGTGTCCCTGAGCTCCTTTATTCAACTCGCTTTCTTGTGAGCTGGCCGCAAACCCGCAGGATTGCTTCAGGCCCTAATCTGGTTCCGGCACGGCATGCTGAGCCTTTGGTTAATTCCTCTTCCTGGTGGGAAATGAGCGTTAAATTTACCCGTGCAGACACCTTCACACGAGTCGTCATGGTGCCACTTTGCCCCGGTTATCTCTATGGAGGCTGGAGTTGGAGGGCCTCCTCACTCAAGGTCAGTGTGCCCATGGAGCCAACCCTGCAACTTCAGGGCATGGTTGGGTGTTAGGATCACCACGTGGGGTCCTTTTCCCTTAGGAGGGAGGTGGCCTTTTGGGCTGCTGATTTCCAGGTTTTCAGATACTGCCAGTATCTTGGCCAGATGTGGCGGTGGGCCAAGCCCCTTGGTGACCGTAGTTTATCCTACCTGGATCGCATTCTTGCATTGTTCCATTTCAAGTGGTCCCAGGTTTTGCACTAATACTCCAATGGCGATTCACCGTTCACCAGGAATGTAAAGGTCAAAGGGTTTAGCTAAATTAGGGAGTTCCAGGGCAAGGGTCTGAATTGACTGCTCTTTCCATTCTTGAAAGGCCTCTTCTGCATTCTATTCAAAAGGATCATCATCTTTTCCTTTCAGTGTTTCATATAGAGGCCCAGCTAGTAGACTGTAGTTAGGGATCCAGAAGCAGCAAACCCTGGCCTCCCCAGGAACCCCTAAGCTGTCTTCTAGTTTCAGAAATGGGTAAGGCTGCAAATTGTTTCTTCCCTTTCCTGGGATGGGCTTCTCCGACCTTCTGTGAGAATGAAGCCCAGGCAGGTCACCGTAGTCTGTGATATTTGAGCTTTGTCTTGGACAACTTGTATCCTTTATTGGCTTGGTAGTTCAGAGGTCTCCTTAGTAGGGCTGGCGATCAGAATGTCGTCTGCATATTGAAGGAGTGTTTCCTTTTCCAGAGGTAGAACTTTTAGTTCTTTAGCTGAGCTTTCCCCAAAGATGGTGTGGGAATTTTTGAACCCTTGGGGCAACACGGCCCGGAAGTATTGTTTTAGTTGTATGTTGAGTCCTGCCACTCACAAGCCAAAATTTCTTGTGACTCTGGGACTAATAGAATACAAAAGAAGGCATCATTGAAGACTAATACAGAATACCATGTCCTGGTGGTTGGTAGAATGACCAGCAGGGTGTAGGATTTAGGAACTACTGGAGGTATATCCTCGGTGGCTTCACTGACTGTCCTGACATCCTTTACCAGGACTCCAGCAGCCCATGGGGCTCTCGAGGTCAGGCCAATCCCAGGATATGGAGCTCACCTGGGCAGGTACCCCACCCCCACCCCAGCCCATGGGGCTCTCGTGTTCAGGCCCCTCCCAGGATATGGGGTTCCCTGGGCAGGTTCCCCTGCAGCCCATGGGGCTCTCGTGGTCAGGCCCCTCCCAGGATACAGAGCTACCCTTGCAGGTACCATGGCAGGGCTGGGAACACAGGAACCGTGCATATCGCCCTCATTGCAGAGCACTCCCAGCTCACCTGTCACTCAGATCTGACACAGAGCACCTCAGAGCAGGACTTGAACTAACAAACAGCAGCTCCGACAGGTCTGTGACCCTGGGCATCACTCTGTGTGGCCTCCCTCCACCTGGTCTTCCAGAGACTTCCACTGCACCCGGGGCACCAGGCCTCTGTCTCCACCCACCAGCCACCCCTCCTCTCCCTGACTCCTGGGTTCCTCTCATTAGGAGAGGGTTTTCTTGAAGTTGTCTCCCACTCATGGGCCAGATAATATAATTAGAAAACAAGCCAGAGCTGCAGCCCCTTGTCTATCCTGACTCTCAGGAGCCCACACCTGTTCCTTGGACCTGGCCGATTCAGCAAGTTCCAGTTTCTGCAACTGTGAGCCCCTGAGGGGTGATTATTGGCTGGCCTGGGAAGCCCGACCGTGCCGGCCAGCCCTCCCCAGGTGTGCCTGGGTTCAGATCAATATAAACACCGCTCCAGGCAGCAAGAGCCCCTGCAGCTGTGCCTGACGCCATTTTCTCTGCCCTGTCAGCAGTCTTGGGGCTGGACTGGTGGGAGGGAGTGAGAGGCCACGGCTTTGTGGGTGGCCCAGTGTGAGTGGGGCTCTGCTGGACTTTCTGCAGCAGTTGCCAAGATGCCACCTGCTAAAGAAGAGGATGTGTCACCCATACCTGCCGCTGGAATTTCTCCCTGGGCAGAGGTGAGTGAGGAAGAAAGCAGTGGGGGCCGGGACAGCAGGGGTATCTCAGGCAGGGAAATGGAAAGCTACCAGAAGAGCACCCAGGGCCAGGACCATCCTGGCTGGCCTGCAGGCACCAAGTCGGCTGGCATGCTGTCACTCATGTGGCTCCATGGCCCTTCCTCTAGGCTTTCAAGTCCTTGTACATATTCAGGTGTTTTACCTGGGAAGGGTGGGAACATTTCAGCAGCAGCTGGCCTGGGGCTCAGCCCACGTTTACTCACAGATGCCTCGGCACGGTCCCCCAGCTTTGCAATGAGGACGCTTGTTGCGTGGGGCCTGCTGGCTGAATGGGAGATGATTCCCCACCACTGACCAACTTCAGAATTGTTTACAACTGGAGCAAGTGCCCTGATATGGTTTTCCTCTGTGTAACTGGTGGGTTCTGTTTTTTTTTCTTTTTTTCGTTTTTGGTTCAAGGTAGATTTTATTCCTCTTTTTTGTATTTACAGATATAAGCATGGAAATAATTTATTCATATAAATACATGTATGTGAAGGGAAGAATATTTTTTCTGTTTTACTTTTTGTAATTTGAATTTTATTTTATTTTTTTAATACAGCAGGTTCTTTTTGGTTATCTATTTTATACATATAAATGTATACATGCCAATCCCAATCTCTCAACTCCTCCCACCACCACCCCCCAACAGCTTTCCCCCCTTGGTGTCCATACGTTTGTTGTCTACATCTGTTGTTCTATTTCTGCCTTGCAAAACGGTTCATCTGTACAATTTTTCTAGGTTCCACATATATGCATTAATAGACAAGATTTGTTTTTCTCTTTCTGACTTACTTCACTCTGTATGACAGTCTCTAGATCCATCAACGTCTCTACAAGTGACCCAATTTCATTCCTTTTTATGGCTTAGTAATATTCCATTTTATATATGTACCACATCTTTATGCATTCGTCTGTCTGTGGGCATTTAGGTTGCTTCCATTACCTGGATATTGTAAATAGTGATGCAATGAACATTGCGGTGAATGTCTCTTTTTGATTTATGGTTTTGTCTGGGTATATGCCCAGTAGTGGGATTGCTGTATCATATGGTAATTCTATTCTTAGTTTTATAAGAAACTCCATAACGTTCTCCACAGTGACTGTATCAATTTACATTCCCAACAATAGTGGAAGAGGGTTCCTTATCTCCACACCCTTTCCAGCATTTGTTGTTTGTAGATTTTCTGATGATGCCCATTCTAACAGGTGTGAGGTGATACACCATGGATGAGTCTATTTCGTTGAGCAAAGAGTAGGTCTTGTCTATTACATATTTGGCTTATGGAACGGTATGTGTGCTAATTTCAATCTCTGGTTTTATACAGCACCCCAACTCAACTTTCCCCTTAAGCAAGCATAAGTTTTTATCTAAATGTGAGACTCTGTTCGGTTTTGGAATTCAGTTTATGTGTAGCCAAGTTTACACTCTCTCTATTAGTGATATCTTATGATAATTATCTTTCTCTGTGTGACCTATTTCTCTTAGAATCATCATACTTAAATCCACTCAATTTGCTGCTACAGGCCTGATGACATTGATTTCATTGCTGAGTGATATTCCGTTGTACGTAAGTAGCACAACTCCTTTATCCATTTTTTTCTTTCTGGGATATTTAATTTGTACTGGACTCAAGGTTCTTGTAAACACAGCAGCCCTAAATTTTGTGTTGGCTGTGTCTTGTTGATTTTAATTTTCCTAAGCTATAGGGCCAAAAGTGGAAGTGCCCTAGGGTCTGTAGCTTTGTTTTTCAGATGTTTCAGGATACACCATAAACATCTCCAGAGTGTCTGTTGGCAATTTACATCCCGCCCATCAGCATAACAAGGCTCCCTGTTCTCCATGGCCTGTCCTGTGTTTCTGGTTTTTACACTTTTTTCAGATGGGCCTTTTGACGAATGGGAAATGAGACTTCATTGTAGTGCGGATTTCCATTTCTCGAGTGCTTGGTTGGCCAAAAAGGGCATATGTGTTTTTTCCTGAATATATTCAGGAAAAAATGTTTACGCACTTTTGTCCAAGTGCATCAGTGTCAAAGATCTGCCGCTTTTCACATGCTTTAAATGCAATTCCAATCTACCTCCTGAAATATGATTCCTGCAATTCTGCCTCGTTTTCAAGTCCTCTTTGCAGACTTACTTCCATATAATTTTGCCAATAGCTGTCATTTATAACACTGCAGGTTTGTGAATTACAGTGCCCGTGATTTCCTTTCTTAACTCGTTTCCTTGAAAACTGGCCACAGAACCGCAGGTTTGCTTCAGGCCGTAATCAGGGTCCGGCACGGCACTCTGAGCCTTTGGTTCATTCCACTTCCTGGTGGGAAATTAGAGTTAAATGTGCCCCTCCAGACACCTGCCTCACTCCTAGCCCCTTGGTGATGTGTGTCCTCTGGTTTGAGGCCACATGTGCTGGGTTCCTCACCTTTGGCTGATGTGGCCCCACTGGTGTGAGGACACTCCTGCCTGGTTCCCATCCCCTTGGTGATGTGGGCCCTCCGGTGAGAGTCTGATCCTGGTTGGGTTCCTCACACTTCTGTGAGGTGGGCCCTCTTCTCTGAGGTCACTCCTGCCTGGCTGGCACACCCCGCCTTGGCGACGTCGGCCCTCTGGTGGGATTTGGTGCCTGCTGGGTGTCTCCTCCCCTCGGTAATGAGGGCCCTCTGGCGTCAGACCCTAACTCCTGGGCTCCCAATATTTTCTGATATGCGCCCTGTGGTTCGAGTACACTCCTGCCAGGTTCCCAACCCCATGGGAATGTGGGCCTTCTGCTCTGAGGTCCCAACCGTGGGTTGCTCAGTTTCATGATGAGGGCCCTCTGCTGTGAGTTCTCTCCGGCCTGGATCCCATAGCCTCGCTGCTCCTGGCCACCTGCTGGGAGGTTACAACTGCGGGATTCCTCACCTTTTTTCTTCTATGGGCCCTCTGTTTTGAGACTCCTCCTGCCTGCCTCACTCCCAACCCCTTGGTGATGTGTGTCCTCTGGTTTGAGGCCACGTATGCTGGGTCCCTCGCCTTTCGATGATGTGGCCCCACTGGTGTGAGGACACTCCTGCCTGGTTCCTATCCCCTTGATGATGTGGGCCCTCTGGTGAGAGTCTGATCCTGGCTGGGTTCCTCACCCTTCTGTGAGGGGGGCCCTCTGCTGTGAGGTCACTCCTGCCTGGCTGGCACACCCCACCTGGGCAACATCGGCCCTCTTGTGGCAGTTGGAGCCTGCTGGGAACCTCCCCTCGGTGATGGGGGCCCTCTTGCCTCAGGCCCTAACTGCTGGGTACCCACATTTTCTGATACGTGCTAAGTGGTGCGAGGACACTCCTGCGAGGTTCCCATCCCCATGGGCATGTGGGCCTTCTGCTCTAAGGTCCCAATACCTGTGTTGTTCACCGTTTCATGATGTTGGCTCTCTGGTGTTAGTTCACCCAGGCCTAGATCCCATAGCCTCTGTGCTCTGAGCGGCCTGCTGGGAGGTTCCTACTGCTGGATTCCTTACCTTTTTTATTCTTTGGGTCCTGTGTTTTCATCCTCCTACTTCCTGACTCACTCACAGCCCATTTGTGATGTAGGTCCTCTGGTTTAAGGCCACATGTACCAGTTTCCTCACCTTTATTGATGTGGCCCCACTGGTGTGAGGACACTCCTGCCTGGTTCCCATCCCCTTGGTGATGGGGGCCCTCTGGTGAGAGTCTGATCCTGTCTGGATTCCTCACACTTCTGTGAGGTGGGCCCTCTGCTGTGAGGTAACTCCTGCCTGGCTTGCTCCCATTGCCTTGGTGACGTCGGCCCTCTGGTGGCATTTGGAGCCTGCTGGTAGCCTCCTCTCCTCCGTGATGAGGGCCCTCTGGCGCCAGGCCATAACTGCTGGGTTCCCACATTTTCTGATACGTGCTAAGTTGTGCGAGGACACTCCTGCGAGGTTCCCATCCCCATGGGGATGTGGGCCTTCTGCTCTGAGGTCCCACTGGCTGGGTTGCTCACAGTTTCATGATGTGGGCCCTCTGCTGTGAGTTCACTGTGGCCTGGATCCCATAGACTCCATGCTCTGGGCCACCTGCTGGGAGGTTCAAACTGCTGGATTCCTCACATTTTTTATTCTGTGGGCCCTGTGTTGTTAGGCTACTCCTGCCTGCCTCACTCGGAGCACCTTGGAAATGTGGGTCCTCTGGTTTAGGCCACATGTGCTGGGTTCCTCACCTTTCTATATTGTGGCCACACTGGTGTGAGGACACTCCTGCCTTGTTCCGATCCCCTTGGTGATGTGGGCCCTCTGGTGAGAGTCTTATCCTGGCTGGGTTCCTCACCCTTCTGTGAGGTAGGCCCTCTGCTGTTAGGTCACTCCTGCCTGTCTGGCACACGTCAACATGGCGACGTGGGCCCTCAGTTGGGAGTTGGTGCCTGCTGGGAGTCTCCTCCCCTCGGTAATGAGGGCCCTCTGGCGTCAGACCCTAACTCCTGGGCTCCCAAAATTTTCTGATGTGCGCCCTGTGGTGCGAGTACACTCCTGCCAGGATCCCAACCCCATGGGAATGTGGGCCTTCTGCTCTAAGGTCCCAACGGCTGGGTTGCTCACAGTTTCATGATGAGGGCCCTCTGTTTTGAGTTCAGTCAGGCCTGGATCCCATAGCCTCGCTGCTCCTGAATATATTCAGGAAAAAACGCATACGCCCTTTTTGGCCAAGTGCATCATTGTCGACATTCTGCCTCATTTCCTATGCTTTAAATGCAATTCCAGTCTACCCCCTGAAATCGTTTTCCTGAAATTGTGCCCCGCTTTCGAGTCCTCTTCGAAGACTTACTTCAGTACATTTTTGGACGATAGCTGTCATTCTTAACTCTGTAGGTTTTTGAATTACAGTGACCCTGAGCTCTTTTCTTCAACTCCATTTCTTTTGAGCTGGCCGCAAACCCGCAGGACTGCTTCAGGCCCTAATCTGTTTCCAGAAGCGCACGTTGAGCCTTCGGTTAATTCCTCTTCCTGGTGGGAAATGAGCGTTCCATTTGCCCGTGCAGACACCTACAGCTAGTCTCTCATTGGTTCTCCCTATTCCTGTTCATCTTGCGCAGAAATTGCCAGCTGTGCCAAACAGGAGGTTAAAGGCACTGACTCTCCAAGTGGGGAGAGTGTTAGTAAAGCGTCTGGAATGGTGAACCCGAGTGCCACGGGACGAAAACTGAGATGCATTTGAAAACGTTTCCCAATCACACGGTGGACCATACTCTGGGTTTCCCATGCATGTTTTAGCTGAAGGTAGAATCCCTTAAACCTGGAGAGTTGGGACCCTTGGAATGGGTACCATGCAGTATGACTTCAAAGGGTCTGCATTTGCTCACCGAACCTCACCAATGCTATCAGCCCGAAGTGTCCAGCCTTATGTCTCACCCAACTCTGGGTGTAGATGTGGTAAATCCAGGTTTCATGACAAGCCCTGAATGAATTATTTAAGAATTGCTCTCTATTTCACTGTCATTGTGTTTTGTTTATGAAATTTATGTTGATAATGGGATTTATCAGATTTTCACTGCTGCGTTGAGGCCACTGTACACACGCTTGATTTCCTTATGGAGACATATAAATCCATGGGTTTTACGATTCTTACTTGTCAGGTATATTCCCAGGCGTTGAATATGGGGTGTTGAGTCCATTTCGTTGAGAAAGGAGTAGGTCTTGTCTATTATATATTTGGCTTATGGAACGGTATCTGTTCTAATTTCAATCTCTGGTTTTATGCAGCACCCCAACTCACCTTTCCCCTTAAGCAAGCAAAACTTGGTTTTCTAAATTTGAGACCCTGTTCTGTTTTGTAATTCAGTTCATGTGTAGCCAAGTTTACATTCCGTTTATTAGTGATATCTTATGATGTTTCTTTTTCTGTGTGACTTATTTCTCGTAGAATCATCGTACCTGAATCCACTCATTATGCCGCTATGGGCCTGATGACGTAGATTTCATTGTTGAGTGATATTCCATTGTATGTGCGTGCCACAACTTCTTTATGCATTTTTTGCATTCTCGGATATTTAACTTGTACCGTAGACGAGGTTCTTGTAAACAGAGCCGTCCCAAATTTTGGGGTGGCTGTGTGTTTTTGATTTTAATTTCCCTAAGCTATAGGACCATAAGTGGAAGTGCCATAGGCTGTGTTGCTTTGTTTCCTACCTGTTTCAGGAAACACCATACAATTCTCCAGAGTGCCTGTTGGCAATTCACATCCCGCCCATCAGCATAACAAGGCTCCCTGTTCTTCATGACCTGTCCTGCCTTTCTGGATTTTACACTTTTTTCAGATGGCCATTTTGACCATGGGGCAGAGAGACTTCATTGTAGTGCAGATTTCCTTTACATGCCGGCTTGGTTGGCCAAAAAGGGCGTATGCGTTTTTTCCTGAATATATTCAGGAAAAAACGCATACGCCCTTTTTGGCCAAGTGCATCATTGTCGACATTCTGCCTCTTTTCCTATGCTTTAAGTGCAATTCCAGTCTACCCCCTGAAATCGTTTTCCTGAAATTCTGCCCCGCTTTCAAGTACTCTTCGAAGACTTACTTCAATATAGTTTTGGACGATAGCTGTCATTCATAACTCTGCAGGTTTGTGAATTACAGTGCCCCTGAGCTGCTTTCTTCAACTCGCTTTCTTGTGAGCTGGCCGAAAAACCGCAGGATTGCTTCAGGCCCTAATCTGTTTCCAGCAGGGCACGCTGAGCCTTTGGTTAATTCGTCTTCCTGGTGGGAAATGAGCATTCCATTTGCCCGTGCAGACACCTACAGCTAGTCTCTCATTGGTTCTTCCTATTCCTGTTCATCTTGCGCAGAAATTGCAAACTGTGCCAAACAGGAGGTTAAAGGCACTGACTCTCCAAGTGGGGAGAGTGTTAGTAAAGCGTCTGGAATGGTGAACCCGAGTACCAGGGTTCGAAAACTGAGATGCATTTGAAAACGTTTCCCAATCACACGGTGGACCATACTCTGGGTTTCCCATGCATGTTTTAGCTGAAGGAAGAATCCCTTAAACCTGGAGAGTTGGGACCCATGGAATGGGTACCATGCAGTATGACTTCAAAGGGTCTGCGTTTGCTCACCGAACCTCACCAATGCTATCAGCCCGAAGTGTCCAGCCTTATGTCTCACCCAGCTCTGGGTGTAGATGTGGTAAATCCAGGCTGCATCACAAGCCGTGAATGAATTATTTAAGAATTTCCCTCTATTTCACTGTCATTGTGTTTTGTTTTTGTAATTCATTTTGATAATGGGATTTATCAGATTTTCTCTACTGCATTCATGCCGCTGTACACACACTTGGGTCTCTTATGGAGACATATAAATCCATGGGTTTGAAAATACTTACTAGTCAGGTGTATTCCTAGGCGTTGAATATGGGGTGTTTAGTCCATTTCGTTGAGCAAGGGCTAGGTCTTGACTATTACATATTTGGCTTATGGAAAAGTATCTGTGCTAATTTCTATCTCTGGTTTCATGCAGCACCCCAACTCACTTTTCTCATTAAGCAAGCATAAGGTGGTTTTCTAAATTTGAGACCCTGTTCTGTTTTGTAATTCAGTTCATGTGTAGCCAAGTTTACATTCCGTGTATTAGTGATATCTTATGATGTTTCATTTTCTGTGTGACATATTTCACTTAGAATCATCGTACCTGAATCCACTCATTATGCCACGACGGGCCTGATGAAATAGATTTCATTAGTGTGTGATATTCCATTGTACGTATGTACCACAACTTCTTTATCCATTTTTCAAGTTCTGGGATATTTAACTTGTACCGTAGACGAGGTTCTTGTAACAGAGCCGTAAACAGAAATTTTGGGGTGGCGGTGTGTTTTTGATTTTAATTTCCCTAAGCTAGAGGACCATAAGTGGTAATACCGTAGGCTCCGTTGCTTTGTTTTTTAGGTTTTTGAGGAAACACCATACACTTCTCCAGAGTGGCTGTTGGCAATTTACATCCCGCCCATCAGCATAACAAGGCTCCCTGTTCTCCATGGCCTGTGCTGTGTTTCTGGTTTTCACACTTTTTTCAGATGGCCCTTTTGACGAATGGGAAATGAGACTTCATTGTAGTGCGGATTTCCATTGCTGGAGTGCTTGGTTGGCCAAAAAGGGCATATGCGTTTTTTCCTGAATATATTCAGGAAAAAATGTTTACGCACTTTTGTCCAAGTGCATCAGTGTCAAAGATCTGCCGCTTTTCACATGCTTTAAATGCAATTCCAATCTACCTCCTGAAATATGATTCCTGCAATTCTGCCTCGTTTTCAAGTCCTCTTTGCAGACTTACTTCAATATATTTTTGCCAATAGCTGTCATTTATATCTCTGCAGGTTTGTGAATTACAGTGCCCGTGATTTCCTTTCTTAACTCGTTTCCTTGAAAGCTGGCCACAGAACCGCAGGTTTGCTTTAGGCCATAATCAGGGTCCGGCACGGCACTCTGAGCCTTTGGTTAATTCCTCTTCCTGGTGGGAAATTAGAGTTAAATGTGCCCCTCCGGACACCTGCCTCACTCCCAGCCCCTTGGTTATGTGTGTCCTGTAGATTGAGGCCACATGTGCTGGGTTCCTCACCTTTGGCTGATGTGGCCCCACTGGTGTGAGGACACTCCTGCCTGGTTCCCATCGCCTTGGTGATGTGGACCCTCCGGTGAGAGTCTGATCCTGGCTGGGTTCCTCACACTTCTGAGAGGTGGGCCCTCTTCTCTGAGGTCACTCCTGCCTGGCTGGCCCACCCCGCCTTGACGACGTCGGCTCTCTCGTGGGAGTTGGTGCCTGCTGCGAGTCTCCTCCCCTTGGTAATGAGGGCCCTCTGGCGTCAGGCCCTAACTCCTGGCCTCCCAAAATTTTCTGATGTGCGCCCTGTGGTGCGAGTACACTCCTGCCAGGTTCCCAACACCATGGGAATGTGGGCCTTCTGCTCTGAGGTCCCAACCGTGGGTTGCTCAGTTTCATGATGAGGGCCCTCTGGTGTGAGTTCACTCCGGCCTGGATCCCATAGCCTCGCTGCTCCTGGCCACCTGCGGGGAGGTTACAACTGCGGGATTCCTCACCTTTTTTCTTCTATGGGCCCTCTGTTTTGAGACTCCTCCTGCCTGCCTCACTCCCAGCCCCTTGGTGATGTGTGTCCTCTGGTTTGAGGCCACGTGTGCTGGGTCCCTCACCTTTCGATGATGTGGCCCCACTGGTGTGAGGACACTCTTGCCTGGTTCCTATCCCCTTGAAGATGTGGGCTCTCTGGTGAGAGTCTGATCCTGGCTGGGTTCCTCACCCTTCTGTGAGGTGGGCCCTCTGCTGTGAGGTCACTCCTGCCTGGCTGGCACACCCCACCTGGGCAACATCGGCCCTCTTGTGGCAGTTGGAGCATGCTGGGAGCCTCCTCCCCTCGGTGATGAGGGCCCTCTTGCGTCAGGCCCTAACTGCTGGGTACCCACATTTTCTGATACGTGCTAAGTGGTGCGAGGACACTCCTGCGAGGTTCCCATCCCCATGGGGATGTGGGCCTTCTGCTCTGAGGTCCCAATGGCTGGGTTGCTCACAGTTTCATGATGTGGGCCCTCTGCTGTGAGTTCACTGCAGCCTGGATCACATAGACTCGGTGCTCTGGGCTGCCTGCTGGGAGGTTCCCACTGCAGGATTCCTCACCTTTTTTATTCTATTGGCCCTGTGTTGTGAGGCTACTCATGCCTGCCTCAATCCGAGCCCCTTGGAGATGTGGGTCCTCTGGTTTAGGCCTCATGTGCTGGTTTCCTCACCTTTCTATGATGTGGTCACCCTTGTGTGAAGACAGTTCTGCCTGGTTCTGATGCCCTTGGTGATGTGGGCCCTCTGGTGAGAGTCTTACCCTGGCTGGGTTCCTCACCCTTCTGTGAGGTAGGCCCTCTGCTGTGAGGTCACTCCTGCCTGGCTGTCACACGTCACCTTGTCGACATGGGCCCTCAGTTGGGAGTTGGTGCCTGCTTGGAGTCTCCTCCCCTTGGTAATGAGGGCCCTCTGGCGTCAGACCCTAACTTCTGGGCTCCCAAAATTCTCTGATGTGTGCCCTGAGGTGCGAGTACACTTATGCCATGTTCCCAACCACATAGGAATGTGGGCCTTCTGCTCTGAGGTCCCAAAGCCTGGGTTGCTCACAGTTTCATGATGAGGGCCCTCTGTTTTGAGTTCAGTCAGGTCTGGATCCCATAGCCTCGCTGCTCCTGGCCGCCTGCTGGGAGGTTCCAACTGCGGGATTCCTCACCTTTTTTCTTCTATGGGCCCTCTGTTTTGAGACTCCTCCTGCCTGCCTCACTCCCAGCCCCTTGGTGATGTGTGTCCTCTGGTTTGAGGCCACGTGTGCTGGGTCACTCACATTTCGTTGATGAGGTCCCACTGGTGTGAGGACACTCCAGCCTGGTTCCCATTCTCTTGGTGATGTGGGCCCTCTGGTGAGAGTCTGATCCTCCTTGGGTTCCTCACACTTTTGTGAGGTGGGCCCTCTGCTCTGAGGTCACTCTTGCCTGGCTGGCACACCCCGCATTGGCGACGGCGGCCCACTGGTAGCAGTTGGAGCCTGCTGGGAGCCTCCTCTCCTCGGTGATGAGAGCCCTCTGGTGTCAGGCCCTAACTGCTGGGCTCCCCACATTTTCTGATGTGTGCCCACTGGTGCGATGACACTCCTACTTGGTTCCCTTCCCCATGGGGATGTGGGCCTTGTGCTCTGAGGTCACAACGGCTGGTTTGCTCACAGTTTCCTGATGAGGGCCCTCTGTTGTGAGTTCATCACTGCCTGGATCCCATAGCCTCGGTGCTCTGGGCCGCCTGCTGGGATGTTCCAACTGCTGGATTCCTCACCTTTTTTATACAATGGGCCATGTGTTGTGAGGTTAATCCTGCCTGCCTCGCTCCAAGACCCATGGTGATGTGGGTCCTCTGGTTTGAGGCCACATTTTCTTGTTACCTCAACTTTTGATGATATGGCCCCACGGGTGTGATGACACTCCTGCCTGGTTCACAGCCCCTTGCTGATGTGGGCACTCTGGTGAGAGTCTGATCCTGGCTGGGTTCCTTACCCTTCTGTGAGGTGGGCCCTCTGATGTGAGGTCACTCCTGCCTGGCTGGCTCACGTCGCCTTGATGATGTGGGCCCTCTGTTGGCCACTAAAGCATTCTGGGAGCCTCCTACCCTCTTTAATGAGGGACCTGGAAAAAACGCATATGCACATTTTGACCAAGTGCATCATTGTCCAGGATCTGCCTCTTCTCCTATGCTTTCAGAGCACTTCCCGTCTACGTCCTGAAATCATATTCCAGGAATACTGCCCCGCTTTCAAGTCCTCCTCGCAGCCTTACTTCAATATATTTTTGTATGATACCTGTCATTAATAACTCTGCAGGTTTGTTAAATACAGTGTCCCTGAGCTCCTTTCTTCAACATGCTTTCTTGTGAGCTGGCCGCAAAACCGCAGGATTGCTTCAGGCCGTAATCTGGTTTCGGCACGGCACGCTGAGCCTTTGGTAAATTCCTCTTTCTGGTGAGAAATGAGCATTCAATTTGCCCGTGGAGACACCTACAGCTAGTCTCTCATTGGTTCTCCCTATTCCTGTTCATCTTGTGCAGAAATTGCAAACTGTGCCAAACAGGAGGTTAAAGGCACTGACTCTCCAAGTGGGTAGAGGGTTAGTAAAGCATCTGGAATGGTGAACCCGAGTACCAGGGAACGAAACCTGAGAGCCATTTAAAATGGTTTCCCAGTCTCACAGTGGACAATACTCTGGGTTTCCCATGCATGTTTTAGCTGAAGGAAGAATTCCTTAAACCTGGAGATTATTGACCCATGGAATGGGTACCATGCAGTATGACTAAAAAGGGTCTGAATTTGCTCACCGAACCTCACCAATGCTATCAGTTCGAAGTGTCCAGCCTTATGCCTCACCCAGCTCTGGGTGTAGATGTGGTAAATCCAGGTTTCATCACAAGTCCTGAATCAATTATTTAAGAATTGCTGTCTCTTTCACTGTCATTGTGTTTTGTTTCCGAAACTTTGGGGTGGCTGTGTGTTTTTGATTTTAATTTCTCTAAGCTATAGGACTATAAGTGGAAGTGCTGTAGGCTCCGTTGCTTGGTTTTTTAGGTGTTTGAGGAAACACCATACACTTCTCCAGAGTGGCTGTTGGCAAATTACATCCCGCCCATCAGCATAACAAGGCTCCTTCTTCTCCATGGTCTGTGCTGCCTTTCTGGATTTTACACTTTTTTCAGGTGGCCCTTTTGACCGGGGGGCAGTGAGACTTCATTGTAGTGCAGATTTCCTTTACACGCTTGCTTGGTTGGCCAAAAAGGGCGTATGCCCTTTTTCCTGAATATATTCAGGAAAAAACGCATACGCCCTTTTTGGCCAAGTGCATCATTGTCGTCGTTCTGCCTCTTTTCCTATGCTTTAAATGCAATTCCAGTCTACCCCCTGAAATCGTTTTCCTGAAATTCTGCCCCACTTTCAAGTCCTCTTCGCAGCCTTCCTTCAATATATTTTTAGACCATAGCTGTCATTTATAACTCTGCAGGTTTATGAATTACAGTGCCCGTGATTTTCTTTCTTAACTCGTTTCCTTGAAAACTGGTCACAGAACCGCAGGGTTGCTTCAGGCCATAATCAGTGTCCGGCACGGAACTCTGAGACTTTGGTTCATTCCACTTCCTGGTGGGAAATTAGAGTTAAGTGTGCCCCTCCAGACACCTGCCTCATTCCTAGCCCCTTGGTGATGTGTGTCTTCTGGTTTGAGGCCACATGTGCTGGGTTCCTCACCTTTGGCTGATGTGGCCCCACTGGTGTGAGGACACGCCTGCCTGCTTCCCATCCCCTTGGTGATGTGGGCCCTCCGGTGAGAGTCTGATCCTGGTTGGGTTCCTCACACTTCTGTGAGGTGGGCCCTCTTCTCTGAGGTCAATCCTGCCTGGCTGGCACACCCCGCCTTGGCGACGTGGGCCCTCATTTGGGAGTTGGTGCCTGCTGGGAGTCTCCTCCCCTCGGTAATGAGGGCCCTCTGACGTCAGGCCCTAACTCCTGGGCTCCCATACTTTTCTGATGTGTGCCCTCTGGTGGGAGTACACTCCTGCCAGGTTCCCAACCCCATGGGAATGTGGGCCTTCTTCTCTGTGGTCCCAACCGCTGGGTTGTTCACAGTTTCGTGATGAGGGCCTTCTGTTGTGAGTTCACACCGGCCGGGATCCCATAGCCTCGCTGCTCCTTGCCGCCTGCTGGGAGGTTCCAACTGCGGGTTACCTCACCTTTTGTATTTTATGGCCCTCTGTTTGAGACACCTCCTGCCTGCCTCACTCTGAGCCCCTTGTTGATGTGGGTCCTCTGGTTTAGGCCATATGTTCTGGGTTCCTCACTTTTCTACGATTTGGCCACACTGGTGTGAGGCCACTCCTGCCTGGTTCTGATCCCCTTGGTGATGTGGGCCCTCTGGTGAGAGTCTTATCCTGGCTGGGTTCCTCCCCCTTCTGTGACATAGGCCCTCTGCTGTGAGGTCACTCCTGCCTGGCTAACGCACATCACCTTGGAGACGTGGGCCCTCAGGTGGGAGTTGGTGCCTTCTAGGAGTCTGCTCCCCTCGGTAATTAGGGCCGTCTGGCGTCAGGCCCTAACCCCTGGGCTCCCAAAATTTTCTGATGTGTGCCCTGTGGTGCGAGTACACTCCTGCCAGGTTCCCAACCCCATGGGAATGTGGGCCTTCTGTTCTGTGGTCCCAACAGCTGTGTTGTTCACAGTTTCATGATGAGGGTCCTCTGTTGTGAGTTCACAACGGCCGGGACCCCATAGCCTCGCTGCTCCTTGCTGCATGCTAGGAGGTTCCAACTGCGGGATTCCTCACCTTTTTTATTCTATGGGTCCTCTGTTTTGAGGCTCCTCCTGCCTGCCTCACTCCGAGCCCCTTGGAGATGTGGGTCCTCTTGTTTAGGCCACATGTTCTGGGTTCCTCACCTTTCTATGATTTGGCCACACTGGTGTGAGGCCACTCCTGCCTGGATCAGATCCCCTTGGTGATGTGGGCCCTCTGGTGAGAGTCTGATCCTGGCTGGGTTCCTCACTCTTCTGTGAGGTGGGCCCTCTGCTGTGAGGTAACTCCTGCCTGGCTTGCTCCCGTTGCCCTGGTGACGTCGGACTTCTGGTGGCAGTTGGAGCCTTCTTGTACCCTCCTCTCCAAGGTGATGAGGGCCCTCTTGCGTCAGGCTCTAACTGCTGGGCTCCCCACGATTTCTGATGTGAGCCCAGTGATGCCAGGACACTCCTGTAAGGTTCCAATACTCATGGGGATGTGTGCCTTCTGCTCTGTGGTCGCAACGCCTGGGTTGCTCACAGTTTCGTTATGTTGGCACTCCGGTGTTAGTTCACTCAGGCCTAGATCCCATAGCCTCTGTGCTCTGGGCCGCCTGCTGGGAGGTTCCAACTGCTGGATTCCTCACCTTTCTTATACTTTGGGCCCTGTGTGGTGAAGCTCCTCCTGCCTGCCTCACACCGAGCCCCTTGGTGATGTAGGTCTTCTGGTTTGAGACCACGTGTGCCGTTTGTCTCACCTTTTAGGGATGTGGCCCTACTGGTGTGAGGACACTCCTGACTGGTTCCCATCCCCTTGTTGATGTGGGCCCTCTGGTGAGAGTCTGATCCTGGCTTGATTCCTCACACTTCTGTGAGGCGGGCCCTCTGCTGTGAGGTCACACCTGCCTGGCTGGCACACGACGCCTTGGCCACATGGGCCCTCTGGTTGCAGTTGGAGCGTGCTGGGAACCTCCTCCCATCGGTGATGAGGGCCCTCTGGCGTCCGGCCCTAACTGCTGGGCTCACCACATTTTCTGATGTGCGCCCACTTGTGCGATGACACTCCTGCCAGGTTCCCATCCCCATGCAGATTTGGGCCTTCTGTTCTGAGGTGCCAACGGCTGGCTTGCTCACAGTGTCAGGATGTGGGCCCTCTGCTGTGAGTTCACTCCGGCATGCATCCCATAGCCTCGGTGCTCTGGGCCACCTGCTTGGAGCTTCCAACTGCAGGATTCCTTACCTTTTTTCTTCTATGGGCCGTGTGTTGTGAGACACTTCCTGCCTGCCTCACTCTGAGCCCCTTGTTGATGTGGGTCTTCTGGTTTGAGGCCACATGTGGTGGGTTCCTTGCCTTTCAATGATGTGGCCCCACTGGTGTGAGCACACTCCTGCCTGGTTCGCATCCCCTTGGTGATGTGGGCCCTCTGGTGAGAATCTGATCCGGGTTGGGTTCCTCACACTTCCGTGAGCTTGGCCCTCAGCTCTGAGGTCACTCCTGCCTGGCTGGCACACCCCGCCTTGGCGACGTCGGCCCTCTGGTGGCAGTTGGAGCCTGCTGGGAGCCTCCTCCCCTCAGTGATGAGAGCCCTTTGGCGTCAGGCCCTAACTGCTGGGTACCCACATTTTCTAATACGTACTAAGTGGTGCGAGGATACGCCTGCCACGTTCCCATCCCCATGGGGATGTGGGCGTTCTGCTCTGAGGTCCCAACGGCTGGGTTGCTCACAGTTTCATGATGTGGGCCCTCTGCTGTGAGTTCACTTTGGCCTGGATCCCATAGACTCGGTGCTCTGGGCCTCCTGCTGCGAGGTTCCAACTGCTGGATTCCTCACAGTTTTTAATCTATGGGCCCTGTGTTGTTAGGCTAGTCCTGCCTGCCTCACTCCGAGCCCCTTGGAGATGTGGTTCCTCTGGTTTAGGCCACATGTTCTGGGTCCCTCACCTTTCCATTATTTGGCCACACTGGTGTGAGTATACTTCTGCCTGGTTCCGATCCCCTTGGTGATGCGGGCCCTCTGGTGAGAGTCTTATCCTGGCTGGGTTCCTCACCCTTCTGTGACGTATGCCCTCTGCTGTGATGTCACTCCTGCCTGGCTGGCGCACGTCACCTTGGCGACGTGGGCCCTCAGTTGGGATTTGGTGTCTGCTGGGAGTTTCCTCCCTTCGGTAATGAGGGCCCTCTGGCGTCAGGCCTTAAATCCTGGGCTCCCAAACTTTTCTGATGTGTGCCCTGTGGTGCGAGTACACTCCTGCCAGGTTCCCAACCCCATGGCAATGTGGGCCTTCTGCTCTGTGGACCCAATGGCTGGGCTATTCACAGTTTCATGATGAGGGCCCTCTTTTGTGAGTTCACACCGGCCGGGATCCCATAGCCTCGTTGTTCCTTGCCGCCTGCTGGGATGTTCCAACTGCGGGATTCCTCACCTTTTTTATTCTATGGGCCCTCTGTTTTGAGACTACTCCTGCCTGCCTCCCTCCCAGCCCCTTGGTGATGTGTGTCCTCTGGTTTGAGGCCACATGTGGTGGTTTCCTCGCCTTTCAATGATGTGGCCCCACTGGACTGAGAACACTCCTGCCTGGTTCCCATCCTCTTGGTGATGTGGGCCCTCTGGTGAGAGTCTGATCCTGGTTGGGTTCCTCACACTTCCGTGAACTTGGCCCTCTGCTCTGAGGTCACTCCTGCCTGGCTGGCACACCCCGCCTTGGTGACGTCGGCCCTCTGGTGGCAGTTGGAGCGTGCTGGGAGCCTCCTTCCCTCAGTAATGAGGGCCCTTTGGCGTCAGGCCCTAACTGCTGTGTACCCACATTTTCTAATACGTACTAAGTGGTGCGAGGACACTCCTGCCAGGTTCCCATCCCCGTGGGGATGTGGGACTTCTGCTCTGATGTCCAAACGGCTGGGTTGCTCAAAGTTTCATGATGTGGGCCCTCTGCTGTGAGTGCACTGCGGCCTGGATCCCATAGACTGGGTGCTCTGGGCCACCTGCTGGGAGGTTCGAACTGTTGGATTCCTCACATTTTTTATTCTATGGGCCCTGCGTTGTGAGGCTAGTCCTGCCTGCCTCACTCTGAACCCCTTGGAGATGTGGATCCTCTGGTTTAGGCCACGTGTTCTGGGTTCCTCACCTTTCTATGATTTGGCCACACTGGTGTGAGGCCACTCTTGCCTGGATCCGATCCCCTTGGTGATGCGGGCCCTCTGGTGAGACTCTTATCCTGGCTGGGTGCCTCACCCTTCTGGGACGTATGCCCTCTGCTGTGAGGTCACTCCTGCCTGGCTGGCGCACGTCACCTTGGCGACGTGGGCCCTCAGTTGGGAGTTGGTGCCTGCTGGGAGTCTCCTCCCCTCGGTAATGAGGGCCCTCTGACGTCAGGCCCTAACTCCTGGGCTCCCATACTTTTCTGATGTGTGCCCTCTGGTGGGAGTACACTCCTGCCAGGTTCCCAACCCCATGGGAATGTGGGCCTTCTTCTCTGTGGTCCCAACCGCTGGGTTGTTCACAGTTTCGTGATGAGGGCCTTCTGTTGTGAGTTCACACCGGCCGGGATCCCATAGCCTCGCTGCTCCTTGCCGCCTGCTGGGAGGTTCCAACTGCGGGTTACCTCACCTTTTGTATTTTATGGCCCTCTGTTTGAGACACCTCCTGCCTGCCTCACTCTGAGCCCCTTGTTGATGTGGGTCCTCTGGTTTAGGCCATATGTTCTGGGTTCCTCACTTTTCTACGATTTGGCCACACTGGTGTGAGGCCACTCCTGCCTGGTTCTGATCCCCTTGGTGATGTGGGCCCTCTGGTGAGAGTCTTATCCTGGCTGGGTTCCTCCCCCTTCTGTGACATAGGCCCTCTGCTGTGAGGTCACTCCTGCCTGGCTAACGCACATCACCTTGGAGACGTGGGCCCTCAGGTGGGAGTTGGTGCCTTCTAGGAGTCTGCTCCCCTCGGTAATTAGGGCCGTCTGGCGTCAGGCCCTAACCCCTGGGCTCCCAAAATTTTCTGATGTGTGCCCTGTGGTGCGAGTACACTCCTGCCAGGTTCCCAACCCCATGGGAATGTGGGCCTTCTGTTCTGTGGTCCCAACAGCTGTGTTGTTCACAGTTTCATGATGAGGGTCCTCTGTTGTGAGTTCACAACGGCCGGGACCCCATAGCCTCGCTGCTCCTTGCTGCATGCTAGGAGGTTCCAACTGCGGGATTCCTCACCTTTTTTATTCTATGGGTCCTCTGTTTTGAGGCTCCTCCTGCCTGCCTCACTCCGAGCCCCTTGGAGATGTGGGTCCTCTTGTTTAGGCCACATGTTCTGGGTTCCTCACCTTTCTATGATTTGGCCACACTGGTGTGAGGCCACTCCTGCCTGGATCAGATCCCCTTGGTGATGTGGGCCCTCTGGTGAGAGTCTGATCCTGGCTGGGTTCCTCACTCTTCTGTGAGGTGGGCCCTCTGCTGTGAGGTAACTCCTGCCTGGCTTGCTCCCGTTGCCCTGGTGACGTCGGACTTCTGGTGGCAGTTGGAGCCTTCTTGTACCCTCCTCTCCAAGGTGATGAGGGCCCTCTTGCGTCAGGCTCTAACTGCTGGGCTCCCCACGATTTCTGATGTGAGCCCAGTGATGCCAGGACACTCCTGTAAGGTTCCAATACTCATGGGGATGTGTGCCTTCTGCTCTGTGGTCGCAACGCCTGGGTTGCTCACAGTTTCGTTATGTTGGCACTCCGGTGTTAGTTCACTCAGGCCTAGATCCCATAGCCTCTGTGCTCTGGGCCGCCTGCTGGGAGGTTCCAACTGCTGGATTCCTCACCTTTCTTATACTTTGGGCCCTGTGTGGTGAAGCTCCTCCTGCCTGCCTCACACCGAGCCCCTTGGTGATGTAGGTCTTCTGGTTTGAGACCACGTGTGCCGTTTGTCTCACCTTTTAGGGATGTGGCCCTACTGGTGTGAGGACACTCCTGACTGGTTCCCATCCCCTTGTTGATGTGGGCCCTCTGGTGAGAGTCTGATCCTGGCTTGATTCCTCACACTTCTGTGAGGCGGGCCCTCTGCTGTGAGGTCACACCTGCCTGGCTGGCACACGACGCCTTGGCCACATGGGCCCTCTGGTTGCAGTTGGAGCGTGCTGGGAACCTCCTCCCATCGGTGATGAGGGCCCTCTGGCGTCCGGCCCTAACTGCTGGGCTCACCACATTTTCTGATGTGCGCCCACTTGTGCGATGACACTCCTGCCAGGTTCCCATCCCCATGCAGATTTGGGCCTTCTGTTCTGAGGTGCCAACGGCTGGCTTGCTCACAGTGTCAGGATGTGGGCCCTCTGCTGTGAGTTCACTCCGGCATGCATCCCATAGCCTCGGTGCTCTGGGCCACCTGCTTGGAGCTTCCAACTGCAGGATTCCTTACCTTTTTTCTTCTATGGGCCGTGTGTTGTGAGACACTTCCTGCCTGCCTCACTCTGAGCCCCTTGTTGATGTGGGTCTTCTGGTTTGAGGCCACATGTGGTGGGTTCCTTGCCTTTCAATGATGTGGCCCCACTGGTGTGAGCACACTCCTGCCTGGTTCGCATCCCCTTGGTGATGTGGGCCCTCTGGTGAGAATCTGATCCGGGTTGGGTTCCTCACACTTCCGTGAGCTTGGCCCTCAGCTCTGAGGTCACTCCTGCCTGGCTGGCACACCCCGCCTTGGCGACGTCGGCCCTCTGGTGGCAGTTGGAGCCTGCTGGGAGCCTCCTCCCCTCAGTGATGAGAGCCCTTTGGCGTCAGGCCCTAACTGCTGGGTACCCACATTTTCTAATACGTACTAAGTGGTGCGAGGATACGCCTGCCACGTTCCCATCCCCATGGGGATGTGGGCGTTCTGCTCTGAGGTCCCAACGGCTGGGTTGCTCACAGTTTCATGATGTGGGCCCTCTGCTGTGAGTTCACTTTGGCCTGGATCCCATAGACTCGGTGCTCTGGGCCTCCTGCTGCGAGGTTCCAACTGCTGGATTCCTCACAGTTTTTAATCTATGGGCCCTGTGTTGTTAGGCTAGTCCTGCCTGCCTCACTCCGAGCCCCTTGGAGATGTGGTTCCTCTGGTTTAGGCCACATGTTCTGGGTCCCTCACCTTTCCATTATTTGGCCACACTGGTGTGAGTATACTTCTGCCTGGTTCCGATCCCCTTGGTGATGCGGGCCCTCTGGTGAGAGTCTTATCCTGGCTGGGTTCCTCACCCTTCTGTGACGTATGCCCTCTGCTGTGATGTCACTCCTGCCTGGCTGGCGCACGTCACCTTGGCGACGTGGGCCCTCAGTTGGGCTTTGGTGTCTGCTGGGAGTTTCCTCCCTTCGGTAATGAGGGCCCTCTGGCGTCAGGCCTTAAATCCTGGGCTCCCAAACTTTTCTGATGTGTGCCCTGTGGTGCGAGTACACTCCTGCCAGGTTCCCAACCCCATGGCAATGTGGGCCTTCTGCTCTGTGGACCCAATGGCTGGGCTATTCACAGTTTCATGATGAGGGCCCTCTTTTGTGAGTTCACACCGGCCGGGATCCCATAGCCTCGTTGTTCCTTGCCGCCTGCTGGGATGTTCCAACTGCGGGATTCCTCACCTTTTTTCTTCTATGGGCCCTCTGTTTTGAGACTACTCCTGCCTGCCTCCCTCCCAGCCCCTTGGTGATGTGTGTCTTCTGGTTTGAGGCCACGTGTGCTGGGTCCCTCGCCTTTCAATGATGTGGCCCCACTGGACTGAGAACACTCCTGACTGGTTCCTATCCCCTTGATGATGTGGGCTCTCTGGTGAGAGTCTGATCCTGGCTGGGTTCCTCACCCTTCTGTGAGGTGGGCCCTCTGCTGTGAGGTCACTCCTGCCTGGCTGGCACACCCCGCCTGGGCAACATCGGCCCTCTTGTGGCAGTTGGAGCATGCTTGGAGCCTCCTCCCCTCGGTGATGAGGGCCCTCTTGCGTCAGGCCCTAACTGCTGGGTACCCACATTTTCTGATACGTGCTAAGTGGTGCGAGGACACTCCTGCGAGGTTCCCATCCCCATGGGTATGTGGGCCTTCTGCTCTGAGGTCCCAATGGCTGGGTTGCTCACAGTTTCATGATGTGGGCCCTCTGCTGTGAGTTCACTGCAGCCTGGATCACATAGACTCGGTGCTCTGGGCCGCCTGCTGGGAGGTTCCCACTGCAGGATTCCTCACCTTTTTTATTCTATTGGCCCTGTGTTGTGAAGCTACTCATGCCTGCCTCAATCCGAGCCCCTTGGAGATGTGGGTCCTCTGGTTTAGGCCTCATGTGCTGGTTTCCTCACCTTTCTATGATGTGGTCACCCTGGTGTGAAGACAGTCCTGCCTGGTTCTGATCCCCTTGGTGATGTGGGCGCTCTGGTGAGAGTCTTATCCTGGCTGGGTTCCTCACCCTTCTGTGAGGTAGGCCCTCTGCTGTGAGGTCACTCCTGCCTGGCTGTCACACGTCACCTTGTCGACATGGGCCCTCAGTTGGGAGTTGGTGCCTGCTTGGAGTCTCCTCCCCTTGGTAATGAGGGCCCTCTGGCGTCAGACCCTAACTTCTGGGCTCCCAAAATTCTCTGATGTGTGCCCTGAGGTGCGAGTACACTTATGCCATGTTCCCAACCACATAGGAATGTGGGCCTTCTGCTCTGAGGTCCCAAAGCCTGGGTTGCTCACAGTTTCATGATGAGGGCCCTCTGTTTTGAGTTCAGTCAGGTCTGGATCCCATAGCCTCGCTGCTCCTGGCCGCCTGCTGGGAGGTTCCAACTGCGGGATTCCTCACCTTTTTTCTTCTATGGGCCCTCTGTTTTGAGACTCCTCCTGCCTGCCTCACTCCCAGCCCCTTGGTGATGTGTGTCCTCTGGTTTGAGGCCACGTGTGCTGGGTCACTCACATTTCGTTGATGAGGTCCCACTGGTGTGAGGACACTCCAGCCTGGTTCCCATTCTCTTGGTGATGTGGGCCCTCTGGTGAGAGTCTGATCCTCCTTGGGTTCCTCACACTTTTGTGAGGTGGGCCCTCTGCTCTGAGGTCACTCTTGCCTGGCTGGCACACCCCGCATTGGCGACGGCGGCCCACTGGTAGCAGTTGGAGCCTGCTGGGAGCCTCCTCTCCTCGGTGATGAGAGCCCTCTGGTGTCAGGCCCTAACTGCTGGGCTCCCCACATTTTCTGATGTGTGCCCACTGGTGCGATGACACTCCTACTTGGTTCCCTTCCCCATGGGGATGTGGGCCTTGTGCTCTGAGGTCACAACGGCTGGTTTGCTCACAGTTTCATGATGAGGGCCCTCTGTTGTGAGTTCATCACTGTCTGGATCCCATAGCCTCGGTGCTCTGGGCCGCCTGCTGGGATGTTCCAACTGCTGGATTCCTCACCTTTGTTATACAATGGGCCATGTGTTGTGAGGTTAATCCTGCCTGCCTCGCTCCAAGACCCATGGTGATGTGGGTCCTCTGGTTTGAGGCCACATTTTCTTGTTACCTCAACTTTTGATGATATGGCCCCACGGGTGTGATGACACTCCTGCCTGGTTCACAGCCCCTTGCTGATGTGGGCACTCTGGTGAGAGTCTGATCCTGGCTGGGTTCCTTACCCTTCTGTGAGGTGGGCCCTCTGATGTGAGGTCACTCCTGCCTGGCTGGCTCACGTCGCCTTGATGATGTGGGCCCTCTGTTGGCCACTAAAGCATTCTGGGAGCCTCCTACCCTCTTTAATGAGGGCCCTGGAAAAAACGCATATGCACATTTTGACCAAGTGCATCATTGTCCAGGATCTGCCTCTTCTCCTATGCTTTCAGAGCACTTCCCGTCTACGTCCTGAAATCATATTCCAGGAATACTGCCCCGCTTTCAAGTCCTCCTCGCAGCCTTACTTCAATATATTTTGTATGATACCTGTCATTAATAACTCTGCAGGTTTGTTAAATACAGTGTCCCTGAGCTCCTTTCTTCAACATGCTTTCTTGTGAGCTGGCCGCAAAACCGCAGGATTGCTTCAGGCCGTAATCTGGTTTCGGCACGGCACGCTGAGCCTTTGGTAAATTCCTCTTTCTGGTGAGAAATGAGCATTCAATTTGCCCGTGGAGACACCTACAGCTAGTCTCTCATTGGTTCTCCCTATTCCTGTTCATCTTGTGCAGAAATTGCAAACTGTGCCAAACAGGAGGTTAAAGGCACTGACTCTCCAAGTGGGTAGAGGGTTAGTAAAGCATCTGGAATGGTGAACCCGAGTACCAGGGAACGAAACCTGAGAGCCATTTAAAATGGTTTCCCAGTCTCACAGTGGACAATACTCTGGGTTTCCCATGCATGTTTTAGCTGAAGGAAGAATTCCTTAAACCTGGAGATTATTGACCCATGGAATGGGTACCATGCAGTATGACTAAAAAGGGTCTGAATTTGCTCACCGAACCTCACCAATGCTATCAGTTCGAAGTGTCCAGCCTTATGCCTCACCCAGCTCTGGGTGTAGATGTGGTAAATCCAGGTTTCATCACAAGCCCTGAATCAATTATTTAAGAATTGCTGTCTCTTTCACTGTCATTGTGTTTTGTTTCCGAAACTTTGGGGTGGCTGTGTGTTTTTGATTTTAATTTCACTAAGCTATAGGACCATAAGTGGAAGTGCTGTAGGCTCCGTTGCTTGGTTTTTTAGGTGTTTGAGGAAACACCATACACTTCTCCAGAGTGGCTGTTGGCAAATTACATCCCGCCCATCAGCATAACAAGGCTCCCTCTTCTCCATGGTCTGTGCTGCCTTTCTGGATTTTACACTTTTTTCAGGTGGCCCTTTTGACCGGGGGGCAGTGAGACTTCATTGTAGTGCAGATTTCCTTTACACGCTTGCTTGGTTGGCCAAAAAGGGCGTATGCCCTTTTTCCTGAATATATTCAGGAAAAAACGCATACGCCCTTTTTGGCCAAGTGCATCATTGTCGTCGTTCTGCCTCTTTTCCTATGCTTTAAATGCAATTCCAGTCTACCCCCTGAAATCGTTTTCCTGAAATTCTGCCCCACTTTCAAGTCCTCTTCGCAGCCTTCCTTCAATATATTTTTAGACCATAGCTGTCATTTATAACTCTGCAGGTTTGTGAATTACAGTGCCCGTGATTTTCTTTCTTAACTCGTTTCCTTGAAAACTGGTCACAGAACCGCAGGGTTGCTTCAGGCCATAATCAGTGTCCGGCACGGAACTCTGAGACTTTGGTTCATTCCACTTCCTGGTGGGAAATTAGAGTTAAGTGGGCCCCTCCAGACACCTGCCTCATTCCTAGCCCCTTGGTGATGTGTGTCCTCTGGTTTGAGGCCACATGTGCTGGGTTCCTCACCTTTGGCTGATGTGGCCCCACTGGTGTGAGGACACTCCTGCCTGGTTCCCATCCCCTTGGTGATGCGGGCCCTCTGGTGAGAGTCTTATACTGGCTGGGTTCCTCACCCTTCTGTGACGTATGCCCTCTGCTGTGATGTCACTCCTGCCTGGCTCGCGCACGTCACCTTGGCGACGTGGGCCCTCAGTTGGGATTTGGTGTCTGCTGGGAGTTTCCTCCCTTCGGTAATGAGGGCCCTCTGACGTCAGGCCTTAAATCCTGGGCTCCCAAACTTTTCTGATGTGTGCCCTGTGGTGCGAGTACACTCCTGCCAGGTTCCCAACCCCATGGCAATGTGGGCCTTCTGCTCTGTGGACCCAATGGCTGGGCTATTCACAGTTTCATGATGAGGGCCCTCTTTTGTGAGTTCACACCGGCCGGGATCCCATAGCCTCGTCGTTGTTCCTTGCCGCCTGCTGGGATGTTCCAACTGCGGGATTCCTCACCTTTTTTATTCTATGGGCCCTCTGTTTTGAGACTACTCCTGCCTGCCTCCCTCCCAGCCCCTTGGTGATGTGTGTCCTCTGGTTTGAGGCCACATGTGGTGGTTTCCTCGCCTTTCAATGATGTGGCCCCACTGGACTGAGAACACTCCTGCCTGGTTCCCATCCTCTTGGTGATGTGGGCCCTCTGGTGAGAGTCTGATCCTGGTTGGGTTCCTCACACTTCCGTGAACTTGGCCCTCTGCTCTGAGGTCACTCCTGCCTGGCTGGCACACCCCGCCTTGGTGACGTCGGCCCTCTGGTGGCAGTTGGAGCGTGCTGGGAGCCTCCTTCCCTCAGTAATGAGGGCCCTTTGGCGTCAGGCCCTAACTGCTGTGTACCCACATTTTCTAATACGTACTAAGGGGTGCGAGGACACTCCTGCCAGGTTCCCATCCCCGTGGGGATGTGGGACTTCTGCTCTGATGTCCAAACGGCTGGGTTGCTCAAAGTTTCATGATGTGGGCCCTCTGCTGTGAGTGCACTGCGGCCTGGATCCCATAGACTGGGTGCTCTGGGCCACCTGCTGGGAGGTTCGAACTGTTGGATTCCTCACATTTTTTATTCTATGGGCCCTGCGTTGTGAGGCTAGTCCTGCCTGCCTCACTCTGAACCCCTTGGAGATGTGGATCCTCTGGTTTAGGCCACGTGTTCTGGGTTCCTCACCTTTCTATGATTTGGCCACACTGGTGTGAGGCCACTCTTGCCTGGATCCGATCCCCTTGGTGATGCGGGCCCTCTGGTGAGACTCTTATCCTGGCTGGGTGCCTCACCCTTCTGGGACGTATGCCCTCTGCTGTGAGGTCACTCCTGCCTGGCTGGCGCACGTCACCTTGGCGACGTGGGCCCTCAGTTGGGAGTTGGTGCCTGCTGGGAGTCTCCTCCCCTCGGTAATGAGGGCCCTCTGACGTCAGGCCCTAACTCCTGGGCTCCCATACTTTTCTGATGTGTGCCCTCTGGTGGGAGTACACTCCTGCCAGGTTCCCAACCCCATGGGAATGTGGGCCTTCTTCTCTGTGGTCCCAACCGCTGGGTTGTTCACAGTTTCGTGATGAGGGCCTTCTGTTGTGAGTTCACACCGGCCGGGATCCCATAGCCTCGCTGCTCCTTGCCGCCTGCTGGGAGGTTCCAACTGCGGGTTACCTCACCTTTTGTATTTTATGGCCCTCTGTTTGAGACACCTCCTGCCTGCCTCACTCTGAGCCCCTTGTTGATGTGGGTCCTCTGGTTTAGGCCATATGTTCTGGGTTCCTCACTTTTCTACGATTTGGCCACACTGGTGTGAGGCCACTCCTGCCTGGTTCTGATCCCCTTGGTGATGTGGGCCCTCTGGTGAGAGTCTTATCCTGGCTGGGTTCCTCCCCCTTCTGTGACATAGGCCCTCTGCTGTGAGGTCACTCCTGCCTGGCTAACGCACATCACCTTGGAGACGTGGGCCCTCAGGTGGGAGTTGGTGCCTTCTAGGAGTCTGCTCCCCTCGGTAATTAGGGCCGTCTGGCGTCAGGCCCTAACCCCTGGGCTCCCAAAATTTTCTGATGTGTGCCCTGTGGTGCGAGTACACTCCTGCCAGGTTCCCAACCCCATGGGAATGTGGGCCTTCTGTTCTGTGGTCCCAACAGCTGTGTTGTTCACAGTTTCATGATGAGGGTCCTCTGTTGTGAGTTCACAACGGCCGGGACCCCATAGCCTCGCTGCTCCTTGCTGCATGCTAGGAGGTTCCAACTGCGGGATTCCTCACCTTTTTTATTCTATGGGTCCTCTGTTTTGAGGCTCCTCCTGCCTGCCTCACTCCGAGCCCCTTGGAGATGTGGGTCCTCTTGTTTAGGCCACATGTTCTGGGTTCCTCACCTTTCTATGATTTGGCCACACTGGTGTGAGGCCACTCCTGCCTGGATCAGATCCCCTTGGTGATGTGGGCCCTCTGGTGAGAGTCTGATCCTGGCTGGGTTCCTCACTCTTCTGTGAGGTGGGCCCTCTGCTGTGAGGTAACTCCTGCCTGGCTTGCTCCCGTTGCCCTGGTGACGTCGGACTTCTGGTGGCAGTTGGAGCCTTCTTGTACCCTCCTCTCCAAGGTGATGAGGGCCCTCTTGCGTCAGGCTCTAACTGCTGGGCTCCCCACGATTTCTGATGTGAGCCCAGTGATGCCAGGACACTCCTGTAAGGTTCCAATACTCATGGGGATGTGTGCCTTCTGCTCTGTGGTCGCAACGCCTGGGTTGCTCACAGTTTCGTTATGTTGGCACTCCGGTGTTAGTTCACTCAGGCCTAGATCCCATAGCCTCTGTGCTCTGGGCCGCCTGCTGGGAGGTTCCAACTGCTGGATTCCTCACCTTTCTTATACTTTGGGCCCTGTGTGGTGAAGCTCCTCCTGCCTGCCTCACACCGAGCCCCTTGGTGATGTAGGTCTTCTGGTTTGAGACCACGTGTGCCGTTTGTCTCACCTTTTAGGGATGTGGCCCTACTGGTGTGAGGACACTCCTGACTGGTTCCCATCCCCTTGTTGATGTGGGCCCTCTGGTGAGAGTCTGATCCTGGCTTGATTCCTCACACTTCTGTGAGGCGGGCCCTCTGCTGTGAGGTCACACCTGCCTGGCTGGCACACGACGCCTTGGCCACATGGGCCCTCTGGTTGCAGTTGGAGCGTGCTGGGAACCTCCTCCCATCGGTGATGAGGGCCCTCTGGCGTCCGGCCCTAACTGCTGGGCTCACCACATTTTCTGATGTGCGCCCACTTGTGCGATGACACTCCTGCCAGGTTCCCATCCCCATGCAGATTTGGGCCTTCTGTTCTGAGGTGCCAACGGCTGGCTTGCTCACAGTGTCAGGATGTGGGCCCTCTGCTGTGAGTTCACTCCGGCATGCATCCCATAGCCTCGGTGCTCTGGGCCACCTGCTTGGAGCTTCCAACTGCAGGATTCCTTACCTTTTTTCTTCTATGGGCCGTGTGTTGTGAGACACTTCCTGCCTGCCTCACTCTGAGCCCCTTGTTGATGTGGGTCTTCTGGTTTGAGGCCACATGTGGTGGGTTCCTTGCCTTTCAATGATGTGGCCCCACTGGTGTGAGCACACTCCTGCCTGGTTCGCATCCCCTTGGTGATGTGGGCCCTCTGGTGAGAATCTGATCCGGGTTGGGTTCCTCACACTTCCGTGAGCTTGGCCCTCAGCTCTGAGGTCACTCCTGCCTGGCTGGCACACCCCGCCTTGGTGACGTCGGCCCTCTGGTGGCAGTTGGAGCCTGCTGGGAGCCTCCTCCCCTCAGTGATGAGAGCCCTTTGGCGTCAGGCCCTAACTGCTGGGTACCCACATTTTCTAATACGTACTAAGTGGTGCGAGGATACGCCTGCCACGTTCCCATCCCCATGGGGATGTGGGCGTTCTGCTCTGAGGTCCCAACGGCTGGGTTGCTCACAGTTTCATGATGTGGGCCCTCTGCTGTGAGTTCACTTTGGCCTGGATCCCATAGACTCGGTGCTCTGGGCCTCCTGCTGCGAGGTTCCAACTGCTGGATTCCTCACATTTTTTAATCTATGGGCCCTGTGTTGTTAGGCTAGTCCTGCCTGCCTCACTCCGAGCCCCTTGGAGATGTGGTTCCTCTGGTTTAGGCCACATGTTCTGGGTCCCTCACCTTTCCATTATTTGGCCACACTGGTGTGAGTATACTTCTGCCTGGTTCCGATCCCCTTGGTGATGCGGGCCCTCTGGTGAGAGTCTTATCCTGGCTGGGTTCCTCACCCTTCTGTGACGTATGCCCTCTGCTGTGATGTCACTCCTGCCTGGCTGGCGCACGTCACCTTGGCGACGTGGGCCCTCAGTTGGGATTTGGTGTCTGCTGGGAGTTTCCTCCCTTCGGTAATGAGGGCCCTCTGGCGTCAGGCCTTAAATCCTGGGCTCCCAAACTTTTCTGATGTGTGCCCTGTGGTGCGAGTACACTCCTGCCAGGTTCCCAACCCCATGGCAATGTGGGCCTTCTGCTCTGTGGACCCAATGGCTGGGCTATTCACAGTTTCATGATGAGGGCCCTCTTTTGTGAGTTCACACCGGCCGGGATCCCATAGCCTCGTTGTTCCTTGCCGCCTGCTGGGATGTTCCAACTGCGGGATTCCTCACCTTTTATATTCTATGGGCCCTCTGTTTTGAGACTACTCCTGCCTGCCTCCCTCCCAGCCCCTTGGTGATGTGTGTCCTCTGGTTTGAGGCCACATGTGGTGGTTTCCTCGCCTTTCAATGATGTGGCCCCACTGGACTGAGAACACTCCTGCCTGGTTCCCATCCTCTTGGTGATGTGGGCCCTCTGGTGAGAGTCTGATCCTGGTTGGGTTCCTCACACTTCCGTGAACTTGGCCCTCTGCTCTGAGGTCACTCCTGCCTGGCTGGCACACCCCGCCTTGGTGACGTCGGCCCTCTGGTGGCAGTTGGAGCGTGCTGGGAGCCTCCTTCCCTCAGTAATGAGGGCCCTTTGGCGTCAGGCCCTAACTGCTGTGTACCCACATTTTCTAATACGTACTAAGGGGTGCGAGGACACTCCTGCCAGGTTCCCATCCCCGTGGGGATGTGGGACTTCTGCTCTGATGTCCAAACGGCTGGGTTGCTCAAAGTTTCATGATGTGGGCCCTCTGCTGTGAGTGCACTGCGGCCTGGATCCCATAGACTGGGTGCTCTGGGCCACCTGCTGGGAGGTTCGAACTGTTGGATTCCTCACATTTTTTATTCTATGGGCCCTGCGTTGTGAGGCTAGTCCTGCCTGCCTCACGCTGAACCCCTTGGAGATGTGGATCCTCTGGTTTAGGCCACGTGTTCTGGGTTCCTCACCTTTCTATGATTTGGCCACACTGGTGTGAGGCCACTCTTGCCTGGATCCGATCCCCTTGGTGATGCGGGCCCTCTGGTGAGACTCTTATCCTGGCTGGGTGCCTCACCCTTCTGGGACGTATGCCCTCTGCTGTGAGGTCACTCCTGCCTGGCTGGCGCACGTCACCTTGGCGACGTGGGCCCTCAGTTGGGAGTTGGTGCCTGCTGGGAGTCTCCTCCCCTCGGTAATGAGGGCCCTCTGACGTCAGGCCCTAACTCCTGGGCTCCCATACTTTTCTGATGTGTGCCCTCTGGTGGGAGTACACTCCTGCCAGGTTCCCAACCCCATGGGAATGTGGGCCTTCTTCTCTGTGGTCCCAACCGCTGGGTTGTTCACAGTTTCGTGATGAGGGCCTTCTGTTGTGAGTTCACACCGGCCGGGATCCCATAGCCTCGCTGCTCCTTGCCGCCTGCTGGGAGGTTCCAACTGCGGGTTACCTCACCTTTTGTATTTTATGGCCCTCTGTTTGAGACACCTCCTGCCTGCCTCACTCTGAGCCCCTTGTTGATGTGGGTCCTCTGGTTTAGGCCATATGTTCTGGGTTCCTCACTTTTCTACGATTTGGCCACACTGGTGTGAGGCCACTCCTGCCTGGTTCTGATCCCCTTGGTGATGTGGGCCCTCTGGTGAGAGTCTTATCCTGGCTGGGTTCCTCCCCCTTCTGTGACATAGGCCCTCTGCTGTGAGGTCACTCCTGCCTGGCTAACGCACATCACCTTGGAGACGTGGGCCCTCAGGTGGGAGTTGGTGCCTTCTAGGAGTCTGCTCCCCTCGGTAATTAGGGCCGTCTGGCGTCAGGCCCTAACCCCTGGGCTCCCAAAATTTTCTGATGTGTGCCCTGTGGTGCGAGTACACTCCTGCCAGGTTCCCAACCCCATGGGAATGTGGGCCTTCTGTTCTGTGGTCCCAACAGCTGTGTTGTTCACAGTTTCATGATGAGGGTCCTCTGTTGTGAGTTCACAACGGCCGGGACCCCATAGCCTCGCTGCTCCTTGCTGCATGCTAGGAGGTTCCAACTGCGGGATTCCTCACCTTTTTTATTCTATGGGTCCTCTGTTTTGAGGCTCCTCCTGCCTGCCTCACTCCGAGCCCCTTGGAGATGTGGGTCCTCTTGTTTAGGCCACATGTTCTGGGTTCCTCACCTTTCTATGATTTGGCCACACTGGTGTGAGGCCACTCCTGCCTGGATCAGATCCCCTTGGTGATGTGGGCCCTCTGGTGAGAGTCTGATCCTGGCTGGGTTCCTCACTCTTCTGTGAGGTGGGCCCTCTGCTGTGAGGTAACTCCTGCCTGGCTTGCTCCCGTTGCCCTGGTGACGTCGGACTTCTGGTGGCAGTTGGAGCCTTCTTGTACCCTCCTCTCCAAGGTGATGAGGGCCCTCTTGCGTCAGGCTCTAACTGCTGGGCTCCCCACGATTTCTGATGTGAGCCCAGTGATGCCAGGACACTCCTGTAAGGTTCCAATACTCATGGGGATGTGTGCCTTCTGCTCTGTGGTCGCAACGCCTGGGTTGCTCACAGTTTCGTTATGTTGGCACTCCGGTGTTAGTTCACTCAGGCCTAGATCCCATAGCCTCTGTGCTCTGGGCCGCCTGCTGGGAGGTTCCAACTGCTGGATTCCTCACCTTTCTTATACTTTGGGCCCTGTGTGGTGAAGCTCCTCCTGCCTGCCTCACACCGAGCCCCTTGGTGATGTAGGTCTTCTGGTTTGAGACCACGTGTGCCGTTTGTCTCACCTTTTAGGGATGTGGCCCTACTGGTGTGAGGACACTCCTGACTGGTTCCCATCCCCTTGTTGATGTGGGCCCTCTGGTGAGAGTCTGATCCTGGCTTGATTCCTCACACTTCTGTGAGGCGGGCCCTCTGCTGTGAGGTCACACCTGCCTGGCTGGCACACGACGCCTTGGCCACATGGGCCCTCTGGTTGCAGTTGGAGCGTGCTGGGAACCTCCTCCCATCGGTGATGAGGGCCCTCTGGCGTCCGGCCCTAACTGCTGGGCTCACCACATTTTCTGATGTGCGCCCACTTGTGCGATGACACTCCTGCCAGGTTCCCATCCCCATGCAGATTTGGGCCTTCTGTTCTGAGGTGCCAACGGCTGGCTTGCTCACAGTGTCAGGATGTGGGCCCTCTGCTGTGAGTTCACTCCGGCATGCATCCCATAGCCTCGGTGCTCTGGGCCACCTGCTTGGAGCTTCCAACTGCAGGATTCCTTACCTTTTTTCTTCTATGGGCCGTGTGTTGTGAGACACTTCCTGCCTGCCTCACTCTGAGCCCCTTGTTGATGTGGGTCTTCTGGTTTGAGGCCACATGTGGTGGGTTCCTTGCCTTTCAATGATGTGGCCCCACTGGTGTGAGCACACTCCTGCCTGGTTCGCATCCCCTTGGTGATGTGGGCCCTCTGGTGAGAATCTGATCCGGGTTGGGTTCCTCACACTTCCGTGAGCTTGGCCCTCAGCTCTGAGGTCACTCCTGCCTGGCTGGCACACCCCGCCTTGGCGACGTCGGCCCTCTGGTGGCAGTTGGAGCCTGCTGGGAGCCTCCTCCCCTCAGTGATGAGAGCCCTTTGGCGTCAGGCCCTAACTGCTGGGTACCCACATTTTCTAATACGTACTAAGTGGTGCGAGGATACGCCTGCCACGTTCCCATCCCCATGGGGATGTGGGCGTTCTGCTCTGAGGTCCCAACGGCTGGGTTGCTCACAGTTTCATGATGTGGGCCCTCTGCTGTGAGTTCACTTTGGCCTGGATCCCATAGACTCGGTGCTCTGGGCCTCCTGCTGCGAGGTTCCAACTGCTGGATTCCTCACAGTTTTTAATCTATGGGCCCTGTGTTGTTAGGCTAGTCCTGCCTGCCTCACTCCGAGCCCCTTGGAGATGTGGTTCCTCTGGTTTAGGCCACATGTTCTGGGTCCCTCACCTTTCCATTATTTGGCCACACTGGTGTGAGTATACTTCTGCCTGGTTCCGATCCCCTTGGTGATGCGGGCCCTCTGGTGAGAGTCTTATCCTGGCTGGGTTCCTCACCCTTCTGTGACGTATGCCCTCTGCTGTGATGTCACTCCTGCCTGGCTGGCGCACGTCACCTTGGCGACGTGGGCCCTCAGTTGGGATTTGGTGTCTGCTGGGAGTTTCCTCCCTTCGGTAATGAGGGCCCTCTGGCGTCAGGCCTTAAATCCTGGGCTCCCAAACTTTTCTGATGTGTGCCCTGTGGTGCGAGTACACTCCTGCCAGGTTCCCAACCCCATGGCAATGTGGGCCTTCTGCTCTGTGGACCCAATGGCTGGGCTATTCACAGTTTCATGATGAGGGCCCTCTTTTGTGAGTTCACACCGGCCGGGATCCCATAGCCTCGTTGTTCCTTGCCGCCTGCTGGGATGTTCCAACTGCGGGATTCCTCACCTTTTTTATTCTATGGGCCCTCTGTTTTGAGACTACTCCTGCCTGCCTCCTTCCCAGCCCCTTGGTGATGTGTGTCCTCTGGTTTGAGGCCACATGTGGTGGTTTCCTCGCCTTTCAATGATGTGGCCCCACTGGACTGAGAACACTCCTGCCTGGTTCCCATCCTCTTGGTGATGTGGGCCCTCTGGTGAGAGTCTGATCCTGGTTGGGTTCCTCACACTTCCGTGAACTTGGCCCTCTGCTCTGAGGTCACTCCTGCCTGGCTGGCACACCCCGCCTTGGTGACGTCGGCCCTCTGGTGGCAGTTGGAGCGTGCTGGGAGCCTCCTTCCCTCAGTAATGAGGGCCCTTTGGCGTCAGGCCCTAACTGCTGTGTACCCACATTTTCTAATACGTACTAAGGGGTGCGAGGACACTCCTGCCAGGTTCCCATCCCCGTGGGGATGTGGGACTTCTGCTCTGATGTCCAAACGGCTGGGTTGCTCAAAGTTTCATGATGTGGGCCCTCTGCTGTGAGTGCACTGCGGCCTGGATCCCATAGACTGGGTGCTCTGGGCCACCTGCTGGGAGGTTCGAACTGTTGGATTCCTCACATTTTTTATTCTATGGGCCCTGCGTTGTGAGGCTAGTCCTGCCTGCCTCACTCTGAACCCCTTGGAGATGTGGATCCTCTGGTTTAGGCCACGTGTTCTGGGTTCCTCACCTTTCTATGATTTGGCCACACTGGTGTGAGGCCACTCTTGCCTGGATCCGATCCCCTTGGTGATGCGGGCCCTCTGGTGAGACTCTTATCCTGGCTGGGTGCCTCACCCTTCTGGGACGTATGCCCTCTGCTGTGAGGTCACTCCTGCCTGGCTGGCGCACGTCACCTTGGCGACGTGGGCCCTCAGTTGGGAGTTGGTGCCTGCTGGGAGTCTCCTCCCCTCGGTAATGAGGGCCCTCTGACGTCAGGCCCTAACTCCTGGGCTCCCATACTTTTCTGATGTGTGCCCTCTGGTGGGAGTACACTCCTGCCAGGTTCCCAACCCCATGGGAATGTGGGCCTTCTTCTCTGTGGTCCCAACCGCTGGGTTGTTCACAGTTTCGTGATGAGGGCCTTCTGTTGTGAGTTCACACCGGCCGGGATCCCATAGCCTCGCTGCTCCTTGCCGCCTGCTGGGAGGTTCCAACTGCGGGTTACCTCACCTTTTGTATTTTATGGCCCTCTGTTTGAGACACCTCCTGCCTGCCTCACTCTGAGCCCCTTGTTGATGTGGGTCCTCTGGTTTAGGCCATATGTTCTGGGTTCCTCACTTTTCTACGATTTGGCCACACTGGTGTGAGGCCACTCCTGCCTGGTTCTGATCCCCTTGGTGATGTGGGCCCTCTGGTGAGAGTCTTATCCTGGCTGGGTTCCTCCCCCTTCTGTGACATAGGCCCTCTGCTGTGAGGTCACTCCTGCCTGGCTAACGCACATCACCTTGGAGACGTGGGCCCTCAGGTGGGAGTTGGTGCCTTCTAGGAGTCTGCTCCCCTCGGTAATTAGGGCCGTCTGGCGTCAGGCCCTAACCCCTGGGCTCCCAAAATTTTCTGATGTGTGCCCTGTGGTGCGAGTACACTCCTGCCAGGTTCCCAACCCCATGGGAATGTGGGCCTTCTGTTCTGTGGTCCCAACAGCTGTGTTGTTCACAGTTTCATGATGAGGGTCCTCTGTTGTGAGTTCACAACGGCCGGGACCCCATAGCCTCGCTGCTCCTTGCTGCATGCTAGGAGGTTCCAACTGCGGGATTCCTCACCTTTTTTATTCTATGGGTCCTCTGTTTTGAGGCTCCTCCTGCCTGCCTCACTCCGAGCCCCTTGGAGATGTGGGTCCTCTTGTTTAGGCCACATGTTCTGGGTTCCTCACCTTTCTATGATTTGGCCACACTGGTGTGAGGCCACTCCTGCCTGGATCAGATCCCCTTGGTGATGTGGGCCCTCTGGTGAGAGTCTGATCCTGGCTGGGTTCCTCACTCTTCTGTGAGGTGGGCCCTCTGCTGTGAGGTAACTCCTGCCTGGCTTGCTCCCGTTGCCCTGGTGACGTCGGACTTCTGGTGGCAGTTGGAGCCTTCTTGTACCCTCCTCTCCAAGGTGATGAGGGCCCTCTTGCGTCAGGCTCTAACTGCTGGGCTCCCCACGATTTCTGATGTGAGCCCAGTGATGCCAGGACACTCCTGTAAGGTTCCAATACTCATGGGGATGTGTGCCTTCTGCTCTGTGGTCGCAACGCCTGGGTTGCTCACAGTTTCGTTATGTTGGCACTCCGGTGTTAGTTCACTCAGGCCTAGATCCCATAGCCTCTGTGCTCTGGGCCGCCTGCTGGGAGGTTCCAACTGCTGGATTCCTCACCTTTCTTATACTTTGGGCCCTGTGTGGTGAAGCTCCTCCTGCCTGCCTCACACCGAGCCCCTTGGTGATGTAGGTCTTCTGGTTTGAGACCACGTGTGCCGTTTGTCTCACCTTTTAGGGATGTGGCCCTACTGGTGTGAGGACACTCCTGACTGGTTCCCATCCCCTTGTTGATGTGGGCCCTCTGGTGAGAGTCTGATCCTGGCTTGATTCCTCACACTTCTGTGAGGCGGGCCCTCTGCTGTGAGGTCACACCTGCCTGGCTGGCACACGACGCCTTGGCCACATGGGCCCTCTGGTTGCAGTTGGAGCGTGCTGGGAACCTCCTCCCATCGGTGATGAGGGCCCTCTGGCGTCCGGCCCTAACTGCTGGGCTCACCACATTTTCTGATGTGCGCCCACTTGTGCGATGACACTCCTGCCAGGTTCCCATCCCCATGCAGATTTGGGCCTTCTGTTCTGAGGTGCCAACGGCTGGCTTGCTCACAGTGTCAGGATGTGGGCCCTCTGCTGTGAGTTCACTCCGGCATGCATCCCATAGCCTCGGTGCTCTGGGCCACCTGCTTGGAGCTTCCAACTGCAGGATTCCTTACCTTTTTTCTTCTATGGGCTGTGTGTTGTGAGACACTTCCTGCCTGCCTCACTCTGAGCCCCTTGTTGATGTGGGTCTTCTGGTTTGAGGCCACATGTGGTGGGTTCCTTGCCTTTCAATGATGTGGCCCCACTGGTGTGAGCACACTCCTGCCTGGTTCGCATCCCCTTGGTGATGTGGGCCCTCTGGTGAGAATCTGATCCGGGTTGGGTTCCTCACACTTCCGTGAGCTTGGCCCTCAGCTCTGAGGTCACTCCTGCCTGGCTGGCACACCCCGCCTTGGCGACGTCGGCCCTCTGGTGGCAGTTGGAGCCTGCTGGGAGCCTCCTCCCCTCAGTGATGAGAGCCCTTTGGCGTCAGGCCCTAACTGCTGGGTACCCACATTTTCTAATACGTACTAAGTGGTGCAAGGATACGCCTGCCACGTTCCCATCCCCATGGGGATGTGGGCGTTCTGCTCTGAGGTCCCAACGGCTGGGTTGCTCACAGTTTCATGATGTGGGCCCTCTGCTGTGAGTTCACTTTGGCCTGGATCCCATAGACTCGGTGCTCTGGGCCTCCTGCTGCGAGGTTCCAACTGCTGGATTCCTCACAGTTTTTAATCTATGGGCCCTGTGTTGTTAGGCTAGTCCTGCCTGCCTCACTCCGAGCCCCTTGGAGATGTGGTTCCTCTGGTTTAGGCCACATGTTCTGGGTCCCTCACCTTTCCATTATTTGGCCACACTGGTGTGAGTATACTTCTGCCTGGTTCCGATCCCCTTGGTGATGCGGGCCCTCTGGTGAGAGTCTTATCCTGGCTGGGTTCCTCACCCTTCTGTGACGTATGCCCTCTGCTGTGATGTCACTCCTGCCTGGCTGGCGCACGTCACCTTGGCGACGTGGGCCCTCAGTTGGGATTTGGTGTCTGCTGGGAGTTTCCTCCCTTCGGTAATGAGGGCCCTCTGGCGTCAGGCCTTAAATCCTGGGCTCCCAAACTTTTCTGATGTGTGCCCTGTGGTGCGAGTACACTCCTGCCAGGTTCCCAACCCCATGGCAATGTGGGCCTTCTGCTCTGTGGACCCAATGGCTGGGCTATTCACAGTTTCATGATGAGGGCCCTCTTTTGTGAGTTCACACCGGCCGGGATCCCATAGCCTCGTTGTTCCTTGCCGCCTGCTGGGATGTTCCAACTGCGGGATTCCTCACCTTTTTTCTTCTATGGGCCCTCTGTTTTGAGACTACTCCTGCCTGCCTCCCTCCCAGCCCCTTGGTGATGTGTGTCCTCTGGTTTGAGGCCACGTGTGCTGGGTCCCTCGCCTTTCAATGATGTGGCCCCACTGGACTGAGAACACTCCTGACTGGTTCCTATCCCCTTGATGATGTGGGCTCTCTGGTGAGAGTCTGATCCTGGCTGGGTTCCTCACCCTTCTGTGAGGTGGGCCCTCTGCTGTGAGGTCACTCCTGCCTGGCTGGCACACCCCGCCTGGGCAACATCGGCCCTCTTGTGGCAGTTGGAGCATGCTTGGAGCCTCCTCCCCTCGGTGATGAGGGCCCTCTTGCGTCAGGCCCTAACTGCTGGGTACCCACATTTTCTGATACGTGCTAAGTGGTGCGAGGACACTCCTGCGAGGTTCCCATCCCCATGGGTATGTGGGCCTTCTGCTCTGAGGTCCCAATGGCTGGGTTGCTCACAGTTTCATGATGTGGGCCCTCTGCTGTGAGTTCACTGCAGCCTGGATCACATAGACTCGGTGCTCTGGGCCGCCTGCTGGGAGGTTCCCACTGCAGGATTCCTCACCTTTTTTATTCTATTGGCCCTGTGTTGTGAAGCTACTCATGCCTGCCTCAATCCGAGCCCCTTGGAGATGTGGGTCCTCTGGTTTAGGCCTCATGTGCTGGTTTCCTCACCTTTCTATGATGTGGTCACCCTGGTGTGAAGACAGTCCTGCCTGGTTCTGATCCCCTTGGTGATGTGGGCGCTCTGGTGAGAGTCTTATCCTGGCTGGGTTCCTCACCCTTCTGTGAGGTAGGCCCTCTGCTGTGAGGTCACTCCTGCCTGGCTGTCACACGTCACCTTGTCGACATGGGCCCTCAGTTGGGAGTTGGTGCCTGCTTGGAGTCTCCTCCCCTTGGTAATGAGGGCCCTCTGGCGTCAGACCCTAACTTCTGGGCTCCCAAAATTCTCTGATGTGTGCCCTGAGGTGCGAGTACACTTATGCCATGTTCCCAACCACATAGGAATGTGGGCCTTCTGCTCTGAGGTCCCAAAGCCTGGGTTGCTCACAGTTTCATGATGAGGGCCCTCTGTTTTGAGTTCAGTCAGGTCTGGATCCCATAGCCTCGCTGCTCCTGGCCGCCTGCTGGGAGGTTCCAACTGCGGGATTCCTCACCTTTTTTCTTCTATGGGCCCTCTGTTTTGAGACTCCTCCTGCCTGCCTCACTCCCAGCCCCTTGGTGATGTGTGTCCTCTGGTTTGAGGCCACGTGTGCTGGGTCACTCACATTTCGTTGATGAGGTCCCACTGGTGTGAGGACACTCCAGCCTGGTTCCCATTCTCTTGGTGATGTGGGCCCTCTGGTGAGAGTCTGATCCTCCTTGGGTTCCTCACACTTTTGTGAGGTGGGCCCTCTGCTCTGAGGTCACTCTTGCCTGGCTGGCACACCCCGCATTGGCGACGGCGGCCCACTGGTAGCAGTTGGAGCCTGCTGGGAGCCTCCTCTCCTCGGTGATGAGAGCCCTCTGGTGTCAGGCCCTAACTGCTGGGCTCCCCACATTTTCTGATGTGTGCCCACTGGTGCGATGACACTCCTACTTGGTTCCCTTCCCCATGGGGATGTGGGCCTTGTGCTCTGAGGTCACAACAGCTGGTTTGCTCACAGTTTCATGATGAGGGCCCTCTGTTGTGAGTTCATCACTGTCTGGATCCCATAGCCTCGGTGCTCTGGGCCGCCTGCTGGGATGTTCCAACTGCTGGATTCCTCACCTTTGTTATACAATGGGCCATGTGTTGTGAGGTTAATCCTGCCTGCCTCGCTCCAAGACCCATGGTGATGTGGGTCCTCTGGTTTGAGGCCACATTTTCTTGTTACCTCAACTTTTGATGATATGGCCCCACGGGTGTGATGACACTCCTGCCTGGTTCACAGCCCCTTGCTGATGTGGGCACTCTGGTGAGAGTCTGATCCTGGCTGGGTTCCTTACCCTTCTGTGAGGTGGGCCCTCTGATGTGAGGTCACTCCTGCCTGGCTGGCTCACGTCGCCTTGATGATGTGGGCCCTCTGTTGGCCACTAAAGCATTCTGGGAGCCTCCTACCCTCTTTAATGAGGGCCCTGGAAAAAACGCATATGCACATTTTGACCAAGTGCATCATTGTCCAGGATCTGCCTCTTCTCCTATGCTTTCAGAGCACTTCCCGTCTACGTCCTGAAATCATATTCCAGGAATACTGCCCCGCTTTCAAGTCCTCCTCGCAGCCTTACTTCAATATATTTTTGTATGATACCTGTCATTAATAACTCTGCAGGTTTGTTAAATACAGTGTCCCTGAGCTCCTTTCTTCAACATGCTTTCTTGTGAGCTGGCCGCAAAACCGCAGGATTGCTTCAGGCCGTAATCTGGTTTCGGCACGGCACGCTGAGCCTTTGGTAAATTCCTCTTTCTGGTGAGAAATGAGCATTCAATTTGCCCGTGGAGACACCTACAGCTAGTCTCTCATTGGTTCTCCCTATTCCTGTTCATCTTGTGCAGAAATTGCAAACTGTGCCAAACAGGAGGTTAAAGGCACTGACTCTCCAAGTGGGTAGAGGGTTAGTAAAGCATCTGGAATGGTGAACCCGAGTACCAGGGAACGAAACCTGAGAGCCATTTAAAATGGTTTCCCAGTCTCACAGTGGACAATACTCTGGGTTTCCCATGCATGTTTTAGCTGAAGGAAGAATTCCTTAAACCTGGAGATTATTGACCCATGGAATGGGTACCATGCAGTATGACTAAAAAGGGTCTGAATTTGCTCACCGAACCTCACCAATGCTATCAGTTCGAAGTGTCCAGCCTTATGCCTCACCCAGCTCTGGGTGTAGATGTGGTAAATCCAGGTTTCATCACAAGCCCTGAATCAATTATTTAAGAATTGCTGTCTCTTTCACTGTCATTGTGTATTGTTTCCGAAACTTTGGGGTGGCTGTGTGTTTTTGATTTTAATTTCACTAAGCTATAGGACCATAAGTGGAAGTGCTGTAGGCTCCGTTGCTTGGTTTTTTAGGTGTTTGAGGAAACACCATACACTTCTCCAGAGTGGCTGTTGGCAAATTACATCCCGCCCATCAGCATAACAAGGCTCCCTCTTCTCCATGGTCTGTGCTGCCTTTCTGGATTTTACACTTTTTTCAGGTGGCCCTTTTGACCGGGGGGCAGTGACACTTCATTGTAGTGCAGATTTCCTTTACACGCTTGCTTGGTTGGCCAAAAAGGGCGTATGCCCTTTTTCCTGAATATATTCAGGAAAAAACGCATACGCCCTTTTTGGCCAAGTGCATCATTGTCGTCGTTCTGCCTCTTTTCCTATGCTTTAAATGCAATTCCAGTCTACCCCCTGAAATCGTTTTCCTGAAATTCTGCCCCACTTTCAAGTCCTCTTCGCAGCCTTCCTTCAATATATTTTTAGACCATAGCTGTCATTTATAACTCTGCAGGTTTGTGAATTACAGTGCCCGTGATTTTCTTTCTTAACTCGTTTCCTTGAAAACTGGTCACAGAACCGCAGGGTTGCTTCAGGCCATAATCAGTGTCCGGCACGGAACTCTGAGACTTTGGTTCATTCCACTTCCTGGTGGGAAATTAGAGTTAAGTGGGCCCCTCCAGACACCTGCCTCATTCCTAGCCCCTTGGTGATGTGTGTCCTCTGGTTTGAGGCCACATGTGCTGGGTTCCTCACCTTTGGCTGATGTGGCCCCACTGGTGTGAGGACACTCCTGCCTGGTTCCCATCCCCTTGGTGATGCGGGCCCTCTGGTGAGAGTCTTATACTGGCTGGGTTCCTCACCCTTCTGTGACGTATGCCCTCTGCTGTGATGTCACTCCTGCCTGGCTCGCGCACGTCACCTTGGCGACGTGGGCCCTCAGTTGGGATTTGGTGTCTGCTGGGAGTTTCCTCCCTTCGGTAATGAGGGCCCTCTGACGTCAGGCCTTAAATCCTGGGCTCCCAAACTTTTCTGATGTGTGCCCTGTGGTGCGAGTACACTCCTGCCAGGTTCCCAACCCCATGGCAATGTGGGCCTTCTGCTCTGTGGACCCAATGGCTGGGCTATTCACAGTTTCATGATGAGGGCCCTCTTTTGTGAGTTCACACCGGCCGGGATCCCATAGCCTCGTCGTTGTTCCTTGCCGCCTGCTGGGATGTTCCAACTGCGGGATTCCTCACCTTTTTTATTCTATGGGCCCTCTGTTTTGAGACTACTCCTGCCTGCCTCCCTCCCAGCCCCTTGGTGATGTGTGTCCTCTGGTTTGAGGCCACATGTGGTGGTTTCCTCGCCTTTCAATGATGTGGCCCCACTGGACTGAGAACACTCCTGCCTGGTTCCCATCCTCTTGGTGATGTGGGCCCTCTGGTGAGAGTCTGATCCTGGTTGGGTTCCTCACACTTCCGTGAACTTGGCCCTCTGCTCTGAGGTCACTCCTGCCTGGCTGGCACACCCCGCCTTGGTGACGTCGGCCCTCTGGTGGCAGTTGGAGCGTGCTGGGAGCCTCCTTCCCTCAGTAATGAGGGCCCTTTGGCGTCAGGCCCTAACTGCTGTGTACCCACATTTTCTAATACGTACTAAGTGGTGCGAGGACACTCCTGCCAGGTTCCCATCCCCGTGGGGATGTGGGACTTCTGCTCTGATGTCCAAACGGCTGGGTTGCTCAAAGTTTCATGATGTGGGCCCTCTGCTGTGAGTGCACTGCCGCCTGGATCCCATAGACTGGGTGCTCTGGGCCACCTGCTGGGAGGTTCGAACTGTTGGATTCCTCACATTTTTTATTCTATGGGCCCTGCGTTGTGAGGCTAGTCCTGCCTGCCTCACGCTGAACCCCTTGGAGATGTGGATCCTCTGGTTTAGGCCACGTGTTCTGGGTTCCTCACCTTTCTATGATTTGGCCACACTGGTGTGAGGCCACTCTTGCCTGGATCCGATCCCCTTGGTGATGCGGGCCCTCTGGTGAGACTCTTATCCTGGCTGGGTGCCTCACCCTTCTGGGACGTATGCCCTCTGCTGTGAGGTCACTCCTGCCTGGCTGGCGCACGTCACCTTGGCGACGTGGGCCCTCAGTTGGGAGTTGGTGCCTGCTGGGAGTCTCCTCCCCTCGGTAATGAGGGCCCTCTGACGTCAGGCCCTAACTCCTGGGCTCCCATACTTTTCTGATGTGTGCCCTCTGGTGGGAGTACACTCCTGCCAGGTTCCCAACCCCATGGGAATGTGGGCCTTCTTCTCTGTGGTCCCAACCACTGGGTTGTTCACAGTTTCGTGATGAGGGCCTTCTGTTGTGAGTTCACACCGGCCGGGATCCCATAGCCTCGCTGCTCCTTGCCGCCTGCTGGGAGGTTCCAACTGCGGGTTACCTCACCTTTTGTATTTTATGGCCCTCTGTTTGAGACACCTCCTGCCTGCCTCACTCTGAGCCCCTTGTTGATGTGGGTCCTCTGGTTTAGGCCATATGTTCTGGGTTCCTCACTTTTCTACGATTTGGCCACACTGGTGTGAGGCCACTCCTGCCTGGTTCTGATCCCCTTGGTGATGTGGGCCCTCTGGTGAGAGTCTTATCCTGGCTGGGTTCCTCCCCCTTCTGTGACATAGGCCCTCTGCTGTGAGGTCACTCCTGCCTGGCTAACGCACATCACCTTGGAGACGTGGGCCCTCAGGTGGGAGTTGGTGCCTTCTAGGAGTCTGCTCCCCTCGGTAATTAGGGCCGTCTGGTGTCAGGCCCTAACTCCTGGGCTCCCAAAATTTTCTGATGTGTGCCCTGTGGTGCGAGTACACTCCTGCCAGGTTCCCAACCCCATGGGAATGTGGGCCTTCTGTTCTGTGGTCCCAACAGCTGTGTTGTTCACAGTTTCATGATGAGGGTCCTCTGTTGTGAGTTCACAACGGCCGGGACCCCATAGCCTCGCTGCTCCTTGCTGCATGCTAGGAGGTTCCAACTGCGGGATTCCTCACCTTTTTTATTCTATGGGTCCTCTGTTTTGAGGCTCCTCCTGCCTGCCTCACTCCGAGCCCCTTGGAGATGTGGGTCCTCTTGTTTAGGCCACATGTTCTGGGTTCCTCACCTTTCTATGATTTGGCCACACTGGTGTGAGGCCACTCCTGCCTGGATCAGATCCCCTTGGTGATGTGGGCCCTCTGGTGAGAGTCTGATCCTGGCTGGGTTCCTCACTCTTCTGTGAGGTGGGCCCTCTGCTGTGAGGTAACTCCTGCCTGGCTTGCTCCCGTTGCCCTGGTGACGTCGGACTTCTGGTGGCAGTTGGAGCCTTCTTGTACCCTCCTCTCCAAGGTGATGAGGGCCCTCTTGCGTCAGGCTCTAACTGCTGGGCTCCCCACGATTTCTGATGTGAGCCCAGTGATGCCAGGACACTCCTGTAAGGTTCCAATACTCATGGGGATGTGTGCCTTCTGCTCTGTGGTCGCAACGCCTGGGTTGCTCACAGTTTCGTTATGTTGGCACTCCGGTGTTAGTTCACTCAGGCCTAGATCCCATAGCCTCTGTGCTCTGGGCCGCCTGCTGGGAGGTTCCAACTGCTGGATTCCTCACCTTTCTTATACTTTGGGCCCTGTGTGGTGAAGCTCCTCCTGCCTGCCTCACACCGAGCCCCTTGGTGATGTAGGTCTTCTGGTTTGAGACCACGTGTGCCGTTTGTCTCACCTTTTAGGGATGTGGCCCTACTGGTGTGAGGACACTCCTGACTGGTTCCCATCCCCTTGTTGATGTGGGCCCTCTGGTGAGAGTCTGATCCTGGCTTGATTCCTCACACTTCTGTGAGGCGGGCCCTCTGCTGTGAGGTCACACCTGCCTGGCTGGCACACGACGCCTTGGCCACATGGGCCCTCTGGTTGCAGTTGGAGCGTGCTGGGAACCTCCTCCCATCGGTGATGAGGGCCCTCTGGCGTCCGGCCCTAACTGCTGGGCTCACCACATTTTCTGATGTGCGCCCACTTGTGCGATGACACTCCTGCCAGGTTCCCATCCCCATGCAGATTTGGGCCTTCTGTTCTGAGGTGCCAACGGCTGGCTTGCTCACAGTGTCAGGATGTGGGCCCTCTGCTGTGAGTTCACTCCGGCATGCATCCCATAGCCTCGGTGCTCTGGGCCACCTGCTTGGAGCTTCCAACTGCAGGATTCCTTACCTTTTTTCTTCTATGGGCCGTGTGTTGTGAGACACTTCCTGCCTGCCTCACTCTGAGCCCCTTGTTGATGTGGGTCTTCTGGTTTGAGGCCACATGTGGTGGGTTCCTTGCCTTTCAATGATGTGGCCCCACTGGTGTGAGCACACTCCTGCCTGGTTCGCATCCCCTTGGTGATGTGGGCCCTCTGGTGAGAATCTGATCCGGGTTGGGTTCCTCACACTTCCGTGAGCTTGGCCCTCAGCTCTGAGGTCACTCCTGCCTGGCTGGCACACCCCGCCTTGGCGACGTCGGCCTCTGGTGGCAGTTGGAGCCTGCTGGGAGCCTCCTCCCCTCAGTGATGAGAGCCCTTTGGCGTCAGGCCCTAACTGCTGGGTACCCACATTTTCTAATACGTACTAAGTGGTGCGAGGATACGCCTGCCACGTTCCCATCCCCATGGGGATGTGGGCGTTCTGCTCTGAGGTCCCAACGGCTGGGTTGCTCACAGTTTCATGATGTGGGCCCTCTGCTGTGAGTTCACTTTGGCCTGGATCCCATAGACTCGGTGCTCTGGGCCTCCTGCTGCGAGGTTCCAACTGCTGGATTCCTCACATTTTTTAATCTATGGGCCCTGTGTTTTTAGGCTAGTCCTGCCTGCCTCACTCCGAGCCCCTTGGAGATGTGGTTCCTCTGGTTTAGGCCACATGTTCTGGGTCCCTCACCTTTCCATTATTTGGCCACACTGGTGTGAGTATACTTCTGCCTGGTTCCGATCCCCTTGGTGATGCGGGCCCTCTGGTGAGAGTCTTATCCTGGCTGGGTTCCTCACCCTTCTGTGACGTATGCCCTCTGCTGTGATGTCACTCCTGCCTGGCTGGCGCACGTCACCTTGGCGACGTGGGCCCTCAGTTGGGATTTGGTGTCTGCTGGGAGTTTCCTCCCTTCGGTAATGAGGGCCCTCTGGCGTCAGGCCTTAAATCCTGGGCTCCCAAACTTTTCTGATGTGTGCCCTGTGGTGCGAGTACACTCCTGCCAGGTTCCCAACCCCATGGCAATGTGGGCCTTCTGCTCTGTGGACCCAATGGCTGGGCTATTCACAGTTTCATGATGAGGGCCCTCTTTTGTGAGTTCACACCGGCCGGGATCCCATAGCCTCGTTGTTCCTTGCCGCCTGCTGGGATGTTCCAACTGCGGGATTCCTCACCTTTTTTATTCTATGGGCCCTCTGTTTTGAGACTACTCCTGCCTGCCTCCTTCCCAGCCCCTTGGTGATGTGTGTCCTCTGGTTTGAGGCCACATGTGGTGGTTTCCTCGCCTTTCAATGATGTGGCCCCACTGGACTGAGAACACTCCTGCCTGGTTCCCATCCTCTTGGTGATGTGGGCCCTCTGGTGAGAGTCTGATCCTGGTTGGGTTCCTCACACTTCCGTGAACTTGGCCCTCTGCTCTGAGGTCACTCCTGCCTGGCTGGCACACACCGCCTTGGTGACGTCGGCCCTCTGGTGGCAGTTGGAGCGTGCTGGGAGCCTCCTTCCCTCAGTAATGAGGGCCCTTTGGCGTCAGGCCCTAACTGCTGTGTACCCACATTTTCTAATACGTACTAAGGGGTGCGAGGACACTCCTGCCAGGTTCCCATCCCCGTGGGGATGTGGGACTTCTGCTCTGATGTCCAAACGGCTGGGTTGCTCAAAGTTTCATGATGTGGGCCCTCTGCTGTGAGTGCACTGCGGCCTGGATCCCATAGACTGGGTGCTCTGGGCCACCTGCTGGGAGGTTCGAACTGTTGGATTCCTCACATTTTTTATTCTATGGGCCCTGCGTTGTGAGGCTAGTCCTGCCTGCCTCACTCTGAACCCCTTGGAGATGTGGATCCTCTGGTTTAGGCCACGTGTTCTGGGTTCCTCACCTTTCTATGATTTGGCCACACTGGTGTGAGGCCACTCTTGCCTGGATCCGATCCCCTTGGTGATGCGGGCCCTCTGGTGAGACTCTTATCCTGGCTGGGTGCCTCACCCTTCTGGGACGTATGCCCTCTGCTGTGAGGTCACTCCTGCCTGGCTGGCGCACGTCACCTTGGCGACGTGGGCCCTCAGTTGGGAGTTGGTGCCTGCTGGGAGTCTCCTCCCCTCGGTAATGAGGGCCCTCTGACGTCAGGCCCTAACTCCTGGGCTCCCATACTTTTCTGATGTGTGCCCTCTGGTGGGAGTACACTCCTGCCAGGTTCCCAACCCCATGGGAATGTGGGCCTTCTTCTCTGTGGTCCCAACCGCTGGGTTGTTCACAGTTTCGTGATGAGGGCCTTCTGTTGTGAGTTCACACCGGCCGGGATCCCATAGCCTCGCTGCTCCTTGCCGCCTGCTGGGAGGTTCCAACTGCGGGTTACCTCACCTTTTGTATTTTATGGCCCTCTGTTTGAGACACCTCCTGCCTGCCTCACTCTGAGCCCCTTGTTGATGTGGGTCCTCTGGTTTAGGCCATATGTTCTGGGTTCCTCACTTTTCTACGATTTGGCCACACTGGTGTGAGGCCACTCCTGCCTGGTTCTGATCCCCTTGGTGATGTGGGCCCTCTGGTGAGAGTCTTATCCTGGCTGGGTTCCTCCCCCTTCTGTGACATAGGCCCTCTGCTGTGAGGTCACTCCTGCCTGGCTAACGCACATCACCTTGGAGACGTGGGCCCTCAGGTGGGAGTTGGTGCCTTCTAGGAGTCTGCTCCCCTCGGTAATTAGGGCCGTCTGGCGTCAGGCCCTAACCCCTGGGCTCCCAAAATTTTCTGATGTGTGCCCTGTGGTGCGAGTACACTCCTGCCAGGTTCCCAACCCCATGGGAATGTGGGCCTTCTGTTCTGTGGTCCCAACAGCTGTGTTGTTCACAGTTTCATGATGAGGGTCCTCTGTTGTGAGTTCACAACGGCCGGGACCCCATAGCCTCGCTGCTCCTTGCTGCATGCTAGGAGGTTCCAACTGCGGGATTCCTCACCTTTTTTATTCTATGGGTCCTCTGTTTTGAGGCTCCTCCTGCCTGCCTCACTCCGAGCCCCTTGGAGATGTGGGTCCTCTTGTTTAGGCCACATGTTCTGGGTTCCTCACCTTTCTATGATTTGGCCACACTGGTGTGAGGCCACTCCTGCCTGGATCAGATCCCCTTGGTGATGTGGGCCCTCTGGTGAGAGTCTGATCCTGGCTGGGTTCCTCACTCTTCTGTGAGGTGGGCCCTCTGCTGTGAGGTAACTCCTGCCTGGCTTGCTCCCGTTGCCCTGGTGACGTCGGACTTCTGGTGGCAGTTGGAGCCTTCTTGTACCCTCCTCTCCAAGGTGATGAGGGCCCTCTTGCGTCAGGCTCTAACTGCTGGGCTCCCCACGATTTCTGATGTGAGCCCAGTGATGCCAGGACACTCCTGTAAGGTTCCAATACTCATGGGGATGTGTGCCTTCTGCTCTGTGGTCGCAACGCCTGGGTTGCTCACAGTTTCGTTATGTTGGCACTCCGGTGTTAGTTCACTCAGGCCTAGATCCCATAGCCTCTGTGCTCTGGGCCGCCTGCTGGGAGGTTCCAACTGCTGGATTCCTCACCTTTCTTATACTTTGGGCCCTGTGTGGTGAAGCTCCTCCTGCCTGCCTCACACCGAGCCCCTTGGTGATGTAGGTCTTCTGGTTTGAGACCACGTGTGCCGTTTGTCTCACCTTTTAGGGATGTGGCCCTACTGGTGTGAGGACACTCCTGACTGGTTCCCATCCCCTTGTTGATGTGGGCCCTCTGGTGAGAGTCTGATCCTGGCTTGATTCCTCACACTTCTGTGAGGCGGGCCCTCTGCTGTGAGGTCACACCTGCCTGGCTGGCACACGACGCCTTGGCCACATGGGCCCTCTGGTTGCAGTTGGAGCGTGCTGGGAACCTCCTCCCATCGGTGATGAGGGCCCTCTGGCGTCCGGCCCTAACTGCTGGGCTCACCACATTTTCTGATGTGCGCCCACTTGTGCGATGACACTCCTGCCAGGTTCCCATCCCCATGCAGATTTGGGCCTTCTGTTCTGAGGTGCCAACGGCTGGCTTGCTCACAGTGTCAGGATGTGGGCCCTCTGCTGTGAGTTCACTCCGGCATGCATCCCATAGCCTCGGTGCTCTGGGCCACCTGCTTGGAGCTTCCAACTGCAGGATTCCTTACCTTTTTTCTTCTATGGGCCGTGTGTTGTGAGACACTTCCTGCCTGCCTCACTCTGAGCCCCTTGTTGATGTGGGTCTTCTGGTTTGAGGCCACATGTGGTGGGTTCCTTGCCTTTCAATGATGTGGCCCCACTGGTGTGAGCACACTCCTGCCTGGTTCGCATCCCCTTGGTGATGTGGGCCCTCTGGTGAGAATCTGATCCGGGTTGGGTTCCTCACACTTCCGTGAGCTTGGCCCTCAGCTCTGAGGTCACTCCTGCCTGGCTGGCACACCCCGCCTTGGCGACGTCGGCCCTCTGGTGGCAGTTGGAGCCTGCTGGGAGCCTCCTCCCCTCAGTGATGAGAGCCCTTTGGCGTCAGGCCCTAACTGCTGGGTACCCACATTTTCTAATACGTACTAAGTGGTGCGAGGATACGCCTGCCACGTTCCCATCCCCATGGGGATGTGGGCGTTCTGCTCTGAGGTCCCAACGGCTGGGTTGCTCACAGTTTCATGATGTGGGCCCTCTGCTGTGAGTTCACTTTGGCCTGGATCCCATAGACTCGGTGCTCTGGGCCTCCTGCTGCGAGGTTCCAACTGCTGGATTCCTCACAGTTTTTAATCTATGGGCCCTGTGTTGTTAGGCTAGTCCTGCCTGCCTCACTCCGAGCCCCTTGGAGATGTGGTTCCTCTGGTTTAGGCCACATGTTCTGGGTCCCTCACCTTTCCATTATTTGGCCACACTGGTGTGAGTATACTTCTGCCTGGTTCCGATCCCCTTGGTGATGCGGGCCCTCTGGTGAGAGTCTTATCCTGGCTGGGTTCCTCACCCTTCTGTGACGTATGCCCTCTGCTGTGATGTCACTCCTGCCTGGCTGGCGCACGTCACCTTGGCGACGTGGGCCCTCAGTTGGGATTTGGTGTCTGCTGGGAGTTTCCTCCCTTCGGTAATGAGGGCCCTCTGGCGTCAGGCCTTAAATCCTGGGCTCCCAAACTTTTCTGATGTGTGCCCTGTGGTGCGAGTACACTCCTGCCAGGTTCCCAACCCCATGGCAATGTGGGCCTTCTGCTCTGTGGACCCAATGGCTGGGCTATTCACAGTTTCATGATGAGGGCCCTCTTTTGTGAGTTCACACCGGCCGGGATCCCATAGCCTCGTTGTTCCTTGCCGCCTGCTGGGATGTTCCAACTGCGGGATTCCTCACCTTTTTTATTCTATGGGCCCTCTGTTTTGAGACTACTCCTGCCTGCCTCCTTCCCAGCCCCTTGGTGATGTGTGTCCTCTGGTTTGAGGCCACATGTGGTGGTTTCCTCGCCTTTCAATGATGTGGCCCCACTGGACTGAGAACACTCCTGCCTGGTTCCCATCCTCTTGGTGATGTGGGCCCTCTGGTGAGAGTCTGATCCTGGTTGGGTTCCTCACACTTCCGTGAACTTGGCCCTCTGCTCTGAGGTCACTCCTGCCTGGCTGGCACACCCCGCCTTGGTGACGTCGGCCCTCTGGTGGCAGTTGGAGCGTGCTGGGAGCCTCCTTCCCTCAGTAATGAGGGCCCTTTGGCGTCAGGCCCTAACTGCTGTGTACCCACATTTTCTAATACGTACTAAGGGGTGCGAGGACACTCCTGCCAGGTTCCCATCCCCGTGGGGATGTGGGACTTCTGCTCTGATGTCCAAACGGCTGGGTTGCTCAAAGTTTCATGATGTGGGCCCTCTGCTGTGAGTGCACTGCGGCCTGGATCCCATAGACTGGGTGCTCTGGGCCACCTGCTGGGAGGTTCGAACTGTTGGATTCCTCACATTTTTTATTCTATGGGCCCTGCGTTGTGAGGCTAGTCCTGCCTGCCTCACTCTGAACCCCTTGGAGATGTGGATCCTCTGGTTTAGGCCACGTGTTCTGGGTTCCTCACCTTTCTATGATTTGGCCACACTGGTGTGAGGCCACTCTTGCCTGGATCCGATCCCCTTGGTGATGCGGGCCCTCTGGTGAGACTCTTATCCTGGCTGGGTGCCTCACCCTTCTGGGACGTATGCCCTCTGCTGTGAGGTCACTCCTGCCTGGCTGGCGCACGTCACCTTGGCGACGTGGGCCCTCAGTTGGGAGTTGGTGCCTGCTGGGAGTCTCCTCCCCTCGGTAATGAGGGCCCTCTGACGTCAGGCCCTAACTCCTGGGCTCCCATACTTTTCTGATGTGTGCCCTCTGGTGGGAGTACACTCCTGCCAGGTTCCCAACCCCATGGGAATGTGGGCCTTCTTCTCTGTGGTCCCAACCGCTGGGTTGTTCACAGTTTCGTGATGAGGGCCTTCTGTTGTGAGTTCACACCGGCCGGGATCCCATAGCCTCGCTGCTCCTTGCCGCCTGCTGGGAGGTTCCAACTGCGGGTTACCTCACCTTTTGTATTTTATGGCCCTCTGTTTGAGACACCTCCTGCCTGCCTCACTCTGAGCCCCTTGTTGATGTGGGTCCTCTGGTTTAGGCCATATGTTCTGGGTTCCTCACTTTTCTACGATTTGGCCACACTGGTGTGAGGCCACTCCTGCCTGGTTCTGATCCCCTTGGTGATGTGGGCCCTCTGGTGAGAGTCTTATCCTGGCTGGGTTCCTCCCCCTTCTGTGACATAGGCCCTCTGCTGTGAGGTCACTCCTGCCTGGCTAACGCACATCACCTTGGAGACGTGGGCCCTCAGGTGGGAGTTGGTGCCTTCTAGGAGTCTGCTCCCCTCGGTAATTAGGGCCGTCTGGCGTCAGGCCCTAACCCCTGGGCTCCCAAAATTTTCTGATGTGTGCCCTGTGGTGCGAGTACACTCCTGCCAGGTTCCCAACCCCATGGGAATGTGGGCCTTCTGTTCTGTGGTCCCAACAGCTGTGTTGTTCACAGTTTCATGATGAGGGTCCTCTGTTGTGAGTTCACAACGGCCGGGACCCCATAGCCTCGCTGCTCCTTGCTGCATGCTAGGAGGTTCCAACTGCGGGATTCCTCACCTTTTTTATTCTATGGGTCCTCTGTTTTGAGGCTCCTCCTGCCTGCCTCACTCCGAGCCCCTTGGAGATGTGGGTCCTCTTGTTTAGGCCACATGTTCTGGGTTCCTCACCTTTCTATGATTTGGCCACACTGGTGTGAGGCCACTCCTGCCTGGATCAGATCCCCTTGGTGATGTGGGCCCTCTGGTGAGAGTCTGATCCTGGCTGGGTTCCTCACTCTTCTGTGAGGTGGGCCCTCTGCTGTGAGGTAACTCCTGCCTGGCTTGCTCCCGTTGCCCTGGTGACGTCGGACTTCTGGTGGCAGTTGGAGCCTTCTTGTACCCTCCTCTCCAAGGTGATGAGGGCCCTCTTGCGTCAGGCTCTAACTGCTGGGCTCCCCACGATTTCTGATGTGAGCCCAGTGATGCCAGGACACTCCTGTAAGGTTCCAATACTCATGGGGATGTGTGCCTTCTGCTCTGTGGTCGCAACGCCTGGGTTGCTCACAGTTTCGTTATGTTGGCACTCCGGTGTTAGTTCACTCAGGCCTAGATCCCATAGCCTCTGTGCTCTGGGCCGCCTGCTGGGAGGTTCCAACTGCTGGATTCCTCACCTTTCTTATACTTTGGGCCCTGTGTGGTGAAGCTCCTCCTGCCTGCCTCACACCGAGCCCCTTGGTGATGTAGGTCTTCTGGTTTGAGACCACGTGTGCCGTTTGTCTCACCTTTTAGGGATGTGGCCCTACTGGTGTGAGGACACTCCTGACTGGTTCCCATCCCCTTGTTGATGTGGGCCCTCTGGTGAGAGTCTGATCCTGGCTTGATTCCTCACACTTCTGTGAGGCGGGCCCTCTGCTGTGAGGTCACACCTGCCTGGCTGGCACACGACGCCTTGGCCACATGGGCCCTCTGGTTGCAGTTGGAGCGTGCTGGGAACCTCCTCCCATCGGTGATGAGGGCCCTCTGGCGTCCGGCCCTAACTGCTGGGCTCACCACATTTTCTGATGTGCGCCCACTTGTGCGATGACACTCCTGCCAGGTTCCCATCCCCATGCAGATTTGGGCCTTCTGTTCTGAGGTGCCAACGGCTGGCTTGCTCACAGTGTCAGGATGTGGGCCCTCTGCTGTGAGTTCACTCCGGCATGCATCCCATAGCCTCGGTGCTCTGGGCCACCTGCTTGGAGCTTCCAACTGCAGGATTCCTTACCTTTTTTCTTCTATGGGCTGTGTGTTGTGAGACACTTCCTGCCTGCCTCACTCTGAGCCCCTTGTTGATGTGGGTCTTCTGGTTTGAGGCCACATGTGGTGGGTTCCTTGCCTTTCAATGATGTGGCCCCACTGGTGTGAGCACACTCCTGCCTGGTTCGCATCCCCTTGGTGATGTGGGCCCTCTGGTGAGAATCTGATCCGGGTTGGGTTCCTCACACTTCCGTGAGCTTGGCCCTCAGCTCTGAGGTCACTCCTGCCTGGCTGGCACACCCCGCCTTGGCGACGTCGGCCCTCTGGTGGCAGTTGGAGCCTGCTGGGAGCCTCCTCCCCTCAGTGATGAGAGCCCTTTGGCGTCAGGCCCTAACTGCTGGGTACCCACATTTTCTAATACGTACTAAGTGGTGCAAGGATACGCCTGCCACGTTCCCATCCCCATGGGGATGTGGGCGTTCTGCTCTGAGGTCCCAACGGCTGGGTTGCTCACAGTTTCATGATGTGGGCCCTCTGCTGTGAGTTCACTTTGGCCTGGATCCCATAGACTCGGTGCTCTGGGCCTCCTGCTGCGAGGTTCCAACTGCTGGATTCCTCACAGTTTTTAATCTATGGGCCCTGTGTTGTTAGGCTAGTCCTGCCTGCCTCACTCCGAGCCCCTTGGAGATGTGGTTCCTCTGGTTTAGGCCACATGTTCTGGGTCCCTCACCTTTCCATTATTTGGCCACACTGGTGTGAGTATACTTCTGCCTGGTTCCGATCCCCTTGGTGATGCGGGCCCTCTGGTGAGAGTCTTATCCTGGCTGGGTTCCTCACCCTTCTGTGACGTATGCCCTCTGCTGTGATGTCACTCCTGCCTGGCTGGCGCACGTCACCTTGGCGACGTGGGCCCTCAGTTGGGATTTGGTGTCTGCTGGGAGTTTCCTCCCTTCGGTAATGAGGGCCCTCTGGCGTCAGGCCTTAAATCCTGGGCTCCCAAACTTTTCTGATGTGTGCCCTGTGGTGCGAGTACACTCCTGCCAGGTTCCCAACCCCATGGCAATGTGGGCCTTCTGCTCTGTGGACCCAATGGCTGGGCTATTCACAGTTTCATGATGAGGGCCCTCTTTTGTGAGTTCACACCGGCCGGGATCCCATAGCCTCGTTGTTCCTTGCCGCCTGCTGGGATGTTCCAACTGCGGGATTCCTCACCTTTTTTCTTCTATGGGCCCTCTGTTTTGAGACTACTCCTGCCTGCCTCCCTCCCAGCCCCTTGGTGATGTGTGTCCTCTGGTTTGAGGCCACGTGTGCTGGGTCCCTCGCCTTTCAATGATGTGGCCCCACTGGACTGAGAACACTCCTGACTGGTTCCTATCCCCTTGATGATGTGGGCTCTCTGGTGAGAGTCTGATCCTGGCTGGGTTCCTCACCCTTCTGTGAGGTGGGCCCTCTGCTGTGAGGTCACTCCTGCCTGGCTGGCACACCCCGCCTGGGCAACATCGGCCCTCTTGTGGCAGTTGGAGCATGCTTGGAGCCTCCTCCCCTCGGTGATGAGGGCCCTCTTGCGTCAGGCCCTAACTGCTGGGTACCCACATTTTCTGATACGTGCTAAGTGGTGCGAGGACACTCCTGCGAGGTTCCCATCCCCATGGGTATGTGGGCCTTCTGCTCTGAGGTCCCAATGGCTGGGTTGCTCACAGTTTCATGATGTGGGCCCTCTGCTGTGAGTTCACTGCAGCCTGGATCACATAGACTCGGTGCTCTGGGCCGCCTGCTGGGAGGTTCCCACTGCAGGATTCCTCACCTTTTTTATTCTATTGGCCCTGTGTTGTGAAGCTACTCATGCCTGCCTCAATCCGAGCCCCTTGGAGATGTGGGTCCTCTGGTTTAGGCCTCATGTGCTGGTTTCCTCACCTTTCTATGATGTGGTCACCCTGGTGTGAAGACAGTCCTGCCTGGTTCTGATCCCCTTGGTGATGTGGGCGCTCTGGTGAGAGTCTTATCCTGGCTGGGTTCCTCACCCTTCTGTGAGGTAGGCCCTCTGCTGTGAGGTCACTCCTGCCTGGCTGTCACACGTCACCTTGTCGACATGGGCCCTCAGTTGGGAGTTGGTGCCTGCTTGGAGTCTCCTCCCCTTGGTAATGAGGGCCCTCTGGCGTCAGACCCTAACTTCTGGGCTCCCAAAATTCTCTGATGTGTGCCCTGAGGTGCGAGTACACTTATGCCATGTTCCCAACCACATAGGAATGTGGGCCTTCTGCTCTGAGGTCCCAAAGCCTGGGTTGCTCACAGTTTCATGATGAGGGCCCTCTGTTTTGAGTTCAGTCAGGTCTGGATCCCATAGCCTCGCTGCTCCTGGCCGCCTGCTGGGAGGTTCCAACTGCGGGATTCCTCACCTTTTTTCTTCTATGGGCCCTCTGTTTTGAGACTCCTCCTGCCTGCCTCACTCCCAGCCCCTTGGTGATGTGTGTCCTCTGGTTTGAGGCCACGTGTGCTGGGTCACTCACATTTCGTTGATGAGGTCCCACTGGTGTGAGGACACTCCAGCCTGGTTCCCATTCTCTTGGTGATGTGGGCCCTCTGGTGAGAGTCTGATCCTCCTTGGGTTCCTCACACTTTTGTGAGGTGGGCCCTCTGCTCTGAGGTCACTCTTGCCTGGCTGGCACACCCCGCATTGGCGACGGCGGCCCACTGGTAGCAGTTGGAGCCTGCTGGGAGCCTCCTCTCCTCGGTGATGAGAGCCCTCTGGTGTCAGGCCCTAACTGCTGGGCTCCCCACATTTTCTGATGTGTGCCCACTGGTGCGATGACACTCCTACTTGGTTCCCTTCCCCATGGGGATGTGGGCCTTGTGCTCTGAGGTCACAACAGCTGGTTTGCTCACAGTTTCATGATGAGGGCCCTCTGTTGTGAGTTCATCACTGTCTGGATCCCATAGCCTCGGTGCTCTGGGCCGCCTGCTGGGATGTTCCAACTGCTGGATTCCTCACCTTTGTTATACAATGGGCCATGTGTTGTGAGGTTAATCCTGCCTGCCTCGCTCCAAGACCCATGGTGATGTGGGTCCTCTGGTTTGAGGCCACATTTTCTTGTTACCTCAACTTTTGATGATATGGCCCCACGGGTGTGATGACACTCCTGCCTGGTTCACAGCCCCTTGCTGATGTGGGCACTCTGGTGAGAGTCTGATCCTGGCTGGGTTCCTTACCCTTCTGTGAGGTGGGCCCTCTGATGTGAGGTCACTCCTGCCTGGCTGGCTCACGTCGCCTTGATGATGTGGGCCCTCTGTTGGCCACTAAAGCATTCTGGGAGCCTCCTACCCTCTTTAATGAGGGCCCTGGAAAAAACGCATATGCACATTTTGACCAAGTGCATCATTGTCCAGGATCTGCCTCTTCTCCTATGCTTTCAGAGCACTTCCCGTCTACGTCCTGAAATCATATTCCAGGAATACTGCCCCGCTTTCAAGTCCTCCTCGCAGCCTTACTTCAATATATTTTTGTATGATACCTGTCATTAATAACTCTGCAGGTTTGTTAAATACAGTGTCCCTGAGCTCCTTTCTTCAACATGCTTTCTTGTGAGCTGGCCGCAAAACCGCAGGATTGCTTCAGGCCGTAATCTGGTTTCGGCACGGCACGCTGAGCCTTTGGTAAATTCCTCTTTCTGGTGAGAAATGAGCATTCAATTTGCCCGTGGAGACACCTACAGCTAGTCTCTCATTGGTTCTCCCTATTCCTGTTCATCTTGTGCAGAAATTGCAAACTGTGCCAAACAGGAGGTTAAAGGCACTGACTCTCCAAGTGGGTAGAGGGTTAGTAAAGCATCTGGAATGGTGAACCCGAGTACCAGGGAACGAAACCTGAGAGCCATTTAAAATGGTTTCCCAGTCTCACAGTGGACAATACTCTGGGTTTCCCATGCATGTTTTAGCTGAAGGAAGAATTCCTTAAACCTGGAGATTATTGACCCATGGAATGGGTACCATGCAGTATGACTAAAAAGGGTCTGAATTTGCTCACCGAACCTCACCAATGCTATCAGTTCGAAGTGTCCAGCCTTATGCCTCACCCAGCTCTGGGTGTAGATGTGGTAAATCCAGGTTTCATCACAAGCCCTGAATCAATTATTTAAGAATTGCTGTCTCTTTCACTGTCATTGTGTATTGTTTCCGAAACTTTGGGGTGGCTGTGTGTTTTTGATTTTAATTTCACTAAGCTATAGGACCATAAGTGGAAGTGCTGTAGGCTCCGTTGCTTGGTTTTTTAGGTGTTTGAGGAAACACCATACACTTCTCCAGAGTGGCTGTTGGCAAATTACATCCCGCCCATCAGCATAACAAGGCTCCCTCTTCTCCATGGTCTGTGCTGCCTTTCTGGATTTTACACTTTTTTCAGGTGGCCCTTTTGACCGGGGGGCAGTGACACTTCATTGTAGTGCAGATTTCCTTTACACGCTTGCTTGGTTGGCCAAAAAGGGCGTATGCCCTTTTTCCTGAATATATTCAGGAAAAAACGCATACGCCCTTTTTGGCCAAGTGCATCATTGTCGTCGTTCTGCCTCTTTTCCTATGCTTTAAATGCAATTCCAGTCTACCCCCTGAAATCGTTTTCCTGAAATTCTGCCCCACTTTCAAGTCCTCTTCGCAGCCTTCCTTCAATATATTTTTAGACCATAGCTGTCATTTATAACTCTGCAGGTTTGTGAATTACAGTGCCCGTGATTTTCTTTCTTAACTCGTTTCCTTGAAAACTGGTCACAGAACCGCAGGGTTGCTTCAGGCCATAATCAGTGTCCGGCACGGAACTCTGAGACTTTGGTTCATTCCACTTCCTGGTGGGAAATTAGAGTTAAGTGGGCCCCTCCAGACACCTGCCTCATTCCTAGCCCCTTGGTGATGTGTGTCCTCTGGTTTGAGGCCACATGTGCTGGGTTCCTCACCTTTGGCTGATGTGGCCCCACTGGTGTGAGGACACTCCTGCCTGGTTCCCATCCCCTTGGTGATGCGGGCCCTCTGGTGAGAGTCTTATACTGGCTGGGTTCCTCACCCTTCTGTGACGTATGCCCTCTGCTGTGATGTCACTCCTGCCTGGCTCGCGCACGTCACCTTGGCGACGTGGGCCCTCAGTTGGGATTTGGTGTCTGCTGGGAGTTTCCTCCCTTCGGTAATGAGGGCCCTCTGACGTCAGGCCTTAAATCCTGGGCTCCCAAACTTTTCTGATGTGTGCCCTGTGGTGCGAGTACACTCCTGCCAGGTTCCCAACCCCATGGCAATGTGGGCCTTCTGCTCTGTGGACCCAATGGCTGGGCTATTCACAGTTTCATGATGAGGGCCCTCTTTTGTGAGTTCACACCGGCCGGGATCCCATAGCCTCGTCGTTGTTCCTTGCCGCCTGCTGGGATGTTCCAACTGCGGGATTCCTCACCTTTTTTATTCTATGGGCCCTCTGTTTTGAGACTACTCCTGCCTGCCTCCCTCCCAGCCCCTTGGTGATGTGTGTCCTCTGGTTTGAGGCCACATGTGGTGGTTTCCTCGCCTTTCAATGATGTGGCCCCACTGGACTGAGAACACTCCTGCCTGGTTCCCATCCTCTTGGTGATGTGGGCCCTCTGGTGAGAGTCTGATCCTGGTTGGGTTCCTCACACTTCCGTGAACTTGGCCCTCTGCTCTGAGGTCACTCCTGCCTGGCTGGCACACCCCGCCTTGGTGACGTCGGCCCTCTGGTGGCAGTTGGAGCGTGCTGGGAGCCTCCTTCCCTCAGTAATGAGGGCCCTTTGGCGTCAGGCCCTAACTGCTGTGTACCCACATTTTCTAATACGTACTAAGTGGTGCGAGGACACTCCTGCCAGGTTCCCATCCCCGTGGGGATGTGGGACTTCTGCTCTGATGTCCAAACGGCTGGGTTGCTCAAAGTTTCATGATGTGGGCCCTCTGCTGTGAGTGCACTGCCGCCTGGATCCCATAGACTGGGTGCTCTGGGCCACCTGCTGGGAGGTTCGAACTGTTGGATTCCTCACATTTTTTATTCTATGGGCCCTGCGTTGTGAGGCTAGTCCTGCCTGCCTCACGCTGAACCCCTTGGAGATGTGGATCCTCTGGTTTAGGCCACGTGTTCTGGGTTCCTCACCTTTCTATGATTTGGCCACACTGGTGTGAGGCCACTCTTGCCTGGATCCGATCCCCTTGGTGATGCGGGCCCTCTGGTGAGACTCTTATCCTGGCTGGGTGCCTCACCCTTCTGGGACGTATGCCCTCTGCTGTGAGGTCACTCCTGCCTGGCTGGCGCACGTCACCTTGGCGACGTGGGCCCTCAGTTGGGAGTTGGTGCCTGCTGGGAGTCTCCTCCCCTCGGTAATGAGGGCCCTCTGACGTCAGGCCCTAACTCCTGGGCTCCCATACTTTTCTGATGTGTGCCCTCTGGTGGGAGTACACTCCTGCCAGGTTCCCAACCCCATGGGAATGTGGGCCTTCTTCTCTGTGGTCCCAACCACTGGGTTGTTCACAGTTTCGTGATGAGGGCCTTCTGTTGTGAGTTCACACCGGCCGGGATCCCATAGCCTCGCTGCTCCTTGCCGCCTGCTGGGAGGTTCCAACTGCGGGTTACCTCACCTTTTGTATTTTATGGCCCTCTGTTTGAGACACCTCCTGCCTGCCTCACTCTGAGCCCCTTGTTGATGTGGGTCCTCTGGTTTAGGCCATATGTTCTGGGTTCCTCACTTTTCTACGATTTGGCCACACTGGTGTGAGGCCACTCCTGCCTGGTTCTGATCCCCTTGGTGATGTGGGCCCTCTGGTGAGAGTCTTATCCTGGCTGGGTTCCTCCCCCTTCTGTGACATAGGCCCTCTGCTGTGAGGTCACTCCTGCCTGGCTAACGCACATCACCTTGGAGACGTGGGCCCTCAGGTGGGAGTTGGTGCCTTCTAGGAGTCTGCTCCCCTCGGTAATTAGGGCCGTCTGGTGTCAGGCCCTAACTCCTGGGCTCCCAAAATTTTCTGATGTGTGCCCTGTGGTGCGAGTACACTCCTGCCAGGTTCCCAACCCCATGGGAATGTGGGCCTTCTGTTCTGTGGTCCCAACAGCTGTGTTGTTCACAGTTTCATGATGAGGGTCCTCTGTTGTGAGTTCACAACGGCCGGGACCCCATAGCCTCGCTGCTCCTTGCTGCATGCTAGGAGGTTCCAACTGCGGGATTCCTCACCTTTTTTATTCTATGGGTCCTCTGTTTTGAGGCTCCTCCTGCCTGCCTCACTCCGAGCCCCTTGGAGATGTGGGTCCTCTTGTTTAGGCCACATGTTCTGGGTTCCTCACCTTTCTATGATTTGGCCACACTGGTGTGAGGCCACTCCTGCCTGGATCAGATCCCCTTGGTGATGTGGGCCCTCTGGTGAGAGTCTGATCCTGGCTGGGTTCCTCACTCTTCTGTGAGGTGGGCCCTCTGCTGTGAGGTAACTCCTGCCTGGCTTGCTCCCGTTGCCCTGGTGACGTCGGACTTCTGGTGGCAGTTGGAGCCTTCTTGTACCCTCCTCTCCAAGGTGATGAGGGCCCTCTTGCGTCAGGCTCTAACTGCTGGGCTCCCCACGATTTCTGATGTGAGCCCAGTGATGCCAGGACACTCCTGTAAGGTTCCAATACTCATGGGGATGTGTGCCTTCTGCTCTGTGGTCGCAACGCCTGGGTTGCTCACAGTTTCGTTATGTTGGCACTCCGGTGTTAGTTCACTCAGGCCTAGATCCCATAGCCTCTGTGCTCTGGGCCGCCTGCTGGGAGGTTCCAACTGCTGGATTCCTCACCTTTCTTATACTTTGGGCCCTGTGTGGTGAAGCTCCTCCTGCCTGCCTCACACCGAGCCCCTTGGTGATGTAGGTCTTCTGGTTTGAGACCACGTGTGCCGTTTGTCTCACCTTTTAGGGATGTGGCCCTACTGGTGTGAGGACACTCCTGACTGGTTCCCATCCCCTTGTTGATGTGGGCCCTCTGGTGAGAGTCTGATCCTGGCTTGATTCCTCACACTTCTGTGAGGCGGGCCCTCTGCTGTGAGGTCACACCTGCCTGGCTGGCACACGACGCCTTGGCCACATGGGCCCTCTGGTTGCAGTTGGAGCGTGCTGGGAACCTCCTCCCATCGGTGATGAGGGCCCTCTGGCGTCCGGCCCTAACTGCTGGGCTCACCACATTTTCTGATGTGCGCCCACTTGTGCGATGACACTCCTGCCAGGTTCCCATCCCCATGCAGATTTGGGCCTTCTGTTCTGAGGTGCCAACGGCTGGCTTGCTCACAGTGTCAGGATGTGGGCCCTCTGCTGTGAGTTCACTCCGGCATGCATCCCATAGCCTCGGTGCTCTGGGCCACCTGCTTGGAGCTTCCAACTGCAGGATTCCTTACCTTTTTTCTTCTATGGGCCGTGTGTTGTGAGACACTTCCTGCCTGCCTCACTCTGAGCCCCTTGTTGATGTGGGTCTTCTGGTTTGAGGCCACATGTGGTGGGTTCCTTGCCTTTCAATGATGTGGCCCCACTGGTGTGAGCACACTCCTGCCTGGTTCGCATCCCCTTGGTGATGTGGGCCCTCTGGTGAGAATCTGATCCGGGTTGGGTTCCTCACACTTCCGTGAGCTTGGCCCTCAGCTCTGAGGTCACTCCTGCCTGGCTGGCACACCCCGCCTTGGCGACGTCGGCCTCTGGTGGCAGTTGGAGCCTGCTGGGAGCCTCCTCCCCTCAGTGATGAGAGCCCTTTGGCGTCAGGCCCTAACTGCTGGGTACCCACATTTTCTAATACGTACTAAGTGGTGCGAGGATACGCCTGCCACGTTCCCATCCCCATGGGGATGTGGGCGTTCTGCTCTGAGGTCCCAACGGCTGGGTTGCTCACAGTTTCATGATGTGGGCCCTCTGCTGTGAGTTCACTTTGGCCTGGATCCCATAGACTCGGTGCTCTGGGCCTCCTGCTGCGAGGTTCCAACTGCTGGATTCCTCACATTTTTTAATCTATGGGCCCTGTGTTTTTAGGCTAGTCCTGCCTGCCTCACTCCGAGCCCCTTGGAGATGTGGTTCCTCTGGTTTAGGCCACATGTTCTGGGTCCCTCACCTTTCCATTATTTGGCCACACTGGTGTGAGTATACTTCTGCCTGGTTCCGATCCCCTTGGTGATGCGGGCCCTCTGGTGAGAGTCTTATCCTGGCTGGGTTCCTCACCCTTCTGTGACGTATGCCCTCTGCTGTGATGTCACTCCTGCCTGGCTGGCGCACGTCACCTTGGCGACGTGGGCCCTCAGTTGGGATTTGGTGTCTGCTGGGAGTTTCCTCCCTTCGGTAATGAGGGCCCTCTGGCGTCAGGCCTTAAATCCTGGGCTCCCAAACTTTTCTGATGTGTGCCCTGTGGTGCGAGTACACTCCTGCCAGGTTCCCAACCCCATGGCAATGTGGGCCTTCTGCTCTGTGGACCCAATGGCTGGGCTATTCACAGTTTCATGATGAGGGCCCTCTTTTGTGAGTTCACACCGGCCGGGATCCCATAGCCTCGTTGTTCCTTGCCGCCTGCTGGGATGTTCCAACTGCGGGATTCCTCACCTTTTTTATTCTATGGGCCCTCTGTTTTGAGACTACTCCTGCCTGCCTCCTTCCCAGCCCCTTGGTGATGTGTGTCCTCTGGTTTGAGGCCACATGTGGTGGTTTCCTCGCCTTTCAATGATGTGGCCCCACTGGACTGAGAACACTCCTGCCTGGTTCCCATCCTCTTGGTGATGTGGGCCCTCTGGTGAGAGTCTGATCCTGGTTGGGTTCCTCACACTTCCGTGAACTTGGCCCTCTGCTCTGAGGTCACTCCTGCCTGGCTGGCACACACCGCCTTGGTGACGTCGGCCCTCTGGTGGCAGTTGGAGCGTGCTGGGAGCCTCCTTCCCTCAGTAATGAGGGCCCTTTGGCGTCAGGCCCTAACTGCTGTGTACCCACATTTTCTAATACGTACTAAGGGGTGCGAGGACACTCCTGCCAGGTTCCCATCCCCGTGGGGATGTGGGACTTCTGCTCTGATGTCCAAACGGCTGGGTTGCTCAAAGTTTCATGATGTGGGCCCTCTGCTGTGAGTGCACTGCGGCCTGGATCCCATAGACTGGGTGCTCTGGGCCACCTGCTGGGAGGTTCGAACTGTTGGATTCCTCACATTTTTTATTCTATGGGCCCTGCGTTGTGAGGCTAGTCCTGCCTGCCTCACTCTGAACCCCTTGGAGATGTGGATCCTCTGGTTTAGGCCACGTGTTCTGGGTTCCTCACCTTTCTATGATTTGGCCACACTGGTGTGAGGCCACTCTTGCCTGGATCCGATCCCCTTGGTGATGCGGGCCCTCTGGTGAGACTCTTATCCTGGCTGGGTGCCTCACCCTTCTGGGACGTATGCCCTCTGCTGTGAGGTCACTCCTGCCTGGCTGGCGCACGTCACCTTGGCGACGTGGGCCCTCAGTTGGGAGTTGGTGCCTGCTGGGAGTCTCCTCCCCTCGGTAATGAGGGCCCTCTGACGTCAGGCCCTAACTCCTGGGCTCCCATACTTTTCTGATGTGTGCCCTCTGGTGGGAGTACACTCCTGCCAGGTTCCCAACCCCATGGGAATGTGGGCCTTCTTCTCTGTGGTCCCAACCGCTGGGTTGTTCACAGTTTCGTGATGAGGGCCTTCTGTTGTGAGTTCACACCGGCCGGGATCCCATAGCCTCGCTGCTCCTTGCCGCCTGCTGGGAGGTTCCAACTGCGGGTTACCTCACCTTTTGTATTTTATGGCCCTCTGTTTGAGACACCTCCTGCCTGCCTCACTCTGAGCCCCTTGTTGATGTGGGTCCTCTGGTTTAGGCCATATGTTCTGGGTTCCTCACTTTTCTACGATTTGGCCACACTGGTGTGAGGCCACTCCTGCCTGGTTCTGATCCCCTTGGTGATGTGGGCCCTCTGGTGAGAGTCTTATCCTGGCTGGGTTCCTCCCCCTTCTGTGACATAGGCCCTCTGCTGTGAGGTCACTCCTGCCTGGCTAACGCACATCACCTTGGAGACGTGGGCCCTCAGGTGGGAGTTGGTGCCTTCTAGGAGTCTGCTCCCCTCGGTAATTAGGGCCGTCTGGCGTCAGGCCCTAACCCCTGGGCTCCCAAAATTTTCTGATGTGTGCCCTGTGGTGCGAGTACACTCCTGCCAGGTTCCCAACCCCATGGGAATGTGGGCCTTCTGTTCTGTGGTCCCAACAGCTGTGTTGTTCACAGTTTCATGATGAGGGTCCTCTGTTGTGAGTTCACAACGGCCGGGACCCCATAGCCTCGCTGCTCCTTGCTGCATGCTAGGAGGTTCCAACTGCGGGATTCCTCACCTTTTTTATTCTATGGGTCCTCTGTTTTGAGGCTCCTCCTGCCTGCCTCACTCCGAGCCCCTTGGAGATGTGGGTCCTCTTGTTTAGGCCACATGTTCTGGGTTCCTCACCTTTCTATGATTTGGCCACACTGGTGTGAGGCCACTCCTGCCTGGATCAGATCCCCTTGGTGATGTGGGCCCTCTGGTGAGAGTCTGATCCTGGCTGGGTTCCTCACTCTTCTGTGAGGTGGGCCCTCTGCTGTGAGGTAACTCCTGCCTGGCTTGCTCCCGTTGCCCTGGTGACGTCGGACTTCTGGTGGCAGTTGGAGCCTTCTTGTACCCTCCTCTCCAAGGTGATGAGGGCCCTCTTGCGTCAGGCTCTAACTGCTGGGCTCCCCACGATTTCTGATGTGAGCCCAGTGATGCCAGGACACTCCTGTAAGGTTCCAATACTCATGGGGATGTGTGCCTTCTGCTCTGTGGTCGCAACGCCTGGGTTGCTCACAGTTTCGTTATGTTGGCACTCCGGTGTTAGTTCACTCAGGCCTAGATCCCATAGCCTCTGTGCTCTGGGCCGCCTGCTGGGAGGTTCCAACTGCTGGATTCCTCACCTTTCTTATACTTTGGGCCCTGTGTGGTGAAGCTCCTCCTGCCTGCCTCACACCGAGCCCCTTGGTGATGTAGGTCTTCTGGTTTGAGACCACGTGTGCCGTTTGTCTCACCTTTTAGGGATGTGGCCCTACTGGTGTGAGGACACTCCTGACTGGTTCCCATCCCCTTGTTGATGTGGGCCCTCTGGTGAGAGTCTGATCCTGGCTTGATTCCTCACACTTCTGTGAGGCGGGCCCTCTGCTGTGAGGTCACACCTGCCTGGCTGGCACACGACGCCTTGGCCACATGGGCCCTCTGGTTGCAGTTGGAGCGTGCTGGGAACCTCCTCCCATCGGTGATGAGGGCCCTCTGGCGTCCGGCCCTAACTGCTGGGCTCACCACATTTTCTGATGTGCGCCCACTTGTGCGATGACACTCCTGCCAGGTTCCCATCCCCATGCAGATTTGGGCCTTCTGTTCTGAGGTGCCAACGGCTGGCTTGCTCACAGTGTCAGGATGTGGGCCCTCTGCTGTGAGTTCACTCCGGCATGCATCCCATAGCCTCGGTGCTCTGGGCCACCTGCTTGGAGCTTCCAACTGCAGGATTCCTTACCTTTTTTCTTCTATGGGCCGTGTGTTGTGAGACACTTCCTGCCTGCCTCACTCTGAGCCCCTTGTTGATGTGGGTCTTCTGGTTTGAGGCCACATGTGGTGGGTTCCTTGCCTTTCAATGATGTGGCCCCACTGGTGTGAGCACACTCCTGCCTGGTTCGCATCCCCTTGGTGATGTGGGCCCTCTGGTGAGAATCTGATCCGGGTTGGGTTCCTCACACTTCCGTGAGCTTGGCCCTCAGCTCTGAGGTCACTCCTGCCTGGCTGGCACACCCCGCCTTGGCGACGTCGGCCCTCTGGTGGCAGTTGGAGCCTGCTGGGAGCCTCCTCCCCTCAGTGATGAGAGCCCTTTGGCGTCAGGCCCTAACTGCTGGGTACCCACATTTTCTAATACGTACTAAGTGGTGCGAGGATACGCCTGCCACGTTCCCATCCCCATGGGGATGTGGGCGTTCTGCTCTGAGGTCCCAACGGCTGGGTTGCTCACAGTTTCATGATGTGGGCCCTCTGCTGTGAGTTCACTTTGGCCTGGATCCCATAGACTCGGTGCTCTGGGCCTCCTGCTGCGAGGTTCCAACTGCTGGATTCCTCACATTTTTTAATCTATGGGCCCTGTGTTGTTAGGCTAGTCCTGCCTGCCTCACTCCGAGCCCCTTGGAGATGTGGTTCCTCTGGTTTAGGCCACATGTTCTGGGTCCCTCACCTTTCCATTATTTGGCCACACTGGTGTGAGTATACTTCTGCCTGGTTCCGATCCCCTTGGTGATGCGGGCCCTCTGGTGAGAGTCTTATCCTGGCTGGGTTCCTCACCCTTCTGTGACGTATGCCCTCTGCTGTGATGTCACTCCTGCCTGGCTGGTGCACGTCACCTTGGCGACGTGGGCCCTCAGTTGGGATTTGGTGTCTGCTGGGAGTTTCCTCCCTTCGGTAATGAGGGCCCTCTGGCGTCAGGCCTTAAATCCTGGGCTCCCAAACTTTTCTGATGTGTGCCCTGTGGTGCGAGTACACTCCTGCCAGGTTCCCAACCCCATGGCAATGTGGGCCTTCTGCTCTGTGGACCCAATGGCTGGGCTATTCACAGTTTCATGATGAGGGCCCTCTTTTGTGAGTTCACACCGGCCGGGATCCCATAGCCTCGTTGTTCCTTGCCGCCTGCTGGGATGTTCCAACTGTGGGATTCCTCACCTTTTTTATTCTATGGGCCCTCTGTTTTGAGACTACTCCTGCCTGCCTCCCTCCCAGCCCCTTGGTGATGTGTGTCCTCTGGTTTGAGGCCACATGTGGTGGTTTCCTCGCCTTTCAATGATGTGGCCCCACTGGACTGAGAACACTCCTGCCTGGTTCCCATCCTCTTGGTGATGTGGGCCCTCTGGTGAGAGTCTGATCCTGGTTGGGTTCCTCACACTTCCGTGAACTTGGCCCTCTGCTCTGAGGTCACTCCTGCCTGGCTGGCACACCGCGCCTTGGTGACGTCGGCCCTCTGGTGGCAGTTGGAGCGTGCTGGGAGCCTCCTTCCCTCAGTAATGAGGGCCCTTTGGCGTCAGGCCCTAACTGCTGTGTACCCACATTTTCTAATACGTACTAAGGGGTGCGAGGACACTCCTGCCAGGTTCCCATCCCCGTGGGGATGTGGGACTTCTGCTCTGATGTCCAAACGGCTGGGTTGCTCAAAGTTTCATGATGTGGGCCCTCTGCTGTGAGTGCACTGCGGCCTGGATCCCATAGACTGGGTGCTCTGGGCCACCTGCTGGGAGGTTCGAACTGTTGGATTCCTCACATTTTTTATTCTATGGGCCCTGCGTTGTGAGGCTAGTCCTGCCTGCCTCACTCTGAACCCCTTGGAGATGTGGATCCTCTGGTTTAGGCCACGTGTTCTGGGTTCCTCACCTTTCTATGATTTGGCCACACTGGTGTGAGGCCACTCTTGCCTGGATCCGATCCCCTTGGTGATGCGGGCCCTCTGGTGAGACTCTTATCCTGGCTGGGTGCCTCACCCTTCTGGGACGTATGCCCTCTGCTGTGAGGTCACTCCTGCCTGGCTGGCGCACGTCACCTTGGCGACGTGGGCCCTCAGTTGGGAGTTGGTGCCTGCTGGGAGTCTCCTCCCCTCGGTAATGAGGGCCCTCTGACGTCAGGCCCTAACTCCTGGGCTCCCATACTTTTCTGATGTGTGCCCTCTGGTGGGAGTACACTCCTGCCAGGTTCCCAGCCCCATGGGAATGTGGGCCTTCTTCTCTGTGGTCCCAACCGCTGGGTTGTTCACAGTTTCGTGATGAGGGCCTTCTGTTGTGAGTTCACACCGGCCGGGATTCCATAGCCTCGCTGCTCCTTGCCGCCTGCTGGGAGGTTCCAACTGCGGGTTACCTCACCTTTTTTATTTTATGGCCCTCTGTTTGAGACACCTCCTGCCTGCCTCACTCTGAGCCCCTTGTTGATGTGGGTCCTCTGGTTTAGGCCATATGTTCTGGGTTCCTCACTTTTCTACGATTTGGCCACACTGGTGTGAGGCCACTCCTGCCTGGTTCTGATCCCCTTGGTGATGTGGGCCCTCTGGTGAGAGTCTTATCCTGGCTGGGTTCCTCCCCCTTCTGTGACATAGGCCCTCTGCTGTGAGGTCACTCCTGCCTGGCTAACGCACATCACCTTGGAGACGTGGGCCCTCAGGTGGGAGTTGGTGCCTTCTAGGAGTCTGCTCCCCTCGGTAATTAGGGCCGTCTGGCGTCAGGCCCTAACCCCTGGGCTCCCAAAATTTTCTGATGTGTGCCCTGTGGTGCGAGTACACTCCTGCCAGGTTCCCAACCCCATGGGAATGTGGGCCTTCTGTTCTGTGGTCCCAACAGCTGTGTTGTTCACAGTTTCATGATGAGGGTCCTCTGTTGTGAGTTCACAACGGCCGGGACCCCATAGCCTCGCTGCTCCTTGCTGCATGCTAGGAGGTTCCAACTGCGGGATTCCTCACCTTTTTTATTCTATGGGTCCTCTGTTTTGAGGCTCCTCCTGCCTGCCTCACTCCGAGCCCCTTGGAGATGTGGGTCCTCTTGTTTAGGCCACATGTTCTGGGTTCCTCACCTTTCTATGATTTGGCCACACTGGTGTGAGGCCACTCCTGCCTGGATCAGATCCCCTTGGTGATGTGGGCCCTCTGGTGAGAGTCTGATCCTGTCTGGGTTCCTCACTCTTCTGTGAGGTGGGCCCTCTGCTGTGAGGTAACTCCTGCCTGGCTTGCTCCCGTTGCCCTGGTGACGTCGGACTTCTGGTGGCAGTTGGAGCCTTCTTGTACCCTCCTCTCCAAGGTGATGAGGGCCCTCTTGCGTCAGGCTCTAACTGCTGGGCTCCCCACGATTTCTGATGTGAGCCCAGTGATGCCAGGACACTCCTGTAAGGTTCCAATACTCATGGGGATGTGTGCCTTCTGCTCTGTGGTCGCAACGCCTGGGTTGCTCACAGTTTCGTTATGTTGGCACTCCGGTGTTAGTTCACTCAGGCCTAGATCCCATAGCCTCTGTGCTCTGGGCCGCCTGCTGGGAGGTTCCAACTGCTGGATTCCTCACCTTTCTTATACTTTGGGCCCTGTGTGGTGAAGCTCCTCCTGCCTGCCTCACACCGAGCCCCTTGGTGATGTAGGTCTTCTGGTTTGAGACCACGTGTGCCGTTTGTCTCACCTTTTAGGGATGTGGCCCTACTGGTGTGAGGACACTCCTGACTGGTTCCCATCCCCTTGTTGATGTGGGCCCTCTGGTGAGAGTCTGATCCTGGCTTGATTCCTCACACTTCTGTGAGGCGGGCCCTCTGCTGTGAGGTCACACCTGCCTGGCTGGCACACGACGCCTTGGCCACATGGGCCCTCTGGTTGCAGTTGGAGCGTGCTGGGAACCTCCTCCCATCGGTGATGAGGGCCCTCTGGCGTCCGGCCCTAACTGCTGGGCTCACCACATTTTCTGATGTGCGCCCACTTGTGCGATGACACTCCTGCCAGGTTCCCATCCCCATGCAGATTTGGGCCTTCTGTTCTGAGGTGCCAACGGCTGGCTTGCTCACAGTGTCAGGATGTGGGCCCTCTGCTGTGAGTTCACTCCGGCATGCATCCCATAGCCTCGGTGCTCTGGGCCACCTGCTTGGAGCTTCCAACTGCAGG